>NW_028225180.1:55802601-56503824 GCF_052327205.1 Somniosus microcephalus
CTCTACTCTAACATTACTGGTGGTGACTCTACCCAAACATTAATGGTGGTGACTCTACTGTAACATAAATAGGGCTGAACCTACACTAACATTAATTGTGATGAAACAACTCTAACATTACTGATATTGGCTCTAGCCTAACATTACTGGCGGTGACACTACTCTAACCTTACTGGTGCTGACCCTACTCTAACATTTCTGGTGGTGACCCTACACAAGCATAACTGGTGGTGACTCCACTCTAACATTAATTGTGTTGACCCTACTCTAAAACTTCTGGTGATGACTCTCCCCTAACATTATTGGTGATGACTCTACTCTAACATTACTGGTGGTGACCCTACTCTAACACCACTGATGGTGAATCTACTCTAACATTACTGGTGGTCACCCTACTGTAACATTAATGGCGGTGACCTTACTCCAATATTATTGCTCCTGGCCCTACTTTAAAATTACGGGTGGTGACTCTACTCTAACATTAGTGGAGCTGACACTACTCTAACATAACTGGTGGTGCACCTACCCGAACCTTACTGGTGGTGACACTACACTAACATTACTGATGGTAACTCTACTCTAACATTACTGGTGGTGATCCTACTCTAACATTACTGGTGCTGACTCATCTTGAACATTGCTGGTCTTGGAACTACTCAGCATTACTGGTGGTGATGCTACAATATCATTATTTGTTATGAGTCTACTCGAACGTTACTGGTTGCGACCCTACTCTAACATTACAAGGGGTGACCCTTCTCTAACATTACTGGTGGTGACCCAACTCTAACATTAATAGTGTTGACCCTACTCTAAAACTTCTGCTGATGACTCTCCCCTAACATTACTGGTGGTGAATCGACACTAACATTTCTGGTGGTGACGCTACACTAACATTACTGGTGTTGACTCTACTCTAACATTACTGGTGGTGATACTAATCTAACTTTACTTGTGTTGACCTTACTCTAACATTACTGGTCGTGACCATACTTTAACATTACGGCTGTTGAAACTCCTGCACTATTTCTGGTGGTTTGTCAACACTAACCTTACTGGTGGTGACTCTACTCTAACATTAATGGTGTTGAACCTGCACTAACATTATTGGTGGCAATGCTACGCTAACATTACTGATGGTGAATCTGCACTAACATTGTTGGTGGTGACCCTACTCTATCATTAAGGGCAGTGCGCCTACTCCAACATTATTGATGATGACCCTATTCTAACATTACTGGGGTGAACCTACTATATCATAATTGGTGTAGACCATACTCTAACATTACTGGAGGTGACCCTACTCTACCATTACGTGTGGTGACCCTATTCTAATATTAATTCTGCTGTCCCTACTCTAACATTACTGGTGGTGCACCTACTATAACAATACTGGTGGTTGCTCAACTCTAACATTACTGGTCTTGGTTCTACTCTAACATTAATGGCGGTGCCTCTACTCTAAAATTAATGGTGGTGAACCTACAATTACGTTATTGGTTGTGACCCTACGCTAACAATACTGGTGGTGACTATTCTCTAACCTTACTGGTGGTGAATCTACACTAACATTACTGGTGGTGATCCTAATCTAACACTAACTGTGGTAAGGACCAGACTGTGTGAGATTGTGTTTATATTAACTGGTTGTCTGATACTGTACATTAATATTAGTATCAGTAATAGCGTTATTAATAAACACTAGGGGTTTACACTGATTCCTGTTATTTCTCTCTCTGATCCCCAGTCTATGGGGTGTCGCCCTCACAGATTGTTGTGCTGAGGATTGCATCTCCACTCTCAGTACAAACATGTCACTGACGGTTCTGGACCTGTTTAAAAATAAACTAGGGGATTCAGGAGTGAAACTACTGTCTGCAGCACTGAGGAACCCAGAATGTAAAGTAGAGAAACTGAAGTAAGTACCAGACTGTGTGAGATTGTGTTTATAAAAACTGGATGTCGAAAACTGTTAATTATTATCAGTATCAGTAATATTGTTAATAATAAACACTGTACATTATTATCAGTATCAGTAATATTGTTAATAATAAACACTGCACATTATTATCAGTATCAGTAATACTGTTAATAAAAAACACTGTACATTATTATCAGTATCAGTAATATTGTTAATAATAAACACAGTACATTATTAGTATCAGTAATATTGTTAATAATAAACACTGTACATTGTTATCAGTATCAGTAATATTGTTAATAATAAACACTGTACATTATTATCAGTATCAGTAATAGTATTTTTAATAAACACTGTACATTATTATCAGTATCAGTAATAGTGTTTTTAATAAACACTGCACATTATTATCAGTATCAATAATAGTGTTATTAATAAACACTGTACATCATTATCAGTATCAGTAATAGTGTTGTTAATAAACACTGTACATTATTATCAGTATCAGTAATAGTGTTGTTAATAAACCCTTTACATTATTAGCAGTATCAGTAATAGTGTTATTAATAAACACTGTACATTATTATCAATATCAGTAATAGTGTTATTAATAAACTCTATACCTCATTATCAGTATCAGTAATAGTGTTATTAATAAACACTGGGGGTTTGCTCTGATTTCTGTTATTTCTCTCTCTGATCCCCAGGCTGGAGGCTGTCGGCCTCACAGATTCTTGTGCCGAGGATCTCGCCTCCACTCTCAGTACAAACCGCTCACTGATGGTTCAACCTGGGATCAAACTGCTTCACAGACCGATCTGTCCCCGATCTCCACCGCCTCATAGTGACCTGCAGGAGTCTGGAGTGGATTTGGTGAGTGTTTTTGTTAATGTTTAATGTAATAATTATAACATAAATAGAATTCAGTCACTTTTATGGGTAATATTTCTCTGTAATTATTATAAAAATATTAACCCCAGTCTCCCTGTTATTTTCTCTGTTATTCAATCTGTTTATTTCCTGCTTAATCTTTAATCTGTTTCAGGCGGTGGAAGAATCAGTTCAGTTTAAATGGAAAGAATCAGCTGGAGTCTCTGCGGGGAAGAAGACACGGACAGAGGGTGGATGCATGAACATTTCAATTGATGACGTCACTGCTCTCATTAAATGACCATTTTGGCCGATGATTTGATTTTAATTTAATTTAATGGTTTCCAGCTCGAGCTGAGCGAGCGTTATCTCCCATTGTGAGGTCAGAGGCCCAGCCAGAGTGTCCTGAGACTCAGCCGCCCGGCCCCACATCGCTGCATCTGCAGGATATCCGGGGCTGAATGTTCCCCAATGGGCCACTGAGGAAATGCACAGACAGGAAGGGCCCAGGGTAGGGCTCAGTCTGGGCTGCAGTGGGAAAATGACAATTGCAATCTGTATTCCTGGGTGTCTCTCCCAGTGAGGAGTCTGATTCTGTAACAAGTTTCCCTGTGTAAAGTGTGTGTCTGCCCCAGTGAGGAGTCGGACTCTGTAACAAGTGTCCCTGTGTACAATGTCTTCCTCTCACAGTGAGGAGTCAGACCCTGTAACAAGTGTCCCTGTGTACAGTGTGTGTCTCTCCCAGTGAGGAGTCAGACTCTGAAACAAGTGTCCCTGCGTACAGTGTGTGTCTCTCCTGGTGTGAAGTTATGCTCTGTAACAAGTGTCCCTGTGTTCAGTGTGTGTCTCTCCTGGTGTGAAGTTACACTCTAACAAGTGTCCCTGCAACCCTTCGAGATCTCACCACTCCTCTGACATGTTGCACATCCTCGATTTTCATTGCTCCACATTGGCGCCATGGCTTCAGCTGCCAAGGTTATAAACTCTGGTATTTCCTCCCTAAGCTTCTTCGCAGCTCTACCTCACTCTCCTCCTCCTTTAAGCGCTTTTTAAAATCTACCAGTTTCACCGAGTTTTGTGCTATCTCTCCTAAACTCTCTTTACGTGGCTGAGTGTCAAATTTTGTCTGCTAATTGCCTTGTGACGATTCATTACATTAAAGCCACAATATATATGCAAATTAATGTTGTCCCTGTTTTTTGTTAATAAAACTCCACCGCTTACTTCAGCTTATGCCTGGCCTCCTCGACATTTTCAATAACTGCTTCATTGTTTTAATATAGTAAATAAAGGTTTCTCTAAAGTATATCCCACCTGCTCCCCCTCTTGCAGAGTTCTCGGTCAGTCCCCTTTGGATGAGGTCTCGATTGGTTCCCTCTGGAGGAGGCCTTGGTAGGTCCCCTCTGGAGAAGGCTGTGGTAGGTCCCCTCTGGAGGAGGCCTCAGTCGGACCCTCTGGAGGAAGACTCAGTCGTTTACCTCGGGAGGAGGCCTCGGTCGGTCCCCTCTGGAGGAGGCCTCGATCGGTCCCCTCTGGAGGAGGTCTCGGTCGGTCCCCTCTGGAGGAAGCCTCAGTCAGTCCCCTCAGGAGGAGGCCTTGGTCGGTCCCCTCTGAAGGAGGCCTCGGTCGGTCCCTTCGGGAGGAGGCCTTGGTTGGTCCAATCAGGAGGAGGCCTCGGTCGGTCCCCTCGGGAGTAGGCCTCAGTTGGTCACTTCGGGAGGAGGCCTTGGTCGGTCCCCTCTGGAGGAGGCCTCGGTCGGTCCCCTCAGGAGGAGGCCTTGGTTGGTCCAATCAGGAGGAAGCCATGGTCGGTCCCCTCTGGAGGAGGCCTCGGTTAGTCCACTCAGGAAGAGGTCTTGGTTGGTCCCCTCGGGAGGAAGCCACGGTCGGCCCCCTCTGGAGGAGGCTTCGGTCGGTCCTCTCTGGAGGAGGGCTCCGTTGTTCCCCTCGAGAGGAGGCCGCAGTCGGTCCCCTCGGGAGGAGGCCTCGGTCGGTCCCCTCTGGAGGAAGCCTTGATCGGTCCCCTCGGGAGGAAGCCACGGTCGGTCCCCTCTGGAGGAGGCCTCGGTCCGTCCCTTCGGGAGGTGGCCCTGGTCAGTCACCTCAGGAGGAGGCCTCGGTCGGTCCCCTCGGGAGTATGCCTCGGTCAGTCCCTTCTGGAGGAGGCCTCGGTCGGTCCTCTCGGGAGGAGGCCCCGGTCGGTCACCTCAGGAGGAGGCATTGGTCGGTCCCCTCTGGAGGAGGCTGCAGTCGGTACCCTCGGGAGTAGGCCTCAGTCAGTCCCCTCGGGAGGAGGTCTTTGTTGGCCCCTCGGGAGTTGGCCTCGGTCAGTCCCCTCTGGAGGAGGCCTCAGTCAGTTCCCTCTGGAGGAGGCCTCGGTCGGTCCCCTCGGGAGGAGGCCCTGGTCGTTCCCCTCTGGAGGGGGCCTCGGTCGGTCCCCTCGGGAGGAGGACTCAGTCGGTTCCCTCTGGAGGAGTCCTCGGTCAGTCCCTCGGGACGAGGCCTCAGTCAGTCCCCTCTGAAGGGGGTCTGACAATAAAATCTACTCTGGGATCTTTGTTTCCTTCTAATTCCCCTCTACTCAAATCAGGACCAGTCAGGCAGGCAGGCAGTGAGCGAGGCAGGTGAATTCAAGAAAGCATGCTGAATAGAAATTAAAACAGAAAATGCTGGAGATACTCACCATGCCAGGCAGCACCTGTGGAGGGAGAAACAGTGTTAACATTTCAGGTCGATGACCTTTCGTCAGAACCTAGACCGAATCTGACGAATGGTAATCAAGATTAAATGTTAACTCTGTTTCTCTCTCTCCACAGATGCTGTTGAGCTGCTGAGTATTTCCAGCATTTTCTGTTTGTACTCCCATTTCCAGCATCAGCGGTAATTTGCTTTTGATGCAGAACAGAAGCCTGTATCTGTAAGCTGCAAAATGAAAAGGTAAGATACTGAAAAGTGTCTTTTTGCTTTTAAACTGCCAAACACAGCAGAGCAATGTGAGAAATCAACTTTCTTCCATTGCTGATAGTGCTGTGAGGTAATTTTGCAGGCAGGCCTGAGTGTGTGTGTGAGAGAGGCAACAAAAGCTGGTGTGTGTGCAGGGCCTGACTGGGCTCAACTTACCTGCTGTGTGCAATGGTATTGCATCTCATGTCTGAATAAAAACAGAAAGTATACACCATTAGATAAGAGTGATTTAATTCAAGACTGCAATTTTGTGGAATCTTACTTTGCCTTTCTTTCAAGACTTTTGTAAAAAAAACTAAGCTACATATATACCTTAAGACAATCAATTTTTTCTGGACTGGACTTTGTCACGGAATGTTTGTGGGATATTTCAGAGTATATCCTGTGGAGGGATCTTGCTTTACCATTAAGCCCAACCCAACCAAACCAAGTTAAGACTTTTGTAAAAACAAAGTATATATGTTATATTATTTTAAAAATATTTTCAGAGTAATCCATTTGAATTTTTTCGGGACTGGGCTTTATTGGGTCTGTGCTTGGGGTGTTTTCAGAGCAAAAGCTGCTGTGGGATCTTTCCATTCATTTTATTCAATTCCATGCAAATCACAGAGAGGCAGACATTTAGTTAACTAGAGCAAATTATATATATTATTATTTATCCTTGATTGTATTTACTTCTTTTCACTCTCCCGATCTTTCATTTCATTGTGGGGACTTGGATTTCTGTGGCCTTCACTTCCCCTCTTCCTGTTGTATTGCCCTCATCAAACATGGCCGCAGAGCGAGGAAGGGACATCATCAAAAATAGATACTCCCAGGCTGCACCTCTTTCAAAATGGATGTGTGTGTGTGAGTGTGAGCTTCTGAAAATTGCAGAGTCTGTGTGAGTGTGTCCGTATGTGCGTGGGAGTCTGTTTTTCTGCAAGTTGCAGAATCTGTGTGAGTCTGTGTGTCATGTTACTGTAAATTTTAGTTCAATGTGGGTGGGAGGGAGACTGTGTGAGTGACAGACAGACAGACAGTGAGAGCGAGAAAACATGAAATGAAAAGGCAAGTTGCAGGATAGAAAGCCTGTTTCTGTAGGCCACAAAGTGAAAAGAAAATATATTGAAAAGTGTCTTTTTGGTTTTAATCTTCCAACACGGCAGTCATCCCTCTGCAGTTTGGCCAGGCTGTGAGTGTGTATGTGAGAGAGAGAGGGGGGGGGGAAGCTGGTGTTTGTGTGAGATGTGGTCTGCTGTCTTATTTCCTGCTGCTGTAGTAAACTACTATTGATTTCATTCTGGCCTGGTCCACATTTAATGCTGTTGTGTATCACTTTACTGCACTTTATTTCATTTCACTTCACTTCAAGACAGACACTCATTCAGTGAGATACTGAAAAATGTATTTGTGCACTGTATAAACATAAAAGCTGCTCTGCAATCTTTGCATTCATTTTATTCAACACTACTGAAATCATGACGAGGCAGGCAGGCTGGCAGGCTGTGAGAGAGAAACATGAAATCAAGGCAACAAGCAGAATAGAAATAAAAACAGAAAATGCTGGAAATTCTCAGTAGGTTAGGCAGCATCAGTGGAGATATAGTTAAACAGAGTAAATGTTTCATCTCGATGACCTTTCATCAGAAACTTGCCAGAATCTGACATAAGGTAATCGAGCTGAAACATTGGGCCCGATTTTGTGGCTTGTGTGGGAAATAGTCGGATTCCCCTGAATGTGCAGTTCTGACACACAAAAAAATGTGTCAGCCAGCTCCACGCAATTTTCCCTCAAGTGGCCAATTAATTCCCAGCATGTGGGCAGCCTTGCTAATTGTCCATTTCTAGTCAGAAAGCCCCACAGTATGGTGTCATCATTCGTGGTGCTTTCAAGGTCCATAGCAAGCACTGCATGCTCTGATGGCTTCCAAATGAACCATACAGGATGGCAGAGGTGCCTACAGCAGCTGTGGCCAGTGCCAGACCCTGAGCTGCCTCCAAATTCGACGAGGCTTCACTGCAGGCATTATTGGATGGGGTTAGGGCCCACACGGTGGTCATCTTCCCTAGGTCAGGGAGGAAGAGGCCTCCCACTGAGACCAATGCTGCATGGATGCAGGTGTCAGCAGATGCCAACTCGCTGGGAGTCACCTGAAGAACCTTGGCATTACATCTCTAACTCCTTCCTTTACCCCCCCACAGTACCATCCAGAGCCCCCGTCTTCACTGTGGAGGAGGAAGAGGCTGTGCAGCCAGACACCTCGGAGGAAGCTCCAACCTCTGAGGGTGCAGCGTCAGCAGAAGTAAGCACACCCAGCACCAGCGCAGACATTCACATCTTGGGGGGACCTTCGGGATATGGAGTAGTGTTGTCACCTGGTGTTTCACAGCTCACGAGTGAGCCTCAGCAGATTCTGGAGACAGGGACAGCAGTGGAGAGTCCTCGTCGGAGGGCGCAGGACTCTGCCAGCTCAGCTCAGCTGCGCTGCATGTCGACCCTCTGCCTTTGGGACCATCCGCAAGAGAAGAGGTGATGGATCTCCATGCACAGATGCAGGAGTCTCTGGCAGGTTTTGTCTGCAGGGTCGCTGTGAGTGTGGAGCAAATGTAGGAGTCCATAGCGCATGACCGCATCACGATGGAGAGGTTGGCAACCTCCATGGAGGAGATAACTCGCCAGCGTACGGAAAACATGGTGAGTGCTAAAAATAAGAGAATGACATCTCTTGAGGAGCGATGGCCATCTATTGCACAGAGAAACCAGATCTTCATGGAAGTCCTTCTGAGTAGGACTGCCAGTGCAGAAACGGGTCCCCATGGCCCCCTGAAGCGCAGCAAGGTGCTCTCAAGCCACTTCCAAGCGCTGGCGCCTTCTGGCCTGTGCAGCTTCAGGTGAGTGAGCAGCAGCCTGGTGCTCCTGGTGATCATCATGCTTTTCCTGGTTCTGCTGCTGCCGCCTCTGCTGCTGGAGATCCTCTAATGGCAAGAAGAGAAGGAAAAAAAGGCATCCCATGCTTCTCGCAGATGCCTCCGCTGAGGAAGCGCTGAGTGAGGGTGGCGAGAGAGGCTTCCCAGGAGATCACATTGGAGAAGTGTGTGAGGCTCCAACCTTCCACAGCTCTGCCTAAGCCTTGAAGAGGTAGCCCGAAGCCTGCAGCAACAAGGTCCTTCAACATACAAATGCTGGCCCTTTAAATCGCAGCATTTCCAAATGACGTGCAGCTGACAGCAACCAAGCCGGCAAGCTTCACGCCAGGTTTCAACAGCGGGGTTCCCCGCAGGCGTGATTGATGTGGGGAAAGCCCCAAAATCGCAACGGCCCCTGAAAATCGACTTAAACAAGGTAATAATTGATCATTAATGTTCCGACGGCCAGTCCCGACAGCGGCGGGCGGGACTGATGCAGATCGCGGAAAAACGGCGGTCCGAAAGTCGGACGGGGCGGGGAATCAGGCGGGGGGGATTGCGACCCTCTTTTTCGGCGATTTTCGGCCCCCAGCCACCTGAAATGCCGCCCGATGACTGGCA
This sequence comes from Somniosus microcephalus, assembly GCF_052327205.1. Taxonomy (NCBI): domain Eukaryota; kingdom Metazoa; phylum Chordata; class Chondrichthyes; order Squaliformes; family Somniosidae; genus Somniosus; species Somniosus microcephalus. The sequence continues at coordinate 55,811,867 of NW_028225180.1, forward strand.
GAAAATCGGGGCCATGATTCTATGATCATTGTTCCCTAAATGATGCCCTACAGACACTTGCTCCACTTGACCCATCTGATTCCCCAGAGCCAGATCAAGCAGTGCCTCCTTCCCTGTTGGGCCAGAAACATATTGATCACAAAGTTTTCCTGGATACACTTCAGAAATCCTTCCCCCTCTCTGCCCTTTACACAATTACTATCCCAGTCAATATTAGGATATTTGAAGTCCCATTTTTCTGTCCTCTATTTCTAATTAAAAAGTTAGTGTTCCCCTTTCTTCCGCTGTTGTCTATTGCTAATTAAACAGTTGCAGTATTCACCATAATTCCCCATGTTCCACTATTGCCAGTAATGCCAACCCAGAGCTCATCTTGTCCATGAAACCCAGCTCCAACCCTCTCGACCCTCTCCCTACTAAATTGCAGAAAATCCACTTCCCTCCCTAGCTGGCTGATATTGTGTATGGTTCCCTCTGCTCCAGTACTGTTCCACACCCTTCGAAATCTACCATTCTCAAGCCCTCCTAACAAATCCACACTGACCTCTATATCTTTTCAAACTGCCATGCCATCTCCAATCTCCGATTCCTATCCAAAGTCCTTGAACGTAATTCCCTCTCCCAAATCCGTGCCCATCTTTCCAGCAACTCCATGTGTGAACCTCTCCAATCTGGTTCCCGCCTCTGCCACAGCACTGAAATGACCATTATCAAAGTCACAAATGATATCCTATGTGACTGTGACCGTGGCGCACTATCCCTCCTCGTTCTTCTCCGTTGACATGGTTGGTCACACCATCCACCTCCAACGCCTCTCCTCCATTTTCCAGCTCTGTGGGACTGCCCTCGCCTGAGTCCACTCTTACTTCCGCAGTCAGAACCAGAGAATATGCTGCAACATCTTCGCTTCCCAATCCAGCACTGTTACCTCTGAAATCGCCCAGGGAACTAGCCTTGCCCCTCTCCTTCTTTTCATTTATATGCTTCACTTGGTGACATCATCTGAAAAGAAAATGTCAGATTTCACATGTAAGCTGATGTCACATAACTCTACCTCACCACCACCTCTCTCAATCAGTCCATTGCGTCTGTATTGTCAAACCAGGTGTCTGATATCCAGTCCTGGATGAACAAAAATATCCTCCAATTAAACATTGGGCAGACTGTAACCATTGACTATGATCCCAGCACAAACACCATTCATTAGCCACTGTATCCATCCCCCCTCTCTGGCCATTGTCTCAGGTTGAACCAGACTGTTGTCCACCTCGCTATCCTGTTGGACCCTGAGCTGAGCTTCTGACCCCAGATCATGTCCGTTTCAAAGGCTGTGTCACATCGACCAGCTCCGCTACATCTGCCACAAAATCCTCATCCATATCTTTGTCACCTCCAGACGTGTCTTTACCAAAGCTCTCCTGAACTGCCTCACATCTTCCACTCTCCATAGACATGAGCACATCCAAAACAATGCTGCCTGTAACCGAACTTGCAATAACACAGAATCACAGGGCAAACTTGTGCTCACTGATCTACACCTGCTCCTGGTCGAGACGTGTATCGACTTGAAAATTCTCCATCATTGCCTCGCCCCTCCCTATCTTTGTAACCTCCGCCAGCTCTACAAGTCCTATAATGTGCAGTTACTGCTTTGCAAAAGAAGAGATGGCTTGGCTTGCTTTTTAATGTCTCTGAGAAAGCTGCGTTGCTCCTAATCCGGCCTCTTGTGCATCCATCACATTCTTCGGCCTTCCATTCGTGGCCGTGCCTTCAGCTGTCTAGTCCGTAAACTCTGGCATTGCCTCAATAAAGCACCCCATCTTTCCTCCTTTAAGACGCTCCTTAAAGTCTGCCGGTTTGATCAAGGTTTTCTCATCTGTCCTAAATTGAGGCCTGGATTTTGCAATCAGCAGTGAACTAACGGTGCTCGCCATTCATTACACTTCCACTTGTCCACAGATTTTCTCCGGGCTTTCGCTCTGGAAGTTGCGCTGATTAGAAATCCATGACAGCACGGCACGGGTGAACAGAGCAAGCAACTATGCACAAGATCAACCAGGTCTCGTTGCACTTCCGCTTTTCCCAATATATTGCCGTTAAGATAAGAATCTGCCTTCCTGTTTTTACCACCAAAGTGGATAACCTCGCATTTATCCACATAATACTGCGTCCGCCGTGCATCTGCCCAATCACCCAACCTGTTCAAATCATGCTGGAGTTTCTTGGTATCCTGCGCACAGCACACACACCCACCCAGCTTTGTGTTGTCTGCAAACTTAGAGATATTACATCTAATTCCCTCGTTTATATCATTAATAAATATTGTGAATAGCTGGCATCCTAGGTCCAATCCCTGCGGTACCCCACTAGTCACTGCCTGCCACTCGGAAAAAGACCTGTTTATTCCAAATCTTTGCTTCCTGTCTGTCAACCAGTTCTCCATCCATGTCAGTACATTGCCCCCAATCCCATGCGCATTAACTTTACACACTAATCTCTTATGCGGGACATTGTCGAAAGCCTTCTGAAAGTCCAAATACACCACATCCACTGATTCTCCGACTTTGGAACTATAAAGCATAGATCAGAGTACTTTCTAAATGGTGAAAAGCTAGAAACAGTGGAGGTCCAAATAAACTTACGGGTCCTTGTATATAGATCATTAAAATACCATTACAGGCACAGAAAGTAATCAAAAAGGCTAACGGAATGCTTGGAGTTATATCTAGCCAACTAGATTATAAGAGGTAGAAGTTTTGCTACAGCTATACAAAGCGCTGGTTAAACCATACCAGGAATACTGTGTTCAGTCCTGGGTTCTGCACCTTAGGAAGGATATGTTGGCCTTGGAGGGAGTTCACCCTACGTTTACCAAAATTATACATAGACTCCAAGGGTTATATTATGAGGAGAGATTACACAAACTAGCGCTAGATGTCAGGAATTTGGAATGTTATGGGGTGATTTGAACGAAGTTTTCAAGATGTTAAAGTGAACTGGTAGAGTAGAGAGAGAGAAATATTTCCGATGGTTGGGGAGGCTAGTTTTGGGGAACATTTCTATATGAAAATGGTGGTAGACATTTGGACCTCTCTTCCACAAACGGCAGTTGATGCTAGGTAAATTGTTAATTTAATATCTGAAGTTGATGAATTTTTGTTAACCAATAGCATTCTGGGGACAAAGGCTGTTATATTGATCTCGGTCACAGTTCAGCCATGATCTCAGTGAATGGCAGAACAGGCCCGGGGTGCTGAATTACCTATTCCTGTTCCTATTTTCTGTCACTGCACGACTCTGAAGATTAGAATCGTGATATTAACGAACACCTGACCAGGAACTTTAACCCGTGGTCCTTTAGATTATAAAGTCTGATGCTCTACTGACTGAGCAATCCAGGCTCTGGATCTCAGGCTCTCAAAGCGACCTTCACTGGATGACGTGCATCATTACACCCTCTTTATTTTCCATTTGCTTCTCCAGTGATCCATTCTGTACAGCACATTTTTCTCACACACCTACACTGACAGCCTCACACAGGCTTCACTTGAGGAATATTCTCCCTCCCACAAGCGACACGCTCTTTAGCAGCGGCTTCAGATGTGAGAAGTGCTGTTCCCCAGATAACTGTATTGGATCTTCAACTTTTCACCATGTTTCTTATTGACTTGGGCGGGGCAACAGGGTGTTACAGATCCATGTTTGAAGATCGCAGTAAGTTAGGAATCACGGTAGTAGTGCAAATGGGAGCGGGACTTAACCAAAGGGACAGAGACAGATGAAGTGAGTGGGCAAATCAAGACAATTTGAATTCATTGTGCGCAAGTGTGAGCTCATCCAATTTGGAACCAAGTAAGATAATCAGTTTATTTTCTAAATGATTGAGGAGAAAAGAGATGTGTGAGTCCCAGTTCACAAACCATTAAACACTAGTAGACATGTACAGACATCAGTCAGAAGCCTAGTGTAATCCTGCCCTTTATCTCAAGGGGCCTGGACATGGAGGAGGAGGTTATGCGTCAGTTGTATGGACCCTTGTTCAGTGACATCAGAATTACTGCATTCAGATACTGCCTGACCTGCTGAGTATTTTCAGCATTTTCTGTTTTTATTTCAGATTTCCAGTAGCTGCAGTATTTTGCTCTTGTAATAGAAATCTGGAACCCTGTACTCAAAGCGGCTGTGGATTTTTGGACAACTGGAAGTTTTAAGAAAAACATCCGGCTTCCATGCAAATTTTCGAATTATATCAATCAGTTTTGCTGAAGTTCACACAACGACCTTCACTGGCTGACGTGCTTCAATACACCCTCTATATTTTGCATTTCCTTCTCCAGTAATATCGCCTGTACAGCGCATTGCTCTCATACACCCAGACTGATTGCCTCCCACAGGCTCCACTTCAGAAATAGTCTCCCTCCAACAAACGACACGCTCTTTAGCAGAGCGTCAAATGTGAGTAGTGCTGTTCCCTAGATACCTGTATTGGATCGTCATCTCTTCACCATATTTGTTAATGAATTGGATGGAGCAGCATAATGCGGCAGCTCCAAGTTCGCACTAAGGTCGGAGTCGCTGTAGCAGTAAGCGACAGAGACAGATGACGTGAGTGGGCAAAATTATGGTAAATCGAGTTCATTGTACAAAAGATCATCCACTTTGGAACCATTTAAGATAACTCAGAGTATTTTCTAAATGATGGGAAACAACTAACTTGAGCAGCAAAGAGGTTTGTGAGTCCCAGTTCACAAATCATTAAAAACTAGCATACATGGGCAAAAATGCATTCGGTAAAGTCCCGCATAAGGGAAAGTTAGCTAAAGTTGAAGCTCGTAAAGTGAAGGCAAATCATTGTCATGGTTAGGAAACTGGTTGAGCGACAGGATAAAGAGTATACAGGTAATGGGCAGCTACTTCAGTTGGCAGGACGTGACTAGTGGTGTCCAGAGAGTTCTGCGTTGGGGCATAAAAATAAAACAAAAAAGGTGACTCAACCGTGCCTAACAAGGGAAATTAGGGATAGCATATGATCCAAGGAGAGGACATATAAATTGGGCAGAAAAGGCAGTAAACCTGAGGATTGGGAGCCATTTAGGAATCAACAAAGGAGGACAAAGGGATTAATTAAGAAGGGGAAAATAGAATATGAAAGTGAGCTTGCAGGGAACATAAAAACTGACTGTAACAGCTTTTATAGATATCTGAAGAGAAAAAGATTGGTGAAGTCAAGCGTAGGTCCCTTGCAGTCAGAATCAGGGGAATTTATAATGGGGAACAAAGAAATGGCGGACCAATTGAATACATATTTTGGTTCTGTCTTCACAAAGGAGGGCAAAAATAACCTCCCAGAGACGTCGGGGAACATAGGGTCTGATTAAAGGGAGGAACTGAAAGAAATCAGTATTTGTAGGGAAATGGTGTTAGGGAAATTGATGGGATTGAAAGCCGTTAAATCCCCAGGGCCTGATAATCTCCATCCTAGCGTACTTAAGGAAGTGGCCCTATAAATAGTAGATGCTTTGCTGATCATCTTCCAACATTCGATGGAATCTGGAACAGTACCCATGGATTGGAGGGTAGCTAATGTTACCCCACTATTCAAAAAAGGTGGTAGAGAGAAAATGGGGAATTACAGACTGGTAAGCCTGACATCGGTAGTGGGAAAAATGCTAGAGTCCATTATAAAAGATGTAATAGCAGAGCACTTGGAAAAAAGTGACCGGATCGGACAAAGTCAACCTGGATTTACAAAAGGTAAATCGTGCTTGACTAATCTACTGGAATTTTTTGAGGATGTAACTAGTAAAATAGATAAGGGAGAACCAGTGGATGTGGTGTATTTGGACTTTCAGAAGGCATTCGATAAGGTCCCGCATAAGAGATTAGCGTGAAAAGTTAAGGCACATGGGATTGGGTGCAAGGTATTGACTTGGATAGAGAACTGGTTGGCAGACAGAAAGCAAAGAGTTGGAATAAACGGTTTTTTTTCTGAGTGGCAGGCAGTGACTAGTGGGGTACCGCAGGGATCGGTCCTTGGACCCCAGCTATTCACAATATATATTAATGATCTAGACAAGGGAACTAGATGTAGTATCTCCAAATTTGCAGACAACACAAAGCTGGGTGGGCGTGTGTGCTGTGAGGAGGATGCCGAGAAACTCCAGGATGATTTGGACAGGTTGGGTGATTGGGCAGAAGCATGGCAGATGCAATATAACGTGGATAAATGTGAGGTTATCCACTTTTGTGGCAAAAACGGTAAGGCAGGTTATTATCTGAATGGCAATAGATTGGGAGAATGGGAAGTGCAACGAGACCTGGGCGTCCTTGTGCACCAGTCGTTGAAGGTAATCATGCAGGTGCAGCAGGCAGTGAAGAAGGCAAATGGTGTGTTGGCCTTCGTAGCGAGAGGGTTTGAGTACAGGGACAAGGATGTCTTGCAACAGTTGTACAGGGCCTTGGTGAGACCACACCTTGAGTATTGTGTGCAGTTTTGGTAGCCTTATCTGAGGAGCGATGCTCTTGCCATGGAGGGAGTGCAGCCAAGATTCACCAGACTGATACCTGGGATGGCAGGAATGACGTATGAGGAGAGATTGGGTCGATTGGGCTTATACTCGCTGGAGTTTAGAAGAATGAGAGGGGATCTCATTGAAACTTATAAAATCCTAACAGGACTAGACAGACTAGATGCAGGAAGGATGTTCCCGATGGCGGAGGGGTCCAGAACTAGGGGTCACAGTCTAATGATAAGGGGTAAGCCATTTAGGACGGAGATGAGGAGGAATTTCTTCACCCAGAGAGTGGTGCACCTGTGGAATTCTCTACCACAGAAGGCAGTTGAGGTCAATTCATTAAATTTATTCAAGAAGGAGTTAGATATATTTCTTAAAACTAAAGGGATCAAGGGATATGAGGAGATGGCAGGGACAGCGTACTGAGTTTGAATGATTAGCCATGATCTCATTGAATGGCGGAGCAGGCTCGAGGGACCGAATGGCCTACTCCTGCTCCTACCTTCTATGTTTCTATGTTTCTATCTCACATTTGCCTATGTTAAAATCCATGTGCCGCAGTTTTGTCTAGTCACTTAATCTATTAATATCTCTGTGAAATGTTATGCTTCCATCTACATTGCTTACGATGCCACCTATATCGGCAAACTTGGATATCTGGTTTGGATATGCAGGTTGTTACGAAGATGGAAACCCATGGAAAGTGGTGGATGGCTACGAAATTGGCCCAGTGATAGGAAGCAAATGGTGATAGTGGATGGATGCTTTTCAGGCTGGGAGGTTGTTTGCTGTGTTGTTTCCCAAGGGTCATTTTTGGGTCCATTACTCATTACATTTTTTTATATAAACAAACGAGGGTGTAGCATTACAAAGTTTGCAGATGACACAACACTTGGAAAAGAATTAGATAATGATGAGGATGTAGGTGTTCGGGGTCACCTATGTAGGTACTGGACGAATTCCTCCTCAATAATCGAGTTCGACTTCAGGAGAACAACAAAAAGGTTTTTAATGCAGGAACAGATGAAATACAACAGACAACAGAGGTCAATGCAGGAGAGCCGTGGAACAGGTTTTTCCCCAGCGGGGACACCACGAGGACTGACTAGGCAGTCCGGAGGTTTGTGCGCTGACGTCACCGAGTTAGTGTCGTGACGTCATCGCGTTGCTCAGGTTTCCCGTGCTTGGGGCGTCACGTGACTTGCGACGTGATGTCATCGCGTTTGCTCGTGCTTGTGCAGTCACGTGCCTCGGATGATGACATTATCATGTTTACCCAGCACCCGGCATTGGAGCTGGCAATTGCGGCTGAAGTCACGGGAGCGGGAGGCCAAGCTAGGCGGGCGATTGCCGCGGGAGCGGGAGAACGAGCTGGGCCGGCGATTGCCGCAGGAGCGGGCGGCCGAGCTAGACCGGCGATTGTCGCAGGAGCGGGAGGCTTAGCTGGGCCGGCTCGCATTTGGGTGAGTCACGTGATGCGCGACGTCACATCATTGCATTAGGCCGCGTTCTTAAAGGGGCAACGGCCCGAACAGGTAAACTATACATATATATCGTTAAGTTAAAGGGAATTATGTATAATAGTTAAGGGACACTCGGTGGTACCGCTACATGCGCCACCCCAGAATTCACTTTAATGAATGAATTAAAGATGAGCTGATCTGACGAGCCTTTCCAAATGACTCCTGCAGTCTCGAGACGGAGACTGCTGGGTGGCTGGCGGTCTGGTGGGCAATCGTGCCTGGTCTGCCATAACGACGATGGTTGTCTGATGGTCTCGGCGGTCGTGCTGTCTCAACTTGGCGGGCGAGGTATAAAGGTGCTGGTTGGGCGCATATCGTTGCGTGCATCATGGCGAATAATACATATTCAGCCATGCGAAGGACCGTGGCATCATGGCGAATAAAACGTTTTCAACCATGCGAAGTATCATGGAGACGTGTGACCTCTGCAGCCCGTGGTTCGAAGCGGGCACTGGGGTGAAACATCTGGCAGGTTGGGCAGACGCGGACCATGGCTCTGTCATTGGTGGAAGAATGTCCCCAGTCTGACGAAATCTGCAGGAACGCTGAATGGCCGATCCAGGAGGAAAGAAACGTCGGTTCTGGCAGGTCGGTGAACTCGCTGACAGGCGAGCGAACTCTTCGACAGTCGGGAACGCATGGAACGGTGCGTGCCATGCCATAGTGCAACGACGGTAACACAAAAGAGAGTGAACCGTTGCTGCGTTGATCAGCGATCGGTGATGACACCAACTTTCGCTTGGCTGATTGCAGCCGCGGGATGCCCGTTGGACCCGTCCTCGATGTTTGCAGCATCAGTAAATGTTTCCTTTTGTTGTGGGGAACACTGTCGAGAGGGCGGCAATGCTTCATGTTGTTATTTTAGGGGAAAAACTGCTGGAAGGGCGGCAACGCTTCTAGTTATAGTTGATTGAGAGGGAAAACTGCTGGGAGGGTGGCAACGCTTCGCTTTCGCGCTGAAAAGCGTGGTAGAAAACACAACCAGCAGGCTGATGGGCTCGTGCATCGTCGGCGGGGCATGATTCTTCATGTTTCACGAGGGATGGTTCCTCGTGGTTTGCGTGGGATGGGTCCTCGTGGTTCACGAGGGATTGGTTCTCATGGCGTCCATCAAAACCTATATTGGTGACCCAACGACATGAGGACGGGAATTAATCAATACCTACATTGGTGACCCAATGACGTGAGGATGGGAATTCATCAAAACCTAGAATTGGTGACCCCTTTTTCCGCAAACATTTTTCACGGAAGCAGCGCACTGCCTGAAGCCCATCTCTGTGAACGATTTCGCAGAGGAAGAGCACGGCGAACAACATCTGACAAGCAACAACTGACGAACACCAATTCCTACATTGGCAACCCTGCCTTTGCGAACGTATTCGCAAAGGAAGCACAGCCTGGATGTGATCCCGTTTTTCACGAATGAAACGCAGCCGGACCCCGATTTTTGTGAATGAATTTCACAAAAGAAGCACGCCATGGAAGCATCAGCCATTTTGCTCTCGATACCACAATTCAGGGAGCAGCAACCACCCTCGTGATTTCTTCAGGTAGAAGCACCGTTCACCAAGAACATCGATGCGGCACAGACCAATGAGGTCTCCGCATTCATCAGCTCTACCGCCTTACGAATCATCCGCCTCCACAAGAGCTCCCAACACAGCAGCAAGTATGAATCCCTGCAAGCGCGGGTTCCGCAGGTTTTCGGGCCCACAAGAATGGAGCGCGCCCCCACGGAGATGCCACGAGGACTCGCTCATCATGAACCACGAGGACCCATCCCTCTCGAGACACGAGGACACATCCCTCATGAACCAGGAGGACCAATCCCTCATGAACCACAAGGACGCATCCCTTGCAAACCACGAGGACCCATCCCTTGTGAAACATGAAGACTAATGCCCCGCCGACGACAAACCAGCCCGTCAGCCTGCTGGTTGTGTTTTCGAACGCGCTTTTCAACATGAAAGCGAAGCGTTGCCACCCTCCTGGCAGTTTTCCCTCTCAGTCAACTATAACTAGAAGCGTTGCCACCCTCCCGGCAGTTTTTCCCCTAAAACAACAACTTGAAGTGTTGCCGCCCTCTCTACAGTGTTCCCCTCAACAAAAGCAAGCATCTACTGACGCTGCAAACATCGAGGACAGGTCCAAAGGGCATCCCGCGGCCGCGATCGGCCACGCGAAATTTGCTGTCATCACTGATCACTGATCAACGCAGCAACGGTTCACTCTCTTTTGTGTTACTGTCGTAGCATTATGGCACGCAAAGTTCCGTGCGTTCCCGACTGCCGAAGAGTTCGCTCGCCTATTGGCGAGTTCACTGACCTACTAGGACCCACGTTTATTTCCTCCTGGATTGCTCGTTCAGCATTCCTGCAGATTTCATCAGACTGAGGACCTTCTTCCAAAACTGACAGAGCCATGGTCTGCATCTGCCCAAACTGCCAGTCACTATGATGCAGCCAGCTGTTTCGGCCCAGCGCCCGCTTTGAACCACGGGCTGCAGCGGTCACACATCTCCACGGTCCTTCGCATGGCTGAATACATTTTATTCGCCATGAAGCCAGGGTCCTTCACACAGCTGGATACGTATTATTTGCCATGATGCACACAAGGATCCGTTCCCGACCAGCACCTTTGGACCTCATCCGCCAAGTTGAGACAGCATGACCGCCGATCCCATCGGGCAACCATCATCATTACGGCAGACCAGGCACGATCACCCACCAGAACGCCAGCCACCCAGCAGTCTCCGTCTCGAGACTGCAGGAGTCGTTTGGACAGGCTCGTCAGACCACCTCATTTTTGTCGTTCATTAAAGCGAATTCTCGAGTGGCGCATTTAGCGTTACTACCGAGTGTCCCTTACTTATTATACATAATTCCCTTTAACTTAACGATGTATATATATAGTTTACCTGGTTGGGCTGCTGCCCCTTTAAGAATGCGACCTAATGAAATGATGTCACGTCGCGCATCGCATGACTCACCCAAGCACGAGCCGGCCCAGCTCGGCCTACCGCTCCTGCGACAATCGCCAGCCTAGCTCTGCCTCCCGCTGCTGCAGCAATCACCAGCCTAGCTCAGCCTCCTGCTCCCGCTACTTCAGCCAGCTCCAATGCTGCGTGCCAGGTAAATGTGATAACATCATCACGCGAGGCATGTGACCGCCCCAAGTGTGGGCAAATGCAATGATGTCATGTCGCAAGTCACGTGATGCCCCAAGCACGGGAAATGCAAGCAACACGATGACGTCATGACACAAATGCATTGACTTCATCGCACAAACCTCCGGACTGCCTAGTCAGTCCTCATGGCATCCCCGCTGGGGAAAGACTGATATACCTATCAATTCATTCCATGAAAAGCGACGAGTTAAGATTGTAACTATAGGTTTTTATTGGCTAAATTACAGAGCCCACCCTCATGGGCGATCGGTTCCAACAAGGGAGAATACTAGCCAAGCGGTCATCTTTATACCTGGGCAAGCAGGCGGAGCCATGGGCAGAGTCAGCTGAGGTAAGCCCAGGTATAGCAGTGTGCGTGGCAAGAGGTAACCTTGTGTAGCGATAACAACAGTGTAACAATAGTGAACGTTTGTGAACGGTAACAGTGGTTTACCACATTCACCCCTTGTTTAAAATTGAGTCCGGCGGGGTGAAGTGTACTACCAGTTCGTGTATGTCAGTCGCTCAGGAGGCCTCGTAAGCCTTTCTGATCGGTGCAGCAGCGGCGGCGGTGTTGCAGTATCCGATGGTAATGCTGGTGTCAGCGTGGTCGACGAAGGCTCCTGGGGTTCCGGCATGCCGTCTACAGGAGCTGGATTTGGGGGAGTGGTGGGGGTAACGGTGGTATCTCGGGGGTGCCCGAGGGTGCGAGGTCTCGCAAGGAGACAGTGTCCTCCCGCCCGTCTGGGTAGGCCACATAGGCGTACTGGGGGTTGGCGTGCAGGAGGTCCATCCTCTCGACCAGGGGGTCCGTTTTATGGGCCCTCACATGCTTCTGCAGCAAGACGGGCCCCGGAGAAGTCAGCCATTTTGGTAGCGAGGTTCCCGTAGTCGACTTCCTGGGGAAAACAAACATTCGTTCATGGGGGGTGGCGTTAATGGCAGTGCAAAGCAGTGAGCGGATGGAATGGAGTGCTGCCGGGAGGACTTCCAGCCAGCGAGAGATTGGGAGGCCCTTAGACTTCAGGGCTAAGAGGACGGCCTTCCAAACTGTCGCATTTTCTCTTTCCACCTGGCCTTTCCCCCGGGGGTTGTAGCTGGTGGTCCTGCTCGCAGCAATACCTCTCGCGAGCAGGAACTGGCGAAGTTCCTCGCTCATGAAGGATGCACCCCGGTCGCTATGTATATAGTTCGGGAACCCGAACAAGGCGAAGAGGTCGTTCAGGCATTTGATGACCGTGGTACTGGTCATGTCTGGGCAGGGGATGGTGTGGTAAACCACTGTTTGTATTCCTGTTTGTATTCCACTGTGTACATGCCTGGACATGCCTCGGCTGACTCCTCCCACAGGTCCTAGTATAAAGGTGACTGCTCCCCAGCCCTTTGTATCCTGGACCGGTCGACCACGTGAGGCAGACCTCCATTCTGTTGTTAATAAAAGCCTTTAGTTACTCTTCTAACTCTCAGTCTTTTATGAGTAATTGATAGCGCATCAATTTTATTAACAACATTTTTATAATGGAGAAGATCCTCACACCAGCATGCCTGGACTTAGATCATCGGGAGGCGGACTCATCCACCAAGTTTACTCACTGGCTTAAGTGTTTCGAAAAATTCCTGACCGCCTCCGAAGCAATCAAATCGGAAGAGGACAAACTGGATGTCCTGACCTCCAAAGTGAACCACCGAGTGTACTCGGTCATCCAAGACGCGACCTCGTACGCGGACGCTAACAAGCTCCTCAAGGACCAGTACACGCACCCAGTGAACGAAGTGTACGCCAGGTACCTCCTGGGGAGTCGTAAACAACAACCTGGGGAATCGACCGTGGAATACCTTCAGGCACTGTCTGTGCTTGGCCGGGCCTGTGGTTGTAAGGATGTAAAGGCCGCCGTGTACACAGAGGAACTTATCCGGGACGCTTTTGTAGCGGGCCACAGATCCAATTACACCCGACAGCGACTGTTGGAGCAGAGTAACCTCGACCTCAACAAGGCCTCTAAACTCGCACTATCGTTGGATGCAGCCTACCAGGGCATGGATGCCTACTCCTCTGCACCGTGGACGCCGCGGGGAATGACAGCCTGGGACACGGTAGGACCGCCTCATAGCGCCGTGCCACCCCAGCCACACCCCAACAACGGCCCAACTACCGCAGCAGTGTCCCAAGGCCAGATAGCAGTGCCCCAAGGCCAGAAATGCTGCTTCTGTGGCCAGGCAAAACAGCCAAAGCGCGCTGCCCGGCGAAAAACGCGATCTGCTCGGGCTGCGGGAAGAAGGGACACTACGCTGGCATCTGCAGGGCCAAAGCCACCCCGAACCCCAGCAGCGCCGCGTGTGGGCCATGCGGGCCGCCATCTTGGACCTCCCTGGCCATGTGCGAATCACCGGTACAGCAGCCATTTTGGACGCCTCCAGCCACATGGGGATCATGGATGCCGCCATCTTGGACGACAGCCGGGACGCAGCAGGCCCCCAACACCGCCTCATCTGATACCCACAGCGACACACCGACCCCTACGCTGGCATCCATTACACTGGACCAAGCGAGAGCGCACCAACTGGCCAGTTCCACAATGGACATTAAGGTAAATGGTCACGATACAATCTGCCTTTTTGACTCTGGGAGCACGGAGAGCTTCATCCACCCCGACACGGTGCGGCGTTGCTCTCTCCCAGTCCTGCCTGTGCAACAGCGGATTTCTATGGCCTCCGAGTCCCAGTCGGCGGACAGCGGCGGCTACTGCGTGGTGACACTCGTAGTAGATGGGACCGTGTACGATCATTTTAAACTTCTGGTTCTGCCTGACCTCTGCGCTGCCGTCCTGCTGGGGTTAGATTTTCAGTGCCACCTTAAAAGTGTTACGATGGCGTATGGTGGACCCCTAACCCCACTCACAGTCCGCAGCCAGCAGCTTCCAAATTGCCCGCCGCGCACCAGGTGCAACCTCTCCACACTCAGAGTCACCCCCCCACCACTGTTTGCTAACCTCACCCCCGACTGTAAGCCCATCGCCACAAAGAGCAGGCGATACAGTGCCGGGGACAGGGTTTTCATTAAAACCGACGTGGAGCGGCTCCTGAAAGAAGGGATTATTGAGGGCAGCACCAGCCCCTGGCGAGCCCAGGTTCTGGTTGTTAAGACCGGCGAGAAGCAGCGCCTGGTCATCGACTACAGCCAGACAATAAATCGCTACACCCTGCTGGACGCCTACCCACTCCCCCGTATAGCTGATATGGTCAACCAGATCGCGCAGTACCGCGTCTTCTCGACCATTGACCTGAAATCAGCGTACCACCAGCTCCCCATCCGCCCTGAGGACCGCCAGTACACTGCCTTTGAGGCAAACGGCCGCCTCTATCACTTCCTTAGGGTTCCCTTTGGCGTCACCAACGGGGTCTCCGTCTTCCAATGGGAGATGGACCGGATGGTAGATCAAAATGCGTTGCAGGCCACTTTCCCATATCTGGACAATGTGAACATCTGCGGCCGTGACTTGCAGGACCATGACGCAAACCTCGAAAAATTCCTCCGCAGCGCCCAACTCCTAAACCTGACATATAACAAGGAGAAGTGCATATTCCGCACAAACCGCCTCACCATCCTTGGCTGTGTTGTGGAACACGGAGTCATCGGCCCCGACCCCGACCGGATGCGTCCCCTTATGGAACTTCCACTGCCCCACTGCCTCAAGGCCCTGAAGAGGTGCCTAGGGTTTTTCTCCTATTACGCCCAGTGGGTCCCCTACTATGCGGACAAGGCCCGTCAGCTGATCAAGTTCACCTCTTTTCCCTTGATGGCAGAGGCCCGCTTAGCCTTCCACCGTATCAAGGAGGACATTGCCAAAGCCACCATGCACGCAGTGGACGAATCCATCCCCTTCCAGGTGGAAAGCAACGCGTCCGACTTTGCCCTGACCGCTACCCTCAATCAGGCGGGGAGACCCGTGGCCTTCTTTTCACGAATCCTCCAAGGCCCGGAGACCAGACACTCCGCTGTTGAGAAGGAGGCCCAGGCAATTGTGGAGGCTGTGCGTCATTGGAGGCACTACCTGGCCAGAAAACGATTTACCCTGCTCACTGACCAGCTTTCAGTTGCTTTTATGTTTAACAACAAGCAGAGCGGCAAAATCAAAAATGACAAGATCTTGAGGTGGAGAATCAAACTTTCCACCTACAACTACGAGATCTTGTACCGGCCCGGGAAGCTAAATGAGCCCCCGGGTGCGCTATCGCATGGCACCTGCGCCAGCGCGCAGATCGATAGACTGCGGGCCCTCCACAATGACCTCTGCCACCCGGGGGTCACCAGGTTCTTCCACCTCATCAAGGCCCGCAACCTGCCTTACTCTATTGAGGAGGTCAGGACCATGACCAGGAACTGCCAAGTCTGCGCTGAGTGCAAACCGCACTTTTATAGACCAGACAGGGCCCACCTGATAAAAGCCACTCGCCTCTTCGAGCGCCTGAGCGTTGATTTTAAAGGGCCTCTCCCCTCCTCCGACCGCAATGTGTACTTCCTCAATATTATTGATGAGTACTCACGTTTCCCGTTCGCTTTCCCCTGCCCGGACATGACCAGTGCCACGGTCATTAAATGTCTGAACAACATCTTCACCCTGTTCGGCTTCCCCAGCTATCTCCATAGCGACCGGGGCTCATCGTTTATGAGCGACGAACTCCGTCAGTACCTGCTAACTAGGGGTATTGCCACAAGCAGGACCACCAGTTACAGCCCCCGGGGGAACGGACAGGTGGAAAGAGAAAATGCGACAGTTTGGAAGGCCGTCCTGCTAGCCTTAAAGTCTAGGGGCCTTCCAACCTCCCGCTGGCAGGATGTGCTCCCCGATGCGCTCCACTCTATTCGGTCACTGCTCTGCACTGCCACTAACTCCACCCCTCATGAGAAAATGTTTGTCTTCCCAAGGAAGTCCACATCGGGGACATCGCTACCGCCATGGCTGACGTCCCCAGGGCCGGTCCTACTGAGAAGACACGTGAGGACCCTAAAAATGGACCCCCTGGTCGAGAGGGTCGACCTCCTCCACGCCAACCCCCAGTATGCTTACATCACATACCCGGACGGGCGGGAGGACACCGTCTCCATAAGAGACCTTGCACCCTCGGGGGCCGCAGTAACCCACTACCCACTACCACCCCCCCCCACGATCCGATATCCAGCCCCAGCAGACGGCAGGCCTGGGCCCCGCGACCCGCTCGACATCTACGAGGATGACACGCCTGTGCCACAGCCTATGCTGGACTCGACGCCGGAAGCTTCACTACCCCTGCCGTCACCACGCCGATCACAGCGGCAGACAAGACATCCGGAGAGACTCCAATACACTAACTTTTAGTACACTTCACCCCGCCGGACTCAATTTTAAATAAGGGGTGAATGTGGTAAACCACTGTTTGTATTCCTGTTTGTATTCCACTGTGTACATGCCTGGACATGCCTCGGCTGACTCCTCCCACAGGTCCTAGTATAAAGGTGACTGCTCCCCAGCCCTTTGTATCCTGGACCGGTCGACCACGCGAGGCAGACCTCCATTCTGTTGTTAATAAAAGCCTTTAGTTACTCTTCTAACTCTCAGTCTTTTATGAGTAATTGATAGCGCATCAGATGGCAAAGGTGAAACGGGAGTACACGTCAATAATGTTGAGGAAGTGCACATTACGGCCGGAGGACGGGAGGGGCACCTTAAAATCGATGCTCAAGCGCTCGAAGGGGCGGGTGGCCTTGATCAGGCTTGCTCTGTCTGGCCTATAGAAATGTGGTTTGCATTCGGCACAGGTTTGGCAGTTCCTGGTCATGGTCCTGACCTCCTCGATGGAGTAGGGCAGGTTGCGGGCCTTAATGAAGTGATAAAGTCTGGTGACCCCGGGGTGGCAGAGGTCATTGTGGAGGGTCCGTAGCCTATCAACTTGCGCATTTGCGCAAGTACTTCGTGACAGAGCATCCGGGGTGTCGTTGAGTTTACCAGGCCGGTACAAGATATCATAATCGTAGGTCGAGAGCTCAATTCTCCACCTCAAGAACTTGTCGTTCTTGATTTTGCCCTTCAGCTGGTTATTAATCATAAAAGCAACCGAACGCTGGTCGGTGAGAAGGGTAAATCGTTTGCCTGCCAGGTAATGCCTCCAGCGTCGTACCGCCTCCACAATCGCCTGGGCCTCCTTCTCGACAGAAGAGTGTCGGATCTCAGGGCCCTGGAGCGTCCTTGAGAAGAAGGCCACAGGTCTCCCCACCTGGTTAAGGGTTGCCGCTAGGGCGAAGTCGGAGGCATCGCTCTCCACTTGGAAAGGGATGGACTCATCCACTGTGTGCATTGTGGCCTTCGCAATGTCTCCTTTTATGAGGGAGAAGGCTGCGCCTGCTTCTGCTGTCAGGGGGAAGGAGGTGGACTTCATGAGGGGTCTGGCTTTGTCCGCATAATTCGGCACCCATTGGGCATAGTAAGCGAAGAGCCCCAGGGTTCTCTTCAGCGCCTTTGGACAGTGGGGGAGGGGGAGCCCCATGAGGGGGTGCATTCTTTCGGGGTCGGGGCCGATGACTCCGTTCTCTACTACGCAGCCGAGGATGTCAAGGCGCGAGGTATTAAACACACATTTATCCTTATTGTAAGTGAGATTCAGCCGTTGGGCCATACGGAGGAATTTCTCCAGATTAACATCATGGTCCTGCTGGTCGCGGCCGCAGATGGTGACGTTATCTAGAAAAGGGAACGTGGCCTGAAGCGTGTTCTGGTCGACCATCTGGTCCATCTCCCTTTGGAAGACCGAGACTCCGTTGGTGACGCCGAAGGGAACCCTAAGGAAGTGGCAGAGGCGGCCGTTCGCCTCGAAGGCGGTATACTGGCGGTCCTCAGGGCGGATAGGGAGTTGGTGATAGGCTGACTTGAGGTCGATGGTGGAGAATACCCGATACTGTGCAATCTGGTTGACCATATCAGATATGCGGGGGAGGGGGTTTGCGTCCAGCTGGGTGTACCGGTTTATGGTTTGGCTGTAGTCGATGACCAGGTGGTGTTTATCGCCGGCCTTAACGACTACGTCCTGGGCACGCCAGGGGCTGTTGCTCCTCTCGATGATGCCCTCCTTCAGGAGTCGCTGCACCTCAGAGCTAATAAAAGCTCTGTCCCCGGCGCTGTACGGCCTGCTCTTGGTAGCGACGGGTTTACAGTCATGGGTGAGATTAGCGAACAAGGAGGTGGGCGGGACTTTGAGGGTGGAGAGGCTGCAGGTGGTAAGCGGTGGGCGGTTTAAAATTTGCTGGTTGTAGACTGTGAGTGGGGGGAGGGGTCCACCGTAAGCCAAAGTGACCCTTTGAAGGTGGCATTGGAAATCCAGCCAGAGTAGGACAACAGCGCATAGCTGGGGCAGGACGAGAAGTTTAAAATTTTTATATTCCGTGCCCCTAACCAACACGGTCACTACACAGTAGCCACTAATGTCTGTTGAATGGGACTTCGCCGCCATCGAGATCCGATGGCGCACTGGCCGGACAGTGAGGGAGTAGCAGCTCACCGTGTCTGGATGAATAAAACTCGCCGTGCTTCCGCTGTCGAACAGGCAGGACGTGGCGTGGCCGTTTACTTCGATGTCCATCATGGACTTGGACAGATGATGTGGGAGAGCTTGGTCAAGCGTGACGGAGGCCAGTGTATGGCTGAGCGAGCTGCTGTAGTCTGCAGGCGAGGCGGTGGTCGGGTCTGGAGACAAAACGGCGGCCGAGTGCGGCAAACAAAATGGCGGCGCCCATGACGCGGGTCCCCACGAAGTTGGACAAAATGGCAGAGAAGATGGCCGCCCCCACAACTCACATGAGGCACTGCTGGCGTCTGTGGCCTTGATCAAAGATGGCTGCCCCCACGACTCACCTGAGGCAATGCTGACGTCTGTGGCCTTGATCAAAAATGGCCGCCCCCACAACTCACATGAGGCAATGCTGGCATCTGTGGCTTTCCCCCTGCAGGCGTTTACAAAGTGGCCTTTCTTTTTGCAGCCGGAGCAGGTCGCATTCCTTGCAGGGCAGCGTGCCCTTTGATGTCTCGCCTGGCCACAGAAGAAGCAGCTGGCGGCCCGATTGCGGAGGTCCGCTGCCACAGCGGGTCGCTGGGGGGGGGTCCTGATCAGTATACTGGCGGTCCCGATCGATTCCGGGACAGCGACGCCGTGGTGGGTCCCAGGGGCGGCGGTGCGAGGGGAATTGCGGCCGGAGTCGGGCCCGAGTCCCAAGGTCGCGCAGCACAGTACCTGGAGTACGCCTCGAGGTCCCAATGGGCCACTTCCAGGGAGCGAGTGAGGGTTGCAGTTGTATTCAAGTCGAGGTCCTTTGATTCGAGCAGTCTTTGCCGTGAGTAGTCGGACCGAAGGCCTTTTACGAAGGCATCGCGGATATTTCCTTCAGTATTTTCAGCAGCCGTTACAGCTTTAAAGTCACAGTCCCTGCCGAGTGATTGTAGCGCCCGTAAAAATTCATCTACTGACTCTCCTGGCTTTTGCGAGCGGGATCTTAGGAGATGTCTGGCATACATAGAATTTACAGGGCTCCGGTACTGCTCTTTTAGCAGGTTGAGGGCGTCCTCGTATGTAGCAAGGTCCCGGATGAATGCAAATACTTTAGAGCTCACCTGTGCGGTCAGAACTCTTAGTTTGGATCCTGGAGGCACGCCGGATTCTCCCAGGTAGGATTCGAAACAGCTCAGACAGTGTTCAAAGTCGAGGGCTGAGTTCGCTGCCTGTGGGATTTGATCCAGGTACGGCGGTCAGAGGGCTCGCAGCCAGGCCGGCTGCTGTGGCTGTTGTAGTTGGTCGTTTGCCATTTCAAAATTTAGCCAATAAAATTGATATACCTATCAATTCATTCCATGAAAAGTGACGAGTTAAGATTGTAACTATAGGTTTTTATTGGCTAAATAACAGAGCCCACCCTCATGGGCGATCGGTTCCAACAAGGGAGAATACTAGCCAAGCGGTCACCTTTATACCTGGGCAAGCAGGCGGAGCCATGGGCAGAGTCAGCTAAGGTAAGCCCAGGTATAGCAGTGTGCGTGGCAAGAGGTAACCTTGTGTAGCGATAACAACAGTGTAAACAATGATAACAACAGTGTAACAATAGTGAACGGTTGTGAACGGTAACAGTGGTTTACCACAAAGACCTGTTCCACAACTCTGCTGCATTGATCTACGTTGTTTGCTGTATTTCATCTAATTCAACATTAAAATCCTGTTTGTTGTTCTTCCGAGTCAAGCTCCGTTATTTGTTAGGAATTGCCTATTCCTATAGGGTTTGATGAATTCCCGTCCTCACGTCATTGGGTCACCAATGTAGGTATTCGGGGTCACCTATGTAGGGACTGGACGAATTCCTACTCAATAATCGAGTTCGACTTCAGGAGAACAACAAAAAGGTTTTTAAAGCAGGAACAGAGGAAATACAACAGGCAAAGGAGATCAATGCAGGAGAGCCGTGGAACAGGTCTTTCCCCAGCGGGGACACCACGAGAACTGATTAGGCAATCTGGAAGTTTGTGTGGTGACGTCATCGCATTTGCGTCGTGAAGTCATCGCGTTGCTCGCATTTCCCGCGCTTGAAGCATCACATGAATTGCAACGTGACGTCATCACATTTGCCCGCGCTTGGGGCGGTCACGTGCCTCACATGATGACGTTATCATGTTTATCCGACACCCGGCATTGGAGCTGGCCGTTGCGGCCAAAGTCGTGGGAGCGGGAGGCCGAGCAAGGCCGGCGATTGCCGTAGGAGCGGAAGTCCGAGCTGGGCCGGCGATTGCCGCAGGAGCGGGCGTCTGAACTAGGTCGGCGATTGTCACGGGAGCGGGAGGCCGAGCTGGGCCAGCTCACGTTTGGGTGAGTCACGTGATGCGCGACATGACTTCATTGCATTAGGTTGTGTTCTTAAAGGGGCAACGGCCCGAACAGGTAAACTATATATATACATCGTTACGTTAAAAGGAACTATGTATAATAAGTAAGGGACACTCGGTGGTACCGCTACAAGGATATTTATAGGCTTCAGGATGACATTGCAAGGATGGTGCAATGGGAAGAAGCATGGCAGAGAAGTGTGGAGAAGTGTAAGTGATGCACGTTGGGAGGACTAAAATGGAAAGTCAGTGTGCTATAAATGGCATAATTTTGAAACGTTTAAATGATCAGAGTAACTTAGATGTCCATTTAACAAATCCTTAAAGGTGGCAGGGCAGTGGTTAAAAAGTGATTTGGATTACTTTGGTTTTAAATAGAGGAATAGAATATAAAAGAGAAGAGATCATGCTAGAAATTTATAAATCACTGGAGTATTGTTGACAATTCTGAGCACCACACTTCAGGAAAGATGTAAATGCCTTAGAAAGGGAACAGAGTAGGTTTACCAGGATGTCACCAGGGATGAGGGTCGTCAGTTATGAGACGAGGTGGGAAACGTTAAGACTGTTCTCTTTCCAACAAAGATATTAAGAGGAGGCCTCATAGAGTTTTTCAGGATGATGTGAGGTTTGTTAGAGTAGATACAGAAAAACTATTCCTTCTGGCGAGTGGGTCAAGCACTAGAGATATTGGCTACCAGTGAATCTGCAGTCAATTTGCTGCATCAAAGGCTGAGTTTTATGCCAGATGCTAAACTTCTCCCAAATGCGTGTTAGATTCTCACCTCAGCAAAATCATCAACTGAAGAGATTCTCAGTAAACCTCCTCACATTTCCAATTATTGTTGAAGCTTCCCGTTTCCGGTCTTCATCACTGGGGGTCTTGGTCACAACAGATCTTCTCTATGAACCTAGCGATCTTCCCCCAGTCCCAGTTAGTGTAGTGATGATTCGGCTTCTCTCTCTCCACCTTCCTGGCATACTGCTTACTCAAATTTTTTTATATAAACATGATTCATCTTTATTAAAGAACATGCTACAGGAAAACAATGGGACTATTTTTGTGACTATTAAAAGTTTAATATGAAAATATTTACAATCCGTTTGAATTGCTTACTTTAATATTAAATTGTTCTTTTCTTTCCTTGTCCCTATATATAGGGACTATACTCACTC
Organism: Somniosus microcephalus; assembly: GCF_052327205.1. NCBI lineage: Eukaryota > Metazoa > Chordata > Chondrichthyes > Squaliformes > Somniosidae > Somniosus > Somniosus microcephalus. The sequence goes on from NW_028225180.1 coordinate 55,834,140, forward strand.
AATGTCACCAAGCAGCTGGAGCTCCGCCCCTTCGATGTGTTCCAGGGTCACATGACCGTGCTCTGCTCCTGGTCCGTAGTCTCACTGGGCATGTGCGCAGTTTGTACAATCAGTCCTGTCTCCGACCCCACCCCCATTTACTGAGGCTGGCGACAGGGAGCACAGTCTCGCTAAATTACCTCTTACACATTTACCCTCACATCATCAAAATGCGAAGTTCACTATTTAATGGGCCCCATGTCCACCACTTGTTTATAAATTCTAAAGTACCCCTTCTCTATATACCAGGCAACGTGTCTCCCTCCAGTTTTAGCAGTGACAGGCACTCTGAGTTGAGAGTGCTGAGATGAGGCAGGGATATTACAACCACCTCTCTCAACTATGAATAGTCTATTCCCTTTAACAAGAAGGAGCATCAGAGGCAATAAGTGAAGGGATCATCAGTGGTATCAAGTGGTTGAATCATCAGTTTCGGAGCAGCACAGGTAAGATATAGGGAAAAATGCCCTCAGAACTGTACCACCAGACACTCCCGGGCACGGCATGGGTTAGATAGGGAGTAAAGCTCCATCTACACCGTGCAATCAAAACATTCATGGGCACGTGCAGCATGGGTTAGAAATAGAGTAAAGCTCAATCTGCAGTCTCCCCTCAAGCACTCCAGTTGCAGGTACAGGACATTTTTAGATACAGAATAAAGCTCAATCTACACTGCCCTATCAAACACTCCCAGGGCAGGTGCAGCACGGGTTAGATACAGAGTGAAGCTCAATCTACACTGCCCCATCAAACACTCCTAGGGCAGGTACAGCACGGGTTAGACACAAAGTAATGGTCCCTCGACACTCTCCCATCAAACACTCCCAGGGCAGGTGCAGCATGGGTTAGATAAAGAGTAAAGCTCCCTCTACACTGTCCCATCAAACACTCCCAGGGCAGGTACAGCACGGGTAAGATACAAAGTAAAGCTCCCTCTACACTGTCCCATCAAACAATGCCCGGGCAGATACAGCACGGGTAATATACAAAGTAAAGCTCCCTCTAAACTGTCCCATCAAACACTCCCAGGATAGGAACAGCACGGGCTAGATACAGTGTAAATCTCCCTCTATACTGTCACATGCAGCACTTCCAGGGCAGGCAGTCAGATACACAGTAAAGCTTACTGTATTATTGTTCATCAAGCACAGTGAACTCAGATACAGCATCTGGCCAATGCAGCGTACAGCTCCTCTGACTCTATGCAATGAAGATCACCATCTCACGTACAGCATGGTATGAATAAGGGCAGAAATCCCTGTACATGTAAGCATCATGCACTCCCAGGGCAGGTATGGGGGAGCTTTACATACGAGTGAATCTCCACTCAAATTGCCGCAACAAATCCTGAGCCTTTTGCCAGAAATTAAATGGCATCCAACTTTCACCTTGAAAAAATCCTGTCCTGATGGGATTGATTCTCAATGGAGCTCGTCGCCTTTCCAATCATTCATGATGCTTCCTGATTAATCCCGTCTTGTTCAATGAGAGTGTTGATCCCATCAGACCTGCTCTGTGAAAGCAGCGACCTTTCGCGAGTCGCAATTAGTGTGGTGCTCATTCGACATTGCTGTCTCCACCTTCCTGAGATAATGCTCACTCCGAGAATCATTTAATATCAAAATGACTCTTTAATTCTGGAATCTATGACTCAAAAACAATCGGACTAATTTTGCGAAAATCAATATTTTTAATTTGAATATATTTATCATTAATGACATTTGGTTGAAGTATTACTTTAATATTAAATTGCTCTTATATTTCCTTACCCTTATTTATTGGGACTGAACTCACTCACATTACCTGCTGCCAACTCCAGCTCTGCCCACAGTAACTCACCACTAATAGGGCATAACCAGGGGCGAAGACCTGTCTCCAGGTGACATTACAATGGAGCCAGGAGCCAATCACACAGCAGTCAGTAACAATGTTACAACGCAGCCGGAGCTCCGCCCAGTCGAGGTGTCACAGGGTCACATGACCATGCTCTGCTCCTGGTGCGCAGTCTCACTGGGATGAACATATGTTGTATATTCAGTCCTGTCTCCGACCCCGTTCTCATGTACTGCAGAGAACCATCACCACACGGACTGCAGCGGTTCACAACCAACTTCTCAAGGGCCATTAGGGATGTGCGATAATACTGGCCTTGCCAACGACGCCCACATCCCATGTAGGGAAAAATGATAGGCAGGGAGGGCAACCTTGCAAAATTGCCCCTTATGAATTCTCCCTCCCATTCTCCAAATATGAGGACCCACTGTTCAATGGCCAAAATGTCCACCTTTTGGGTTATACACCCTAAAGCTTCCCTACATAATATCAGGCAGTTTGTCTCCTCCTGCTTTGGCAGTGAAAGGCAGTTTGTGGTAATGGGGTTTGGATGAGGATGTAACAAAAACCTCGGTGTTCCAAAACCAGTCTATTCCATGTAACAGGAAGGGGCGGCAGAGAGATATTGAAGGGAGCATTAGGGCTATTAATGGGTGGGGTAACTGGAGCCATAATTGGACTGGAAATCATGGGCAACAGTACTTAGAGCTTCTTCTACATTGTCACATCAAACACACCCAGGTCAGGTACAACATGGGTTAGATACAATGTAAAGCATATTTAAACTGTCCATCAAAAACTCGCAGATCATGTACAGCACGGGGTAAATACTATGTGAAGCTCCTTCTACACGATCCCATGAAATGTACCCAGGTTAGGTAGAGAAGTGGTTAATTACAGTGGAAAGGTCCGTTTACAAAGTCCCATCATACACCCCCAGGGCAAGCAGAGCACGGGTTAGAGACAGAGTAAACTCCCTCAGCACTGGCCCATCAAAACCTCCGAGGGCAGGTAGACAGGCGTTAGATACCGTGTAAAACTCACTGTATTATCGTTCATCAACCAGAGTGAACACAGATACAGCATGTGGCCAATGCAGCGTACTGCTCCTCTTACACAACCCAATGAAATTCACCATCTCACGTACAGCATGGTATGAATAAAAGACAGAGGTCCCTGTACATGTAAGCATCACGCACTCCCAAGTGAATTATGGACTAGCTTTACATCCCAGAAAATCCCCAGTCAAATTATCGCATCAAAGGCCGAGCCGTTTGCTAGAAATTAAACAGCACCCAATAGCTTGTTAGACTCTCACTTGTAAAAATCATTTACTGATGGGATTCTCAGCCTTTCCAAGCATTGATGAAACTTACTGTTTTATCCCGTCTTGGCCAATGGGAGTGTTGGCTCCACCAGATCTGCTCTGTGAAACCAGCGACCTTTCTCCATTCCCAGTTAGTGTGGTGTTGATTCGATTCTGCTTTCCCCAGCATCCTGAGATAACGCTCACTCCAACAATATTTAAACATAAAAGGAGTGATATTAATTCCAGAATCTGTTAGTCGAAAGGAATGGGACTGATTTTGCGAGTGTGAATAATTTTATATTGAACCTATTTATAATTAATTACATTTGATTGAAGTACTCTTTTTGTGGACTGACTTCACTCACAATGTATGCTACCAGCTTCAGCTCCTCCCACAATAATAACCCACTGAGGCTGTTTAACCAGGGCTGAAAACCTGTCTCCAGGTGACATTACAAATGTGCCAGGAGCCAATCACAGAGTAGCCAAGGGAAATGTCACACAGAAGCTCGATCCCCTCCCACTCGAGGTTGTACTTCTTGCAATATGGTAAATTGTATTCGCTGCTCACGATGCGGTCTCCTCTACACTGGGGAGACCAAAGGCAGATTGGGTGATCACTTTGTGGAACACCTCTGTTCAGTCCGTAAACATGACCCTGAGCTTCTGGTCGCCAGTCACTTTAATTCTCCGCTCCACTCCTATCCTGATCTCTCTGTCCTCAGCCTCTTACACTTTTGCAATGAAGCTCAACGTAAGCTCTGGGAACAGCACCTCATCTTTCGATTAGACCCTTTACAGCCTTCTGGACTCAACATCGAGTTCAACAATTTCAGGCGTTAAACTCGGACCCAATTTTTATTTCTCTCTCACATGGTAGCTGTTGATGATTCTGCCATTGACATTTACATCACATCTAAACTCATCTTTTGTTATTTAACTTTTCCCATTACCATCTCCTTGAATCGCACCATCATCCCATTTACTTTTTTAAAATCTCTTGCCTTTCATCTATCACAGACCTTCCCTTTTGTTCTTTCCTCCCCTCCCCCTTTCCCTGCCCTACACTTGCTTATAAATCTGTTAAATCTCTAACATTTTCCAGTTCTGACGAAGTGTCATCGACCAGAAACGTTAACACTGCGTCTCTCTCCACAGATGCTGCCTGACCTGCTGAGTGTTTCCAGCATTTTCTGTTTATATTTCAGATTTCCAGCATCCGCAGTGTTTTGCTTTTGTATCAAAATAGTGGAAAAATCCGCTCCTCACCGAGGGAGGTCATTCGTGTGAGACTCTAGTAGCAGCCACCTGGAGTCCCAAGTGCAGGGATGACCTGTTGTAGATCCAGGACCTTTTAGCAACTCAATTAGAATCAATTTAAATGTAATTCGAGATGAGGTCGCTATTGACTGTATAACAACGGATGATTCCAGTTCTATCGCTGCAGACAGCCCGAGTGATTAATCATTCAAATGAAATTGCAGAACTCTGGGATTGGAAATGCTTTCCCCGTTTACAATGTGTTTATTTTGCAAGGGCTTATCAAGGTTGAGTTGGAATCAGTTCAGCGGAGATGCAAAGAAATATCTGAGCTTGCTGCCTGAATCCAGCCCCGGGCTGGCCGTGCTCGTCTGGTTCCAGACTGAAGGAGCGCTCCAGTGATGCGATTAGCATTGAGCGTACAAACTCTGTGCTTTGTATTGGGAGTCAGTGAGAGTTAGCCAGCGCTTGCACAATAACTTGATACAGGAAAGTTGTTTGCTTTAATTTCACTGCAAAGTGACTCAGCAGGACTGTAGTACTTGTGTTCACGGTGAGTAGACGAACTATCTACGGCCAAATTGGTTGTAAATATAGCAGAAATTTGTGAATTTGTTTTTCTAAAGAGATGCTTTGCAATTAGTTTTTCACACTATTCTCAATACAATAGAAATGCTGCCTGGAGGAGTTCGTGTTCCATGGTTATATAGAATGTGAGAGGTTGCAGCCCCTCTTCCATTATTTGAAGGGCCTGCTGCTCGATTTTTGGCTGCACTTCAGCTGGGCCTGGCCAAAGTGGCCATTAACTGGTCCAGGCAGCGGGCAGTCGAGGGAGTCGTTTCACCCGGCTGCCTGCCTCTCTTCCACGGCCACGTTTGTGCCCGGGTGGCCCTGGAGATGGAGCACGCAGTGTCCGCCGGCACGCACGAGGCTTTCCGCGACCGGTGGACACCGCAGGGACTGGAGTGCATCATCACCCCTGGCAACAGCAGTTTAAGTTAAGTTGTTAAGTTTCCTTTAATGTTTCTTGTTAAGTTATAGTTTATGTGTTTACTGCTTCCACCAAAAGAGCTACAATAGAAATGCTGCCCTTTTATGATTTATTATTTGCACCAAATAGGCACGGTCGCTAAACTGTCAGACAGTTTGTTCGACATCCAGTACTGCATGAACAGAAATTTCCTGCAACTAACTATTGGGAAGAGAGAAACCGTTTTAAACCTTCTAAGTAAACTGCTATTGGACTTATTTCATTAATCAGCATTTGTTTTTTTCATCAAACTCACAATTTATTGGTCCCTATGTACACAATTTCCAGTTTTGATGCTCACTAAAGGACTAACAATATTTTATACCTCCTACAATTAATGTGGCTGAAATTCCGAAAGAGATTCCCAGCCATATATTCGATGTTAATTTTCAGTATTAAAATATATCATTTATAGAGTTAATAGAGAAAAATCTTTTCCTTGTTATTGTTGCATTATATTGTTTGTTATCTTGTTCATTTTTTAGTTCAAGGTATAGAATTGGTCACTGAAATCTGACAGATGTTCACTTTATTAAATATCTCATTCAACTTCCCAAGTAATTAACATGAAACTCGGTCGACGTAAAAACGTCTCCTCCACCTAAACCTGCACAATGTAGATCTGCTATTAATAAGTCAGCCTCAACCCGTCTAAACGTTTGTGTGCTGGATTCTTTGTTCTAAAAAGCTTTATTCATCATAGAAACCTCACAGGAGGAATGAGATTATTGTCCTCTGTATCTGCATCAAATCAATTCAAACAACTCTGCAGTCACCTACTTTTAAGGGAGCAGTCTGTTTGCCACATTTTCTCCACCACTATTCATGACCCTTTTTTATTGCAAAGGAGAGATCATTTCTCACTATTTTTTCCTAAAATTGTTTTGTAGCATTGTTCAGAAGACATGTAAGGGCGAACAAATAATTTTCCAATAAAAATTAGTTGAGCAGATTGCAAACGGAGCTATCCTTTGTTTGTCTTGTTATCGGGGAAATGAAAATGTTGTTTTTTCCACTGCAGATCTTCTTTTACGATGTGAAACAGGCTCCTTCACTTGCTTTCACCAACCAGGATAATCACCTCCGTTATTGCTCGGTATTGGTGGGCAAACCGCCCAACTCTCCGCAACAATTGGTTTTTTCACAGGCGGTGCAGAGGATCTGTCAATGCAAGAACACTAGATCAGGATGTAGCGCAAGTGCAGAAACACGAACTTGTAGCATGCTTGAGGTGGGTATGACGGTGTCCCCTGATGATGTAGTCTCAGATTAAACAGTCATACCCACCTCAAAATCCGGGCCCATGTGACAGGACTTTCAGCATCAGCAGCCAATGGAATGTCCCTCGAATAAAAATCTCTCTGGTTGCTTTGTAGCAGTTACTGTTTAATTATTGATGATGCTAAAGTCTATAATTTATTGTATGGTTAATTTTGATGTGCAATAATTTTTCATTGCGTTCAAGGGAATTTGATGGTTACAGTCTGACGGCAAACAGTTTACACAGCATGAAATAGAAATCTAGCTCTTGTGTGTCAGGCTCTACCTTTAAATTGGCTGGTGTGGTGCGTAAGCCCCGCATCCCACCAAACACGCAGATCTGTGGCCTTGCCTATCAGTTTGGTGCCCTCCCCTAATTCAACACCCTTTATCTTCTCGAGTAATCTACCATGTGGTACCTTGGCAAAGACTGATGTAAAGTTTATGGGAATATAACATTCCATCCACAATAAGAACATAAGAAAAAGGAGCAGGAGTAGGACATTTGGCCCTTCCAGCCTGCTCCGCCATTCAATAAGATGATTGCTGATCTTCTACCTCATTTGCACTTTCCTGCACTATCCCCATATCCCTTGATTTCCTTAATATTTAAAAATTTATCGACCTCTGCCTTAAATATTCTCAACGACTGAGCCTCCACAGCCCTCTGGGGTAGAGCATTCCAAAGATACACCACTCCCTGACTGAAGAAATTTCTCCTCATCTCAGTCCGAAATGGCTGATTCCTTATCCTGAGACTGCGACACATGGTTCTAGACTCCCAGCCAGGGAAACATGCTCTCTGCATCTACCCTGTAAGAATTGTGTATGTTTCAATGAGATCACCACTCATTCTTCTAAACTCTAGAGAATCTAAGCCTAGACTCAATCTCTCCTTATAGGACAATCACTCTATCCCAGGAACCAGTCTGGTGAACCTTTGTTGCACTCCCTCTTTTGCATGTATATCCTTCCTTAGGTAAGGAGACCAAAACTGTTCACAATACTCCAGGTGTGGACACACCAGGGCCCTATATAATTGCGGTAAGACTTATTTTATCTTATCCTCAAATTCCCATGTCTGTTAGATCGTCAAAGAATTCACTGAGCTTTGTCAAGCGTGATCGTCCCTTTTGAATTCAGCGCAGGCTACTTCTAACTAACTAACTCTTCATCTAGATATATGGTAATTTCATTCCTAATTAGAGACTCTTAAAGTTATCCCATCTCAGATGTTCAGCTTATGGGTCTGTAGTTACCTAGGTTAGTTTTATTTCCATGTATTATTATGGGCACTACATTGACTGCACACCAGTCCACTGGCACACACCCACACTCAGTATAACTTCTATCCCCTTTGCAATTTCTTTAGACAAATCCGCCATTATTGTAGGATATTTCCCGTCGGGCCCTGGCTCTTTGTCTGAATTTTCTTTAATTATCTAAAATATTTATTTTACCCATCATAATATCACTCATCTCGCACTCAAGTACAACATAATTCGTCTCCTCTCTGATGCCCTTCGCTTTATCGAATCAATTCGAAGTACTTGTTAAACCCCTCTAATATTGATCATCCTAAACAAATTAAACAGCTTCTCCTCTGAGGGGTCTCACCTGACTTTTAACAATTGCTTGTTCGCTGATATATTTAGTGATATAAACTAGAAGGAGCGAGGGGCTGAAGGTCCTGGTGAGGCTTGAGGTGAGCACCTTTGGACCCTTCAATGTGGAAACGTTGTGAGGTGTGGTTGTTCTAGCTGCAAGAAAATCTGAAACTTTACTGAAGTTTTTATCAGAATTTTTACATCAGTTTTGCTGAAAAGGTTGTGGGTTCCATCGGACACTGGTTTCTCACACTTGCTGCTTCATTTGTTCCCTTTGATGTCGCATTCATGAGTTGGTTTAGCATATTTCTAAAGAAGCTGGATGGATAAACAGAATGAGGGTGAATTTGGTGCTCCTAATGTCACCCCATATTACTTTTATTCTTGCACCCTATGTTTGTTTCATGTGATTAATGAACATAAAACACCGTGGCAATGTACTCAGTGCAGCAGTCTGCCGGGCGCCCTAGTCATGGTTTGGGGTTATAGCCATGTCGTGGCTCCCTGCAATTGTTCACAAGAAGACTATGTAAATGCTGGAAATCAGTACTGTCACAGGGTCAAAACGCGAAACATCAACTTGGTGGACAAGCCTTCTGACAGCACAGTGCCAGTGGTGAGGTCAAGAGAGGTATTGTAGAGATGGAGCTGAGTATCGTTGGCTTACATGTAGAAGGTGAACCATGTCTGCGGATGTTGTCGCCAAAGGGCACACAGGGATTAGGAATCGATTCAAAAGGTGCTTGGTGTGATCAGATAAAACATTGCAGGATGCGCTCTGGCTGCAATCGGATAGGTTCAGAATGTTCCACACAGGGAAGTACCATGAGCTGGACAAGTGAGGAGAGGTTTTGAAGGAGAGTGATTTTGTCGAGTGTGTTGAAGACTGCAGAGTGATGGAGGGAGAAAAGGACGGATAATGCTTTATGGTCAGTCACAGAGGCTGTCCTTTGTGAATTTGATTTGGGCCATTTGGGTCTTGTGCCAGACATGGAAAGCTGATTGGAGAGAGTCAAAAATGGAGTTTCAGGAATGATGAGAAATGATTTGAGAAGCGACAGGGTGTTCAAGGACTTTGGAGGGGAAAGGAATTTTGGAGATAGGGCAGTAATGTGCTGGGACAGCGGGATCAAGGGCATTTATTTTAAGGAGGGTAGAAAATGGCGGCTTTGAAAGGGCCTGGAAGAAATGCACCTGAGGAGATGGAACCACTTACAATGACAGCTTACTTGCGATGCAGGAAAGGAAGTTAAATCGTCAGCCATTTCGTGGGAATGGCATCAACGGAGCAGGAGATGGCTCTCATGGACAAGATGCTCTCATAAAGGACTGAGAGCAAATAGGACAGAAACAAGAAACACCCGGTTTCCCAGCTGTGACAAAGGGAGCCTGAGGAAAGGTTTGGCTTGTTGGGTAAGGGAGCTAGGTTTAAGGAGATGGGTGGTAGTGGTGAAGAAAGCTTTGTGATAATAATAATAATAATAATAATGATAATAATAATAATCAACTTTATTGTCATTGTTAGTGCACAAGTGCAGTACAACGAAATGTAGGCTTGCGGCTCCCGAGAGAGTACATTGAGATTAAGACAATTAAACATTCAACATCCATTTGGCTTGTAATGCATTAACATAAACATAACCATAATAAAGTGCATTGGCAGATGTGCAGGCTTTAGAGTTTATTTGTGGAGTTCAGTAGGATGACAGCCCTGGGAAAGAAGCTGTTCCTAAATCTGGTCATACGGGTGCGAATGCATCTGTAGTGTCTCCCAGCTGGCAGGAGGGCAAACAGACTGTGGCTGGGATGGGTAGGGTCTTTGATGATGGACAGTGATTTCCGTAAACAGTGTTTCTGATATATGTGCTCTATGGTCGGTAGCCAGGTGCCGGTAATGCGTTGGGCAGTTTTGACTACCCGCTGCAGGGCTTTCCGGTCATACTAGCTACAGCTGCCATACCATACTGTGATACAGTTCGTCAGGATGCTCTCTATTGTGCAGCGGTAAAAGTTAGAGAGGATCAGGGGTGACAGGTTACATCCCTTCAGCCTCCTTAGGAAATATAGGCGCTGCTGGGCCTTCTTCACCAGAGAGGAGGTATTGAGGGACCAGGAGAGGTCTTCCGTGATGTCGACTCCGAGGAACTTAAAGCTGTCCGCCCTTTCCACCACAGCCCCATTGATGTAGATGGAGGGGGGTGACTTCCGCCTTTAGACTTCCTGAAGTCCACAATAATTTCTTTGGCTTTCTTGATGTTAAGGGCCAGGTTGTTATTGGCGCACCACTTCATGAGATGCTGGACCTCCTCCCTGTAGGCTGACTCATCGTTGTTGGTGATCTGGCCTACTACCGTGGTATCATCCGCAAACTCGATGATGGTGTTGGAACCATGAACAGCCACACAGTCGTGGGTGAAGAGGGAGTAGAGGAGGGGACTCAGCACACATCCTTGTGGGGCCCACGTGTTCAGGGTCAGGGGGGTGGAGGTGTGGTTACATAATTTGACAGACTGGGGCCTGTTTGTTAGGAAGTCCAGGGTCCAGTTGCAGAGGGAAGTGTTCAGGCCAAGAGTGTGGAGTTTGGTGGCCAGCTTGTTGGGGACGATAGTGTTGAATGCTGAGCTATAGTCTATGAACAGCATTCTGATGTAGGTCTCTTTACCATCTAAGTGATTCAGTGCAGAGTGTAGAGCAGTTGTGATTGCATCCTCCATTGATCTGTTTGCATGATAGGCAAACTGGTGTTGGTCAAGAGAGGCGGGAACACTGGCTTTGATGTGAGCCAGGACCAGTCTCTCGAAACACTTCATTATTGACCTCCAAGATGATTCTGTACCATTTTTGGGTGTTAGCAGAGGAGAGTGAGGCCGAATAGCAGTTGAAGTGGCCCAACCCGTTCTGGCGATGGATGGATAAGCCAGTTCTGTGCCAGATGTTATCAAATCTGCGATCCTTAGACTAGCAGAAATGTATACGGAATCCCTAGCAGGGGGATTTGTGAGAGAAATGCGCTGTTCAAGCTGGATTACTGGAAAGAACTTAGAATTTGTAGAGGGTGCAATGACGTACGGCAGCCAGTGAAAGTTCTTTTGTAAACCCGGATATCTCAGTCGGTAGAGCATCAGACTTTTAGTCTACGTGTTCAGGGGTTAGGTCCCTGTTTGAGCGCTGCTTTTAAATTGCAATTCTCATTACCACATTCGTGCTCTGATCATTTAACAATGAGAATAGTAACAGGAGTAGGCCATTTAACACCTGGAGCCTTTCTGATATTCAATGAGATCTGTGACCTAACTCTGTTTGATCCAGATTCCTTAATACCTTTGGTTAGCAAAAAAATATCAATCTCAGGTTTAATATTGACAATTGACCCACCATTAACTGCTGTTTGTGGAAGTGAGTTACAAATTTCTACCATCCAATTCCATGTTTAAGTCTTTCCTAACTTCACTCATGAAAGGCTTGCATCTAATGTTTAGGCTGTGTCCCCTAGTCCTAGACTCGACAATTATCGTGAATAGCTTCTCTCTATCTACCCTATCAGTTCCCCTTAATATAGTGAATACTTCAATCGAATCACCCCTTAAGTTTCTAAATTCCAGTGATTACAATCTTCTCTTTTAATTTATCCCTTGTATCATTCTGGTAAATCTACACTTCACACTTTAAACGTAATACTACCTTCCTAAGGTGTGCTGTCCAGAATTGTGCACCATACTCCAACTGTTGTCTAACCAGTGCTTTGTATAGCTGTAGCTTAATTTCTCCCCCGTATATTGTAATCCTGTAGATATAAATACCATCATTCAGTTAGCCTTTTTGAATCCTTTCTGTACCTGCCCATGACAATTTAATGATAAATGTACAAGACAATTTATTCTCAATGGACAGCCACTGGTTCCAGCTCTTCACCGTTTAGAATGTATTCTGATCTCTCCTTTTCAGTGCCGAAGTGGATGACCTCATGCTTGCTAATATTTAATGAACTTGCCACCGTTTTGCCCATTCACTTAATCTATTAATATCTGTTCTAACTTTTTGCTTGCATCTAAACTGCTTATAATGCCGCCTATCTTCGTGACATCGTCAAAGCTGGATATGTGTCTCTCAATCCCACTAATTAAGTCTTTAATAAAAATGGTGAACAGTTGAGACCCCAAAATAGATCTCTCAGGGACACCACTAGTCATATCCTGCAAATTAACGTACCTGCCCATTATCCGTACACTGTGTCTCCTGTCGCTCAACAAATTTCCTAACCAGGACAATAATATACCTTCAATTCCACGAGCTTCAACTTTACCTAACAGTCCCTTATGTGGGACTTCATCAATGTCTGTTGCTCCATGTTTACTAGCTGATAATGATTTGTGAACTGGGATTCACAAACCTCTTTGCTCCTCGACAGCTAATAGCTTCCCATTATTTAGAAAATACTCCGAACTATCTTATTTGGTTCCAAAGTGGATGGTGTCATACTTGCACTCAGTGAACTTGATTTGACATAATGTTGTCCCCTTACTTAGTCTGTCTCTATCCCTTTGGTTACGTCCCGTTCCCATTTGCTCTATTACCGTGCCTCCTAACTTAGTGCGATCTTACAACTTGGATCTACAGCGATCTCCATCAAGGTCAATAATAAATATGGTGAAAAGTTTCAGATCCAATACAGATATCTGGTGGACCGCACTTCTCACATCTGACACCACTGCTAAAGAGCGTGTCATTTGTGGGAGGGAGAATATTTCTGAAATGAAGCCGGTTTGAGGCAGTCCATCTGGATTTGTGAGAGAAATGCGCAGTCCAGGCTGGATTACTGGAAAAGAAAATTGAATTTGTAAAGAGTGCAATGCTGCACGGCAGCCACTGAAAGTCCTCTTATGACCTTTTGCCAACCAAAGCCCGGAGAGCTCAGTCGGGTAGAGCATCAGACTTTAATTATGAGGGTCCAGGCGACAAGTCCCTGCTCGGGCGCTGCTTTAAAATCGCGATTCTCTTCTCCACATTCGCCCTCTGACTATTTGACAATGAGAATAGTTACAGGGGCAGGCCATTTAACTCCACGAGCCTGTCTGACATTCAATGAGCTCTGCGACCTAACTCCTTTGGCATCCCGTTGCTCCAGGTCCTTTAATAACAAAAATCTCAGATTTAAAGTATCTACAGGTCACAAGTTAGGATTAGGATGGAATAATCTCCACTTGATTGGATGAGCGCAGCTCCAATACCATTCAAGAAGCTCTGCACAATCCGGAAAAAGCAGCCCCCTTGATTGGCAGCCCATCCACCACCACGAACAATCACTCTCTCCACCACCGGCGTAGCATGGCTGCAGGGTGTGCCATCTACAAGAAGCACTGCAGCAACTCACCAAGGCTTCTTCGGCAGCACCTGTTTTTACCAGGCGTAAGAATTGTAAGGGATTTCTGCAGGCGGAGGGTCTCCAAGAAGCGGAACTATCTGCCTGCAGAGGCCCTTCTCCAGGGCAGCAGGAGGATTTGTCAAGACCATTCTTGACAGACCTTAAATACCGGTTTTCAGCGCATGCGCTGTGCATGCCTGAAACCAGCATTTCTGATGCCCCAACGAGTGGGAACACAGCATGTACCCACTCGTAGGGACCGGAATATCCGGGCCAATATCCGGCCCAATATATTTCCAAAAACGATATACCAGTGTTGCAGGGCGTGAATGATTCCACATGTATGCTAACGGCACACCATTCTACCTCACCACCAGCTATCTCGAACCCTCCACTGCCTCTGTGGTGTCAAACCGCTTGTCTGACCTGCAGTCATGGATGAGCCCTGAATTAAACATTGGGCAGACGGAATCCATTCACCTTGTTCCCAGCGACAAATTCCGTTCTCTCGCCACTGATTCAATTTACTTCCATGGCCAATGTCTCAGGCTGAACCAGCGTGTCGCAAACTCGGCGCCCCAGCTCAGCTTCTGATAACCTTAAAGACTGTGTAACAACCTCAGCTTCGGCCGCCAGAACATTCAATGCTTTTGCCACCTCCAGACTTGACTATCCAACATCATCCTGTCTGGCCTCCCATCTCCCACCCTCCATAAACATAATCTTACCCAAATCTCTGCTGCCCATATCCAACTCTGGCCACTTGTACACCGCTTACTTTCTTCTCCCCACTTTTGGCAGCGATGCCTTCGGCTGTCTAGGCCCTAATCTCTGGAATTCGCTCCCTTAACCTTTCCACCTATCTCTCCTAAAAAAAAACCTTAAACCCTATGTCTTTGACCAAACTTTTGGTCACCTGTCCTAAAATCTCCTTCTTTGGCTCGGTATCCTGTTTTGTCTGACTCTGCAAACTTCAAGCACCTTGGGCGTTTTACTAAGTTAAATGCAATATGTAAATGAAGGTTATTGTTGTTGCAATGAGCATCCTTGCCAATCCTCTTTGCCACATGTAAATACATCTGCGGTCCATGTATAATGATCAGTGGGATCGGGCTGCAGCGATCAATCTATTGTAATAATCAATACACCCTGGCCAGTCCCATGACCCACATGTACCAAGGTGGTTCGGCCCATTTACAATGATCAGTGGGGTTGGGTTGGACTGAATCCATTAATTGTGCTGAATCGCTGATCATCACAGTCTACTGGTTCAGAACAGGAAAGGAATTCAATCCCGATTCACAACGTGTTCACCTATAATCAGTAATGGGGCAGAGCGCTTGACAGCTCAGTGACTGTTCGCAACAAATGGATCCAAATCTGCTCCCTACAGAGTTCGCCATGTCAGGCCAGATTTTGTCTGTGCTGTAAGGATGTCGGTATTTGATGGCTCCGAAAAGGTTTGCGGTAATGCTAAAAACGAGAGGGGGAAATGAGACTTCTCACTTTAATATTCAACTGTGCATTTATCTACTTTGCTGGAAGAGAATAACCTCCTGATTGACCACTTTAGCAATGCGAGTCCTGACCACAAACGGGAGCGTGATGGGAAGGATGCAGATGTGGAGAACACTCCAGCCTTTCGATGAGGCCAGCTCCAGCTCGAACTGTTATGCTGAATATCCGACTGTTCTGTATAAAGAGCGCATGCGCTTCACCGGCCAGGGGGATAGAAAGAGTTTACACTGAAACCCCGCCTGGTGGTTAACATCCGAGTCCACGTTTATTGATCAATCACATTTGGAGATGTAACGTTCCCAATTCAGTCATTAGAACCCAGTCCATTGGCAGTGGATCCATAAAACTCATCGTAGTATTTCCAGTAGTCCAAGGAATACAATGACATGGGCATTTAGTCGGCGGCCTTCGGGCTGGGAGGATGTGGTGAGCGGACTAAATAAAGGCTCTCAACTACCAATCTTACAATATATACTGGGGCAGAAGCAGCTGTCAGAGGGCCACACCTGCCCGAGACAGGTAAACAGACCCACCGGCAGGGAAGGACCCCGAGGGCGGATGAGTCCTCATAGCGCTGGGGAGTAACGGATCGCCTGTACGGTGCACAGAGAGAAAAATGAATGGAGGGAACTTTGCACGAGTTTTCTTGCTCCATGTGAATCCTCCTCGCCCTGTTTTGATCTGTGCGCTCTGTGTAGTCGCCACTTTAATCCCAAGCGCGTAAAGGCAAACATCTGTCCTGGGGACTGGATTTCATTCCCTGGCTCATAAACATCCCAAGTGCACTGCGACCGGAAATTACACCAATCTGAGTGACCCCGCCATGAACCCGGCAGAGCTTTCCCCGGTTTTCCCAATCAAATAGCCAGCGGAGGCATACAGCCCATTTACCGCCCGATATTAGGATCCCGGCTCGGGTTGGGGCGGAACATGAAATATGGTGCCGAACTCGCTGCAGCAATGGGATGGGAAATGTGGGCTTTAGTTTGTGAAACTATCTGGATCGCAGCAGAGACTCGGGATGCTGGTTCCTCACATACTGTGCACTCACACTCACAGACTATTCAGCTTGTTCTTACTGTGTGAAATACAACAGTGGACCATCCCGCTTCATTATCGTGAGGGCATGAGGCCTGCATAGGGTACGGTCCCAGCCCAGTGGGTGCAGGTTGAACTTGGCAGTGAGTGTCACCTCCAGCAATCACTGCTTGGCTACTGAAAGGCGGAGGAATTTCAGTGAACTCTTTGGAGCAACCAAGGTAACATGATTCAGTGCCTCATGTAACAGTGTGCTATAATAACCATGTGCACCATTGCCAGTCCGCGGGCCTCATTGCATTGATCACCTGAAGAGCTGGATAGCAAAGTGCAGGAGGGGCCTCAATACCCTTCACCTCACCCCATCCTTTCCCAACAGGCCTTCATTTAATCCGACATGTCGGAAATCAGTGGGAGACTCACATGACGCTTATTGTCTGCTTTCTGCCCCTGTAAACATCCACATTAAGGACCGCTTTTTGGCCGCTGGATTACATTCCAGATAAAGCCAGGCAGAGCGGCTTCACTTTCTGCAATTTTTTATGAAATGGGAAACAACCTGCCGCCAAATCTAAGGAACTGCTGCCTCTGTCCCAGAAGAAACCTGCTGGACAGCATCAGTCAATCAGGCCAGAACCACCTGGTGCAGGAAAGGGTTTATTTGTATGATTTAGTAAAACATATTTCTATAACTATAATATGTGATATTGTATGTTAAAAGCCTAAAAGCCTTTACAAAATGGCGAATGGCTGAGAAAAAAGCAGGATGGGAAATTGCGGTAACCTGACTGAAACTCGCTCTGTTTGCAATTACTGAAGTAATGGAATGTAATGCTAATTTATGGAGACTTTCAGGGAGTTGGTATTCAGTAATGTGATAGAAAAGAGGAAAGAGTTGGAGAAGAGAGAGAGATAAGAGAAGCACCCCTCAGTAATAACGACTATAAAATGAACGAATTGTTTTTACAACATCTTGGGAAATGGTTTTTGGAAAGTGAATATCTAAATTTAAAAGGGCCCTTTGGTATGCACAAAGCGAGTCCGAGTTGGATCAACAAGGTTGTAAAACATGTACCAGGTGTCGGATCGCTGTTTGCACTCAAGTAGGAAGAGGGAAAAAAGGTGTATAAAGATACGGATTTTGACACTGAAGGCAGCGCGAACCAGACTTGAAGAAGTTTCAGTCGACAGAACACAGCAAGAAACCAGAGAAGGATCTTCAGTCGAGAGAAAATAGCAAGAGAAGAAAGAGACCGCACCACAGTCACTCGGAAGCAACGCCGAGGCTGAAACAAACAAGACTGTGACTTTCTCCTTGTTAGCATTGCTTCTTTGTACTGGATGTTTAATGATTAATACACCTGTTTTACTTATACACAATATAGCTGTACCCAAAGTGGTTTGTGCAGTCAAGGACAAACTATTATAAGAGCTTTTGGAAGCTACAGTTTGGCGCCAACGTGAGGCTGTGATTATTAACTGAAACCAGATCTATTGTGCATAAAACAGCGTTTGGATTTTCGCTTCGATTTTCCTCTGATCAACGAATATCCTCGTGGAAAGTTAGCTTTTCTAACAGATAGTGTCTCTTTAACATATGTTGAGTGAGAATTTTCTTCTAGATTATAAAGCAAAGTTAATGAAGAAGTGCGATGAGGCACAGTTACAGTTGTTAGAAGAATGTCTAACAAAGGATGGGAAGGTACTTTTCGAGGATGTTGTGGCGTTCATTGACAGCCAAGTTAAGGAAAGTAATGGAAGCCGGATAGGGCAGCGCAGCTAATGGTCTATGCCGCAGTGTATTGTGTAGAACAAGCTAAAGAAACCTTCCTAGAGATGGAAGATGAACAGGTTAAATTAGAAAAAGACAAACTATGGCTTAGAGAAGAGAATCTAACGTTACAGGGTGAAAAATTAAAATGGGAAAAAGAAGCTGTAGAATTAAACAATAAACAAGAAGTCCTTCAAGGACAAATCCGTGCTGCAACAGCAATCATACAACAGCAGAGTATTAATGCCGTTCATGCCGGCGCTACAATACAGAATTTTGAGGAGGCTAAAAGCCAGTAATTCTTCGAAACAAAAGATAATGACAGTCTGATCAGCCAACTATATGATTCACGAGGGAACCTGAGAGAGGCTCTTCAGCGCCCCCACAGGGAGTTAGACTTCAAGCAATGTCAGAATACTATACAAAAGTTTGAAATCAGTTGGCTAAACAACGGGCTGTAATAGCGGCAACCACGGGAGTAGACCAACCACCCCGCCGCACCAGTTATGATAAACAATGCGAGGGGTTAAGCGGGGGGCTATATTCTCCCGTGATATTTCCTTCCCGTGAGGTCCCCGTCTCATATGCCGCCATCGATCTGGCTGAAAGACCACCAACCTATGCTAATAAAAATATCATTGAAACCTCAGCGGACGAATGTGCACCCGTTAGAGTTCCAGTTAATGTCCTGACTCGCACCCAAGTGATTCCGAACACGCCACCAGCGGTTGAGCGGGACCAGGCACAAGCAGGAGCACAACCAACGGTACCTCCAGGGATGCTATAGGCAGGTACTTATGTAAGGTCCCAGCCCCTAAACTATGCAAAACTTTAGGCATGTGACCAACAATTCGGACCAGTTAACCCACAAACATGCCCTATAGCGCTAAGGCAACGTATAGTGGCATTCCAGAATTACCATCCTAATTTTGTGGACAATGACATGAAGAATGTTGAACTGTCTGCCCTGACTCCGGCATATGGACTACTCTCACCTTCTTGGCCTTTAATGTGGGGAACACGCTGAATAACTTAATCACATATACAAACGGCTTTTGACTTGAATACTATTGATTTGGTCCTGAAATTAAACCAAACCCAACAAGGGCTCCATGAGAACCCTGCTGCTTTCGGAGATCAGTTGTACAGTATTTATTAAATGATGCAAGCACGCCCCAATGCTGATGCATTCAACGGGAAGGATGAAGCGTTATTTAAGAAAATATATTGAAAGAATATTCAGACCTCTCTGCGAGCAGCCTTAGGGCACACGTTCAGCCACAACTTGCAATGGACAACCCTTTTAAGAGAATACCTTCTGCATGAGTTTACATAGAAGAAACATAGAAAATAGGAGCAGGAGTAGGCCATTCGGCCCCTCGAGCCTGCTCCGCCATTCAATGAGATCATGGCTGATCATCCAAATTCAGTACACTGTTCCTGCCTTCTCTCCATATCCCTTGATCCCTTTAGCCTTAAGAAATATATCCAACTCCTTCTTGAATATATTTATTGAATTGGCCTCTACTGCCTTCTTTGGTAGATTATTCCACAGGTTCACCACTCTCTGGGTGAAGAAATTACTCCTCATCTCTGTCCTAAATGGCTTACCCCTTTTCCTTAGACTGTGACCCCTGGTTCTGGAATCACCAACCATCGGGAACATCCTTCCTGCATCTAGTCTGTCTAGTTCTGTTAGAATTTTATAAGTTTCAATGAGATCCCCTCTCATTCTTCTAAACTCCAGCGAGTACAAGCCCAATCGACCCAATCTCTCCTCATACGTCATTCCTGCCATCCCAGGTATCAGCCTGGTTAATCTTCGCTGCACTCCTTCCATGGCAAGAACATTCTTCCTCAGATAAGGCGACCAAAACTGCACAAAGTACTCAAGATGTGGTCTTACCAAGGCCCTGTACAACTGCAGCAATACATCCCTGTTCCTGTAATCAAACCCTCTCGCAACGAAGGCCAATATACCATTTGCCTTCTTAACCACCTGCTGCACCTGCATGCTTACTTTCAGTGACTGGTGCAAAAGGGCGCCCAGGTCTCGTTGCACTTCCCTTTCTCCCAATCTATTGCCATTCAGATAATATTCTGCCTTCCTGTTTTTGACACCAAAGTGGATAACCTCGCATTTATGCCCGTTATATTGCATCTGCCATGCTTCTGCCCAGTCACCCAACCAGGCCAAATCATACTGGAGTTTCTCGGCATCCTCCTCACAGCACACACGCCCACCCAGCTTTGTGTCGTCTGCAAATTTGGAGATATTACATCTAGTTCCCTCTTCCAGATCATTAATATATACTGTGAACAGCTGGGGTACAAGGACAGATCCCTGTGGTACCCCACTAGTCACTGCCTGCCACTCGGAAAAAGAGCCGTTTATTCCAACTCTTTGCTTTCTGTCTGCCAACCAGTTCTCTATCCAAGTCAATACCTTGCCCTCAAACCCTTGTGCCTTAATTTTACCCGCTAATCTCTTATGCAGGACCTTATTGAAAGCCTTTTGAAAGTCCAAATACACCACATCCATTGGTTCTCCCTTATCTATTTTACCAGTTACATCCTCAAAATATTCCAGTAGATTAGTCAAGCACGATTTACCTTTTGTAAATCCATGTTGACTTTTACCAATCCAGTCACTTTTTTCCAACTGCTCTGCTATAACATCATTTATAATGGACTCTAGCATTTTCCCCACTACCAATGTCAGGCCTATTGGTCTGTAATTACCCGTTTTCTCTCTAATATCCTTTTTGAACAGTGGGGTAACTTTACCTGCCCGCCAATCCATGGGTACTGTTACAGAGTCTATCGAATTTTTGAAGATGACCAGCAATGCATCTAGTATTTCTAGGGTCACTTCCTTCATACCCTAGGATTTAGATTATCAGGCCCTGGGGATTTATCGCCCTTCAATCTCATCAATTTTCCTAAAACCATTTACCTACAAATACTGATTTCTATCAGTTCCTCCCTTTCATTAGAACCTATATTCCCCGACATCTTTGGGAGGTTATTTGTGTCCTCCATTGTGAAGACAGAATCAAAATATGCATTTAATTGGACTGCCATTTCATTGTTCCCCATTATAAATTCCCCTGATTCTGACTGCAAGTGACCTACGCTTGACTTCACCAATCTTTTTCTCTTCACATATCTATAAAATTTTTATGTTCCCTGAAAGCATACTCTCATACTCTATTTCCCCCCTCTTAATTAATCCATTTGTCCTCCTTTGTTGAATCATAATCTGCTCCAAATCCTTAGGTTTGCTTCTTTTTCTGGCCAATTTATATGTCCTCTCCTTGGATCTTATGCTATCCCTAATTCCCCTTGTTAACCACGGTTGAGTCACCTTTTTTGTTTTATTTTTATGCCAAACTGGGATGAACAAATTATGTAGTCCATCCATGCAATCTTTTAATGTTTGCCATTGCCCATCCACCGTCAACACTTTGAGTGACATTCCCCAATCAATCCTACCCAACTCGCACCTCATACCATCGTAGTCTCCTTTATTTAACTTCAGGACCCTAGTCTCTGAGTCAACTATTTCACTCTCCATCTTAATGATGAATTCTACGATAATATGATTGCTTCGACCCAAGGGGCATTGCACTTCAGTATTGCTAATTAATCCTTTCTCATTACATAATACCCAGTCTAAGATGGCCTGATCTCTAGTTGGTTCCTCGACATATTGGTCCAGGAAACCATCCCGTATACACTCCAGGAATACCTCCTCCACAGTATTATTACTAATTTGGTTAGCCCAATCTAAATGTAGATTAAAGCCACCCATGATAACTGCTGTGCCCTTATTGCACACTTCTCTAATTTCCCATTTAATGTCATCCCCGAACTCCGCATTACTGTTTGGAGGTCTATATACCACTCCCACTAACGTTTTCTGCCACTTGGTATTTCTCAGTTATACCCATACAGATTCCACATCAGCAGAGCTAATATCCTTCCTTTCAATTGTGTTAATCTCCTCTTGAACCAGCAATGCTACCCCACCTCCTTTTCCTTTTTGCCTATCTTTCCAGAACATGGAATACCCCTATGGGTCATTGGGTTTGTGCAGTGGTGGGGGCGGGAGTTTATGCTAAACTCAGGTCCAGGCATCAACAATAGAAACACCCGTTGAGGGACCCCAGGCTTCTCTAGTATCAAATCCCCGTAGATAATCGTTCATGTGTCACAGCGGCGGAAAGATGGGATGCTTCGCCAACGCTTGCCGAAGTCCTAGACAAACAGGGTCGGGAGATGTGAGGAGTAACAATAATTGCCCGCGATTTGGTCCTTCCCGTTCACCTCCTCCCGTGGATAGCAGGCTGGAGGAAATGGCCACACGTATTGAAAGAATGTCATGTATGATGCAGGCACTTACAGGAACCCTGATGTCGGGGAGTCCTGTGGCCCCAACTATGAGTTTGAATCCGACTCCCGCTATGAGTTCATTATTCCCACCCCCACCGCTGCACAAACCCAATGGCCCACAATGACGGGATCTGGCCCACCGGCCTGGTCTGAAGTGGGGTTCAGACGAGACAGCCATGGTCGACAAGTTGTCTCAGCTTTGCTGCCTGGGGGCCGACAGTAGACTATGCTAATAGACACTGGGTCATCTGTTACAATCCTTCATTCCCCGGGCCCGGAACGCCAACTGGATATAGACATAAGTAGCTTTGTCATAACGGGAGTCACCGGGGCACATGTACGCGTATGTCCAGGGGAGGAACTTAATATTTCCCTCGAGGAATTCCCCGTAAAAATTACCGATCCATTGTACATGTGTATGACAAACAGAATGGGGATACTTGGGAATGATACCCTAAGGGGAATGACAGCCATTATAGATTACAATCACAATTGATTATGGGTTGAGTCTAAACCGGGAGATGTAGTGCAAATCTCAGACGCTCATTCGGTGTTTGCTATAAAGAAGCCTGAGCAGGTAGCACTGCCGACACATTCTCTGTCTGCTGTTAACTCCTTAATGACTAAACATGCAGCAGCCTTTGCTAAATCTAAGCACGGCTGCGGGAGGATGGAATGGGAGGTGCAAATTAATGGGCCACCCCATCGTGCATGGAAACAATTTCCAATTCCCCGAGAAAGTATTCTGTATTTGCGAACAGCCATTGTCTCATTGGAAGCAAAGGGAGTACTGCGCAATGGTTGTTTTGTTACCAATTCCCCTGCATGGCCAGTTAGGAAGCTGGATGAATCTTGGAAGCTTACTATTTATTAGTGTGCCTTAAATAAAGCTGCCCCATTTCAAAGCCCGTCTGTTAGTCAAGCCCCTTTGCTACTGACAGCCATACCCCCCAAGGCCACTGTCTTCTCATCCTTAGATATAGGGAATGGTTTTTGGAGTATTCCAGTTGCTCAGGAAGACCAGTACAAATTTGATTTCACGTTCGAAGGGCAGGGCTACACATTTATGTGCCTACCGCAAGGCTTTCATAACACACCATCGATCTTTCATCAGTATATGGCACGAACAGTTGAAGACTTTTGTAAACCTTCAACCCTTCTACAGTATGTTGATGATCTACGTTAGGCTACTGAAACAATGGAAGAACACCTAGAAATCCTAAATGAGCTGATAGGACTAGTACAAAAGGCAGGGATGAAATTTAATCCTAAAAAGGTTCAGCTGGAAAAAGATGAGGTTACCTTTCTGGGAGTAAAAATTTCAGAGTCTGGCCTTAGTCCGGACCACAAGAAGATAGGGACTGTTCATCAACTCCCATTACCAGTCTCAAAGACTGCATTGTGATCCTTGTTAGGTTCCATCAGATACCAGCGAAATATTATTCCGAACTTTGAAGACTTGGCTAAACATTTGTATGATCTTTTAAAGAGTGATACGGAAGAGATACAACCCGTATCGGGAGACTACCATACTGATGCGGTTAGTGCTTTGAAACAAGTCACGATACAGTCAACTGCTCTCATCTACCCAGATCACGGTCAGCCCTTTAAACTTGAAGTAGGCTCCACCCCTACCAACCTAACTGCCGTTTTGAGTCAGAAACAGGCAATCAGTGAGACATTAAGCCCTATCGCGTATGCCTCACGTATACTACGAAGGGTGGAAAGTACATTCTCAGCGTGTGAATGTCACCTGTTGGCCACATTTTGGGCAGTCATTCATTTCACCTACATTACCGGACTGCAGAAAGTAATTTTGCATTCACCACACTCGCACCTTAATCTGCTGTTAATACCAAGTGAGACCAAGGTATCAGTGAATAAGTAAATGGACACTCGAATAGTTACAGCGTGACCTGGACATCACGCCTAAACGAACCATGCTGTTACCCCTTATGTTCACCTATGAGGGAAGCCCACACCAGTGTCCATTACCAGTGCTAGATATGGAACCAAACCCAGTAAAGGCTAATGCCATACCGGGTGCACGAAATGTGTACGTTGACGGGTCATCATACTATGTAGAGCGACACCCTCGAACTGGATGTGTCCAATTGGTCAGAGGGATTTTAAGTTCCCGCCCACTCCTCACAACAGGTAGAACTGATTGCTCTCATTCTAGCTGTACATTAGATGACTATTCATGAAACAAATATCTGGTCCGACAGCAGTTACGTTTGCAACATTGTTATGGCTCTTCCCCTCTATAATACAAATGAGTTTTGCTCATCAGCTGGTAAATCTTTATTACATTCTGGTCTCCTCCGTAAGCTATGGAAAGTGCTCCAGGAACGAGTCGCCCCTTGTCACGTGGGTAAGGTAGCAGCACATCAGAAAGATTCATTCCCCATTCCCGAGGTAATCAAATGGAGGATCGCTTTGCTAAGGAGGCGGTCATGAACGGAAAGTTGCTACCTTGGTGGGTGATGAATGATACTCAGACACCCGTAGAGGGAACGGTGACTAAGACTAAAACCATTAATCTTTTGGCCAAAGAGGATTCATATGCTCCTTTTGCACAGGCATTAACAGTGATGCCCACTACCAGCACCCACCCTATGGGTAGAATCCACTGTAATGCAACACGTTGTACATAAATACCCACCCCTACCAATGATCAGAAATAAAGAGAGAGGTCTAGTAGTTTGTATTCCACCTCAGTTAAAGGAGGAAATTCTAGCTCTCCTTCATTTTCACCCAACGGCGGGACATTACTCAGCGGCCTCTACACTACAAGAGTTATTACCTGTTTGCTGGTGGCCTGTTATGGAACAGTATGTGGAACAATATGTTAATCGCTGCCTGCCATGCTTACAGACAAACCCACATTCATGTTCAAATCGCGCTTTACTTAGGTCACAGCACCATCCTGAGGGACGATGGACACACTTACAGATTGAATTATTGGACCACTAACAAAATCCAAGGGAAACTATGAGTACGCATTTGTGATAATCGATCAGTTCACTAAATGGTTAAAGGCTTTTCCCACGAGACATAACACAGCATACAACGCAGCTCGGATTCTCCTAAGAGAGGTGTTCTGTAGGTAGGGATTGCCATTACAAGTGGATAGCGATCAGGGTTCACACTTTACGGGGGCAGTTTTCAGAACTCTGCAAGAAATGTTACAGATATAACATAAATTGCACATTGCGCACCATCCACAATCATAAGGGATTGTGGAGAGGGGAAATCGATCTTTAAAGACTAAATTGCAGGCGTTGTGTACAGAACAGCCCTCTCAGTGGACTGACATGTTGCCTTTATGCCTAATGACAATATGCTCTACCCCACACGGGACTACGAGGGTATGTCCATATAAAGCTTTGACTGGGAGACAAATGCGGATACCAGGACATGTAATATTGGGAAATAGCACACCATTTAAACTACAACCATATAACCAAAAACGGTTACAAACCTTGATAGATCATATGGACGAGTTGAGCAAGTTGGTGGCCATTAACATAGGCAAATTGCGTGAACAAATCAAGAGATATTATGATAATAGGATAAAACCATTTGAGTATGATGTTGGAGACCGAGTAATGTTGCAACATTTCTCTCCAAAAAAAACTCATTCGGGATAAAATAGACGGGCCCTCATATCATAGTAGATACATTAATTCCAGCTGTGTATCTATTGAATGGCCCATATGGTCCGAAGGAAGAACCTCAACTGTAATGGTTCCATATCAATCAGATGAAATCTGTTAAGAATTAAGATGTTACATTTTGGTTTACCCATAGGTTAAATATATGGCTCTGTATGCTGATACTGATAATTGGGTGTGCAGTGAGCTCTCCGAATGTAAAAAAAGCATTTGACATTACCATTAACATCTGTACACTGGAAGAAGGAGGCAAATGTGCCCTACTCCCATTCTATGGAACGGAACCTCGAAATGTTGGCGGACATAAACAATCAAAGAACTATAACAGGTCATCCGAGACATATGAGGGGGATGTTCCATTTTGGATCAGAAATAGTGCAAAAGATAATATAACAACACCAGACATAACGGGTTGTGGCACATTACAAGAAAAGGTTTATGTTTGGGAAATAAAAGAAGAATATGATGTGTTTATCAGGTGCGGCATAAGGAACAGGAAAGGCCAAATGTTTGGAAATTCCTGAAGAAAACGAATGGAATCTGGGAACAGGTACAACAATCAAATCCGGGACCAGTAGCTTCGGAAAGTAAGGGATATATACAATTATGCTGGCCTCGGTTGTGGAAGAAACATACCAGCCAGTATTCTTGTATTGGGTCGAATCAGGATTCGGATTGGCCTCCTATTCCCGAATATGATGTAAAGATTACCTCAGCAAGATATGAGATTCTCAGAGACAATATAGAGATCAGCGTGGGAGCACATGAACCCTTTATGATGATTTTTAAGAATTGGGGAAATTATAGGGATTTTGGGAATAAATATAACAGCATTATTGAATTCGAAAATGCAATAACTGGATGTGTAAGGGACGATGGTTATGTCTATATCCTATGAGAAAGCAAGTAATTCAGAACCACGAAAGGGTGTACCTGAGGAGCAATGTCCCCAACTAACACCAGGACCTGGGAACGGTCTTGTAATTATACCCACCTACAAAGCAGTGTATCATTAGGTAATACCTGAAATGGCCCATGTTATCTTAATTTAACAGAACTAACACTGCCAAGCTGGTGCCCTGACAAAACAGCACAACGAACTCAGAGAATGCTGCAGCAGGTTTTTAATCAGTACTGGGAAAAGGTGAACTTTTCTATAAGTATAGGGAAAACAGAAGGGACCTTCCGTCACGAGATTAGCACCACTAAAGAGAGCAGCCAGGGAAAGAGTCGACAGAAAAGAGGTAAGGGAAAAGTTGAAGGAGATATTTAGTAGGGAAAACAACATATCAAGCGAGGAGCTAAGGGAGCATCAGGTAATGACCATAAACCTACGGGACATCATACACCAAATAGAGGATCATGCCAAAATAATTAATGATCTGATTAAAGAAAACAGAAATACCTCTGATCAAGCAGCCCATAATGATAGAAGCGTTATGTATGGGAATTGGCTGATTCAACAAACTAGGGAAAACCTTCAGACCATCAATAAGGGACGCCTCTCCACTTGGGTCACTAACAAACACTTATCAGGGCTATCCAGTTATTGCGATGATGCAGAACTACGTAAGATCAGGAGCTTGATTAGGATCCACCCTGTCAAATACGAATGCCATGTTGTAGGGAGTCAAAGGTTGATGCAACTTATACTACAAATTCATAATCTAATGGATCGAACTAGGACTAACCCCTTATTTAGGATAGAAAATATAGGGGTACTACAAGAGAATACTATTACCCGATTTCTCACGGCATATCAATGGTTAGTACAATTAGGAAAGCGAACATTGATTGAACCAAAACTCCAGGGATGCAATACAAATGATGATGCCTTTGTCTGTCCATGCAGTTTATATGAACTTTACAAGGGTACCCGTGGATATGGTTGGAATGAAGAAAGGTGAAACTCTACCATGGACGTGACAGGCCCCTCAGATGTAAGAAGTAAAACAACCTAAGTACGAGAAGGGAGGTATTGTTTTACCGCTTTAGAAAACTCCTATATTCATGGAACACTTGAATGTTCAATAACATCAGGGACCTACTGTATTACCCTTACAAAGACTACGGTAATTGGAGGAAGAATTCTCCTTGTAAAAGCCTCACATGGCCAAAAAGAACTACAAGTAGAAGATGATTTAAAAATAAATCTAGACGATTATGTCACAAGATTCGGATATGACATCCCTAAGTTACCTGAAGTATTAACCGAGCTAATAAGTAAAGTGAGCACCTCTCAACGCCATTATTATACGTTGGTGCAAGGAAATAAAGACATAGCTCAGGAAATTCCAGACATTGAGATTCAGACCCACTAGTGGGATATAGGAAAAAATATGGACATTTCTCCTTGGATTAGAACAACTTCCCATGTACTAGTCATAGCCCAACTCATAAAACTAATATGCTTACTACTATACACCTGTGTAGTGGATTTTTAGAAATCATACTTAGGAGCAGCATGGCATCATGGGTAAGGATAAATGGCCAAGGAACTTCTGCCTCACAATAGCAGGCGAAATGCATTTATACTGAGCACACAGGACCAAAAGGGACCTAAGATGATTGAAAAAGAACAGATCAAAGGGCTCGCTTGTTTGATACTGGCCGTTGGGAGATAAGGCAAGTCACAAGATGAGCACCTGGTGGTTCCATTGTATAAACATTTGATATAATTTGAAGAAAGGTCACATGAAAGTATGACTCATTGTGGTTTGGAGACATAAATACTGAGATTTGTAAGTGATCGAAGAGACAGCCAGGGAAAGAGCTGCAGAGCTCTAAGTTGTCTCCCTGATCAGCCCCCATAGGTACCTTTTGTTTGTCTCTAACTATTTGTCTGTCAAAATTGTTCGTTGTTGTGTGGGAGACTGTTGGACTATTTCAATCTTAATAAACTGATTGACTCTTTATCCTTGACAGGCTAGTGTGTGAAATTTATTGTAGTATTATTTTTTGCCACAACATTTGGCGTAGTCGGCAGGTTACATCAAAACGTAGACGGACAGTGACCAAGAGGACAGGAGCGGGTGAGTAGATTTGGAATACTACCCAGAATATTATGTGATCCAGGCGGACACCTGTCTGTCTACGGAGCGAGTATCCGAATCGTGCAGAGCCTGTGAATTGTTAAAAGAGACACACCTAGACTTAGAGTGAGCATGGTCTTAATTTATGCATAAATTATAGTATTGGAAGGGACATTGTCTCTGCGATAAAAGATGGTAGTTAAACTGCGTGAATTTTGTATCCAGTCTTTTGTTTCTCATAATTGAGAATATTAGGAGGATTATATTTGGAGACAGGTTTAAGTGGTGTGTAAGAGAAATGAGTGTCTCCATCGCTATAATTGTCATAAATTATCTCAATCGCCTAGCTTGAGCCGGAATTAAGAGGGCAAATGCCCCACGTGATAGCCAAGATTTAATTGGTCGAAGGGAACACCGAGAGGACAAGGTGACGGTGGAAACCTGTGAGTGAATGTGTGATACACATGAACTGGTGTGACAATTGAGGGATGATCCCATTGCGATCAATAAATGGCATAATAGAAGTAGGCCCACTTGAAGAGACTCATTCGCAGAGGAAGTGAGGGAAGGTCAGATCACATAATGGCGTCGGGGAAAGACCTTGAATGGGGGCTGGAAGGGTCTCTTAGTAGGTTCTATGCAGATGACCAGAAGGGCTTAATAGACAAAGTGATTCAAGATGGGTGGGATCCTTCAGTTGTCCCCAAGGAGAAAAACAATTGGTGGGAGAAACAGAAACAGAAGAAGGCAAAGAAAGCCAGAGTAATGTTAGTATATCAGTTATGTGTGTTACAAAGTAAAACCGAACAATTAGTAGAAAAAAGTAAGACGAGCCGAGTCGACACGGACAAGGGCGCTTAGTTATCTCGAACAGCTAGCAGACTGAGCTGGAATTAAGAGGACGTAAGGCGCATGTAAAGGCCAGAATGCAACGACGTAGAGAACATATGTTAATCACAGGATCGTGATCCCGGGATTGGGATAGGGTTTAAGTCACGTGGAGAGGCCGAACGGACATAAACAGAAGTAGAAGTTGTATGTAACCGGGGAAGGTCAGAACACAGGATACATTTTGGGATAGGATTTAAGTGTTGTGTAGAGGCCGAATGGACATAAACTCAAGTAGACGTTGTATGTAAATCTGGGAAAAGTCAGACCACAAGATGGCGTCGGGGAAAGGATTAGACTGGGGTGAGGAAGAAACCCTTACTAGATTCTATGCAGACGACAGGAAGGGCTTAATCGACAACATTTTAAAAGACGGATGTGGCCCAAATCGGGACCCCGCCGTTCAGAAGGCTTGGAGGCAAAAAAGAGGGAAACAAACGTACCCAAAAGGCCGGTGTATTAATAGTACGACAGCTTTAACAGTGTACCCTCAAACTGAAACCAAAGATAGAGGAATTAAAACAGCTGGAGCAGAAATTAAAAAAAACTAAGAGAACTTCAGGTGAGTCAGAGTGAGAAGGGACTCTTTGGTCCCCGATTATGTACACCTACCGCTCCAGCACCTCCTCCATATAATGAAACGGAGGAAGGAGAGGATGATATAGTGAGGAGGAAGAATGCCTCGCATTTGCACCTTTGACGGTGACACAAGGAGCACAGGCAGCAAATAACAAACATAGATATAAGGCATTCAGTCCTCCAGAAAAGCAGGAGATCATGAGATCTCTGGGTAACCTGAAGCCCTGGAGTAAAAATATTGAGTTTTGAAAATTTGCAGGAAATGTATGACATGCATGACAAAGATGTCCACCAACTGGTACGGGTTAAATGTCCCCGAGACAAGTGGAATGCCCTACCAGATGGGACAAAGGATGGGACATGGTGTCCCACCAATAATGCAGCTCGGGACATCCGACAAACTGCGTATGACCAATTTAAAATGCAGATATAAGATGCACTAGGATACCTCAGCCCAATTGGGAGAAAGGATGGAAGGTTGGCGGCCTGCAGGTGTTTACGAAAAACACTCATGGAATAACATCACGGCATTAGCCATGAAGGGCGAAATGCCACGATCAGTAGGTCACTAGGGATTGGTGGTGGCCAGGCTTGGGATGAGACATTGCTAAATATTTTCAGCATTTCATTACATGTGCCAAACATAATCCAGGAAAGGCCATTAAAATAAGAATGGCTCATCAACCACGGCCACAATGACTGTGGGAGAATATCCAAATTGATTTTACGGGAACACTGCCAAACCCTCGCAGAAGAAAGTACTGTCTAGTGATGATAGATTGTTCACCCGGTGGGTGGAAGCATTTGCCACCCGAAACAACACCACAACCACAGTAGCCAGAATTTTAGCCGAGGAGGTGATTCCCCGCTGGGGCATCACCACTCAAATAGACTCAGATCAGAGAACCCATTTCACAGGACAGGTGATGAAAGTACTATGCACTATATTGGGCATTAAACAAAAACTTCACATCCCCTACCACCCGCAGAGTTCGGGAATGGTAGAACGGATGAATTGGACAATAAAGACAGCCTTGTCAAAAGCCATCCAAGAAACCGGACAGGCTTGGGCTGAACTACTACCTGCTATCTTGATGAGACAAAGGGCAACCCCTAACTGGACAACAGGATTAACTCCGTATGAACATATGACTGGCCGGGCAATGTGACTGCTCGAAGGTACAATTACGGGATGGTCCGTTGTGGGCCCACCACGGGATCAAATCAATAATATGAATAGCGTAGGGCAATGGACACACTGGTCACAATTACGGAAGCACGGGAATAGAAATGGATTACCCAGAGGTATACCATATGCGGAGAGTGGGGATTGGGGAATGCATTATCAGACCTGGGAACAGGAGCCATGGCTGGTACTCTTAGTGGGAGTACTTGTAGTGGCAATAATAAACGGGGTGGTGTACCTCTTTTGGTACATATGGAAGAGCTCTCATAAATGGCGGGCGGACGAAAGACTATCGCCTTGTTAGCATTACTTCTTTGTACTGCATGTTTAATGCTTAATAAACCTGTTTTACTTATACACGATATAGCTCTACCCAGAGTGGTTTGTGCAGTCATGGAAAATGTATTAGAAGAGCTTTTGCAAGCTACACTTTAATTAAGAAAATGCACCATCATTGTTTCTAGTTTTTGCGCTCTGAAGGGTGAAAGTTTCAATTATTTGTAACTGCTCCTTGGCTCAGCTTTGGCTCGGTTTATAACACTCAAGCCGCTGAGTCAGAAGGCTGTGGGTTTTCAAGTCCCGCTCCCGAGGCTAGAAAACAAAACTCTAAGCTGACAAACCAGATTAGTACTGAGCGAGGGCTGCATGGTCAGAGGAGCCAACTTTTGAATGAGTCATTTCATCGAGGCCCCGTCTGCTCCCAGGTAAGTGTAAATGATCTCATGGCACTATTTTGAAGAGTAACGGAGTTATCCCCGGTTTCCAAGCCAGTGTTTATCCCTCATTCAACATCACCAAAAGCAGATTATTTGGTATTTAGTAGATTGTTCGTTGTGGGAACTTGCTGTGCAAAAATTGGCTGCCGCGTTTCCTATACTACAACAGAGGCCACACTTCAAAAAGCTACTTCATTGGCTGTAAAGTGCTTTGGGACGTCCCGTGCTCGTGAAAGGTTCAACATAAATTTAAATCTTTCTCTTTTTTTGCCCCTGGTGACTGCATCGGTCGTCTTTAAGACAGTGATTGAACACTCAACAAAAAGCTATTCTCAGCCCATTGTGTGCAACTAGCCCTTTATCAACACCACATTCACTGTAACCTACGATTGGCCGAAAAACTTCTGCCTATAGCTCCGGGGAATGGAGTGAATATTTCTTCCCCCTCAGCACGAAAATTTACTGAATGTTTACTGACGTTGTGGCAACCATCTGTACGGCAGTGCACGCAGAGCTCCACATGGAGCGCAGTGCACTGTGCTCCACTCTGGCAGAAAATGCTGCAAATACATACTCAGTCAGTGTGCAATCTGAGGGGAGAAAGGATGGATTAACTACTTGAATCTAATGTGCCTGTTGCGTGCTGCCCTTCTTACTATTCTATCGCTGGTTCTCACCAGAGGAATGTTGCGTCTGTCTCTTCGCGGTCTCTATCGCTGAAAAATGAAAAATTCTCATTTTTTGCTTGAATCCATTCAAATCTCTGTATCTTTCTCCTGCCATACAACATGGCTCCATCCGCCTTCAGCCACCCACAACCAACACTTTGCAATTGGCATTTAAACCTCTCAACCTCTCCACCTCCCCCTTCTTTAAAACCCTTCTTTAAACCCACTTTTGAACAAGTTATTCCAACCCTTCATAACAAGTCCTTCGCAGTCTTGCTGTCTTTTTTTTAAATATAAGCCTCTGTGAAACGCCTTGTGGCAGTTGTCTACATTAATGGTGCAACTTAAATGGAGGCTTGTTGTTGTACCAAGCCCAGCAAAGTGCCAAAGTCCTCTGTGACATTTCTCCAAGCTGCAGCATGGCAATCTCTCCTAATACCAAAGGGATCCCACGTGAAAACCAAACACATCCTGCGGGGTAACAGCCTCTTCCGGCTAGAACTTGCTTCATTTGAAGTTGCACCTTGGCGGACTCAGCAGGCTCTTCCAGGTGACCTTCCTCTATCAGCAGCCACAATGGTCAGCCGGTGAGCTGAAATCCACATGGTGGGCGGGCTCAGCGACTGAAGGCACGGCTGCCAATAGTGGGGAAAAGGGTGGACAAAGCACACAAGGTTAGGTGCAGGAAAACGGGTGATTTGGGGGTGAAGGTTGTTGTGCCGGATGAGCTGACAGCAATAGAAATGGAGGAAAGCTATGAGGGGATTTAAAGACGAGCTTGGAAGATTCAATGGAGGCTTTGGGCGAACGGCAGCCGTGTTAGGTCAACAAGGATAAGGGTGATATTTGGGATAGGACACGGGCAGAAGAGTTGCTAAGTAGCTGAAGTTTATGGTGGGTGGGTGATGGATAGCTAATCAACAGAGCTTTGGTACAGTCGACTCTGGAGGTAACAGGTGATTGGAGATATGTTCCAGCAGTAAAATGACTGAAGTAGGGGCGGGGCCTCTCAACTCTGGAGGCGAAATCAGACAGTCCTTGTGATGGAGAGGACATGGAATCAGACACGTGGCTAGGTTTCGATTGGGATGCCAAGGTTGCAAACTATTTGGTTCAGTGTGAGGTAGTGACCTCGGACAGGGATAGGTTCTGTGGCAAGTTTAAGTATTTTAGAGCGGGGGCTGAAGAAGGAAGCTTTGGTTTTCCCAATGTTTCACTGAAAGAAGTTGTAGCTCATCCAAGACCGCATATTAGAGAAGCAATCTGACAACGCAAAGAACGGAGTGTGAGTGTCCATGTGGAAAGTGATCCCATCTCTGTGGATGATGCCACAAGGTGCAGCATGTAGACGAGGAAAAGGAGCAGCGAGGATAGATCATTTGGGGACTTCTGCGTAATTGCACATGGGGAGGAAGAGAAGATATTGCTGGAGATTGGATGCGTAAGAGTGAAACCAAGTGAGGGCAATCTCACAGAACTGGACAGTGGAGGAGAGGAGTTGTAGGAGGATGTTGTGTTCTACCATGTGAAAGGCTGCAGAGATGTCGAGGAGCGAAAATCCACCACATCACATACAGACACAGGGAATGCCATCCTGTTGCAGCAACAATGGAAACCTGATTAAAACAGGAAGTTGCAGGAAACATGCGCATGCATTTGGGAGGTGATAACACAGTCATAAACTTAAGAGGAAAGGGAGGTAAGTAATGAGGTGAAGGTGTTACTTGGTGCAAGAATATTAATCCAAATTATATTGGTTTGGATTCCAGAGAAAATCAACTTGTTGACTTTATTAACCTAGACAGAAAGTACAACTTTTACATCCGTACTCTTACTAGTAGGATATTCCTCAGAGTGTGAGAACTATAGAGGAAACAATGCTAGTACTCAGCACAGAATATAAAGGATTACTGAAAGTAATCCTATTTATACACATGGGTGGACAATGTCAGGTGACTCGCTCTAAACCTATCAATTCGTAGAGTATTGTAACGTGTCATGAACTACGACACCAGTAAATGTCAATGTCGCACCTCATCCACTCCATGCTCACTGGACTGTGGCTTCGTTTCTGTAGACGAGAAGACAATTTTTAAAATAATGATAACTGCTGAAACATAGGCATTTCGGCTCCAAATTGGCTATAATTCTAACACAAATTCTCCAATGCTTCTTAAATTGCATTATCCTAGCATCTCCTACTTGCTTCACATTCCGTGCGAAATTCTAACAACTTAATCTAGAACATTAATTATTCTCTATTACACAGAAAACATTCTCATAAATAAAGTCATTAATACTGACTTCTGCATTCTTCAGCTCTTTTTCCTGTTATGTTATTTAATATCCTACACAAGGGAGAGTTCCTTGGTGAGTGACAATTATATTGGGCCTGAAAAGGAGGGACAGTAGCTGAGGAGAGGGAACCATTGACAACGTCAGCTAGCATGAGGGCTAGCACAGGAAATTGGGTGGTCAGCAGTCTAGTGGGAATGGGGTTAAGGGAACATGACAGGACCAGCTCGGAAATGGCATTATAGGAGAAAGAAGATAAATCAGAGAAAGACTTGCTTTCAGGGCTAGGGCAGGGGGAGACTGGTGCAGGATTGGGTTGGTGGGCAAGAAAGGAGGGGAGGCAGCAGAGGCATTTGAATGGATGGTTTCAATCTTAGTGACAAAGATGTCTGTGAGCTGCTCGCATTTGTGGTTGGAGGTGAGGGTTGCGAGGGCAGAGGAGATTGTTTTATGTAGGCGGTTGCTAGTGGAGAAATTAAGTCGGGGTTATTTTTGCTTTTCATGATAATCCTGGCGTAGTGACTGGTTTTGCAGAGGGGACCGGACTCCTGGCCATATCCTACCTACCATCCTCGGTGATTTTCATTTTATTAAAAAACTCTGTGGCCTATATTCTAACGTGCACCAAGTCCCGTTCAACCAGCACCCATGTACTCGCTAAACTACATTGCTTACTGGCTAATCCTTATCTCAAATCCGTACATGACCACGTATTTCACGATCACTGTAACCTTATCCAGCAATGCAAGCCTCCAAGATCTCTGTGCTGCTCAAATTCTGGCCTTCCATGCATCCACCACTTCCTTCGTCCCTCCATTGGCGGTCGTACCTTCAGCTGACTAGGCCCTCATCTCTGCAATGTCCTTCCTAAACTTCTAAATCTCTGTACCTTGCACTCCTCCTCCAGCACAGTGGCATAGTGGTTAGCACTGTTGCCTCACAGCGCCAGAGACCCGGGTTCGAATCCGGCCTCGGGCGACTGTCTGTGTGGAGTTTGCACATTCTCCCCGTGTTTGCGTGGGTTTTCTCCGGGTGCTCCGGTTTCCTCCCACAGTCCAAAGATGTGCGGGTTAGGTTGATTGGCTATGATAAATTGACCCTTAGTGTTAGGGGGATTAAATACGTGGGGTTACAGGGATAGGGTGGGATATGTGTTGGTGTAGGGGTTACGGGGATCGGGTGGGATATGTGTCAGTGCAGGCTCGATGGGCCGAAATGGCTTCTATCTGCACTGTGGGGTTTCTGTGATTTCTGTGAAAATGCTCTTTAGAACGTAATTCGTGGACCTAATCTATTCCCTTCATTATCTTTTAATACTCAATCAGATCACCTCCAAGTATACGCTTCTCTAAAGTGCACATTCGCAACTCATTTAGCCTATCATGATAACTAAGATGCTATGACTGGGAATTAGTCTAAAGCCCCTCCTCTGCACCGCTTCCAAATCCTCAATAACACCGACCATGTGAGGAGACGAAATCTGGACACAGTATTCTAAGTGCGGCCTGATGAAGGTTTTGTGCAAGGACAAAACAGTCTAACTCGTCTTATAATCAGGTGTCCTATGGATACACACCGATACCTTATTTTCTCTAGCTATCACTTAATGGCATTGCTCATGTACCTTTAAGGAACTATGCACGCGGATATCCAAATCTCTTTCGATCTCCATCTTTATGATTTTCCCTAAAGTTAATTCCTCAATCCTATTCATACCAAACTGCTGACCACTCAACTTCCTTTTTCTGGTTCCCATGTTAGCTGACATTGTTAATGGTTCTCTCCCCTTAGGCACTGTCCCCCTCTCCCTCAGTCTGCCATCATCACCCCTCTCCTCCAAAAATAACTCTTGACCCCGCCAACCTTCCAAACTAGCGCCCCATCTCCAACCTCCCGTTCCTCTCCAAAGTTCTTGAACGTTTGTCGTCTCCCAAATCCGTACCAATCTTTCCTGCAACACTATGTT
This sequence comes from Somniosus microcephalus, assembly GCF_052327205.1. Taxonomy (NCBI): domain Eukaryota; kingdom Metazoa; phylum Chordata; class Chondrichthyes; order Squaliformes; family Somniosidae; genus Somniosus; species Somniosus microcephalus. Next base: position 55,871,569 of record NW_028225180.1, read on the forward strand.
TGAATCCATCCAATCAGGTTTCCACCCCTGCCAGGGTACGGAAACAGCACCCTAAGGCACAAATGACATCCTGTGTGACTCAGAGAAAGGTAAGCGATCCCTACTCGTCCTTCTATACTTGTCTGCAGTTTTTGACACGTTTGATCACTCCATCCCCCTCCAACAACTCTCCGCCGTCCAGCTGGGTGAGACTGCATTCAACTGGTTCCAATCTTACTTACCGTAGCCAGCGAAGCACCAGCAATGGCTTCTCTTCCCGCTCCCGCATTGTTACCACTGGTGTTTCTCCAAGGATCTATCCTTGGGACTGTCGTAGTACTGATCTACATGCTGCCCCTTGGCAACATTATATGAAAGCACAGCACCAGTTTCCACATATATGCTGATGACATACAGCTCTAACTTGCCATCAATTCTCTCGCCCACTCCACAGTCTCTAAATTTTCAGACGTCTTGTCTGACATTCAGTACTAGATGAGCAGAAATTTTCTCCAATTATATATTTGGAAGAGCGAAGCATTTGATTTCGCTCCCCACCACAAATGCAGTTCCCTAGCCATTGACTCCATCCCTCTCTGTAAAATCGTTCTGAGGCTGAACCACACCTTTCGCAACCTCGGTGTCACATTTGACCCTAAAATGAGCTTCCAACCACATATCCACGGCACAACTCAGACCATATATTTCACCTCCGTAGCATCGACCCTCTCCACCCCTGCCTCAGCTCATCCACTGCTGAAACCCTTATCCATGCATTTGTTATCTCTAGACTTGACAATCCTGGCTGTTCTACCCTACGTAAGCTAACCTATGTAATCTTGTGGTTATCCAAAGTTCGGCTACCCATGTCCTAATTTGTACAAAGCCAATTTCACCGCTCACCTCTGTGCTCACTAACATACATTGGCTCCTCCATCGTAGCTGCTTCAACAATATTCCCCGCCCACCCGCTCCCTCTGGAAACACAGTTCGTGTTTGACAAATTTGCAATACTTCTGCACAAGAAGTGACTATACAGATCGATGGAATGTAGCATGTGCGATGTATATCGGTTTTCAGAAGGTTTTGATAAAGTGGCCATTTCTGTTCACAGATGCGAACTCGACAATCACAGAATACTTGGCAAAGTGTGACGATTACCAGCTGTTCCAGTTGACAAAATTCTACCGGACCAGACTAGAACAGGCGGTTGAAGAAGGTGTGGAGGGACTCAGTCTCTTTTTAACAGGCGTGGACCATTTCAGTGGACAAGGGTATCCAGTAAGTGGGAGGGACACTGAATGAGGTTAGAATATTCTAACCTCAGAGAATTGACAGAATGTCCTAACAGAGGATCAAAGAAATTACCAGATGAGACAAGACCAAAGTCTATTTAATCCCCCTTCCACCATCCTTGTAGGCGAGTGCTACAATGATAATGGAGTTGTTGGCTAATCGATCTCTATCAATTAGTCTACAACAGACACAGACATGTGGTGAGGAAACCCCCAGTGGTGGAGTGCTTTGGGAACAACAGAACCAAAGACACATGTACCTCCCAACCATGCTGCCCTTAACACATATCATATCGCAAATTATTCATATACTACATCCCAAACTGCTATTTTCAGAAATAAATCTATCTAATTTGCCCTTTAATGAGTCAATGAAAACTACTTCCTGCACTTTCCTAGGGAGCCTGTTCCCCAGATTGACCAATCACTCACTGAAATATTGATTCCACACAGTATTTTTGAATTTACCCTCCTTCAAGCACAGGTCGTGTCTTCTGTCTCTACTATATTTGACAAAGTGAAACAGCAATAATATCATCATCCACCTTCACTTGTCCAGTGTGAACATGCCCAATTTACTCAAAAGCTCCTCCTAATCCAACCCCTCCAACCTGTAAATCACTTATTTTCATCTCTTCAATAGTTGCGACAATCTTTATTATTGAGGCAAGCAGAACTGTGCACAGTATTCGAAGTGTGGTCAGACCAATGATTTACAACGTACTGGGATTATCTCAAAAATTCATTTACTTTCCTCACTGCACTGAGAATTGTTTCAATATCAAATCTTGAAATCGTAGAAAATTACAGAATAACAACTGGCAAAATAGGAAATATAAAAACCAAACTGCAAATATTGTGTATCTGAAACGATGATGCGAAGAGCAGAAAATACCCAGCGGATCCGGCAGTTTCTGTACAAAGGACAGGGGAATGGTTCAGGTATAACTCTTGTGTGGACTGAAAACAAAGGGAAACTATTTTAGTTGGGGAAAGGAGAGCCCAGAGACAACATACAGGAGTTAGTGTAACAGAATTGGGAGGTGCTGCCGAATAAGCCTTGGTGAGTTGCGGCAGTGCATCTTGTAGATGGTACACACTGCAGCCAAGGTGCACCGGTGGTGGAGGGAGTGAATGTATAATGTGTTGAATGTGGTGCCAATCAAGCGGGCTGCTTTGTCCTGGATGGTGTCGAGCTTATTGAGTGTTGTTCGAGCTGCATTCATCCAGCCAAATGAAGATTATTCCATCACACTACTGACGTGTGCCTTGTAGATGGTGGAAAGGCTTTGGGGAGTCATCAGGTGAGACAGTCGCAGCAGCATACTTGTTCTTGTTGCCACAGAATTTATGTGGCTAGTCCAGTTATATTTCTGGTCAAAGGTGACCTCCAGCATATTGATGGTTGGGGATTAGGCGATGGTAATTCAGTTGAATATCAAGGGGCGGTCGTTAGATCTAACTTGCTGGAGATAGTTATTGTCTGGTACTTGTGTGGTGAAAATGTAAACAGCCAATTATCAGCCCAAGCCTGAATCGCGGCCTGGTCTTGCTCTATGCGGGCATGGACAGCCTCATTATCTGGGGAGTTGTGATTGGAACTGTACACTGCGCATTCATCAGCGAACATTCACACTTGTGACCTTATGTTGGAAGGAAGGTCATTGATGAAGCAGCTGAAGATGTTTGGTCCTAGGACACTGCCCTGAGGAAATTCTGCAGCGATGTCGTGGGGCTGTGGTGATTGAAGTCCAACTGCCACAACCATCTTCCTTTGTATTAGGTATGACTCGAGCCAGTGGAGAGTTTCACCCGATTCCCATTGACTTCAATTAATAGTAATTGATAGATTTCTGTTCCATTCTAGATACAGTTGGAATGACAGAGAGGTGAATATTAATAGTTGCGAATTTTTATATTAATTTACTGTTTAGATTTTATGTTTTTTTGCGATTCTGCGTTTGTAATTTCCTCCAGTTCAACACGGCAAAGACTGAATCCATCTTCTTCTAACCCCAGCACCAACCCCTTCTCCATGCCAGTCGATCCCCAGCCATGTCTGAGGCTGAACCAGACAATCCACAATCTCATCGTCCAGCCTGAAGCTGTACTCCCGACACCAAATAGGCTCCATCACAAAAATCACAGACTATCTCTGTAACTTTGTAAGGGTTAAGTCATGGAAGGGCAGCTCGGACACGTGTCATGCTTCTCCTGTGCCATGTGGGAAATCAGGGACACTGTCCCTGACAACTATGTGTGCAGGAAGTGTGTCCAGCTGCAGCTCCTAGCAGACCGCATGGCGGCGCTGGAGCTGCGAATGGACTCACTCTGGAGCATACGCGATGCTGAGGATGTTGTGGATAGCACATTCAGTGAGTTGGTCACACCGCAGGTAAAGGCTAGCTCAGACAGTAAATGGGTGACCAAAAGGCAGGGTAAAGGCAGGAAGGTAGTGCAGGAGTCACCTGCGGTCATCTCCCTCCAAAACAGGTTTACCGTTTTGGGTACTGTTGGGGGAGATGACTTATCAGGGGAAGGCACCAGCAGCCAGGTTCAGGGCACCATGACTGGCTCTGCTGCACAGAAGGGCGGGAAAAAGAGGGATAGGGCTATAGTGATAGGGGATTCAATTGTAAGGGGGATAGATAGGAGTTTCTGTGGCCGAGACCGAGACTCCAAGATGGTATGTTGCCTCCCTGGTGCAAGGGTCAAGGATGTCTCGGAGCGGGTACAGAGCATTCTGAAGGGGGAGGGGGATCAGCCAGTTGTCGTGGTACATGTAGGTACCAACGATGTAGGTAAAAAGAGGGAGGAGGTCCTACAAGCTGAATTTAGGGAGTTAGGAGCTAAATTGAAAAGTAGGACCTCAAAGGTAGTAATCTCTGGATTGCTACCAGTGCCACGAGCTAATAAGTTTAGAGAGAGTAAGATAGATAAGCTAAATACGTGGCTTGAGCAGTGGTGCAAGGGAGAGGGATTTAAATTCTTGAGGCATTGGAACCAGTTCTTGGGGAGGAGTGACCTGTACCAAGGGGACGGTCTACACCTGAACTGTGAGGGAGCCGATGTCCTCGGGGTAATATTTTCTAGGGCGGTTCGGGAGGATTTAAACTAATTTGGCAGGGGGATGGGAACCTAGGTAGTGGAAAAGAGGGAAGTCATATGAAGTTAGAAATAGATGGTAGAAAGGTGAGAAGCAATAAGCAAAGGAGAGAAACACAAAGGGCCAAACTAATTCATAATGAGAGTGTGAAAAAAGCAAGCCTGAAGGCTTTGTATCTTAATGCTAGAAGCATTAGGAACAAGGTGGATGAATTAGTTGTGGAAATAGAGGTAAACAAGTATGATTTGATTGGGATTACAGAAACGTGGCTGCAGGGTGGGCAAGGCTGGGAACTTAACATCCAGGGATATACAATATTTAGGAAGGATCGGCAAAAAGGTAGGGGAGGTGGGGTAGCATTGCTGGTAAAGGAGGGGATTAATGCAATGGAAAGGAAGGATATTAACTCGGATGAAACGGAATCCGTATGGGTAGAAATGAGAAATAGCAAGGGGAGGAAAACGTTAGTGGGTGTGATATATAGGCCTCCAAATAGTAATATGGAGGTGAGGGAAGGCATAAAAAGGGAAATTAGGGAAGCGTGCGATAAGATCACAGCTGTCATCATGGGTGACTTTAATTTACATATTGATTGGACTACCCAAATTAGTAAAAATTCTGAGGAGGAGGAATTCCTGGAATGTTTTCGGGACGGTTATCTGGACCAATATGTCGAGGAGCCGACTCGAGATCAGGCCATTTTAGACTGGGTATTGTGCAATGAGAAGGGACTTATCAGCAATCTTCTTGTACGAGGCCCCTTGGGTCAGAGCGATCATAATATGATCGAGCTCTCAGTCGAGATGGAGAGTGAGGAAATTGAATCAGAGACTAAGGTCCAGAACTTAAATAAAGGGAATTACGAGGGTATGAGACGGGAATTGGGTAAGATTGATTGGGTGGTGTTTCTGGGGGGATTGACAGTGGATAGACAATGGCAAGCATTCAAAGATAGAATGGAAGAATTCCAGAACATGTTTATACCGGTTTGGCATAAAAATAAACCTAAAAAGGTGACCCAACCGTGGATAACGAGGGAAATTAGGGACAGCATAAAATCAAAAAAAAGGGCATATCAACTGGCAAAAAAAAGCACCAGACCGGAAGATTGGGGGCAGTACAGGATACAGCAAAAGAGGACAAAGGGATTAATCAGGAAGGGGAAAACAGAATACGAAAGTAAACTTGCAGCAAACATAAAGACAGACTGCAAAAGCTTTTATCGGTATATCAGGAGGAAAAGACTGGTAAAATCCCAAGTCGGTCCCTTGCAGTCCGATTCGGGAGAATATATAATGGAGAATAAGGAAATGGCAGACCAATTAAACTCATACTTTGGTTCTGTATTCACAAAGGAGGACACAAATAACCTCCCAGGAATATCGACAAACATAGGGACTAATGAGAGGGAGGAGCTGACAGAAATTAGCATCTCTAGGGATATGGTGTTGGGTAAGTTGAGGGGACTGAAGGCCGACAAATCCCCGGGGCCTGATAAACTACACCCTAGGGTACTTAAGGAGGTGGCCCTGGAGATAGCAGATGCTCTAAGGATCATCTTCCGGAACTCCATTGACTCGGGAACAGTTCCCGTGGATTGGAGGGTAGCTAATGTTACCCCAATATTTAAAAAGGGGGGTAGAGAGAAAGCAGGGAATTATAGACCAGTAAGCCTTACATCGGTTGTGGGCAAAATGCTAGAGTCCATTATTAAGGATAAAATAGCGGAGCACTTGACAAATGGGGAAAGAATCGGACAGAGTCAACATGGATTTACAAAGGGTAAATCGTGTTGGACTAATCTGCTGGAATTTTTTGAGGAAGTAACTGGTAAAATAGATGGGGGACAGCCAGTGGATGTGGTGTACCTTGACTTCCAGAAAGCCTTCGATAAGGTTCCACACAAAAGATTATCATGCAAAATTAAGGCTCATGGGATTGGGGGCAAAGTATTAACGTGGATAGAGAACTGGCTGGCGGATAGAAAACAGAGAGTTGGAATAAACGGCTCGTTTTCGGAGTGGCAGGCAGTGACCAGCGGGGTGCCACAAGGATCTGTCCTGGGACCCCAGCTGTTCACAATATATATAAATGATCTGGATCAGGGAATTGGATGCAATATTTCCAAATTCGCTGACGACACTAAACTAGGAGGATGGGTGGGCTCTGATGAGGATGTCAGGAGGCTACAGTGCGATTTTGACAGGTTGGGGGAATGGGCGGATACGTGGCAGATGCACTATAATGTGGATAAATGCGAGGTTATCCACTTTGGGGGTAAAAACAGGAGGGTGGATTATTATCTAAATGGCAATAGATTGGGAGATGGGGAAGTGCAGAGGGACCTGGGTGTTCTTGTGCACCAGTCACTGAAGGAGAGCATGCAGGTGCAACAGGCGATTAAGAAGGCAAATGGTATGTTGGCCTTCATATCAAGGGGGTTCGAGTATAGGAATAGGGATACCTTACTACAGCTGTACAAGGTGCTGGTGAGACCGCATCTGGAGTATTGTGTACAGTTTTGGTCGCCCCATCTGCGGAAGGATGTTCTTGCTATGGAAAGTGTGCAGCGGCGATTCACCAGGCTGATACCTGGAATGGCGGGAATGACCTACGAGGAGAGATTGAATAGTTTGGGCTTGTACTCACTGGAGTTTAGAAGATTGAGAGGGGATCTCATCGAAACATATAAAATTATGGCAGGCCTGGACAGGCTGAATTCAGAGAGAATGTTTCCAATGGCAGGGGAGCACAGAACCAGGGGCCACAGTCTAAAAATAGCGGGCAAATCATTTAAAACAGAGATGAGGAAGAATTTCTTCACTCAAAGAGTGGTGAGCCTGTGGAATTCCCTGCCACAGAGGGCTGTGAAGGCTAATTCAATAAATATTTTCAAGAGAGAATTGGATATATTTCTGAAGGCTAAGGGGATTAAGGGTTACGGAGAAAAGGCGGGGACGCGGTACTGAACTGGTAAGATCAGCTATGATCTCAGACGAAGATCAGCCATGATCTCATTGAATGGCGGAGCAGGCTCAAAGGGCCGAATGGCCTACTCCTGTTCCTATCTCTATGTTTCTATGTAACATTTCCCACCTCCACCAATGCCTCAGCCCACCTCCTGCTGAGCACTCATCCATGCCTTTGTCAAGTCCAGACTCGAGTATTCCAATGCTCCCCTGGATGCCCTCCCAACACCACCCTCTGTAATCTTCAGCTGGTCCAAAATTCTGCTGCCTGTACCCTGTCACCCCCCGGGTCCTGCTCTGATATCATATTTGTGCTCACTCACACATTGTGGCTCCTGGTTCTAGAATTCCTCCAATTTCAAATTCCCACCCTTCTGTTTAAATCTCTTCATGGCCTCGCCCCGCACTATCTCTTTAACTCACTCCAGGCCTACTACCATCCCGTGCCATTTGGAATTCTCTGTTCCTCTGACTCTAGCCTCTTGTGCACCCGCTTCCTTTACACTAACACTGGAGGTCGAGCGTTCAGTTGTCTTAGGCCCTACGCTCTGGAATTCACTCCATTGGCCTACCCACTTCCCTTTACTCCTTAAAACGTACATTTGTTCTAGATTTGTGTCACCTCTGCTACTTTATCCTACTTTGTCTTGGCTCCATTGTTCGAACTGTAAGCGCAGGAAAGATGTGTGAGAAACAGGTGTATCTTATTGTCATTTAGTAATCTGATGTCATGTTGGACACTGAGGGAGAGAAAACGCATGGCATTAACACTAGTGCAGATTGTCAGTGATTCCTCACTCTCCTAGAGATATATTCTTGATTTCCATATTAATTTTATCTCATACAATGGCCATGAATGAGTGAATGATGATGTTTACAGGATATTCAGTTCTTGTTGAGAATGGATCAGTACCCGGCCCTGTGGCTGCTTTCTGTGCTCCAATAACTGAGAGATCCCATCACAAAGCATATCCTTTCCTTGTCAATCTCAGTGTTTGTCTTTCACTCCATTCCTCAATGTATGCATTATTATTCTTTACAGGAAATCACTGAGCTCATGGAGAAGGGAAGCCGGGTGGAGAGTTCCAAACTTCTCGTAATTCTGGTGATGGAGAAAGGCTGTCGGCCCCAAAGGGTGATTTGGTAAATCTTTGTGAATATGTGCCACAAGTTACCAAAGCTGAATAAAATACTGAAAGAAATACAGAAACTTGGTATGGAAAAATCACATGCGGAATTCAATCGCTGATTTAAGCAATGCAGATTTTATTAAAATATTGTACAGATCTGAAATAGTTAATTGATTTAAACAGGTTCAGATCCATTTGATTACATGAACATCGAACGAGGTTTATCTCAAGTATCCAGTCACCTGAATAGTAAGTGATGACATAGAGATTTCAATCAGTTTAATTCACTCCTGAGAATCTCAATGTTTGAATGCAGCCGTTTGTTTCGAGATTGTCAGAATCCGGGAATCAGAAGTTCAAAGGCTGGGGAAACAATTCAACTTCATTTGGATTTGTGATTAATGTTCGACTGTTCTGCTTAAAGTTAAGGTCCAATGCCCTGCGATTTTGGAATAATTGATAAATTTGCAGTTGTTGTATTACACACGTTAATCCAGCTACGTACACACCTGCAGGATCTCGGTAAACTGGAATCGCTCAGCTTCCTGGCAGGATCATACAGACATAGGAAATGGGAGCTGGGGTAGGCCATTTGGTCCAGTGAGCCTGCTCGGCAATTCAACAAGATCATGGCTGATTTTTTACCTCATCTCCACCTTGCTGCATAAGCCCCATATCTCTTAAAGCACTTAGTTCCCAAAAAATATCGATCTCAGCGACTGAGCAACCATAGTTACCTGAGATGGACTGTTCTAAAGATTCACCGCCCTCTGAGTGAAGAAATGTCTCCTCATCAAAGTACTAATCGCCGACCCCTAATGCTGAGACTGTGACACCGTGTTCTAGATTCCCCAGCCAGCAGAATCATTTTCCCAGCATTAACCCTGTTAAGCCGCTTAAGAACTTTATATGTCTCAATTAGATGACATCACATTCTTCTAAACTCAAGAGAATACAGGCCTAGTCTACTGACTCTCTCCTCATAGAGCAATCCCCTCATCCCAGGAAACAGAGAAGTGAACCTTCGTTGTACTCTCTCTGAGGCTGGTATGTCTTTTCTTAATTAAGGACAAAGCTATACACAGTGCTCCAGGTGTGGCCTCACAAATGTCCTGTCTAACTGCAGTAAGACTTCCTTACTCTTATATACTAATTCATTTGTAACAAAAGCTAACTTAATTTGCTTTATTATTTGATTGCTGTACCTGCCTGTTAACTTTCTGTGATACATGTACACGTACGCAAAAATACCAATGAATGCAAACATATCCCAGTCTCTCACCATTCAAAAATAGTCAGCTTTTTTGTTGTTCCGACATAAGGGGATAACTTCACACTTCCACGCATTTTATTCCATTTGCCAGGTTCTTGCTCACTCAGTCAGCCTACTCTATGGCCCAGTGATTCCGTTCCAAATGCGTGAGTGCGGTCGGGGTACTCACGCATCTGGCCGGAGGAAATGCCGGTTTTCAGCATGCACAGCGCATGTGGGGAAAACCGGCATTTCCTGTCCTCTGAACGAAGGGGTTCAGATGCACAGCGCGTGCGACTGCACAGGCAGCGCATGCGCAGTGAACTTCATCGATTTCATTCATGGATTCAGTGAGGTTAAGTCCTTGCAACTTACACATGAAAAAAGCATGAGTAAAGTTGCTCCAGAGGCTGCGGAGGAAGATATATTTTATCGTGGAGCTTCTGAAAGGCAATATTTTTGTTTGGGAAAGGGAGGAAAGTTATTTTAAGAAATGATGAGGTAAGTTTTAAAGTATATATTTTTTTTTAAATGGGTTTTCAGTACTGTGGGTAGAAGGAGCAATTGTGGCTGTGTGAATTGAATTTGCTGTGTTTATTAAATATGAAAATGACTGTTCTAAAATGAATAATGTAACAATTCCAACATTTAAAAAAAAAACTTTTCATCAGTAAGTAATTATGTATGTATGTCCGTATACATTCCTTTATGTATATGTATGTATGTATATATTCCTTTACTTATGTGTATGAATATATGTATTTAATTATGACTTTGAGAGAAAGTAACTTATTGGAAAATCATCTCGGGCTGTGAAATTGATCAGGTGGGTATGATGTATTACCAAGACGATAACGCGTTTCTCCTGCCATAGGCCGGGGTGATTTTCTAGCCAGTCACTTCATTAAAATTACTTTAACAACTCTTTCCATTTCTTCCTTGCAAGGACGTCTGTGTAAGCAGGAGGCCTGTGAGCGAGAAAAATGCCCGGGAACTGCTAGTAGCCAACACCTTCACGAGCTAATGGCGCCTTGTACCTCCCCCTCCACCCGCAAGGCAAAGAAAGGAGCAGACACAATTTAAAGTGAAGCAGTGAACTTTTATTGCATCCTAAAACAATTTTCAGGGTCAGTTTTGATGTAGACAGTTTATAACTTTAAAATGTTAACTAGCTATTCCCTGCTTTTCAAACAATTCTAAACATGAATAGTTCAGAAAAAAATGTGTTAACATTTTAAAGTGACTTTTTCTGCTTTCTTAGTGCAATACAGACATTCAAGGTGGAAACAAGCTATGTTGTAATTTTCAAAAAGTTGTTGTTAAAATACTTTGGCTCCAGTAAACGTTGCTAACTTTTTTCAAACTGACTACAGGCTGCACTGTTTAAAGGAAAAGGTTACATATCCTTTCAGTCACAGATAAACATTTCAATGAAAACAGAAAACACAACATTTTACATGTCAATAAAATGAAAAATTTAACAATTGCATCATTTGCCCCCTCGCATCTGCTACTGAGGGTCCAAGAAGGTGCATTGCGCAAGAGGTCATCGTCGTATGTATCCTCACACTGTTCCCTTTCAGGAACTGTATGAAGTGGTGGAAGGATTTCTGGCCACGTTAACGCTTCTTCCGTGACCATAACCATCTTCATACCAGCCATTAGGGTGGTTAGTCCTATGGTGTGAGGGTTTTCCCGGCTCCCACAACCCATCTGAGGGGTGGGGGTGCCACCCACACCCGCGGACGCAAGTATCCCGCTCGATGTCCACCCAGAATTTATAGTTGGAACTCCGACTCCACTTGCCAGGACTGTCTGGAGCGGGGTTTGAAACCTTACTCCTTCTGGCCCAGCGGCGGGGATGCTTACCGCTATGCAAAAGGCCCACTCCACGCAAAAGGTGACACCCATACTTTTCCTGCGCCTTTCCCTCCCAGTGACTGGAGCCCTATGCTGTCACTTGAAAGACCAAGCTATCATCTGTCCTTTTAGCAGTGCCTTGGACTTCTCATTACCAATGATGAGCAGGCGTTGCGCCTCCACCTCGTTGAGGAGATTGCTGAGGTCATCATCAGTTCAATTGTGAGTTCTTTTAGTGCCGTGAATTGTGCTCATTCCAGCCATTTCACGTTGTTAATCAGAGTGGGCCTTTGGCATAGTGGTAGGATCCCTGCCGCCGGGCCAGACGGGGTATGGTTTCGAACCCCGCTCCAAACAGTCCCGGCAAGTGCAGTTGGAGCTCCAACTATAAATTCTGGGTGGACATCCAGCGGGATACTTGCGTCCGCGGGTGTGGGTGCCCCCCACCCCCGTCGTATAGGTTGTGTGAGCCCGTAAAACCCTCCTGCCATAGAACTAACCACCCTAATGGCTGGTACAAAGATGGTTACGTTCACGATGGAGAATTAATCACGGCCATAAATCCTTCCACCACTTCATACAGTTCCCCAAAGGGAACAGTGTGAAGACACATACGACGACGATGTTGCTAATCTAATAAATGGAATGGAAACACTGCTTTCAGTGCTTCTAAAAATCTTTAAGTTGCTTTAATTCTGTTTAAAACTACTTCAGATTCTTCAAAATAATGTAAAAGTTTATAAAAGTTACCAAAAGCTTCATAAAAATACCAAAAACCTATTTAAAATGCTGCTCTGCATGTAAGAATGCTTTGCAGCTTGTGAGAGACATTGGGGGCGTGTCCTATTAAGCTGAGACCTCAAGGGGCGTGTCTCACTTGGACTGCACGCTCCAGGCTTCGCGCTGGCTGCACTCCTGGGCGGCATGACGTCAGATGCTGCCCGGGAGTCATGATCTTAAAACAAGATTTCCAGGCGTCCCTGAAGCTCAATGGCCGGCGCATTGGGTAAGTGCACATCGGGGGCTTGCACGCGTGGTAAGCCCCTGATCCTAATTTCTGCCCCTATATCTCTCTGCAGCCACTTTGCATTCTGCTCACAGCTTACTTCCGTACCTAACTTTGGATCATCAGCAAACGTGGATGCGGTACACTCAGTCCTATCAAATAAGTCATAGATACAAATTATGAGTAGCTGAGGCCCAAGCACTGAGCCTTGCGTTACGCTGCTAGTTACAGTCTGCCAACCTGAAAAAGTCCTATTTATTCCTAATTTCTGTTTACTCTCCGTTAATCAATCCTCGCTCCATGCTAATATATTACCCCCAATCCCATGAGTCCTAATTTTGTGCTATAAACTCTTGTGTGGCTCCTTACCGAATCCCTTTTGAAAATCTATATAGAATGGCGGGAAACATAAAAGGGAAGCTAAAAATACTCTGCAATCATGTAAACAGTAATATTGTTGTAAGAGGTGGGGCGGGGCCTATTGGAGACAAAGAAGGAGGTATGTGCTTAGAGGCGCAGGACAAGGCCAGATTACTCAATGAGTACTTTGTATCGGTGTTTACAAAGGAGGTGAATGCTGACAAAATATCAGTAGAAGTGGAAAAAGTAGAAGCAATGGAAGCTGCGAAAATTGATAGACAGGATGTACTAGAAAGGTTGGGTATACTTATACAAGTCGCCTGGCCCAGATAGTTTGCATCCCAGGTTGCTAAGGGAAATTGGGGAGGAGATAGTGGGAGTGCTTGCCATAACTTTCCAATCTTCCCTAGATGCAGGGGAGGTACCTGATAATTTAAAATTGGCAAATCTGACACCATTGTTCAAGAAAGTGTGCAAGGACAATCCTAGTAACTACAGGCTGGTCAGTTTTACATCAGTGGTAGGTAAAGGTTTAGAAGCAAAAAAGAAAGAATAAATTAACGGGCACTTGGGGAGGTTCATGATAATTAAGGAGAACCAACACGGATTTGTATAATGCAAATCTTGTTTGAGTAATCTAATTGAATTGATTGATGAAGTAACAGCGATGATTGATGTAGGGAATGGAATGCATGTTGTCTACATGTATTTGACAAAGCACCACATAGAAGGTTGGTTAACAAAATTGTGGATCATGGAATAGTGTGAGTCACTGCCTGCATGGATAAGGAATTAGATTAAGGCCAGGAAACAGCGAGTTGTTGTAAATGGCTGCATTTCAAACTGGAGGATGGTAGACAGTGGTGTTCCCCAAGGATCAGTGCTGGGGTCACTGCTTTTTTGTTAAATGACCTGGATATTCGAATACAGAGTATAATTTCTAAGTTTGCCGATGACAGCAAACTTGGGGGTGCGGCGAGCAGTGATCATGATATCAAGCTACTGCAACATGATATAGAAAGGCTAGCAGAATAATCAGACATTTTCTGCAAGGAAAGAGCCTGAGAGCGGAAGCAGTCAAACAACAACTGCGAAACCGCTAATGTGACATCACAACCAGGGAATGAGCTGATTGCTAAGTTTGATCTGGTGAGAATTTTTACAGTCCAGTCGTTAAAGTCAAAGTAAGGTCTCTTGCTAAGAGTAAGTAATGATTAAATGGAAGTAAGGTCCATGGTGTATATAATATTCTTTAATTTAATGGAAGTAAATTGAGTAAGTAAACAATAGTGCATGGTAGGGCAGCTCAGCTGCGAGGAGTTCTCCTCCTGTGCTATGTGGGTAGTCAGGGACACTATAGGTGTCCAGGGTGAACACATGTGCAGGAAGTGTGTCCAATTGAAGCTACTCGAAATCCGCTGTTCGGAGCTGGAGCTGCGGCTGGAGTCACTGTGGAGCATCCATGAAGCTGAGATATTCGTGGATAGTGCAGTGTATGTAACCGTCTACCTTTAAGAGACTATTGTATGTAACCGTTCACCTTCAAGAGAACTATTTTAGGTGTGGCACTACTTGTTTGGCTTCTGTATACGGTAATACCGATGGTGACCACACCGGTATATAAGTGCTGTGGCATGATTTATAGGGCAGATTCGCCCTGACCTTCGAATAGTAAAGTCCTGTTGTATGTTACTCCTGAAGCCTGTGTCGTAATTAACTGCACAACCCACAGATTTTACAGTGGCGACGAGTCCGATCGTACCCTGCGGCAACAATATTTTCAAAGCAACGAAAGAGCGTCGAAAAGAGGCAACCGCCCTCATCATTCGGCTGGGAGAAAACTCAAGGCTGCAGCAATAGAAAGGAGGAAGACTTTAGCGACAAAACTTCCATCAGCAACAGGCACTGACTGTCCCTGCTGCCATGGTGACTGTGAGTAAGGGAAAGTGAAAAGAATAGCCGGAGGATAAGGGCTGGGCACTCGACCACGGTCGAGGGGGAAAAGGAGCCGGACAAAAAGTCGGGTCCAACGGCGTCGTGAGAGACCGCGACCGGCGGGAAAAGCCGGGCGGTGACTGAAGCCACGAAGCGCTGCGACCGGGAGCGTAGGCGCGGTAAGAGAGAAACTCAGCCGCAGCCGGGGAGAGAAGCACCGGACTGCGAGAGGGCTGGGAGGCGCGATTGGGGTCCGAGCGAGCGGGAGAGGCAGAGCCGACCAAGAGAGACTGCGCGAGAGCCAGTCCAGCGGCTGAACTGTCCTCCGTCAACGGGGTGTAACCAGCGCTGGTAGAGCCGAGCGAGCGGGAGAGAGGCAGAGCCGAGCAAGGGGAACTGTGCGAGAGCCAGTCCAGCGGCTGAACTGTCCTCCATTAACGGGGTGTACCCAGCGCTGGTAGAGCCGAGCGAGCGGGAGGGAGACAGAGCCGAGCAAGGGGAACTGTGCAAGAGCCAGCCCAGTGGCTGAACCTCTTCGCCGTCAACGGGGTACCCAGAGCCGGTCGCCCTGCCATAAAAATTTTTTTAAAAAGGGAAAGCCTTGAAGCCGACGGGCAGGCTGTGAACCTGAAAGCCAGCGGCCGTCGCCCGTGGGGAAAGTGTACCCCTCCCGCCAGGGAAGAAATGCGGGAAGCCGCCATTAGGCGGGGAAGAAGACAGAAGCAGGAAACCGCCATTGAAGTGGGCGGGGAGAGAAGATAAGAGCGGGAAACCGCCAGTTTCGCTGGAAAACCGCCATCTTAGAAAAAAAAAGAAATAATAATTTAAAGAAATACTTGTGTTGTTCCCAAAGAGAGGAAGATGCCTAAGCATGGTAACATCAACGATTTTAATTCGGAGATAGAAGACTGGGCCACATATGTGGAACGAATTGAGATCTATTGTGAGCCAACAAAATAGAAGAAGACGACAAAGCTACAACCTTGCTAAACTCGATGGGCGCAAAGACATACGGGCTCTTGAAGCATCTACTATCACCAGCTAAACCGGTGGATCAGACTTTCGATGAGATAGTAGCTGTTCTGAAGGATCACTTGAACCCCACACCGTTGATGTTGGCTGAACGATTCAAATTCTATGCGAGAACGCAACGGAAAGACGAAAGCAACGCGGAATACTTGGTCGAACTGCGTAGACTAGCGAAATACTGCCAGTTTGAAGGGAATCTGACAGAGGCATTGCGAGACAAGTTTGTATGCGGACTGTCCAAGGAAGGGACGCAAAAGCGATTACTCGAAGAGAACGACCTTACACTTGACAGGGCTGTCCTTATAGCAGCATCGCACGAAGCCGCAGCGAAAGGAACTGCGGAAATGCAGCTAAAGGCAGCGGCACTCGGTGTGGACCAAATTACCTCGAGTATAACAAAATGCTATCAAGCTGTGGGAAGACAACACACGATCAGAACCAATGCTGGTTTAAGAACCAGGAATGTAGGAAATGTGGCAAACTGGGTCACATCGCTAAGGTATGCCGGTCAGGGAAGAAGACCAACAACCAAAGGAAGCCATCACAGGAAAAGTACAACAAGGTACACAAGGTGGCTGAGAAGAGTTCAGACGAACAGAATTCAGACTCAGACCCAAACGGCCAGGAGCTGGGTAGTCTGAGAATTCATAATGTGAGTAAGGAAGCTGACCTACAAACTATCTGGGTCATGCTAAAAATAGCTGGAATCCAAGTGAAAATGGAGTTGGACACTGGATCAGCTGTATCAGTCATAAATCGAAGGGATTACCACCGGCTCTTCTCACATATACCCTTAAGAGATACCAAGTTCGTATTGCAGACATACATGGGGCATAATGTATACCCCATGGGAAAGATAAGAGTCAAGGTGAGAGATAGGGGTAAAGAACACCCAAGAATGAACTTATACGTATTACCTGAGGGAGGACCACCACTTCTAGGACGGGAGTGGATCAAGAAAATAGACATGGAATGGCACTACCTACAAGCAATGACGAGTGAGGACTCGGTGCAGACAAGCAGCTCAGACTCTGAGTCGGAAGACGATAAGTCCAGCCCAAGTATGAAAAACAAGGTTAATATGAACTCACTGACTAAGGTTGGAAAAACGATGGCGTGTATAAAGACAGAGAATTTTGAGTCTGTTCAAGTTACAGACATATGCATTACGGAGGAACACCGGGCTCGAACTCAACGTTATCTCAAAGTACGACAACAATTAGAACAATTGAGTTACCGTCTCGTACAAGAGATGAAAACAATGAAAAAGTTCTATGACACCGAATGGGAGAGTCTGGAAAGACAACAGAACCTGTTGGCTCAAGCAGAGAGCGACCATAGAGCCATCGTGACCAATTACCGATCACATCTCCCTTATGATGTTCAGGAGTTAGAATATTTGCATGATCTAGAGATACAGCATAAAGGCAACCCACGCTACACTGAGGATTTTGTTCTGCAATTGGAGATGGAGCTAGTGCAGGCAAGGTTAAGAGAAGCTGAATCGCAGTGTGCACTTAAAGAGTTGCAGAAAAAAACCTTGGCATAGAAAAGAGAAACGCTTCTTTACCTGATGAGAATAATGTGGCCATGTTGCAAGAGGAGCTTATAGGGGCGAAACTGAAAGAAGCTAAGCAAAGGATGTTGGAACTTGAAACACAGAACCAAATCAGCAGTAACTAGCTATGTCGAGCAGAGAAGGAGTGCAATGGTCTACAGGAGAAGGTGCAATATCTCTCAGCCCAGAATAAGGGACTACTCACTCAGTTAAATGAAAGTAAAGGGAAAATGGCTGAGATAGACTGCAAGAATAAAGAAGATTTGATGGCAGTGAGACTTCGAGAGGCAGATAGCATAGCAGCCTTGGCTGAACTCCAACAGAAAATTGCGAAAGAAGCAAATGAAGAGGAATCTTCAGGAAGCCAGGATTTTATTCCAGTTCTTCTCTACGACTCCTTACAAGCAGAGTGTGAGAAGTTGAAAGAACAGTATGAACAGGCCCAGGCTACAATTCTGGAGGGGGTTAACTCGGCAACCTCCGAAAAGCTAGTTTCAGTAGAAGCATATGAGCAACTAAAGGTTGAAAATGAGCAAGAAGTCCAAAGGCTGCAGGAAATTCTTGATGAGCTCAAGGCCAAGACAGACTCATCGGTACAAGTTCCATCCATAGATGAGAAATTAGAGGTGAAAGACATGGCAGAACATGAAAGGCAAGATGTCCAAGAACTCAGGAAATTACTGAAGGAAACCCAAGACAAATATGAGGCGGCAATGACCGAGCTTCAACAACTTGAAGAACAGAGTCAACTGGGAATCCTTTCAGTGGAAGAAAAGGAAACTGTAAGAAACACAGAGACTGTAAGACATGAGCCAGAGAGTATCATGGCACAAGAGCTAGAGAGCATCATGGCACAACTTCTCCGAGCGCTGAAAGCCAAAGTACAAGAGGAAAAGAAGGTGAAAGCATTGGAGGAAAAGGTGGATGAAATGGAGAAGACTCTGATTCACAGTGTTCCCGTGGAAGAGTTAACAGTCAGCCAACTCCTTCATATGTTGAGGGACAAGACCCTGCAATGGGAACAATCTGAACACGAGCTTCAATCTTCAGAGGGAAGGAGTTCGGAGCTCTCAAAAGTTACGGATATAGCTGAGGGTGCAACACGGATTTTACTGGGATGCCAAAAGTACGCTGAATCACGTCAATGGGAACAACAGAATGTTGAAACAGAGGCTCCAGTAGAAGGATTGAATAGCCCGATCAATCAATCTCCGATGGAAGGGGAAGTATTGAAGTCATTAGTGAAGGATTTGCAGGAAACCCAGGAAGAGTGGGATGAATATGAACGCATAAATAAGTCTCTTCAGGAAAGATGTCTAGGGAGGGAACAACAGTCAGCTAACGTCCAGTTGGGTAAGGAAGAAGTAGCAGGCCCTCTCGCTAGACTAGCTCAGGATGACACCGAATATTACCATGACCTGTTGAGTGACACGGAATATTACGAGGACTTGGTCTGCCCAGCTTGTGATGAAAACTCCCAAAGTGCAGAAATCAGGATGAAGCACTTAAAGTCTAAGGAACATAGGGAGATGGTGGCGCTACAGCTGGCAGCTGATAAGGGAGCCCCGAGAGTCTCCAAGAAGCAAAAAAGGAAAAGACGAAGCCGAAGATGATAACCATCTAAATCATTATCACTTCTAAGGGGAAAGTAGGGAAAAATTACTAAGGCAGTCCAGCTGTGTGTAAAAGTCAGCACTGCTGGTTCAGCAGGATGGAAGTTCAAGCTGTTACGTCAAGGGAAAGACTATTGGATGAGTCACGCTAGCAATGTGAACCGGCTACACCACAGAGATGTTGTTCGGACCGAGTCAAGACCAGAGCCTGAATCTGTGAACTGTTCCCACAGAGACTGAACCTGTGAACTGTTTTCCGCAGAGACCATATCTGTAAATTGTTTTACATGAAGTTGAATATATGTTATGTTTAATGGGGAATACGTATGTTGTAAGCTAAAAAGGGAGGATTGTAGTGTATGTAACCGTCTACCTTTAAGAGACTATTGTATGTAACCGTTCACCTTTAAGAGAACTATTTTAGGTGTGGCACTACTTGTTTGGCTTCTGTATACGGTAATACCGACGGTGACCACACCGGTATATAAGTGCTGTGGCATGATTTATAGGGCAGATTCGCCCTGACCTTCGAATAGTAAAGTCCTGTTGTATGTTACTCCTGAAGTCTGTGTCGTAATTAACTGCACAACCCACAGAGTTTACAGATAGCATGTTTAACGAGGTGGTCACAATGCAGGTAAGGAGTGCACAGGCAGGCAGGAAATAGGTGAACGCCAGACAGAATAAAAGAACTAGGAAGGTAGTGCAGGAGTCCCCTGGGTCCGTCTGCCTCTCCAAAAAAATTTTCGTTTTGGATACTGATGGGGGAGATGGTTTCCCAGGGGAATGCAGCAAGAGTCAATTCCTTGCCACTACGAGTGGCTCAGCTGAACAGGGGGGGAGGAAAAAGTGTGGGCGAGCAACAGTGATAGGGGATTCCATCGTAATGGGAACAGATACACTTTTCTGTGGCCGCAGACATGACTCCAGGATGGTATGTTGCCTCCCTGGTGCCAGGGTCAACGATATCACTGAACGGCTGCAGGGCATTCTGAAGGGGGGGGCGAACAGTCAGAGGTCGTGGTTCACATTGGTACCAACGACATGGGTAGAAAGAGGGATGAGCTCCTGCAACAAGAATTTAGGGAGCTAGGTAGCAGATTAAAAAGCAGGACCTCAAAGGTTGTAATCTCTGGATTACTCCCGGTGCCACGTGCTCATGAGAATAGGAATAAGAGGATAGAGCAGATGAATGCTTGGCTAATGAATTGATGCAGGAGTGAGTGTTTTAGTTTCCTGGATCACTGGGTCTGCTTCTGGGGTAGGTGAAACCTGTCCAAGTCGGACGGGTTTCACCTGAACCAAAACGGGACCAGCATCCTTGTGGGGAGGTTTGCTGGTACGTTTTGGGGTGAGGGTTAAACGAACTTGGCGGGGGGAAGGAATATGAAGTGGAGCTAAAGTAGGGGGTGATGCACAGCCAAATATAGAGGAAAAAACAAGTCAGCCTGGAAGGCAGAGCAAAAATGTAACGGCACAATGATGTATGGCAAGGCTGGGTGGCATTTATTTTAATGCAAGGAGTCTTGCGAGTAAGGCAGATCAATCGAAGGTGTTGATGAACACATGGGAGTATGATATTGTTGCAATCACAGAGGCATGGTTGAGGGAACGGCAGGACTGGCAGGTCAATATTCCGGGGTATGAAATCTTCAGGCGAGACAGAGGGGGGTGTAAAAGATGAGGGGCTGTTGCAATATTAATCAAGGAGTCAATTACGGCTGTAAGGAGGGATGCCATCTTAGCAGGTCCCTCTAATGAGGCCATATGGGTAGAACTTAAAAACTAAAAGGGGGCAAGCACTTTGTTGGGAGTGTACTATAGGCCCCCAAACAGTCAGGGGGAGATAGAGGAAGAGATATGTAGAGATATCTCAGATAAGTGTAGAAATAATAGAGTAATACATGTACGGGATTTCAAATTCCCCAATATTAACTGCGATAGCCAGATTGTGAAAGACTTAGAGGGTGCTGAATTCTTAAAGTACATCCAGGAGAGCTTTTTGAGCCAGCATGTAGAAAGTCCTACAAGAGAGGGGGTGGTACTGGACCTCATTCTAGTGAATGTAGCCGGGCAAGTGGTAGTAAAGTGACTGACCATAATTCGGTGAGATATAAGGTAGTCATGGAAAAGGGCAAAGAACGACCAGAAATAAAGGGTCTAAAATGGGGGAAGGCCGATTTTAATATGATAAGGCAGGATCTGAACAAAGTTGACTGGGATCAGCGACTTGTAGGAAAATCCACATCAGAGCAGTTGAAGATATTCAGAAAGGGAATAGAGAGAATACAAAGCCAACATTTCCCTGTAAAGGTGAAGGGTGGTACCAACAAACTCAGGGAACCCTGGATGTCAAGGGATATACAAGAATGGTTTAGGAAAAAAGGGAGGCTTTGGAAGATACAAAGGACTAAAAACAGTGGAAGCCCTAGAGGAGTATAGAAAGTGCAGGGGGATACATAAAAAATAAATTAGGAGAGCAAAGAGAGGGCATGAAAAGACACCGGCGGGCAAAATAAAGGAAAATCCCAAGGAGTTTTATAAGTATACTAGCTGGGGGGGGGACTGCATTGCCAGGGCAGTTTAAAGGGCCGCGCGGTTGACGGCCGGCCGCTGCTGCTACCCCGCTCTGTGTCTCGGGCGGCACGGTTCACGGCCGCCCGCTGCCACTACCCCGCTTTGTGTCTCGGGCTGAGCGGTTGTGAGGCCCGGCCTGAGTGACCCCAACTCACCTTATTCTCCGGCAGGCTGATGCAGCTGCCCCGCTCGCTGTTGAGGAAAAGTAGGGAAAAAAATGGTGGCTACATTTCGGGAGGCTGCACGATTAGGTCCCGCACGTGATGCGCCGATTGGTGAACCATCAGGTCACTGAACTGTAGGATTGGTCAACCATCACGTCACTCAAAGCTAATGAGTGGAAGGATTGGTCAACCGCTAATGAGTGGACTTTTGAACGTTTTTTGTAACCTGTCCGAACAATTTTTGTCCGACTAAAAAGTAAATACGCCTATGACACTCTCCTGATCATCAACTTTCTTTTGATATAATATATGTAACGTACGTTCTAAAGCTTTTGAGTGTATAGAGGACAGACAGACAGAGGTACAAACAGATGGACAGATGGACAGACAGACGGACAGACAACACTCTCCTTTTATATATATAGACTAGCTGGTGGTGCCCGGCATGTTGTTGTTGGAAGAGAGAGAGAGAGCGACTGGGGGGAACAGAGAGAGCGACTGGGGGGAAGAGAGAGAGCGACTAGGGGGAAGAGAGAGAGCGACTGGGGGGAAGAGAGAGAGCAACTGGGGGGAAGAGAGAGTGTGACTGGGGGGAAGAGAGAGAGAGGAAGGAGAGAGAGACAGAGAGAGGGAAGGAGAGAGAGAGGGAAGGAGAGAGAGTCAGAGAGAGAGAGGGAAGGAGAGAGGGAGAGGGGGGAAGGAGAGAGAGACAGACAGAGACAGAGAGGGAAGGAGAGAGAGAGACTGGGGGGAGAGAGAGTGAGACGGGGAGACAGAAAGAGTAGAGTGACTGGGGGAGAGAGGGAGAGAGAGAGACGGGGAGGTAGAGAGAGAGAGAGAGACTGGGGAGTTTTAGAGATAGAGACTGAGGGGAGAGAGATAGCGACTGAGGGGGAGAGAGAGAGACTGGGGGAGAGAGAGTGAGACAGGGGAGAGAGAGAGTAGAGAGACTGGGGGGAGAGAGAAGAGAGAGACTGGGGCGAGAGAGAGAGAATGGTGAGATAGAGAGAGAGACAGAGATAGACTGAGGGGGAGAGAGGGAGCGACAGAGGGGGGAGAGAGAGAGAGACGGGAAGAGTGATAGAGGGACAGACTGGGGGAGAGAGAGATACTGGGGAGATAGAGAGAGAGAGACTGAGGGGGGAGAGAGAGTGCGACTGAGGGGGAGAGAGAGAGACTGGGGGAGAGAGATAGAAACGGGGAGAGAGAGAGACTAGAGAGACTGGGGGGAGAGAGAGGAGAGAGACAGGGGAGAGAGAGAGAGAATGGGGAGATAGAGAGAGAGAGAGAGACTGAGGGGGAGAGAGTGAGAGACTGGGGGAGAGAGACGGGGAGAGAGAGAGAGAGACTGGGGAGAGAGCGCGAGAGAGAGACTGGGGGGTGAGAGAGAGACTGCGGGGGTGGGGTTGAGAGAGAGAGCGACTGAGGGGAGAGAGAGAGAGATGGGGAGAGAGAGAGAGAGAGAGAGACTTGGGGGGAGGGAGAGATTGGAGGGAGAGAGAGAGAGTCTTGGGGAGAGAGAGACTGGGGGAGAGAGAGACTGGAGGGGAGAGAGAGAGAGACTGGGGGGAGAGAGAGACTGGGGGAGAGAGAGACTGGGGGAGAGAGAGACTGGAGGAGCGAGAGAGAGACTGCGGGAGAGAGAGAGTGACTGGGGGGGAGAGAGAGAGACTGGGAGAGAGAGGAAGAGAGACTGAGGGGGAGAGAGAGAGCGACTCAGGGGGAGAGAGAGAGACTGGGGGAGAGAGAGAGAGACGGGAGAGAGAGAGAGAGTGGGGAGATTGGGGGGAGAGAGAGGAGAGAGACTGGGGAGAGAGAGAGAGAGACTGGGGAGAGAGAGGAGAGAGACTGGGGAGAGAGAGAGAGACTGGGGGAGAGAGACGGGGAGAGAGAGAGAGAGATTGGGGAGAGAGAGAGAGAGAGAGAGAGACGGAGGAAGGGAGAGAGAGACTGGGGAGAGAGAGAGACAGAGAGACACTGGGAGACAGAGAGAGAGATATAGAGAGACGGGGAGCGAGAGAGAGATTGGGGGGGAGAGAGAGAGAGACTGGAGGTGGGAGAGCTTGGAGGACAGATAGAGACAGAGAGAGAGAGAGACTGGGACAGAGAGACTGGAGGAGGGAAAATCTGGAGGAGAGAGAGAGACTGGGAGACTGGAGGAGAGAGAGAGACAGGTAGATAGAGATTGAGAGAGAGATCGAGAGAGACAGAGGGGAAAGAGAGAGAGACGGGGAGAGAGAGAGAAACTGGGGGAGAGAGAGAGAGAGAGCGACTGAGGGGAGAGAGAGAGAGATGGGGAGAGAGAGAGAGAGACTTGGGGGGAGAGGGAGAGAGTGGAGGGAGAGGGAGAGAGTGGGGGGGAGAGAGATAGAGACTGGGGGGAGAGGGAGAGAGTGTAGGAGAGAGAGAGAGGGAGACTGGGGGAGAGAGAGACGGGGAGAGTGAGACTGGAGGGGAGAGAGAGAGAGACTGGTGGGAGAGAGAGACTGGGGGAGAGAGAGTGATGTGCCTCAATTATTCCGAGACTCGAAGTTAGCAGAACAAAAGTAAGGTTTTTATTAACTTAGAACATAACACACGTAAACTACAGAGATGCCTTCCTTCAGGAGGCTGATGCACGACTGACTTAGATTACAAAGGAGCCAGGTATGGGCGGAGCCCTGCACACAACCAATTCCAGCACATTCCAATACATAATACATGAGGACTGGGGGAAGGGAAAAGACACAGAAAGCAGGCAGTTACAAGACACAGAAAACAGGCAGTGATGAATGGAATATATTTCATCACATTCACCCCTTCTTTAGATTTAGTCTGTTCGGGTGTTTGATAGTCCTCTGCGACCGACGTGGCTGTTGTGGTGCCGCGGGTGTCGGCCGGGTGTCCCCGGTAGCCTCCTGGGTCTCTGCCTGGGGTGCCGCCGGGGTTGTTGAAGGGGTAGTTGGTGGGGGTGCCGTTGGACGATGTTCTTCCGGGGGTGATGAAAGAGTAGTGGGTGGGTAAGGGTTGCTGTGATCGTCGTCGCTGCTATTGCCGTGGTTGTTGTCGATGCCAGCTGGGGCGACGTCTTTTATGGACACGGTGTCCTCCCTTCCGTCGGCGTGCCGGACATATGCGTATTGGGGGTTGGCGTGGAGTAGGTGTACTGGCTCCACGAGAGGGTCCGTCTTGTGGCCCCTCACATGCCTTCGCACGAGTACCGGGCCTGGGGTGGAGAGCCATGACGGCATGGATATGCCTGAGGTGGATTTCCGAGGAAAGACAAACATTCGTTCATGAGGCGTGGCATTAGTGGCGGTACACAATAGCGACCGTATCGAATGGAGCACATCCGAGAGGACTTCCTGCCAGCGGGAGATAGGGAGGCCCTTGGTCCTTAGAGCTAGAGTGACTGCTTTCCACACTGTCCCGTTCTCTCGCTCCACCTGGCCGTTACCCCGGGGGTTGTAGCTGGTGGTACGGCTCGTGGCGATCCCCTTGGACAGCATGTACTGGCATAGCTCCTCACTCATGAAGGACGCCCCCCTATCCGTGTGGATATAGCTCGGCATACCGAACAGGCAGAACAGGCTGTTGAGGCATTTAATGACCGTGGCGCTGGTCATGTCTGGGCAGGGGAAGGCGAATGGGAAACGGGAGTATTCGTCCACAATGTTCAGGAAGTAAACGTTGCGGTCTACGGACGGGAGGGGGCCCTTGAAATCTAAGCTGAGCCGCTCGAAGGGCCGTGTAGCTTTGATTAAGTGGGCTCTATCTGGGCGGTAGAACCGAGGCTTGCACTCAGCGCAAGTGCGGTAGTTCCTGGTCAGAGACCGAGCTTCCTCAATCGAGCAGGGTAAGTTACGGGACTTTATGAAGTGGAACAGCCGCGTGACCCCTGGGTGGCAGAGGTCGTTGTGGAGGGTCTGTAGCCGATCCTCGGTGGCGCTGGCACACATCCCTTGTGAGAGGGCGTCAGGGGATTCGTTAAGGGCCCCTGGCCGGTAAATGATGTCGTACTCGAAAGTGGAGAGCTCGATCCGCCACCTAAGAATCTTATCATTTTTAAACTTCCCCCTCTGTTTATTGTTGAACATAAACGCTACCGACCGCTGGTCGGTAAGTAGGGTGAAGCGTTTGCCGGCTAGGTAGTGGCGCCAGTGGCGCACTGCCTCCACGATGGCTTGGGCCTCCTTTTCCACGGAGGAGTGTCTGATCTCGGGCCCTTGGAGGGTCCTCGAGAAGAAAGCTACGGGCCGCCCTGCCTGGTTGAGGGTGGCCGCCAAGGCAAAGTCGGATGCATCACTTTCCACATGAAATGGAGTGTTCTCGTCCACTGCCTGTAGCGTGGCCCGCTCAATATCCTGCTTAATGCTTTTGAAGGCGGCGTGGGCCTCAGCAGAGAGCGGAAAAGAGGATGCTTTCAAGAGGGGGCGGGCTTTGTCGGAGTAGTTGGGGACCCATTGGGAATAGTAAGAAAATAACCCCAGGCACCTTTTCAGGGCTTTGGGAGTGTTGGGCAGGGGCAGCTCCCATAGGGGGCGCAATCGGTCGGGGTCTGGTCCGATTACCCCATTCTCCACCACGCTGCCCAGTATGCAGAGGCGCGTGGTGTTTAAAACGCATTTGTCCTCGTTATAGGTGAGGTTGAGTTTTTGTGCGGTTTTCAGGAACCTCTCGAGGTTCGAGTCGTGATCCTGCTGGTTGTGACCGCAGATGGTGACGTTGTCGAGGTAGGGGAAGGTTGCCTGCAAGTGGTGGTCATCGACCATGCGATCCATCTCCCTCTGAAAGACCGAGACCCCGTTCGTCACCCCAAAGGGGACTCTGAGGAATTGGTAGAGGCGTCCGTTCGCCTCGAAGGCGGTGTACGGGTGGTCCTCTGGTCTGATAGGGAGCTGGTGGTATGCTGACTTGAGGTCGATGGTGGAGAACACCCGGTATTGGTCGATTTGGTTCACCATTTCTGATATGCGGGGTAGCGCGTAGGCGTCTCGTAGGGTGTTCCTGTTGATCGTTTGACTATAGTCGATCACCATCCGTTTCTTCTCGCTACCCCTTACCACTACCACTTGGGCGCGCCACGGGCTGTTGCTGCGTTGAATAATGCTCTCTTTCAGGAGCCTGTCTACCTCGGTCGTGATAAACCACCTGTCCTCCCAGCTGTACCTCCTGCTTTTGGTCGCTATTGGCCGGGAGTTAGGGGTAAGGTTCGCGAATAGCGAAGGCGGCTTTACCTTCAGAGTAGCCAGACCGCACACTGTGAGGGGCGGCTGGGACCCACCGTACTTGAGCGTGATGCTTTGGTGGTTGCACTGGAAATCCAAACCCAAGATCACGCTCGCACATAGATTCTTCATGATTAATACTTTAAAATTATCATACACAGTTCCGTTAACACACAATTGTACCGTGCAGTAACCCAGAATGGTCGATGTCTGGGCTTTATCGGCCATAGAGATGGTACCCTGAGCAGGGACCACCTTTAGGGAGAGTTGTTGTGCCAGTTCAGGGTGGATAAAACTCTCCGTGCTTCCACTGTCAATTAAGCATTTAACCCGGCACCCGTTTAGCTCGATGTCCACCATTGATTTGGATAGCGGGTGCGGCCTGGTCTGGTCCACTGTGACCGATGCCACTGTAGGGCCCTGATCGAGACAAGATGGCGTCCACGCTGTCTGCTCATAAGATGGCGGACCCCACGAGGTCGGGCGAGATGGCGTCCAAGACGGCCGCTCCCACGGCGCACATGCGGCGGTGGCGGGTTTTCCGGCGGTTTGTTTTCCGGCGGGTTTCCCTCTGCACACCTTCCCGAAGTGCCCCTTCTTACCGCACTTAAAGCAGGTGGTGCCTTTCGCCGGGCACAGGTTTCTGGTGTGCTTTGGCTGCCCGCAGAAGTAGCAGTTGTGTCCTTGACGCGTTGCGGCTGTCGTAGGGCTTCTGGGGGGAGAGCTGGGCCCCGCCGGTGTCGGGCTGCCGGGCGGGGAAGATGCCTTCCAAGATGGCGGCGCCCTCGGCGCACACGTGGCGGCGTGGGCGGCGCGGGCTGAAGAGTAGGCGTCCGAGTTTCTCTGGGCCATCTCCAGGGACCGCGCGGTGTCCGCAGCCTGTTTCAGGTCCAACTCCGTTTTTTCCAGCAGTCTTTGACGGATGTGAGTGGAGCTGAGGCCTGTGATAAAGGCATCGCGAACAAGCTCGTCGGTGTACACTGCGGCTTTTACATCTCGGCACTTACAGTCCTTGCCAAGCTTTTTCAGAATGCTTAGGAACTCCTCCACCGATTCCCCAGGTCGCTGTGCACGAGTAGCGAGTAGATGCCTAGCATACACCTCATTCGTAGGCTGCTGGTAATGCGCCTTTAAGATTTTGCAGGCGGCCAGGTACGTATCGGCTTCTTGGATGAGGGGGTAAACCCGGTGGCTTACCCAATTCCGTAGCATTCCGAGTCTCATCTTCGCAGTGTCCGTAGCGTCTTTGACGGCTGCGGAATTGTCCAGGAAGAATTCCATACAGTCAAACCAGTGTCCGAAGCATCTGATGCGTCCGGAGCATGTTGATCCAAATCCAAACGTTCGGGTTTCAGGAGTTGATCCATAGTGTTGAAAATTTAAGTTAATAAAATTGATGTGCCTCAATTATTCCGAGACTCGAAGTTAGCAGAACAAAAGTAAGGCTTTTATTAACTTAGAACATAACACACGTAAACTAGAGAGATGCCTTCCTTCAGGAGGCTGATGCCCGACTGACTTAGATTACAAAGGAGCCAGGTATGGGCGGAGCCCTGCACACAACCAATTCCAGCACATTCCAATACATAATACATGAGGACTGGGGGAAGGGAAAAGACACAGAAAGCAGGCAGTTACAAGACACAGAAAACAGGCAGTGATGAATGGAATATATTTCATCACAGAGAGACTGGAGGAGCGAGAGAGAGACTGGGGGAGAGAGATAGAGACTGGGGGAGAGAGAGAGTGACTGGGGTGGCGAGGGGGAGATTGGGAAAGAGAGAGTGAGACTGGGGCGAGAGAGAGAGCGGCTGAGGGGGCGAGAGAGACGGGGAGAGAGAGAGAGAGAGACTGGGGCGATAGAGAGAGAGAGACTGAGGGGGAGAGAGAGAGCGACTCAGGGGGAGAGAGAGAGACTGGGGAGAGAGAGAGACGGGAGAGAGAGAGAGAGAGTAGAGGGATTGGAGGGAGAGAGATAGAGAGAGACTGGGGAGAGAGAAAGTGAGACTGGGGGAAATAGACGGGGAGAGAGAGAGAGAGACTGGGGGGAAGAGAGAGAGCGAGAGACTGAGGGAAGAGAGTGAGCGAGAGACTGGGGGGAAGAGAGAGAGCGAGAGACTGGGTGGAAGAGAGAGAGCGACTGGGGGGAAGGGGAAGGGGGATGAAGGGGAAGGGGGAGGAAGGGGGGGAGGTGGGGATCAGGAGGGGGGAGCGGGGTGGAGGGAGGGGGAGGGGAGGGGGGAGGGAAGGTGTGGTAGGGGAGGGAGGGAGAGGGTTGTAGGGATGGGAGGGGGTGGAGAAGGGGGGAGGTGGGGGAGTGGGGGAGGGAGGAGAGGGGGAGGGGGAGAGAGGGGAGGGAGAGAGGGGAGGGAGAGGGAAGGAGACAGAGAGAGATAGGGAGGAGAGAGAGACAGAGAGAGGGAAGGAGAGAGAGAGAGAGGGAAGGAGAGAGAGACAGAGAGAGAGAGGGAAGGAGAGAGAGAGGGGGTAGGGAGAGAGAGACAGACAGAGACAGAGAGGGAAGGAGAGAGAGTGACTGGGGGGAGAGAGAGAGACGGGGAGAGAGAAAGAGTAGAGTGACTGGGGGAGAGAGGGAGAGAGAGGGAGACGGGGAGATAGAGAGAGAGAGAGACTGGGGAGATATAGAGAGAGACTGAGGGGAGAGTGATAGCGACTGAGGGGGAGAGAGAGAGACTGGGGGAGAGAGAGAGAGACAGGAGAGAGAGAGAGTAGAGAGACTGGGGGAGAAAGAAGAGAGAGACTGGGGAGAGAGAGAGAGAATGGTGAGATAGAGAGAGAGAGAGAGAGAGAGAGAGACTGAGGGGGAGAGAGAGAGCGACTGAGGGGGGAGAGAGAGAGAGATGGAGAGAGAGAGAGAGGCATAGACTGGGGAGAGAGAGAGACTGGGGAGATAGAGAGAGAGAGACTGAGGGGGGAGAGAGAGCGCGACTGAGGGGTAGAAAGAGAGTCTGGGGGTGAGAGAGAGAGACGGGGAGAGAGAGGGAGAGTAGAGAGACTGGGGGAGAGAGAGGAGAGAGACAGGGGTGAGAGAGAGAGAATGGGGAGATAGAGAGAGGGAGAGAGACTGAGGGGGAGAGAGAGAGAGACTGGGGGAGAGAGACGGGGAGAGAGAGAGAGAGACTGGGGGAGAGAGCGCGAGAGAGAGACTGGGGGGGAGAGAGAGAGACCGGGGGGAGGGGTGGGGGTGAGAGAGAGAGCGACTGAGGGGAGAGAGAGAGAGATGGGGAGAGAGAGAGAGCGAGACTTGGGGGGAGCGGGAGAGAGTGGAGGGAGAGGGAGAGAGTGGGAGAGAGAGAGAGAGACTGGGGGGAGAAGGAGAGAGTGGGGGGGAGAGAGAGTGAGACAGGGGTGAGAGAGAGACTGGGGGTGAGAGAGACTGGAGGGGAGAGAGAGAGAGAATGGGGGGAGAGAGAGACTGGGGGAGAGAGCGACTGCGGGAGAAAGAGTCTGGAGGAGCGAGAGAGAGTCTTCGGGAGAGAGAGAGAGACTGGGGGAGAGAGAGAGTGACTGGGGGGGGAGAGAGAGAGACTGGGAGCGAGAGAGAGAGAGACAGAGGGGGAGAGAGAGAGCGACTCAGGGGGAGAGAGAGAGACTGGGGGAGAGAGAGAGAGTTGGGAGAGGGAGAGAGAGAGTAGAGAGATTGGGGGGAGAGAGAGGAGAGAGACTGGGGAGAGAGAGAGAGACGGCGGGAGAGAGAGGAGAGAGACTGGTTAGAGAGAGAAAGACTGGGGAGAGAGAAAGAGAGACTGGGAGGGAGAGAGAGAGAGAGAGAGAGATACGGGTGATGTGCCTCACTAATTCCGAGACTCGAAGGTAGCAGAACAAAACAAGGCTTTTATTAACTTATAACGAAACACGTAAGCGAGAGAGATGTCGTCCTTCGGGAGATTGGGGCTAGACTGAAGCTCGCTTACAAACGGGGCAGGTATGGGCGGAGCCCTACACACAGCACATTCCAGCACATTCCAGTATACAATACAGCACATTCCAGTACACAATACAATGAGGTCTGGGGGAAGGGAAAATGACACTGAAACCGATCTCAGTCACAGGCAGTGATGAATGGAAATATTTCATCACATTCACCCCTTCTATAGATTTAGTCTGTTCGGGGGTTTGATAGTCCTCTGCGACCGACGTGGATGTTGCGGTGCCGCGGGTGATGGCTGGGTGTCCCCGGTAGCCTCCTGGGTGTCTGCCGGGGGTGCCGCCAGGGTTGTTGAAGGGGTAGTTGCTGGGAGTGCCGTTGGTCGTTGTTCTTCCGGGGGTGATGAAAGAGTAGTGCGTGGGTAAGAGTTGCTGTGATCGTCGTTGCCGCTATTGCCGTGGTTGTTGTCGATGCCGGCTGGGGCGACATCTTTTATGCACACGGTGTCCTCCCTTCCGTCGGCGTGCCGGACATATGCGTATTGGGGGTTGGCGTGGATTAGGTGTACTGGCTCCACGAGAGGGTCCGTCTGGTGGCCCCTCACATGCCTTCGCACGAGTACCGGACCTGGGGTGGAGAGCCATGATGGCATGGATACGCCTGAGGTGGATTTCCGGAGAAAGACAAACATTCGTTCATGAGGCGTGGTATTAGTGGCCGTACACAATAGCGACCGTATTGAATGGAGCACATCCGAGAGGACTTCCTGCCAGCAGCAGATAGGGAGGCCCTTGGTCCTTAGAGCTAGAGTGACTGCTTTCCATACTGTCCCATTCTCTCGCTCCACTTGGCCGTTACCCCGGGGGTTGTAGCTGGTGGTACGGCTCGTGGCGATCCCCCTGGACAGCATGTACTGGCGTAGCTCTTCACTCATGAAGGACGCCCCCCTATCCGTATGGATGTAGCTCGGCATACCGAACAGGCAGAACAGGCTGTTGAGGCATTTAATGACCGTGGCGCTGGTCATGTCTGGGCAGGGGAAGGCGAATGGGAACCGGGAGTATTCGTCCACAATGTTCAGGAAGTAAACATTGCGGTCGACGGACGGGAGGGGGCCCTTGAAATCTAAGCTGAGCCGCTCAAAGGGCCGTGTTGCTTTGATTAAGTGGGCTCTATCTGGGCGGTAGAACCGAGGCTTGCACTCAGCGCAAGTGCGGCAGTTCCTGGTCAGGGACCGAACTTCCTCAATCGAGTTGGGTAAGTTACGAGACTTTATGAAGTGGAACAGCAGCGTGACCCCTGGGTGGCAGAGGTCGTTGTGGAGGGTCTGTAGCCGATTCCCGGTGGCGCTGGCACACATCCCTCGTGAGAGGGCGTCAGGGGATTCGTTAAGGGCCCCTGGCCGGTAAATGATGTCGTACTCGAAGGTGGAGAGCTCGATCCGCCACCTAAGAATCTTATCATTTTTAATCTTCCCCCTCTGTTTATTATTGAACATAAACGCTACCGACCGCTGGTCTGTAAGTAGGGTGAAGCGTTTGCCGGCTAAGTAGTGGCGCCAGTGGCGCACTGCCTCCACGATGGCTTGGGCATCCTTTTCCACGGAGGAGTGTCTGATCTCGGGCCCTTGGAGGGTCCTCGAGAAGAAAGCTACGGGCCGCCCCGCCTGGTTGAGGGTGGCCGCCAAGGCGAAGTCAGACGCATCACTTTCCACTTGAAATGGAGTGTTCTCGTCCACTGCCTGTAGCGTGGCCCGCTCAATATCCTGCTTAATGCTTTTGAAGGCGGCGTGGGCCTCAGCAGAGAGCGGGAAAGAGGATGCTTTCAAGAGGGGGCGGGCTTTGTCGGAGTAGTTGGGGACCCATTGGGAATAATAAAAAATAACCCCAGGCATCTTTTCAGGGCTTTGGGAGTGTTGGGCAGGGGCAGCTCCCGTAGGGGGCGCAATCGGTCGGGGTCTGGTCCGATTTCCCCATTCTCCACCACGCTGCCTAGTATGCAGAGGCGCGTGGTGTTGTAAACGCACTTGTCCTCGTTGTAGGTGAGGTTGAGTTTTTGTGCGGTTTTCAGGAACCTCTCGAGGTTCGAGTCGTGATCCTGCTGGTTGTGACCGCAGATGGTGATGTTGTCGAGGTAGGGGAAGGTTGCCTGCAAGTGGTGGTCATCGACCATGCGGTCCATCTCCCTCTGGAAGACCGAGACCCCATTCGTCACCCCAAAGGGGACTCTGAGGAATTGGTAGAGGCGTCCGTTCGCCTCGAAGGCGGTGTACGGGTGGTCCTCTGGTCTGATGGGGAGCTGGTGGTACGCTGACTTGAGGTCGATGGTGGAGAACACCCGGTATTGGGCGATTTGGTTCACCATTTCTGATATGCGGGGTAGCGAGTAGGCGTCTAGTAGGGTGTACCTGTTGATCGTTTGACTATAGTCGATCACCATCCGTTTCTTCTCGCTACCCCTTACCACTACCACTTGGGCGCACCACGGGCTGTTGCTGCATTCAATAATGCGCTCTTTCAGGAGCCTGTCTACCTCGGTCGCGATAAACTGCCTGTCCTCCCGGCTGTACCTCCTGCTTTTGGTCGCTATTGGCCGGCAGTTAGGGGTAAGGTTCGCGAATAGCGAAGGCGGCTTTACCTTCAGGGGAGCCAGACCGCACACTGTGAGGGGCGGCTGGGACCCACCGTACTTGAGCGTGATGCTTTGGTGGTTGCACTGGAAATCCAGGCCCAAGATCACGCTCGCACATAGGTTCTTCATGATTAATACCTTAAAATTATCATATACAGTTCCGTTAACGCACAATTGTACCGTGCAGTAACCCAGAATGGTCGATGTTTGGGTTTTGTCAGCCATAGAGATGGTACCCTGAGTAGGGACCACCTTTAGGGAGAGTTGTTGTGCCAGTTCTGGGTGGATAAATCTCTCCATGCTTCCACTGTCAATTAAGCATTTAACCCGGCACCCGTTTACCTCGATGTCCACCATTGATCTGGATAGCGGGTGCGGCCTGGTCTGGTCCACTGTGACCGATGCCACTGGAGGGCCCTGATCGATACAAGATGGCGTCCACGCTGTCTGCTCACAAGATGGCGGACCCCACGAGGTCGGGCAAGATGGCGTCCAAGATGGCCGCTCACACGGTGCACACGCGGCGGCGGCTTTTCCGGCGGGGTTCCCTCTGCACACCTTCCCGAAGTGCCCCTTCTTACCGCACTTAAAGCAGGTGGTGCCTTTCGCCGGGCACAGGTTTCTGGTGTGCTTTGGCTGCCCGCAGAGGTAGCAGTTGGGTCCCTGACGCGTCGTGGCTGTCGTAGGGCTTCTGGGGGGAGAGCGGGGCCCAGCAGGTGTCGGGCTGTCTGGCGGGGAAGAAGCCTTCCAAGATGGCGGCGCCCTCGGTGCACACGTGGTGGCGTGGACGGCGCGGGCTGAAGAGTAGGCGTCCGAGTTTCTCTGGGCCACATCCAGGGATCGCGCGGTGTCCGCAGCCTGTTTCAGGTCCAACCCTGTTTTTTCCAGCAGTCTTTGCCGGATGTAAGTGGAGCTGAGGCCTGTGATGAAGGCATCGCGAACAAGCTCGTCAGTGTACACCGCGGCTTTTACATCTCGGCACTTGCAGTCTTTGCCAAGCATTTTCAGGGTGCTTAGGAACTCCTCCACCGATTCTCCAGGTCGCTGTGCGCGGGTGGCGAGCAGGTGCCTAGCATACACCTCATTCGTAGGCTGCTGGTAATGCACCTTTAAGATGTCGCAGGCGGCCAGGTACGTCTCGGCGTCTTGGATGAGGTGGTAAACCCGGTGGCCTACCCAATTCCGCAGAATTCCGAGTCTCATCCTTGCAGCGTCAGTAGCGTCTTTGACGGCTGCGGAATTGTCCAGGAAGAATTCCATACACTCAAACCAGTGTCCGAAGCGTGCTGATGCGTCCGGAGCATGTTGATCCAAATCCAAACGTTCGGGTTTCAGGAGTTGATCCATAGTGTTGAAAAAATAAGTTAATAAAATTGATGTGCCTCAATAATTCCGAGACTCGAAGGTAGCAGAACAAAACAAGGCTTTTATTAACTTAGAACGAAACACGTAAGCGAGAGAGATGTCGTCCTTCTGGAGATTGGGGCTAGACTGAAGCTAGCTTACAAACGGGGCCAGGTATGGGCGGAGCCCTACACACAGCACATTCCAGCACATTCCAGTATACAATACAGCACATTCCAGTACACAATACAATGAGGTCTGGGGGAAGGGAAATGACACTGAAACCGATCTCAGTCACAGGCAGTGATGAATGGAAATATTTCATCACAACGGGGAAGGGAGTGAGAGACTGGGGAGAGAGAGAGATAGAGAGACACTGGGAGACAGACAGAGAAAGATAGAGAGACGGGGAGTGAGAGAGAGAATGGGGGGAGGGAGAGAGAGACTGGAGGAGGGAGAGAGATTGAGAGACACTGGGAGACAGAGAGAGAAAGATAGAGAGACGGGGAGCGAGAGAGAGATTGGGGGAGAGAGAGAGACTGGAGGAGGGAGAGAGATAGAGAGACACTGGGAAACAGAGAGAGAAAGATAGAGAGACGGGGAGCGAGAGAGAGATTGGGGGGAGAGAGAGATTGGGGGGAGAGAGAGAGACTGGAGGAGGGAGAGACAGGAGGAGAGAGAGAGACGGAGAGAGCGAGAGACTGGGACAGAGAGAATGGAGGAGGGATAATCTGGAGTAGAGAGAGAGAGACTGGGAGACTGGGGGAGAGAGAGAGGCAGGGAGATAGAGAGAGAGAGATAGAGAAAGACTGAGGGGAGAGAGAGAGAGACGGGGAGAGAGAGAGAAACTGGGGGGAGAGAGAGAGAGACTGGGGAAGAGATAGAGAGACTGGCAGACAGAGAGAGAGAGACTGCGAGACAGAGAGAGAGATAAAGAGATGGGGAGAGAGAGAGACATTGGGGGGAGAGAGAGGTAGAGGGCTAGAAATTCGGTATCGCCCCGTTTGGAGAGGGAAGGAGAGAGAGAGAGGGAAGGAGAGAGAGAGGGAGAGGGAAGGAGAGAGAGAGAGAGCGAGAGGGAAGGAGAGAGAGACAGAGAGAGGGAAGGAGAGAGAGAGAGAGAGGGAAGGGGAGAGAGAGACAGAGAGGGAAGGAGAGAGAGAGAGGGAAGGGGAGAGAGAGAGAGATAGAGGGAAGGTGAGAGAGAGAGAGAGGGAAGCAGAGAGAAACGGAGAGACAGAGAGAGGGAAGGAGAGAGAGTGAGAGAGAGGGAAGGAGACAGAGACAGAGAGGGAAGGAGAGAGAGAGAGTGAGAGAGGGAAGGTGAGAGAGACAGAGAGGGAAGGAGAGCGAGACAGAGAGGGATGGAGAGAGAGACAGAGAGGGAGAGGGAAGGAGAGGGAGAGACAGAGAGTGAAGGAGAGCGAGAGAAAGAGAGGAAAGGAGTGAGAGACAGAGAGAGAGAGGGAAGAAGAGAGAGAGAGAGAGGGAAGGAGAGACAGAGAGAGAGAGGGAAGGAGAGAGAGAGACAGAGAGGGAAGGAGAGCGAGAGAAAGAGAGGGAAGGAGAGAGAGACAGAGAGAGAGAGGGAAGGAGAGACAGAGAGAGAGAGGGAAGGAGAGACAGAGAGAGAGAGGGAAGGAGAGAGAGAGAGAGGAAAGGACAGAGGGACAAAAACGGAAGTTAGGCAGTGGTAGACATTTAAAGAGATATTTCATAACGATCAAGAAATGTATATTCCACTTTGAAAGAAATAATCGACCAGAGAGATAAGCCATCCGTGGCTAACTAAGAAAAGGCATGCAATGTTGTGAAGAATAATGCATGGCCAGATGATTGGGAATTTTACCGAAACCAGCAAAGGATGACGAAAGAATTATGAAGAGGGAGAAAATAGATTATGAGTGTAAACTAGCAAGAAATGTAAAAACACACAGTAAGAGATTCTACAAATATATAAAAAAGGAAGAGAGTAGCTAAAGTAAACGTTAGTCCCTTAGAGGATGAGACTGGGGAATTAATAATGGGGAACAAGGAAATGGTTGAGACTTTGAACACATATTTAGTTTCGGTCTTCACTGTAGAAGATACTAAAAGCATCCCAATAATAGTACATAATCAAGGGGCAAAAGGGAGGGAGGAACTTCAAAACAATCACTCTAACCAGAGACAATGTGCGAGACAAACTAATGGGATTGAAGGCTGTCAAGCCCCGTGGACCTGATGGCCTGCATCTTATGGTTTTAAAACAGGTGGCTGCAGTGATAGTGGATGCACTGGTTGTAATATTCCAAAATTCATATGATTCTGGAAAGTTCCCAGTGGATTGTAAACCGCAAATGTAACGCCCCTATTCAGGAAAGGAGGGAGACAGAAAGCAGGAAATTATAGGCCTGTTAGCTTAACATCTGTCATAGGGAAAATGCTGGAATCCATTATAAAGCGAATAGTAGCACGACATTTAGAAAATCATAATATAATCAAGCAGAGTCAACATAGTTTTATGAAAGCGAAATCATGTTTCACAAATTTATTGGTGTTCTTGGAGGATGTAACGAGCAGGGTGGTTCAAGTGGAACCAGTAGATGATTGTATTTGGAATTCAAAAAGGCATTCGATAAGGTGCCACATAAAAGATTGTTGCACAAGATAAGTGCTCACTCTGTTGGGGGTAAAATATTAGCATGGATAGAATATTGGCTACCTAACAGAAAACCGAGAGTCAGGATAAATGGGTCATTTTCAGGTTGGCAAACTGTAACTAGCGGGGTGCCTCAGGGATCAGTGCTGGGGCTTAAACTATTTACAATCTATAATAATGACTTGGATGAAGCGGCCAAGTGTTGTGTAGCCGAATTTGCTGACGATATAAATATAGGTGGGAAAGCAAGATGTGAGCAGGTTACAAAGGGGCAGCAAAGGGATATAGATAGGTTAATGAATGGGAAAATTAGCAGATGGAGTATAATGTGGAAAATGTGAGGTTATACACTTTGGTAGGAATAATAGAAAATCAACATTGTGGCAGAGCCACCAAGGGTCTCAGAACAATTAGTAATAATCCCTTTAACTACAGTGTAGTGCAGCTGCGGACTGCACCATTAAACTGCCTGTTAACTGTACTGTATTGTGTTTTCCTGCACTTCACGGGATGACATCATGACGCCGATCACATGACCGCCAGTTGCGCGAAACACGCGATGACGTCATGACGTCAGCTTCCAGAATCTTCCAGTAGTCGTCGAGTGCCCAGCAAGCTGAGTAGACCTGTGTACCGTTTCTCCTATAGTTTCCCTGTTAACTTCGTTGTTCATTAAAACCTGTTGATTAGATTCATCGAGTCGAATACCTTATTCAGATAGGAACCTCCGTTCCTACAACATCTTACTTCAATGGAAAGAGAATACAGGATGATGTGGTACAGAACGATTTGGGTGTCCTCGTAAATGAGACACAAAAGCTTAGCATGCAGGTGCAGCAAGTAATTAGGAAGGCAAATGGAATGTTGGCCTTTATTGCTAGGGGGATGGAGTATAAAACTTGGACATCTTGCTACATCTGTACAGGGCGTTGGTGAGAGAACACCTGGAGTACTGCGTACAGTTTTGGTCACCTTATTTAAAGAAGGATACACTTGCATTGGCGGGTGTTCAGCGAATGTTCATTGTGTTGATTCCTGAGATGAAAGGTTTGCCTTATGAGAAAAGGTTGTGCAGGTTGGGTCTATTCTCATTGGGGTTTAGAAGAATGAGTGGTGAGCTTATTGTAAAATATAAGATTCTGAGGCGGCTTGACAGGGTAGATGCTGAGAGGATGTGTCCTCTCGTGCGAGAATCCAGAGCTAGCGGACATAGTTTCAGAATAAGGGGTCGCCCATTTAAGACGGACATGAGAAGGAATTTCTCCTCTCAGAGGGTCGTGAATCTTTGGAATTCCCTACCCCACAGAGCTGTGGCGGCTGAGTGAGTGAATATATTCAAGGCTGAGATAAAAAGTTATATGAGCTACAGGAGAGTCAAGGACTATGGGGAACAGGCAGGAAAGTGGAGTTGATGCCAAGATCATATCAGCCATGATCTTATTGAATGGCAGAGCCGTCTCGAGGGGACGAATAGCCTACTCATGCTCCTATTTCTTATGCTCTTATGCAGCCCAGCTACTGCTCCTCTCAGTATATCCACATGAACACGTTCAATAATCTCTGGACCCCACTTACACTGCCCCTTCCGTGTCCTTCCCTGGCAAACAAACCCCTCTCTGTTACCTTCGGATGAAAAATTTCACCTCAATTTCCCTTCTCAATCCTCACTTCAGAATTTCACTTGATCCATTATTAAATACTTGTTGTCTGTGAGTCTCTTTCCTTCATTAGTTTAATGCATTCCGTTCAATGTTTGGATCAATATGTCAACATCTTATATCTCATCCCACAAACAATACATATCCAACTCTCATGCACTTTCCCCTGTCTTAACTCCTGGCACTTATATCCATATTTCTAATTCTCCTCAGTAAATTCAATGTTGCAAAAACACGCTTCCTGTGGTCAGCTGACTAGAACTTCACACAATATCCAAGACATCCTGCAAACGCTCTAATACAATAACAGTGGAACTACTGTCCAATCTGCCCCTCTCCCAGTGAACACAATAATCCAGATAACCTGCACACGGCCTGATACAATAATAGTAGAACTTTTTATAGAAGTATCATAGTATGATACAGCAGAAAAGGAGGACATTTGGCCCATCGTGCCTCTGCCAGCTCTTTGGAGAGCTCTCCAATTAGACCCAGTCCCCTACTCTTTCCAGATAGCCCTGTATTTTCCCCTTAAAGTAGTCATACAATTCCCTTTTGAATCTTAGTTTTGAACCTGTTACCACCACCCTTTCTTGCAGTGCATTCCAGATCATCATAACTCACTGCATTAAAACATTTTCACCTCTGATTCTTTTATCAATCACGTCCAAACTGTGTCCTCTGCTTACCGACCCTACTGCTGCTGGAAACAGTTTCTCCTAATTTAATCTATCAAAAAACTACCTTATTTCGAACACCTATCAAATCTCCTCTTAACCTTCTATGCTGTAAGGAGAACAGCTCCGGTGTTTCGAGACCCTCCACATAACTGCACGCCATCATCCTTGGTTATTTGCTAATAAAACTTTTATAGGCCATTGTTCATTTTCAAGCGCTGTTTCCATTAGCTGAGTTTTAATTTCTACGCACACCTCTGTTGAAGCTGTGAATTATATTTCGCAACAGTTTACTGAATATTGAAATCGGATTAAGCAATTGCTTTTAAGTCAAATCAATTAACATTAGGAAGAAAGTTCTGGCTGTTTTAATTGAAGATGTTCAACAGAAACACAAGGAAACACGCTGGGTACAAACTGAAACACTGAGAGTGAACACTATCCTAATAAAGGAGAATGTTAAGATTTTCAGGCTGGTTGATCGATACGCTGAGCTAATGCTCAATTCTACTGTTCAAGATCGGACACTTGTAGAATATGAACTGCTGGCAAGAGGCCGAGACAATGAAGACTGGAGTGAGAAACATTTCAGGAGAGAACTGGAGAAAATTCGATCTGATCAATTGTGCCAGGGCAGTTGTTCCCCGAGAAAAATCAAATCTGGGAGTCCAGCAGCAGTGAGCGGAGTGCCAGGGATTGGAAAAACAACAATGGTACGAAAAAGATTGTTCATGACTGGGCCACTGGGAAAATATAACCACACTTTCAATTTGGTTACAGCTTTAAATTGCGGGATTTGAACGCTATTAACTGTAGAATAAACCTGAGGAATCTGATCCTGGATCTGTATCGTTACTTTGGAAATTTTCTGGGAGAGGTCTGGAAGAACCCAGAGAGTTTGCTGTTCATATTCGATGGTCTGGATGAATTCAAGAACAGGATCGATTTTGCTGACAATCGGAGAAATACAGAACCTCAGCACATGTGCACAGATCCCGAAGACTGGTGTGAAGTGTCTGACATTGTGTACAGTTTAATACAGCATAAACTGTTCCCAGGATGTTCAGTGCTAGTGACTAGCCGCCCACTGCATTACATTTATTGGAAAAAGCTGAGATCAGTTTCAAGGCTGAAATCCTGCGATTTGTTGGTAAAGAGCGGAAGGAATATTTCAACACGTTTTTTGAAGATCACACGGTGGCAACAGCTGTGTATAAACACGTGGAGGAGAACGAGATCCTGTACACCATGTGCTACAATCCTTCCTACTGCTGGATCCTCGGTTTGGCACTGGGTCCCTTCTTTAAACAAAGCGACAGGAAACAGCAGCGAGTTCACAAGACAATCACCCAACTATATTCCTACTATATTTACAACCTCTGGAGGAGGTCTCGGTCAGTCCCCTCTGGAGGAGTACACAGTCAGTCCCCTCTGGAGGAGATCTCGGTCAGTCCCCTTTGGAGGAGGTCTCGGTCAATCCCCAGTGGAGGAGGTCTCCATCAGTCCCCTCTGGAAGAGGTTTCGGTCAGTCACCTTTGGAGGAGGCCTCGTTCATTCTGCTCTGGAAGAGGTCTCGGTCAGTCCCCTCGGAAGGAGGTCTCTGTCAGTCCCCTCTGGAGGAGGTCTCAGTCAGTCCCCTCTGGAGGATGTCGTGGTCAGTCCCCTCTGGAGGATGTCTCGGTCAGTCCCGTCTGGAAGAGGCCTCGTTCATTCTCCTCTGGAAGAGGTCTCGCTCAGCCCCCTCTGGAGGAAGTCTCGGTCAGTTCTCTCTGGAGGAGGTCTCGCTCAGCCCCCTCTGGAGGAAGTCTCGGTCAGTCCCCTCTGGAGGAGGTCTCGGTCAGTCCCCTCTTGAGGAGGTCTCGGTCAGTCCCCTCTGGAGGAGGCCTCGTTCATTCTCCTCTGGAAGAGGTCTCGCTCAGTTCCCTCTGGAGGAGGTCTCGGTTAGTTCCCTCTGGAGGAGGTCTGGGTCAATCCCCTCTGGAGGAGGTCTCCGTCAGTCCCCTCTGGAGGAGGTTTTGGTCAGTCACCTTTGGAGGAGGCCTCGTTCATTCTCCTCTGGAAGAGGTCTCGGTCAGTCCCCTCTGGAGGATGTCTCGGTCAGTCCCCTCTGGAGGAGGTCTCAGTCAGTCCCCTCTGGAGGAGGTCGTGGTCAGTCCCCTCTGGAGGACGTCTCGGTCAGTCCCATCAGGAGGAGGCCGCGTTCATTCTCCTCTGGACGAGGTCTCGCTCAGCCCCCTCTGGAGGAAGTCTCGGTCAGTCCCCTCTGGAGGAGGCCTCGTTCATTTTCCTCTGGAAGATGTCTCGCTCAGCTCCCTCTGGAGAAGGTCTTGGTCAGTCCCCTCTGGAGGAGGTCTCAGTCAATCGCCTCTGGAGGAGGTCTCAGTCAGTCCCCTCTGGAGGAGGTCTTGGTCAGTCCCCTCTGCAGAAGGTCTCAGTAAGTCGCCTCTGGAGGAGATCTCTGCCAGTCCCTGCTGGAGGAGGCCACGGAAAGGCTCCTCCTGGCGAGGATCTTGTCCAATAGTCCTCTTGCCCAAATGTTCATTTCCTGTATCTTTTCATGGCAATTTTCAAATATAATCGGCACTAGATGGCAAAACTAAATTGAGTAAAACAAAGTACAGTTATTAAAGAAACAGCACGTGTCCAGGCTCCCTCTCTCTCACTCAGATTTACGGGCAATCTCTCTGCAACACTATATACCATCCAATCCCCGTTATAAACCAGAGGAACTGAAGAAGAAATGATTGAGTGACAAGAAAGAAGTTGATGACACACAGGAGAAACAAGACTGAGAGGTTTTTCCTCCAGAGAGGGGGATGATTTTAATTGGGGCTCATCCACCCTTGTGTCTCCCAAACTTGACCACCATCCAAACACCAGACAACACAGAATCCCACCCACCCAGCTACCCACCAATCGAGACAGAAACCACCCTGGGACCCACCAATCCAAATATTACCCCACCCAGTGATCCACTTGTCCAGGGTCCAACTAATCGAGATGCAACCCACCCAGAGACACACCCACCCAATACCACACCACCCAGAGACCACCCCACCCAAAGACCCACCAACCGAGACATACTCCACATTGGGACTCGCCCAGCCAAGTGAGCAGTTTGTAGACTGCAGGTTGGAGCTCCTCCTCTGTGCCTTTGACAGGTTGGTATATCACTCTTGTATGCCCTGTCTTTCTGCATATTCTCATGTTATCCGGACTAATGCTGTCCAGTTTCGGACTGCTTTGTTCAGGATCTTTCCAGGGCCCTGTTTTTTGATTTGAATCCTTAATATTTGTTGAGAATATCACTGCAGTTTGATATAATCATAAACACTGATCCCACTCGCAGGCCATACACAGGGCTGGCCCAAGAGCATCACCCGGTGAAACAGATCACTTCTATCCACAGCTCACACCAAAGGAGCAATTCTGACGTGTGATGGACTCCTTCCCCATCCACTCCACTTCCTCCCTCCCCTGCTTCAAATCACCCTGTGTGTATACCTTGCCTGGGGACTTCTCCTCCCCCCCCTCACCTGCTCCAACCCCCCCTGAGTGTATTCTAAACCTGGGGCCATCCTCACCCTCCCTCGCCTGCTCCAAACTCCCTGTGTGTATTCCTTGTCTGAGTTCATCTCCTCCCTCCCTCAGCTGCTCCATACTCCCCTGTGTGTATTTCTGGTCTGGGGATATCCCCTCTTCCTAGAAAGTGATGAACATTCCCGGCAAACTGGGATTAAGCTGTTGAATCACAGAATCATCTTATCATAGAAGGGTTACGTTACATTGGGAGGCCATTTGTCCCGTCGATCCCGTGCTTGCTCGCTGCAAGAGCACTTCAGCTAGACCCACTCCCTCGCACTTACTCTAGGCCCTGCAGTTTTTACCTTTACATACATATCCAATTCCTTTTAAAAGCCACGATTGAATCTGCCTCGACCACCATTACAGGCAATGCATTCCAGATCCTAACCACTCACTGCGTATAAAAGTTTTTCCGCATGTGGCCTTTGGTTCTTCTGCCAGTCACCTTAAATGTTTGTCCTCTGGTTCTCGACGCGTCCAATAATGAGAACAGTTACTCGCTATCTACTCTGTCTAGAACCCTCATGATTTTGAACACCTATATTAAATCTTCTCTGCTCTAAGGAGAACAACCCCAGCTTCTCCGGCCTATCCATGTAAATTATATAACTCATCCCTGGAACCATTCTTATTAATCTACTGTGAACGTTCTCCAAGGCCTCCACATCCTTCCTAAAGTGTGGTGCCAGGAATTGAACACAATACTCCAGTCGATCTCGGACCAGTGTTTTATAAAGTTTCATCATAACTTCCTTGCTTTTGTGCTCTATGCCTCTATTTATGAAGCCCAGGATCCTGAATACTTTTTTAATTGCTTTCTCAACCTGCCCTGCCACCTTCAACGATTTGAGCACGTATAACCCCAGGATGTTGCAGCCCCTTAGAATTGTACCCTTTAGTTTATATTGTCTCTCCTCGTTCTTCCTACCAACATGTACCACTTCACACTTTCCTGCATTACATTTCCATCTGCTACGCATCCGTCCATTCCACCAGCTTGTCTGCTCTCCTCTTGAAGTCTATCACTATCCTCCTCATTGTTGATTTTATTCCAGGTTTTGGGTCAGCTGCAAATTTTGAACTTGTGCCCTGTATACCCAAATCCAAGTCATTAATTGATGCGCTATCAATTACTCATAAAAGACTGAGAGTTAGAAGAGTAACGAAAGGCTTTTATTAACAACAGAATGGAGGTCTGCCTCGCGTGGTCGACCGGTCCAGGATACAAAGGGCTGGGGAGCAGTCACCTTTTTTCTAGGATCTGTGGGAGGAGTCATGCGAGGCATGTCCAGGCATGTACACAGTGGAATACAAACAGGACAAACAGGAATACAAACAGTGGTTTACCTCATTCACCCCTT
Organism: Somniosus microcephalus; assembly: GCF_052327205.1. Classification (NCBI taxonomy): domain Eukaryota; kingdom Metazoa; phylum Chordata; class Chondrichthyes; order Squaliformes; family Somniosidae; genus Somniosus; species Somniosus microcephalus. The sequence continues at coordinate 55,916,395 of NW_028225180.1, forward strand.
GTTTAAAATTGAGTCCGGCGGGGTGAAGTGTATTAAAAGTTAGTGTATTGGAGTCTCTCCGGAGGTCATGTCTGCCGCTGTGATCGGCGTGGCGACGGCAGGGGTAGTGAAGCTTCCGGCGTCGAGTCCAGCGTAGGCTGTGGCACAGGCGTGTCATCCTCGTAGATGTCGAGCGGGTCGCGGGGCCCAGGCCTGCCATCTGCTGGGGCTGGATATCGGATCGTGGGGGGTTGGTAGTGGGTAGTGGGTTACTGCGGCCCCCGAGGGTGCAAGGTCTCTTATGGAGACTGTGTCCTCCCGCCCGTCCGGGTATGCGATGTAAGTAAACTGGGGGTTGGCGTGGAGGAGGTCGACCCTCTCGACCAGGGGGTCCGTTTTATGGGTCGGCACGTGTCTTCTCAGTAGGACCGGCCCTGGGGACGTCAGCCATGGCGGTAGCGATGTCCCCGATGTGGACTTCCTTGGGAAGACAAACATTTTCTCATGAGGGGTGGCGTTAGTGGCAGTGCAGAGCAGTGACCGAATAGAGTGGAGCGCATCGGGGAGCACATCCTGCCAGCGGGAGGTTGGAAGGCCCCTAGACTTTAAGGCTAGCAGGACGGCCTTCCAAACTGTCGCATTTTCTCTTTCCACCTGTCCGTTCCCCCGGGGGTTGTAACTGGTGGTCCTGCTTGTGGCAATACCCCTAGTTAGCAGGTACTGACGGAGTTCGTCGCTCAGAAACGATGAGCCCCGGTCGCTATGGATATAGCTGGGGAAGCTGAACAGGGTGAAGAGGTTGTTCAGACATTTAATGACCGTGGCACTGGTCATGTCCGGGCAGGGGAAGGCGAACGGGAAACGGGAGTACTCATCAATAATATTGAGGAAGTACACATTGCGGTCGGAGGAGGGGAGAGGCCCTTTATAATCAACGCTCAGGCGCTCGAAGGGGCGAGTGGCTTTTATCAGGTGGGCCCTGTCTGGTCTATAAAAGTGCGGTTTGCACTCAGCGCAGACTTGGCAGTTCCTGGTCATGGTCCTGACCTCCTCAATAGAGTAAGGCAGGTTGCGGGCCTTTATGAGGCGGAAGAACCTGGTGACCCCCGGGTGGCAGAGGTCATTGTGGAGGGCCCGCAGTCTATCGATCTGCGCGCTGGCGCAGGTGCCACGCGATAGCGCATCCGGGGGTTCATTTAGCTTCCTGGGCCGGTACAAGATCTCGTAGTTGAAGGTGGAAATTTCGATTCTCCACCTCAAGATCTTGTCATTTTTGATTTTGCCCCTCTGCTTGTTGTTAAACATAAAAGCAACTGAACGCTGGTCAGTGAGCAGGGTAAATCGTTTTCCGGCCAGGTAGTGCCTCCAATGACGCACAGCCTCCACAATCGCCTGGGCCTCCTTCTCAACAGCGGAGTGTTTGGTCTCCGGGCCTTGGAGGGTTCGTGAAAAGAAGGCCACGGGTCTCCCCGCCTGATTGAGGGTAGCGGCCAGGCCAAAGTCGGACGCATCGCTTTCCACCTGGAAGGGGATGGATTCGTCCACTGCGTGCATGGTGGCTTTGGCAATGTCCTCCTTGATACGGTGGAAGGCTAAGCGGGCCTCTGCCGTCAAGGGAAAAGAGGTGGACTTGATCAGCGGACGGGCCTTGTCCGCATAGTAGGGGACCCACTGGGCGTAATAGCACAAAAACCCTAGGCACCTCTTCAGGGCCTTGAGGCAGTGGGGCAGTGGAAGTTCCATAAGGGGACGCATCCGGTCGGGGTCGGGGCCGATGACTCCGTGTTCCACAACACAGCCAAGGATGGCGAGGCGGTTTGTGCGGAATATGCATTCTCCTTGTTATATGTCAGGTTTAGGAGTTGGGCGGTGCGGAGGAATTTTTCGAGGTTTGCGTCATGGTCCTGCAAGTCACGGCCGCAGATGGTCACATTGTCCAGATATGGGAAAGTGGCCTGCAACGCATTTTGGTCTACCATCCGGTCCATCTCCCTTTGGAAGACGGAGACCCCGTTGGTGACGCCGAAGGGAACCCTAAGGAAGTGATAGAGGCGGCCGTTTGCCTCAAAGGCAGTGTACTGGCGGTCCTCAGGGCGGATGGGGAGCTGGTGGTACGCTGATTTCAGGTCAATGGTCGAGAAGACGCGGTACTGCGCGATCTGGTTGACCATATCAGCTATACGGGGGAGTGGGTAGGCGTCCAGCAGGGTGTAGCGTTTTATTGTCTGGCTGTAGTCGATGACCAGGCGCTGCTTCTCGCCGGTCTTAATGACCACAACCTGGGCTCGCCAGGGGCTGGTGCTGCCCTCAATAATCCCTTCTTTCAGGAGCCGCTCCACTTCGGTTTTAATGAAAACCCTGTCCCCAGCACTGTATCGCCTGCTCTTTGTGGCGATGGGCTTACAGTCGGGGGTGAGTTTAGCAAACAGTGGTGGGGGGGTGACTCTGTGTGTGGAGAGGTTGCACCTGGTGCGCGGCAGGCAATTTGGAAGCTGCTGGCTGCGGACTGTGAGTGGGGGTTGGGGTTCACCGTACACCATCGTAACACTTTTAAGGTGACACTGAAAATCTAACCCCAGCAGGACGGCAGCACAGAGGACAGGCAGGAACAGAAGTTTAAAATGATCTTACACAGTCCCATCTACTACGAGTGTCACCACGCAGTAGCCGCCGATGTCCGCCGACTGGGACTCGGAGGCCATAGAAATCCGCTGTTGTGCAGGCAGGACTGGGAGAGAGCAACGCCGCACCGTGTCGGGGTGGATGAAGCTCTCCGTGCTCCCAGAGTCAAAAAGGCAGATTGTATCGCGACCATTTACCTCAATGTCCATTGTGGAACTGGCCAGTTGGTGCGCTCTCGCTTGGTCCAGTGTAACGGATGCCAGCGTAGGGGTCGGTGTGTCGCTGCGGGTATCAGATGAGGCGGTGTCGGGGGCCTGCTGCGTCCCAGCTGTCATCCAAGATGGCGGCGTCCATGATACCCATGTGGCTGGAGGCGTCCAAAATGGCTGCTGTACCGGTGATTCGCACATGGCCGGGGAGGCCCAAGATGGCGGCCCGCATGGCCGACACGCGGCGCTGCTGGGGTTCGGGGTGGCTTTGGCCCTGCAGACGCTAGCGTTGTGTCCCTTCTTCCCGCAGCCCGAGCAGATCGCGTTTTTCGCCGGGCAGCAAGCTCTGGGGTGATTTGCATGGCCACAGAAGTAGCATTTCTGGCCTTGGGGCACTGCTGTCTGGCCTTGGGACACTGCTGCGGTAGTTGGGCCGTTGTTGGGGTGTGGCTGGGGTGGCACGGCGCTATGAGGCGGTCCTACCGTGTCCCAGGCTGTTATTCCCCGCGGCATCCACGGTGCAGAGGAGTAGGCATCCATGCCCTGGTAGGCTGCATCCAACGATAGTGCGAGTTCAGAGGCCTTGTTGAGGTCGAGGTTACTCTGCTCCAACAGTCGCTGTCGGGTGTAATTGGATCTGTGGCCCGCTACAAAAGCATCCCGGATAAGTTCCTCTGTGTACACGGCGGCCTTTACATCCTTACAACCACAGGCCCGGCCAAGCAAAGACAGTGCCTGAAGGTATTCCACGGTCGATTCCCCAGGTTGTTGTTTACGACTCCCCAGGAGGTGCCTGGCGTACACTTCGTTCACTGGGCGCGTGTACTGGTCCTTGAGGAGCTTGATAGCGTCCGCGTACGAGGTCGCGTCTTGGATGACCGAGTACACTCGGTGATTCACTTTGGAGGTCAGGACATCCAGTTTGTCCTCGTCCGATTTGATCGCTTCGGAGGCGGTCAGGAATTTTTCGAAACACTTAAGCCAGTGAGTAAACTTGGTGTATGAGTCCGCCTCCCGATGATCTAAGTCCAGGAATGCTGGTGTGAGGATCTTCTCCATTATAAAAATGTTGTTAATAAAATTGATGCGCTATCAATTACTCATAAAAGACTGAGAGTTAGAAGAGTAACTCAAGGCTTTTATTAACAACAGAATGGAGGTCTGCCTCGCGTGGTCGACCGGTCCAGGATACAAAGGGCTGGGGAGCAGTCACCTTTATACTAGGACCTGTGGGAGGAGTCAGCCGAGGCATGTCCAGGCATGTACACAGTGGAATACAAACAGGACAAACAGGAATACAAACAGTGGTTTACCACATTAATATATATCAAGGAAAACAGTGATCTTAGAACCGACCCCTGGGGAACACCACTGTGTAACTTCCTCCAGTCCAAAAAACAAACTTTCGCCACTACTCCCAGTTTCCTGTCACTTAGCCGATTTCATATGCATGCTGTCCCTGTCCCTTTTATGACATGGGCTTCAGCTTTCTTGACAAGCCTATTGTGTTGTACTGTATCAGAAGCCTTTTGGACGTCCATGTACACCACATCAACCGCATTGCCCTCATCAACCCTCTCTGTTAACTCATCAAAAAACTCATTCAAGTTAGTTAAACACAATTTGCCTTTAACAAATCCGTGCTGGCTTTCCTTAATTAATCCACACTTGTCCCATTGAGGTTGTCCTGGATTATCGTTCTGTAAATCTTCCCCACGACCGAGGTTAAACTGACTCGCCTTTAGTTTCTGGATTTATCCTTACACCCTTCCTTGAACACAGGTGTAACATTTGAATTATCCAGCCCTCTGGCACCAGCCCCGTATCTATGGAGGATTGGAAGATTATGGCCAGTAGCTGCGCAATTTCCACCATTAACTCTCTCAGCATCCTAGGATGCATCGCATCCCTCATGGAGAAATGTCTACTTTAAGTACAGCCAGCCTTTCTAGCACCTCCACTTTAACAATTTTGTTTTATCCCATCCAGTATCTCAACTACCTCCTCTTTCGCGATGACTTTGGCAGCCACTTCTTTCTTGGTAAAGACAGATGCAAAGTACTCATTTTGTACATCAACCATGCCCTCTGCCTCCATGCCTAGATCTTCTTTTAGGTCCCTAATCACCCCCACCGCTCCGCATACGACCCCTTTACTATTTATATGCATATAGAAGAATTTTTATTCCTTCTAATGTGTTCTGCCAGTCTTTCTCACACTCTCTCTTGTCCGTTCTTATTTACTTTTTATCTTTCCCTCTGAACTTTCTATATTCAGCCTGATTATCACTTGTTCTCTTCACATAACTTCTGACATGCGCACACTTTTTCTGCTTCATCTTACTCACCATCTGTTTCATCATCCATGGAGTTCTGATTTTAGTAAACCTACATCTCCCTCTCGTGGGAATGTACCTCGACTATACCCGAACCATCTCTTATTTTATTGCAGCCCATGTTCAATTACAGTTTGGCCTTCCAATCTTTGATTCCAATTTACCAGATCCATTCTCAACCCAATGAAACTGGCCTTCCACCAATTAAATTTTTTCACTCTAGATTTCTCCCTGTCCTTTTCCATATCTAATCTAAACCTCATGATACTTTGACCAATTTTCCCTAAAAATGCCCCATGACAATTGCTCCACTTGACCCACCTCTTTCCCCTGAACCAGATGCAGCAATGCCTCCTTGTTCGTTGAGTGAGAAGCGTGCTAATCAAGAAAGAACACACTTCAGAAATCCTACCCCCTCTTTACAATAGTACTATCGCAGTCTATATTAGGATAACTGATGTCCCCATTATCACTATTATATAGTTCTTGCAGCTCTCTGTAATTTTCCTGCAAATTTGCCCCTCTATATCCTTCCTACTGGTTGATGGCCTATAGAATACACCTAGTACTGTAATGGCACCTCCACTGTTTCTTAGCTCTAACCAGATAGATTCTGTCCTTGACCCTTCCAGGACATCCTATCTCCAGCAGTTTAATATTCTCCTTAATCATCACCGCCACTCCACCTCATTACTTTCCTTCGCTGTCTTTCCTGAACACCAATGGTTAACTTGTTCACTCCTTTGTTGTCTATTTTACTTGCTGATATTAGATGATGTGATTGATGACAGATCACCTTCTCAGGATTGGAGCGGGGTTCAGATGCATTGCTGACTGATGGAATTAAAATCCCAGCCTGCTGTCTGACCCCTGCCTTAAATAGAGTTCATCAGCTCAAAAGTTTACGGTTCTGAGCTCATTATCGTAGGCTTTTAAAAATGTCATACTAATTACAAACAGCTCATTTTATAGATTGCTCTCTCTCCCGCTACGTGGGAATCGATACAATTATTTATTACATAATTATATTAAACTTAGTATTCAACTTCCTATGAGGAGAATTATTTTACTCATTCTTTATCAATAACGATAGATGGATGAATAAAAATAGGCTGAAGTGATCCAGAGAAGGTGCAGGTAAATTGATTGCAATTAATTGTTAGGGTAGATTGTAAATGCAACCTAGGACTGGTTGGTTCGTGTACCCTTTTCTCCTGTCATAGCACTCCACTGTGTTGGCCAGTTGAGATTGTCAGTTAATATCTGTGAACAAAGATGTTTAATGTCACATTGACGAGTTAAGTTCCTACAGTCTCCTTCATTAGACACTGATCAGGTGGCAGTCCCCGTTCTATTAGTCCAGGAGACAATGGGGGTGGGGGCAGAGTCTGATGGGGAGACCAGCGTCTGCAACATTCACACTGAGATTACAGAATTATAGATAACCACCATTGTAAGACGTTGTTTCTACACTAAAGGAAACTTTATCTGTTAATTAAACTGAGCGCCTCATTCCAGTACCCGCGGTGTGAGGCAGTTAACGCTAACGCCCACGTGGTCTATTCCACTGCTGAATCTCAATCATGCCTGTTCTTTCAGAGTATTACATAGTTTTTACAGCAGAGAAACAGGTCATGCGGTCCAACAGGTTCATTCCGCCGTTAATGCTCCCCACGAGCCTACTTCCACCCCTCTTCTTCTAACCACATCAACATATCCTTCTATCCCTTTCTCCCAAATGTGCCTATCCAGTTTCCCCTTTGGACATCTATGTTATTCGCTTCAACTATTTCATGTGGCAGCGAATTCCACATTCTCACCACTCTCTGGGTAAAGAAGTTTCTCCTGAACTCCCTGTTGGATTTATTAGTGACTCTTCTATTTATGCTCCCTAGTTCTGGACTCCCCCGCAAGTGGAAACATTTCCCCTATATCTACCAACGAAACCCTTTCATAATCTTAAAGAACACTATCAGGTCACCCCTCAGCCTTTTCTTTCCTGCTGAAAAAACCCCTCGTCTGTACAATCTTTCCTGGTAGGTATGCACTCTCAGTTCTCGTGTCATCGCAGAAAATCGTTATTTACACATCCTCCATTGTCTTTATGTCTTTGTGTATAATATTGAGACCAGAAATCTGCACAAAACTCGAAGTGTGGTCAAACCAAGGTTCGATACGAGTTAAACATTATGGGCTAAAAATTCAGTTGGGCGCCATTTGGGGCGCCAAGCTCGCCTGGGCGCCGGAATTACCGCTGCGAGCGGAGCCACTTGCGCCGTCCAGATATTCAGTTTCTGCGCCCCAAATGGAAGCGGGCCGCTAATCGAGGCTTCCCGCTCCCGCTTGGGGTGCTGAAACTGAAGATCTGCGCGCTAAGGGCCGCAGCGCCACACGCTGCAGCATGGCAGGCTGCGGTACTGCAGGCCTTCCTCCCACTGCTAAGGGGAAGGTGCCTGCAACAGCGCGATCCCCGCTCGCGAGTGCCGGCAAATGAGCCCGGCACCAAGGAGAAGTGCCAGGCTCTCGGGAAACAGTCGGCAATGCCACCGGGGGTGGGTGTAGGAGGCCGGGGATGGAGGTGCTGGCAGGCAGCTGCCGACAAAGTGGCCGGCCGCACCTCCACCTTAACTAGCGCCACTACCGCCACAGGTAGGCCCTGTGTACCGGCCGCTATTTGCCGCCGGCGCTGAAGAGGCGGGCGCGACCAAATATGGTCATCAGGGCTGGAGCAGGGTGCTGCGCACACCGATGACGTCATCGGCGGTGGCGCAGCGCTATAGGCTAACGCCGCCAGTAGCGCCCCGGTAAATTTCGCGGCAGGTGTGGCCAGTGGCGCAAAAGCCACTGAGTGCCCTCTTTGGGTGCAAACTGGTGGCGCAGGCCACTGAATTTCTAGGCCATGACTGATTAGCAACTCTATTCCTCTAGAAATAACAACTAGAGTTTGGTTTGCTTTTTAATGGCATTAATAACCAGCTTCATTTGTGAATCATATTATTGTATATAATGATGTTATTGACTGAGCTCAGCAAAAAATCTCTTATCAATTAGACTACAACAACAACTTGCATTTATATAAAACCCCTTTGAATGTTGAGCGGGAAGGGTGCAGTTTTAACGGGAATCGACTATGTTCGCCCTGAGAAAGCAGCAGACATCAAACACCCGGCACAAATTGGAAGAAATGTTCCCTGATTCCTGCTCATTTTCACAGCAATAATTGGCTTTCGTCCTAACAAAAAGACAGTCATTCCAAAATGGAACATGGGCTGTAATTTAACTCTAGTTAGGATAGGAAGCTATGCTTTAATGTTACATTAATTTAACCAAAATCAGAATAAATATTCTAGGAGATTTCACCACCTTCTTCAGGTCTTCCCTGAATTTAGTTTCTGTAGCTGCATAAATACAAGTGTTTGTACAGGAACTCAAATACATGAGCATAAACCCACTTTCTGTGGTGACCTGTGCAGGAGATGTATAATCGGGTGGCTGATGAGCGGGGTTTGTGAGTTAAAAAACTTCTGGCAGATGTCAGCCACAACAATATTAAACTGCCCGATACAGTGAACAGTAAAATGATGGATTTGCTCCGGCTCTCCATCTCTGGAGCCCTCTGATTCTCACTACTGTAACTCTTGAGGCCTCTGCGGTCTCTACTGGCCATTAAATAACGTCTGTTTGTAAAACAATTAAACAGTAATATCAAAACTAAAGGAATCAAAATCGTTAAAATACCTTGTAACCAGGAGAACACGACACCTGCAGGTGATGGAAAATATTCCAGTCCAGGGTAAAAACCCCAATGAATTTTTATAATTACTCGATCAGGTTTATAGGCAATTAAATCTGGACTGTTTTGTAAATAGATCAAGACAGAGATCGTTGTTATAGCCACAGCCGCGAGTTTCACTCTGCAATAACTTGTTTTGAACCTCTGACAACATAAGGCTAGAAATCGGCCAAATGTGAACAAGATTGTAAACCACATTGACATATCCAGGCTGATAGAACTGATGTAAGTAATGATCTTAAAAACGGCAGTGTAGGACAGGAAGGAACGTGGTAAGTGATTTGTACAAATCTGATACACTATTACATTGAGGATCGTGACCAGTAGATCAGCTGTTGCAATGGTCACCATGTAGACCGAGATACATTTGGAAAGGGCGCAGGGTCGCCTGGAGAGAATCACCATTGTCAGTAGGTTCGCTGTGAGAAAAAGGGATAAGAGGTCAGTAACGGGGACACTGAAATAAATCTCACAGCTTATTGTGGGGAAATGTTGTGAGCTGTTCCTATTATTTTTATATTGGAGAGCTTTGTCGACATTTTGTTCAAAAGAAATGCATCATTCTACACTCAATGTAGAGGGAGTGAGAATGACCATCCTTCCAGCATATTTCTGTCAGTCGTTGTCAAGGCGGGGGGGGGGGGCAGTGGTGCGAGGTGTATCGCTCGGTTTTAGTATCGGGATTGGACACGGAGTGCGATCCCCACCACCACAGACATCCAGGCACTGAGAAAGGAGGATATTAACTTTGTGCGATAATGTAAACCAGCAGCATCGGATCAGCTGACTGTCATACATCTCTCCCGATTGTCATTTCCATCGTTATCGCCCCTGACACTGGACTGAGCCTTCATTCACACTCTAACTGTGTGGTCCAGGTCAAGCCGGAATACTTCGCTGGGAAGGTGCAGTTACAGATAAAAGACACTTAAAGCGAAACATTGGATGGAACTCTAACTTGTTCATTTTGATAGTCAATAAGGAAGGGGATTCCCTTACATGCAGCGAAAGATACATTACATTGCAGTGTGTAGTGCTGAAACCATCCAACTATGAGGCAGGGACCATGTGATGCACCGAGCCAATTTGATGAGTTTCTGGAGCTGCCCCAGGGAGCAATCGATGGAATTTTACAGTTAATCTCGTTGGCTCAATGGGCGAGTGGGGTCTCGTGTGCGGTAGCAGATGTCAACTATATTCAATATAATTTACATACAATTACCGGAAATATATGAATTCAAACATAATATTCAGCTGGAACACAAACCATTATAACAACATACCGCGACCGCTGCTGCAGACCTGTGGATCACAGGATGGTGAAAATAACAACCATCGCAAAGAAATGAAAGGACTCCTGATCAGTGAACTCCCGGTAAACTAGCTCAGTGTGTAGGAGCTGGAACTCCAAATAAGAGAAATACTACTGTTTAAAAAGGATTAGATTCCTGAACTCACTGTTCATAGAGTTAAACCCATGGAGGCGAGGGTTCAGGAGTAAAATTGTGAGTAAGGCCTTGATGGTTGTGACTGCTCCCGTGAGACGACGCACTGGATCCCAGCAGCGGATCGGGCTGTAGATCCCACAGACCATGCAGCGAATGCAAGGTACTGAAAGATTATTTCACGGCTCTTTAAAGCGAGGAAACATTCCGGACAGACCATTCCGGACACAAAGGGATAGTCGCAGAAATACCCGACCCATGGGCACAGCTCTTGGAGTCTGTCCACAGCTAAATGGGACCTTGAAGTCCAGTGCCGATTGATGGAAATTCAGCCACAACATCAATGGATCTCAGACCATCTTTGCCTAATTCACTGATCTCCGGCCACTCTCAGCAAAGCCGAGTCGCTCCCGCCATGGCCAGTGATTCCGACAGGGGAATATTGGCTTTTATAGCCCAGAGCAAAGGGCTTTCACCCACTGGTGGACTTTCTGAGTTCACTTATTTCCATTCATTGTGAGATAATCTGAATCTACCCAGCATCTCCCGGGCGGTTATTTTCAAACTTGAACACTGTGCTGCGACGGCATTGTATTATCGGTCAAAGGCAGCACATGGGACTCAGAAACAGACTCAGAGAGACTCCCAGTACAACATGGTTTCATTCCCCACACCAGCCCCATTGTTGTATCGGCCAAAGGCAGCACATCCGTCTCAGAAACAGATCAGTGAGAATCCCAATACAACATAGTTTCATTCCCCACACCAGCCCCATTGTAGTATCTGCCAAAGTCAGCACATGGGCCTCAGCAACAGACTGATAGAGGCTCCCAGTACAACATGGTTTCATTCCCCACACCAGCCACATTGTAGTATCGGCAAAAGGCAGCACATGGGCCTCAGCAAAAGAACCAGAGGGACTCCCAGGACAACATGGTTTCATTCCACAAACCAGCCACATTGTAGAATCGGTCAAAGGCAGCAGATGGGCCGCAGCAACAGACCCAGAGTGACTCCCAGTACAACATGGTATCAATCCCCACACCAGGCCCATTGCGGTCTCTCTAAGGGGGATTTCGTGCACTTTTGGGGGGTCAGGAGTATTTTCTGTGGTGCGGGCCGATTATATAAAGAACTGACGCTGGCTTTATGAACTAACAGGGACTAGTTTCACAGAACAGATTTGGTGTGACCAAGACTCCCATTGAATAAGGCGGCATAAAACAGGAAGCTTTAACCATGATTGGAAAGGCTGAGAATCCTACCAGTACAGGATTTTTTTCAAGGTGAGAGACTTACAAGCTTTTGGGGCCGTTTAATTTCTGGCAGAATGCTCGGCCTTTGATGCCGTAATTTGACGGTTGATTCACTGGTATGTAAAGCTAATCCATACATCTCCTGGGAGTGTGTGATGATTACATGTTCGGGGGTTTCTCTCCTGAATTCATACCATGCTGTATGTGAGATAGCGAGCTTCATTGGGTAGAGTCAGAGGAGCTTGTACGCTGCATTGGCCACATGCTGTCTCTCAGTCCACTGTGCTCGAAGATCGATAATACAGTGAGATTTGCAATGTATCCAACTCCTGTCTACCTAACCTGGACTGTATGATGTGACATTAAAGAGGGGGATTTACTCTGTTTTTTACCCATGCTGTACCTGCCCTGTGAGTTTTGCATGGAACACTGTCGAGGGAGACTTACTTTGTATGTGGCACGTACTGTTCCTGGCCTGGGAGTATTTGATGAGATCGTTTGGAAGGAGCTTTACTCTGTATCTACCCCGTGCTGGACCTGACGTGGGCGTCTTTGATGGGCTGTATGAATATGCTTTACACTGTACGTAACCCATGCTGTCACTGACCTGAGAGTGTTTGATGGGACAGTGTAGGTAGTTTTACTTTGCATGTACCTCGTGCCGCAACTGAACTGTGTGTGCTTGAAGGGACAGCGTAGATGAAGCTTTAACTATTATTGCCCATAATTTCCCCTCCTATTATTACTCATATGGCACCACCCATTGATAGATCCGTTTGATGTGCCTCAATAATCCCGAGACTCGATGTTAGCCAAGCAAAACAAGGCTTTTATTAACTTAGAAGTGGAGAGAGGTATCTTCCCTGGAGGTCTGCAGTACTGGCTGTGAGGCCAGACTGAGCTGGCTTAAATAGAGGCCAGGTATGGGCGGAGCCCTACACACAACACATTCCATACATTCCAATACACAATACAATGGTGAGGAGAAACCTGAAACCAACCACAGTCACAGGCAATACAATGGTAAGGGGGAACCTGAAACCAACCACAGTCACAGGCAGTGATGAATGGAATATTTCATCACATTCACCCCTTCTATAGATTTATTCTGTTCGGGGGTTTGGTAGTCCTCTGCGACCGACGTGGCTGTTGTGGTGTCGCGGGTGTCAGCTGGGTGTTCCCGGTGGCCTCCTGGGTCTCTGCCAGGGGTGCCGCCAGGGTTGTTGAAGGGGTAGTTGGTGGGGGTGCCGTTGGTCGATGTTCTTCCGGGGGTGATGAAAGAGTAGTGGGTGGGTAAGAGTTGCTGTGGTCGTTGTTGCTGCTATTGCCGTGGTTGCTGTCATTACCGGCTGGGGCGATGTCTTTTATTGACACGATGTCCTCCCTTCCGTCGGCATGCCGGACATACGCGTATTGGGGGTTGGCGTGGAGTAGGTGCACTGGCTCCACGAGAGGGTCCGTCTTATGGCCCCTCACATGCCTTCGCACGAATACCGGACCCGGGGTGGAGAGCCATGACAGCATGGATATGCCTGAGATGGATTTCCGGGGGAAGCTAAACATTCGTTCATGAGGCGTGGCATTAGTGGCAGTACACAATCGCGACCATATCGAATGGAGCGCATCTGAGAGGACTTCCTGCCAGCGGGAGATAGGGAGGCCCTTGGTCCTTAGAGCTAGAGTGACTGCTTTCCATACTGACCCGTTCTCTCGCTCCACTTGACAGTTACCCCGGGGGTTGTAGCTGGTGGTACGGCTCGTGGCGATACCCCTGGACAGCATGTACTGGCGTAGCTCTTCACTCATGAAGGACGCCCCCCTATCCGTGTGGATGTAGCTCGGCATACCGAACAGGCAGAACAGGCTTTTGAGGCATTTAATGACCGTGGCGCTGGTCATGTCTGGGCAGGGGAAGGAGAATGGGAACTGGGAGTATTCGTCCACAATGTTCAGGAAGTAAACATTGCGGTCGACGGACGGGAGGGGGCCCTTGAAATCTAAGCTGAGCCGCTCAAATGGCCGGGTAGCTTTGATTAAGTGGGCTCTATCAGGGTGGTAGAACCGAGGCTTGCACTCAGCGCAAGTGCGGCAGTTCCTGGTCAGAGACCGAACTTCCTCAATCGAGTAGGGTACGTTGCGGGACTTTATGAAGTGGATCAGCCGCGTGACCTCTGGGTGGCAGAGGCCGTTGTGGAGGGTCTGTAGCCGATCCCCGGTGGCGCTGGCACACATCCCTCGTGAGAGGGCATCTGAGGATTCGTTAAGGGCCCCTGGCCGGTAAATGATGTCATGCTTGAAGGTGGAGAGCTCGATCCGCCACCTAAGAATCTTATCATTTTTGATCTTCCCCCTCTGTTTATTATTGAACATAAACGCTACCGACCGCTGGTCGGTAAGTAGGGTGAAGCGTTTGCCGGCTAGGTAGTGGCACCAGTGGCGCACTGCCTCCACGATGGCTTGGGCCTCCTTTTCCACGGAGGAGTGTCTGATCTCGGGCCCTTGGAGGGTCCTCGAGAAGAAAGCTACGGGCCGCCCCGCCTGGTTGAGGGTGGCCGCGAAGACAAAGTCAGAAGCATCACTTTCCACTTGAAATGGAGTGTTCTCGTCCACTGCCTGTAGCGTGGCCCGCTCAAAATCCTGCTTAATGCTTTTGAAGGCGGCGTGGGCCTCAGCAGAGAGCAGAAAAGAGGATGCTTTCAAGAGGGGGCGGGCTTTGTCGGAGTAGTTGGGGACCCATTGGGAATAATAAGAAAATAACCCCAGGCACCTTTTCAGGGCTTTGAGAGTGTTGGGCAGGGGCAGCTCCCGTAAGGGGCGCAATCGGTCGGGGTCTAGTCCGATTTCCCCATTCTCCACCACGCTGCCTAGTATGCAGAGGCGCGTGGTGTTGAAAACGCACTTGTCCTCGTTATAGGTGAGGTTGAGTTTTTGTGCAGTTTTCAGGAAGCTCTCGAGGTTCGAGTCGTGATCCTGCTGGTTGTGACCGCAGATGGTGACGTTGTCGAGGTAGGGGAAGGTTGCCTGCAAGTGGTGGTCATCGACCATGCGATCCATCTCCCTCTGGAAGACCGAGACCCCATTCGTCACCCCAAAGGGGACTCTGAGGAATTGGTAGAGGCGTCGGTTCGCCTCGAAGGCGGTGTACGGGCGGTCCTCTGGTCTGATAGGGAGCTGGTGATACGCTGACTTGAGGTCGATGGTGGAGAACACCCAGTATTGGGCGATTTGGTTCACCATTTCTGATATGCGGGGTAGCGGGTAGGCGTCTAGTTGGGTGTACCTGTTGATCGTTTGGCTATAGTCGATCACCATCCGTTTCTTCTCGCTACCCCTTACCACCACCACTTGGGCGCGCCATGGGCTATTGCTGCATTCAATAATGCGCTCTTTCAGGAGCCTGTCTACCTCAGTCACGATAAAGCGCCTATCCTCCCAGCTGTACCTCCTGCTTTTGGTCGCTATTGGCTGGCAGGTAGGGGTAAGGTTCGCGAATAGCGAAGGTGGCTTTACCTTCAGGGTAGCCAGGCCGCACACTGTGAGGTGCGGCTGGGACCCACCGTACTTGAGCGTGATGCTTTGGTGGTTGCACTGGAAATCCAGGCCCAAGATCACGCTCGCGCATAGATTCTTCATGATTAATACTTTAAAATGATCGTATACAGTCCCGTTAATGGACAATTGTACCGTGCAGTAACCCAGAATGGTCGATGTCTGGGTTTTATCAGCCATAGAGATGGTACCCCGAGTAGGGACCACCTTTAGGGAGAGTTGTCGTGCCAGTTCCTGGTGGATAAAACTCTCCGTGCTTCCACTGTCAATTAAACATTTAACCCCGCACCCGTTTACCTCGATGTCCACCATTGATTTGGATAGCGGGTGGGGCCTGGTCTGGTCCACTGTGACCGATGCCACTGTAGGGCCCTGATCGAGACAAGATGGCGTCCGCGCTGTCTGCTCACAAGATGGCGGACCCCACGAGGTCGGGCAAGATGGCGTCCAAGATGGCCGCTCCCACGGCGCACACGCGGCGGTGGCGGGTTTTGGTTTTCCAGCGGGGTTCCCTCTGCACACCTTTCCAAAATGCCCCTTCTTACCGCACTTAAAGCAGGTGGTGCCTTTCGCCGGGCACAGGTTTCTGGTGTGCTTTGGCTGCCCGCAGAAGTAGCAGTTGGGTCCCTGACGCGCCGCGGCTGTCGTAGGGCTTCTGGGGGGAGAGCGGGGCCCCGACGGTGTCGGGCAGCCGGGCGGGGAAGATGCCTTCCAAGATGGCGGCGCCCTTGGTGCACACGTGGCGGCGTGGACGGCGCTGGCTGAAGAGGAGGCGTCCGAGTTTCTCTGGGCCACATCCAGGGATTGCGCGGTGTCCGAAGCCTGTTTCAGGTCCAATCCCGTTTTTTCCAGCAGTCTTTGCCGGATGTAAGTGGAGCTGAGACCTGTGATAAAGGCATCACGAACAAGCTCGTCGGTGTACACTGCGGCTTTTACATCTCGGCACTTGCAGTCTTTGCCAAGCATTTTCAGGGTGCCTAGGAACTCCTCCACCGATTCCCCAGGTCGCTGTGCGCGAGTGGCGAGCAGATGCCTAGCATACACCTCATTCGTAGGCTGCTGGTAATGCACGTTTAAGATGTCGCAGGCGGCCAGGTACGTGTCGGCGTCTTGGATGAGGGGGTAAACCCGGTGGCTTACCCAATTCCGCAGAATTCCGAGCTTCATACTCGCAGCGCCCGTAGCGTCTTTGACGGCTGCGAATTGTCCAGGAAGAATTCCATACACATAAACCAGTGTCCGAAGCGTGCTGATGCGTCCGGAGCATGCTGATCCAAATCCAAACGCTCGTGTTTCAGGAGTTGATCCATTGTGTTGAAAAATAAGTTAATAAAATTGATGTGCCTCAATAATCCCGAGACTCGATGTTAGCGAAACAAAACAAGGCTTTTATTAACTTAGAAGTGGAGAGAGGTATCTTCCCTGGAGGTCTGCAGTACTGGCTGTGAGGCCAGACTGAGCTGGCTTACAAAGAGGCCAGGTATGGGCGGAGCCCAACACACAACACATTCCATACATTCCAATATACAATACAATGGTGAGGAGAAATCTGAAACCAACCACAGTCACAGGCAATACAATGGTAAGGGGGAACCTGAAACCAACCACAGTCACAGGCAGTGATGAATGGAATATTTCATCACACCGACAACCCCTACAGTGTGCCACTGACGCCCATTCCCGTGTTTAGGGAAAAAAGAGGTTTTAGAACACTGATGTGCTTGTTATATCTTCATGCAAGCACAAAGAACTCAAACTGTATTTCACTGCTGAGGCAGGACGGATACGCACTGCTTGATAATATTTGAGGGAGCCTTTGGTGTCTATAATTCAAAAGGTGGAAATTTGGGCTATTGAATAGTGGGAACTCATGTTTGCTGTATGGAATGTGGAAATCATAAATGGAGGTTTTGTGCGGTTGTGCTCCCTGCCTGTGGTCTCAGTAAATGGAAACGTGGTCGGTGATGGGGCTGAATGTACAACATGTGTTCATCCCCAGAGAGACTGCACACCAGGAGCAGAGCCAGGTCATGTGAACCTGTGACACCTCCACTGGGCGGAGCTCCGTTTGCTTTGTCACACTGTTACTGGCTGCTATGTGATTGGCTCCTGGCTCATTTGTGATGTCACCTGGAGATAGGTTTCCGCCCCTGGTTACGCTCCATCAGTGGTGTGTTACTGTTGGCGGAGCTGTAATTGGCAGCAGATATTGTGAGTGAGTTCAATCCCAAAAATAGGGGCAAGGAAAGAAAAAATCAATTAAATATTAAAATAGGTAATCCAACCAAATGTAATTAATTCTAAATATATTCAAATTAAATATATTGATAGTCCCAAAATTAGACCAATTGATTTCGAGTAACATATTCTAGAAATAAACTAAACATTTTTACTTTAAATTATTCTTTTAGTGAAATATATCTCAGGAAGCTGGAGAGAGCAAAATCAAATCACACCCACACTAACTGGGAGTAGAGAAAGGTCACTGGTTGCCGTGAGATTTACACTGTATCTAACCACTTTCTACCTGCCCTGGGAGCTTCTCATGGGACAGTGTTGGGGGAGCTTTGCTCTGTTTTTAACTAGTATTGTAACTGCCCTTTGAGGGTTTTGTGGAACAGTGTCCAATCAGTTTTACTTTGTATCTGACCCGTGCTTGTTCCTGATCTGGGAGAGTTTTATGGAACAGTGTAGAGCAAGCTTTACGCTGTATTTGACACGGGTTCTTCCTGACATGGGAGTGTTTGAAGGAACAGTATAGAGGCGGTTTTACGCTGTATTTGACCCGTGCTCTTCCTGACCTGGGGGTATTTTAAGGAACAGTGTAGAGGAAGCTTTACTCTGTATTTGACCCGTGCTCTTCCTGACCTGGGAGTGTTTTAAGGAACAGTGTCCAGTGTGCTTTACTCTGTACTGGACCCGTGCTTATCCTGACCTGGGAGTGTTTTAAGGATCAGTGTAGAGGGAATTTTATGCTGTATTTGACCTGTGAAGCTCCTGACCTGGGTGTGTTTTAAAGTACAGTGTAGAGGAAGCTTTACTCTGTATCTAGCCCGTGATGTACTTACCCTGGCATTGTATGATGGGAATTTGTAAAGGAAACTTTACTATTCATTTAAACCATATATAACCTGAGTGTGTTTAATGGGAACGTGCAGACCGAGCTTTACTCTGTCGCTAACCCGACCTGTATCTGACCTGGGATTGTTTGATGGGAAAGCCTAGTGGGAGCTTTACTTAGTATCTACTCAGTGCTGGACCGGACATGGAGCTGTTTGAAGGGGCTCTTTAGAATGTGCTTTACACTGTTTATAACCCGTGCTGTACCTGTCCTGGGAATGTTTGATGGGACGGTGTAGAATTAGTTTTGCTCTGCATGTATCTCGTGCCGTACCTGAACTGCGAGTGTTGGATGGGAGAGTGTAGATCGAACCTTAACTAAAAATGCCCTTGATTTCCCCTCCAATTATTGCTCATCTGGCTCCAACCATTGATAGTCCTGGTAATCCCTACAATGTGCCTCTGATGCCCCTTCCTAATAAAGGGAAAAGATTGGTTATAGAGCACAGATCTGTTCATTCCATCTTCATTCAAGCATCGATAACACAAACTGCCTTTCACTGCCGAGGAAGGTGGGAGACACAGTGCTTAATATTATGTGAGGGAGTCTTTAAGGTGTGTAAACCAAAAGTTGGACATTTGCGCCATTGAACAGTGGGAACTCATATTTGGAGAATGGGACGGAGAATTTGAAATGGGCAATTTCGTGCGGATGTGTTCCTTTGCCTGGGATCTCAATACATGGGAACAGGGTCGGAAACAGGTTTGAAGATACAACATGTATTCATCCCCAGTGAGACTGTACATCAGGAGCAAAGCATGGTCATGTGTCCGTGTAAAACTTCGATGAGGGATAGCTCTGGCTGCTTTGTGACATTGTTACTGGCTGCGACTTGACTGGCTCCTATCACCTTTGTGAGGTCACCTGGAGAAAGGTTTCCACCCCTTGTTACGCACCATCAATGGTGTGTTACAGTGGGCGAAGCTCGAGTTGGCAGCTGATACTGTGAGTGAGTATAGCCTCTATAAATACTGCAAGGCCAGAAAGAAACAATTTAATGATGTAATATGCATTTCAACTAAATGTAATAATTGAAAATATATTTAAATTATATACAAAATAATCACAAAAATATTCCCCTTGTATTCCGATTACAGGTTATAGAATTAATATGAATCATTTTTATATTGATAGTTTCTTGGTGGCAGCAGTTGCTCAGGAAGGTGGAGAGAGAGAGAGGTCGAATCATCACCACATTAACTGGCACTGGAGAAAAGCCTCTGGGTACGCAGAACAAATCTGGTGTTAATGGCCCCAGTGTCAAAGACCGGATAAACAGTAAGCTTCAGCAATGATTGGAAGGATGAGGAACTTTCCTGAGAATCCAATCAGTCCAGGATTTTGCCGGGGTGTGTGTCAAACCCGGTATCGACAGCTGTTCAACGTTTGCGGTAAGGCTCGGCCTTTGAAGCGGCAGTTTGACTGGGGATTCACTCCTGTGCGAACTTTGCCAATAGCACACCTGGGAGAGCCTCAAAATTACATGTACACGGAATTTTATCCTGCAACCGCACCGTGCTGTACCTGAGTTGGCTTGTTTCATTGGATAGTGTCAGCGGAGGTAACTCTGCATTAACCACATGCTGTATCTGAGTTGACTGTGCTTGGTGAACCAAAATTCGGCGAGACTTACACTGTACTGAACCCCTGCCCTAAATGCCCTGGTAGTATTTGACGGGACAGTAGCATGGAAACTCTACTGTGTATCTATCCTGTGCTGTACCTGCCCTGGGCATGTATGATGGGAAAGTGTAAAGGCAACTTTACTCTATATCTAACCCGTGCTGTACCTGCCCTGGGTGTGTTTGATAGGACAGTGTAGACGGAGCTTTACCAATTCCAATTCCAATTTAAATTCAAATGCTTTATTGGCATGAAAGTTTACAGAGAACCATATTGTCAAAGCTTACATAGCAAAAAGGTACAGTTTTCCAACATTCTGTAGGTGTCAATCGATTTGACATTTGTTGGGTACATACAATGTTACTTTTAAACAATATTAATTTTAAACAGTCTTTCTACTTCATTTGGTACGTTCAATATTAATTTTAAACAATCTTACTTTTAAACAGTCCTCAGGTTGTGACATGTTGTTGCATATTTGGCCCCAAGGTATGGTCTGTCTCCTTCTCCCAGGACAAATCTCAATTTTGACAGGTCATCCAATTCCTTGAAATCTGGGGTTGTTTGGCTTAGCTTGTTGAATAATATGTTTCTTGATGTGTTGAATTTTTCGCATTTTAGGTGGAAATGCATTTCTGTTTCAACCTCGCCGGCCAGACATTGATCGCATATTCTATTCTCTCTAGGCTGCCAGGATTTCTTGTATCTGCCTTTTTCAATTTCCAGTTGGTGGTCGCTTAGTCTGTACCTGGTGAGGGTCTGTCTCTGTTTTGTGTCTCTGATGGTCGTGAGGTAGTCTGCCAGTTTATATTCTCTTTTTAGGGCCCGGTAACATTCTAATCTGCTTTGGCTTTCGGTTATTTTGTTCCAATGTTCCAGGTAGGTTTCTTTGCATTGTTTAATGATTTGGTTCACTCGGATTGGTGTTTGGACGGCTGTGTTGGCCTGGGGCTGGTCAGGGTCCGGCTGAGTACTTAGTTTAAGTAGCAGCTGACTCAGGGGACTCTTTTCTGGATTTAGCTCTTGGGTCTGAAAGGCTTTGAAATGAAAGGTGTCTGGGGAGCTAGATTTGAGGTGATTTAGGAAGTTTAGTGCTCGTTTTTGGATGTTTATTATCAGTGGGTATCAGCCTAGTTCGGCTCTGCATGCATTTGTTGGCTTTTTTCTTTGGCTGCGAAGGATGCTTCGGCAGAATTCTGCATGTAGGGCTTCTATTGTGTGTTTTTCCCATTTAGTGTAGCTTTGGTGATTTAGCGGGCCCCATACTTCACTACCGTACAGTGCAATGGGCAGGATTATGCTGTCAAATATTTTGAGCCAGATTTTGATTGGGATTTGGATGTTGTAGAATTTTCTTTTTATTGCGTATAGGGCTCTTCGGGCTTTTTCTTTTAGTGCATTCACTGCTATGCTGAAGCTCCCTGATGCTGTAATAGTTAGACCAAGGTAGGTGTAGCTCATAGTGTGTCCTATAGTGGTATCACTGAGGGTAAACTGGTATTTGTTTTCCTGACATCTGGGCCTTTTTTGAAAAATCATGATGTTGGTTTTCTTTAGATTTACTGTTAGAGCCCAATTTTGGCAGTATTTGTCGAGTAGGTCTAGTTGTTGCTGTAATCCCTGTTCTGTGGGGGACAGCAGAACCAGGTCGTCCGCATAGAACAGGGATTTCACTTCTCCATCAAGGAGACGGAGACCTGGCGACTCACTTTGCTCCAGCATGTCTGCTAATTCATTTATGTATATGTTGAACAGGGTCGGGCTCAAATTGCAGCCCTGCCGGACGCCTCTTCTCTGGGTGAAGAAATCGGTGCGTTTGTCTCCAATTTTGACTCTCTATCGATCTCGTGCTGTACAAGCGCAGGGCATGTTTGATGGGAGAGTGTAGAGGGAGTTTTAATCTGTATCTAACACGTGCTGTGCCTGTAGAGGGAGTGTTTGTGGGGGAGAGTGTAGATGGAGCTTCACTCTGAAACAAACCTCTCCTGTACCTGCCCTAGGAGCGTTTGATTGCATGGTTTAGAAGGAGGATTACTCTGTATCTAACCCATGCCAGACCTGCCCTGGGAGTGTCAGGTGGTGCAGTGTTGAGCGAAATTTACCCTATATCTTACCCATGCTATTCATAAGCCGATGATTCAACCATTAGATACCACTGAGGATCCATCCAATTATTGTTTCTAATGCTCCTTCTTTTTAAAAGGAAACTCGCCCCAAGAGCAGAAAGGGGAAGCTTCAACAATGATTGGAAATGTGACGAGCTTTACTGAGATTCTCTTCAGTCGATGATTTTGCCGAGGTAAGAGTCTAATAAGCTGTTGGGAGAAGTTTAGCATCTGGCATAAAACTCGGCTTTTGATGTGTTATTTTGACTGGGGATTCACTGGTATGTAGACCTAGCCAATATCTATAGTTCTTGACCCACTCGCCAGAGGGAATAGTTATTTTCTATCGACTCTATCAAACCTCATATCATTTGAAAACCTCTATTAGGCCAAATCTTAAGTTGTCTATTCCAAGGCAAACATTCCTAACTTTCCAACCTCTCCTCATATCTGAAGAACCTGATCCCTGGTAACATCCTGTTAAAACTCCTCTGTTCCCTTTCCTGAAGGGTGGTGCTCAGAATTGTCAACAATGCTCCAGATGATGCTTTAGCAGTGATTTATAAAGTTCTGGTATGGTCGCTGTGCTTTTATATTCTATTCCTCCATTTATAAACCCAAGTAAATCATTTGGTTTTTAACAAACTTGTCTACTTGACCTGCCACATTTAAGGATTTGTGTATATGGACATCAAGGTTTATCTGATCATTTACAATGTTAATAATTGTGCCAATTAAAGTTTACTGACTTTCCATTTTAGTGCTCCCAATGTTCATCACTTTATATTTCTCCAAATTGAACGCCATGTGCCATGCTTCTTCCTATTTCACCATCCTTGCTCTGCCATCCTGGATCCCATAACTATCATCATTTTCTTCTACTTTTCCAGGTGCCCATATCATCTGCAACATTTATAATGCTGCTGCCTAGGTTGTTAATAAAAAAAACGAAAAGACTAATGGACCCAAAATGTCCCTTGGGGTACACCATGGCAAACTACCTCCCAGTCTGAAAAACATCCATCCAGTACCACCATTTGCTTTCTGTCACTGAGCCAATTTTGTTTCCATACCGCCACATTCCACTTAAATCCATGGGATTGCAACATTTAATAAGGCACATATCCAATCCAAATATCCAGGTATAGGGGCTTTCATGACCACCAGACATCTCAACGTGCTTTATAGCCAATTAAGTACTTTTTGAAGTGTAGTCAGTGTTGTAGTGCAGGAAACGCGGCAGCGCATTTGCACTCAGCAAGCTCCCATAAGCAGCAACATGATAATGATCAGACAATATGCTTTACTGATGTTGATTTAGGGATAAATATTGGCCAAGGCACCGTGGATATCTCCCCTGTTCTTCTTCGAAATAGTGCCACGTGATCTTTTACGTCCAACGGAGAGAGGAGACGGTGCCTCTGTTTCACATCTCATCCAAAAGATGGCACTTTTGACAGTGCAGCACTCGTTCAGTACTGCATTGAATTGTTGGGCTAGATTTTTGTGCTCAAGTCACTGAAGTATGAAAATAAATGGTACATTGCCAGCAGTGTAGATTTGAGCATAAACCTACAAAGATATAATCATAGATTAAGTAAGTGGGTGAACTGTGGCAAATGCATA
Organism: Somniosus microcephalus; assembly: GCF_052327205.1. Classification (NCBI taxonomy): domain Eukaryota; kingdom Metazoa; phylum Chordata; class Chondrichthyes; order Squaliformes; family Somniosidae; genus Somniosus; species Somniosus microcephalus. The sequence continues at coordinate 55,940,058 of NW_028225180.1, forward strand.
TAAATATAAGGAAGTGTGAGATCATCCACATAGGATCTAAAAAGAATTGATCAAATACTTTCTAAATGTTGAAAGACTAGAAACAGTGGAGGTCCAAAGAGACATAGGGGTCCATGTATATATATTATTAAAATGTCATGGGCAGGTAGAGAATATTATCAAAAAAGACTAATGGGATGTTGGTAATTATATCTAGAGGACGACAATATAAAGGGGAGAAGTATTACTGCAGCTATACAAAAGCCTGATCAGAATATGTACAGTTCTGGTCACCACACCTTAGGAAAGATGTATTAGCCTTGGAGGGATTACAGTGTAGATTTACTCGAATGATACATAGACTCAAGGGGTTAAATTACAAGGAGAGATTATGCAAAATAGGTTTGTAGTCCCTGGATTTTAAAATTTAAGGGATGATTTCATTGAAGTATTCAAGATATTAAAGGGAACTGATAGGGTAGATAGAAATAAATTACTTCCGATGTTTGACGAGTCTAGGAGAAGAGGCAGAATATAAAAAAAAGCCAGACCTTTCAGGAGTGAAGTTAGGAAACACTTCCACATGCAATAGGTTGTAGAAATTTGTAACTCACTTCCGCAAGCAGCAGTTAATATAGAAGATAGGAGCAGCAGTAGGCCATACAGCGCCTCAAGCCTGTTCTGCCACTTAATGAGATCATGGCTGATCATACAAATTCAGTCCCCAGTCCTTGCTTTGTCCCCATATCCCTTGATTCCCTTTAGCCTTAAGATATATATAAAACCCCTTCTTGAATATATTTAATCAATTGGCCTCAACGGCCTTCTGTGGTAGAGAATTCCACAGGTTCACCACTCTCTGGGTGAAGAAATTCCTCCTCCTCTCAGTAATAAATGGCTTACCCCTTATCATTAGTCAGTGACACCTGGTTCTGGAATCCCCCGCCATCAGAAACATGCTTCCTGCATCTAGTCTCTCTAGTCTTGTTAGAATTTAACAAGTTTCAATGAGATCCCCTCTCATTCTTCTAAACTCTAGCGAAAACAAGCCCAATCGACCCAATCTCTCTTCATACGTCATTCCTGTGATCCCAGGTATCAGTATGGTACCTCTTCGCTGCACTCTCTCCATGGCAAGAACATCCTTCCTCAGATAAGGCGACCAAAACTGCACGCAATACTCAAGGTGTGGTCTCACCAAGACCCTGTACAACTGCAGCAAGATATCCTTGCTCCTGTTCTCGAATCATCTCTCTATGAAGGCCAACATACCATGTGCCTTCTTAACCGCCTGCTGCACCTGCATGCTTACCTTCAGCGACTGCTGTACAGGGGCACCCAGGTCTTGACGCACTTCCCCTTTTCCCAATCTATTGCCATACAGATTATAATCTGCCTTCCTGTTTTTGCCACCAAAGTGGATAACCTCGCGTTGATCAACATTATACTGCATCTGGCATGCACCTGCCCAATTACACAACCTGTCCAAATCATGCTAAAGTTTCTCTGCATCCTCCTCACAGCACACACGCCCAGCCAGCTTTGTGTCGTCTGCAAACTTGGAGGTATTACATCTAGTTCGGTCGATTAGATCATTAATATATATTGTGAATAACTGGGTTCCTAGCGCTGATCCCTGCGGTACCCCACTAGTTAATGCCTGTGAGTCGGAAAAAGACCCGTTTATTCCAACTCTTTTCTTCCTGACTGCCAACCAGTTCTCTATCCAAGTCAGTACCTTACCACCAAACCCATGCGCTTTAAATCTGCATGCTAATTAATTATGCAGAACCTTATCCTAAGCCTTCTGAAAGTCCAAATATACCACATCCACCGATTCTCCCTTATCAATTCTACCAGTTACATCCTCAATAAATTCCAGTAAATTAGGCAAGCATGTTTTACCTTTTGTAAATCCGTGTTGACTTTCTCCGATCCTGACACTGTTTTCCAAGTGCTCTGTTATTACAACTTTTATAATGGATTCTAGCATTTTCCCACTACCGATGTCTATAATTCCCCATTTTCTCTCAACCACCTTTTTTAAATAGTGGGGTAACATTTGCTACTCTGGGTCAATTGTTAATTTAACCTGAGATTGATCGTTTTTTGTTAACCTAAGAGATATATGAAAAAGAGATAGAAATGGAGTTGGTTCACAGATCAAACATTATCTCATTAAATGGTGGAAGAGGCTCGAGGTATGTAAATGGCTTACTCCTGTTCCAATGATGAGTGTTAAACGATCGTGTTTGAAGGTGCTGCTCGCAAATGGAGATGAGAATCGCGAGTTAAAAGCAACACCCGAACAAGGACTTAAACCCTGGACTCTCAGATTAAAAGTCTGATGCGCTACCACCTGAGCTATTCGGGCTCTGCTTTTCGTGGATGATACAACGACTTTCAGTTGCTCACCTGATGCATTACACACCAGAAATTGCATTTGCTTCTCCAGTAATCCCGTCCGTACAGTGCATTTATCTCACAAACGCAAACTGACTGCCTCACACCGGCTTCACTTCAGGAATAGTCATACCAACATACCATTTGCCTTCCTAACTGATTGCTGCACCTGCATGTTTGCCTTCAGTGACTGGTATACAAGGACACCCAGGTGTCTATGTACATCAACATTTCCCAATCTATCACCATTTCAGTAATACGCTGCCATTCTGTTTTTCCTACTGAAGTAATGAACTTCACATTTATCCACATTATACAGCATCTGCCATTTATTTGCCCACTCACTCAACTTGTCTAAATCGCCTTGAAGCCTCTTTGCATACTCCTAACAACTCACAATTCCCCCTAGGTTCGAGTCGTCAGCAAATCTGGAAATAATACATTTGGTTCCCTCATCCAACTCAATGATATATATTGTGAAAAGCTGGGCACTGAGCACTGATCCCTGCGGTACCTCACTAGTCACTGCCTTGCACCCCAAAAATTACCCATTATTCCAACTCTCTATTTTCTGTCTGTTAACCAATTTTCAGTCCTTGCCAATATATTACCCCCATACACATGTGCTTTAAATTTGCACACTAACCTCTTAGGTGGGACTTTATCAAAGGCCTTCTGAAAATCCAAATACACAATACCCCTGGCTCTCCCTTAACTATTCTACTAGTTACATCCTCAGAAAACTCCAGTAGGTTTGTCAAATATGATTTAACTTTCATAAATCCATGTTGACTTTGCCTAAACCGGTTGATATTTTCTAAGTGTCCTGTTATCACATGCTTTATAATAGAATCTAGCATTTTCCCTACTACTGATGTTAGGCTAACCAGTCTGTAGTTCCCTGTTTTCTCTCTCCCTTCTTTTATTAAATAATGGGGTTACATTTGCCACCCTCCAATCGGCAGGAACAGTTCCATAATCTGTAGAAATTTGAAAGATGACAACCAATGCTGCCACATTTTCCATGGCTACCTCTTTCATTACTCTGGGATGAAGATTATCAGGCCCTGGGGATTTATTGGCTTTCAGTCCCATTAATTTCTCCAGCACTATTTATTTTACTAATACCAATTTCCTTTAATTCCTCCTTCTCACTAGACTTTTGGTTCCCTGGCATTTCTGGGAAGTTATTTGTGCCCTCTTCCATGAAGACAGAACTAAAGAATGTGTTTAATTGCTCAGCCATTTCCTTGTTTCCCATTATAAATTCTCCCGTTTCTGACTGGATTTCACTAATCTTTTTCTTTTTACATACTTGTAGAAGGTTTTACAATCCGCTTTTAGTTTCCTTGCACGTTTACTCTCATGCTCCTTTTCCCCCCTATTAATCAATCTCTTGGTCCTTTTTGCTGAACTTTAAACTCCAATCTTCAGGCTTGCTAATTTTTCTGGAAACTTGATATGACTTCTCTCTGAATCTAAAACTATCCTTAATTTATTTTGTTAACAATGGTTGGGCCGCTTGTCCTTTTGTGTTTATACACCAGAAAGGAATGTATAACTGTTGCCATTCATGCATTTGTTCCCTAAATGTTAGCCATTGCCTATAAACCATCATGCATTTTAATGAAGCTACCCCAATCTATCATAGCCAACTCACTCCTCATAACTTCGTAGTTTCATTTGTTTAGATTTAGGACCCTGCATTTGGATTGGAATTCTTCACTGTCCAAATTAATGAAGAATGTTATCATGTTACGGTCACTCTTCCCTAAAGGAGCCCGCACAACAGGATTATTAATTTACCCCTTCACATTGCACAATACCCAATCTAGTATAGCCTGTTCCTTAGTTGGCTCCTCAACGTACTGGCCTAAAAAAAGTGATTTGAGACCGGCAGGTAAATCGATTGGAATTAATTGTTACGGTAGATTGTTGGACTGATTGGTTTGTGTAGCCTTTTCTACTGTCGTAGCACACCATTGTGTTGGCCAGTTGAGATTTTCAGTTACTATCTGTGAACAAAGATGTCTAATGTCACATAGATGATTCAGGTTCCTACTATCTTCAGCATTAGACACTGATCAGGTGACAGGGACCCCTTTTTTAGGTCCAGAAGACAATGGGGGGCGGAGTCTGATGGGGAGACCAGCGCCTGCAACATTCACACCAAGATTACAGAATTACAAATAACCATCATTGTACCACATTGTTTCTACACTAAAGGAAACTTTAACTACTAATTAAACTGAAAGTCTCATTCCAGTACCCGCAGTGTGAGGCAGTTAACGTTAACGCCCCCGTGGACTACTCCAATCATGACAGTTCTCTCAGATTATTACATAGTGTTTACAGCACAGAAACAGGCCATGCAGCCCAACAGGTCCACTTTGGTGCTTCTGCTCCTCACGAGCCTCCTTCCACCCCTCTTCTTCTAACCACATCAACGTATATTTCTATCCCTGTCTTCCATAATTGCCTATCCAGCTTCCCCTTAAATACATCTATGTTATTGGCTTCAACTATTCCATGTGGCAGCGAGTTCCACTTTCCCACCACTCTCTCTGTCAAGAAAGTTTCACTGAAATCCCTGTTGGATTTATTAGTGACTCTTCTATTTATGGTCCCTAGTTCTGGTCTCCCCCGCAAGTGGAAACATTTCCCCTACGTCTACCTATGAACCCTTTCATAATCTGAATGACAACTATCAGGTCACCCCTCAGCCTTTTCTTTCCTAGGGAAAAGACCCCTAGCCTGTCCAATCTTTCCTGATGAGTATACACTCTCAGTTTCGTGTCATCCGAGAAAATCGTTCTATACACATCCTCCATTGTCTTTATGTCCTTGTTTATAATATGAAGAACAGAATGTGGAAGATCTCCAAGTGTGGTCAAACCAAGGTTCGATACAAGTTTAACATAATGTAACTGATTTGCAACTCTATTCCTCTAGAAATAACCAATAGCGCTCGGTTTGCTTTTTTATGGCCTCATTAACCTGCCTCATTTGCGAATCTTGATATTGTTGATAACGGAGTTATTGACTGAGCTCAGCAAACAATCGCTTATCAATTAGAGTACAACAACAACTTGCATTGATAGGAAATCTCTTTGAATGTTGAGCGGTTAGGGCACAGTTTCAGCTGGAATCGATTACCTTCACCCTGAGATAACAGCATACATCAAACACCCGGACTAAATTGGAAGAAATGTTTTCTGACTCCTGTTCATGTTCACAGCAATAATTGGCTTTCATGCTAACAGAAAGACAGTCATTCGAAAATGGAACACGGGCTGTAATTTAACTCTAGTTAGGACAGGAGGCTAAGCTTTAATATTACATTAATTTAACCAAATTAGAATAAATGTTCTAGGAGACTTCACCATCTTCTTCAGCTCTTCGCAGAATTTAGTTTCTGTAGCTGCATAAATACAAGGGTTTGTATAGGAACTCAAATACATGAGCATAAACCTGCTTTGTGCGTCGATGTGTGCAGGAGATCTTTAATCGGGTGGCTGATGAGCGGGGTTTATCAGTAAAAAAACTTCCGGCAGATGTCAGCCACAACAATATTAAACTGCCTGATACATGGAACAGTAAAATGATGGATTTGCTCCGGCTCTCCATCTCTGGAGCGCTCTGATTCTCACTGCTGTGACTCTTGAGGCCTCTGCGTCTCTACTGGCCATTAAAATACGTCTGATTGTCAAACAATTAAACAAGAATATCAAAACTAAAGGAATCCAAATCGTTAAAATTCCTTTTAACCAGGAGAACACACCTGCAGGCGATGGAAAATAGTCCAGTCCTCTGTAACAACTATTGTTAATTATTCGATCAGGTTTATAGGCAATCAAACCTGGAATGCTTAGTAAACAGATCAGGGCAGAGACCGTTGTTATGGCCGCAGCCACAGTTTTCATTCTGCAATAACTTGTTTTGAACCTTTGGCAACATATAGATACAAATCGGTCAAATGTGAACACAATTGTAAACCACAACGACATATTCAGGCTGGTAGAATTTATGTAAATAATGATCTTAGGAACAGCAGTGCAGGACAGGAAGGAATATGGAAATGATTTGTACAGATGTGACACACTATTACATTGAGGTTCATGACAATTAGATCTGCTGTTACCATGGTCACCACGTAGACAGAGATACTTTTGGGAAGGCCGCAGTTTACCTGGAGTCAATCGCCATTGTCAGTAGGCTCACTGTGAGAAAAAGGGAGAAGTGGTCAGTAACGGGGACACTCAAATAAATCTCACAGCTTATTGTGGGAAAATGTTCAGCTGTGTTCCTATTATCTATATATATAAACGGATCGATCTGTCTGTCTGTCTGTCTGTCCTCCGGTGTGCGTCTGTCCGGCTATGCGCTCGAAAGTTATAGAGCATACCTACGCGTGCATTACGTCAAAAGAAAGCTTACCTTTCCAAAACGGTCGTAAGCGTATTTACGTTTCGGCCGGACAAAAATCGTGCCCGTGGTACCCAAAAAACGTTCAAAATTCCATTCATTAGCATCTCATTATCCACTCATTAGCCATAGAGTGATGTCGAGGTCGACCAATCGTACGCCGGGTTCCTGGCGCGTGCGGGCAGGCCCTCCTACAGTCGAGTGACGGGACGATTGACCAATCCTACGCTTCGGTGACCTGACGGTCGACCAATCGGTGCCTGTGTGGGCGGGCCTTATCGTTCTGAACTGAGGGGAGTCGCCGCCATCTTGATTCCAAACTTTTCATTTCTTTTTCCCGCTTTCTGCGTGTTTCTTTTCAAATCTACAGTTCCAGCAAAAAAAAAAGTTGCTTTTAAAACACAAATTGTTTTATAAAAAAGTTAATTGATTTGTAAATCTTTTCTCTAACCTCTATAATTCTCCTACCTTTCACCGTTTTTCCAGGCCAGGGGTCTAGGCTTCTCCAACTGCCAGCAGTGCAACTCAAGACCCAGGCTCCCGGCCTAGATAGAGACAAACACTGGCAGAGGGCAGAGGGTGTACTGCCTCAGCTCCATTCCCAGGGTCAGTAGGTGGGGAGGCTTCATAAGCAACTGGGGTAGGTCCCAAGCCCCGAATAATAATCTGAAGATCCTGTGTTTGCAGCTGAGGAGGTTTCTTCTGCTGACAGCCCCAGGTTAACGGCAGCCATCTTGGTCAAGGAGGGCGAAGAGTTTCAGTGCGACGCCAATTTGATTCAGTGTGTAACAGAGTGCATGCGTGGCCATCTTCGTACAGGAACATAGAGTGGGTGGGGCTTCTGTGCTCCAAATCTGTGTCTGTGACAGACAATCGACTGTGTGGGCGGGGCCTAATCTTTCCAACTGAAAAGCAAGCGGCGGCCATTGTTTGTGATAAAACACACTGAGGTGAGCACCCCTTTTTTAATAAAAAGATTGGTGAGGCTGTAAAGTGTATGTTATAGAAAGATTTACCAAAAATGTTTTATAAGTACAGGAAACTTTGTGCTATCTGGAGGTGAGCTATCCGGCAATCTGGAGCCACCGCAAAAATCAGCAGCTGTTTTTTATTCTTTGTTTTTTTTGCTTTGTTTGAACAGTCAAGCTGTGCAAGGTCTGTCGCTATAGCAGCAGCTTTTGCTACAGATCTTTCGGGCCACACCTGAGTGTTTAGAAGCTGTTGCTAAGCAACAGTGTCTGTTGCTAAATACAGAGATAAGAATCTCCAGATCTCTCAACCTTAACTCTGGAGAGTACTTGAGGCAAGGCATGAGATCGGTCCAGTGGGTGCCGGATAGCACAAAGTTTCCTGTACATTAAGTTTATCTCCCCCCATCCTTTCCATCCCCCACACCCCCTCCCCCCCAAACCCCTTCCCGCCCCACAGCCCCACCACCCTCCCCGCAACACCCCCTTCCCCCCTCCCCCCACCCCCCCAGCCACCACCCTCCCCAATCCCCCTCCCCTCCACACACCCCCCAGCTCCCACCCCCCAACACCCGCTTCCAACCCACACCCCCTTTCCCCCTCCCCAACCCGCTTCCCCCCACGCAACCCACCCCCCTTCCAGCCCCCTCCACACACCCCTCCCATTCACCCCCTTCCCCCCTTCCCACCACCTCCTCCCCCTCCCCGCCCCCTCTTCCCCCCTTCCCCTCCATCCCCCACCCCCATTCCCCTCCCCCCCCACACCCCCTCCCTCCCCACCCATCACATCCCCCTCCCCAAACCCCCTTCACCCCCTCCACATCCCCCTCCCCTCCACCCTCCCCACTCCCCTCCCCCTCCCCACCCCCATCTCTCCCCTCCTCCCCTCACCCCCACCCCTCCCCTCCCCTCTTCCCTGCCCCCCTCCTCCCCCTCCCCTTCCCCCCTCCCTCCCCTCACCTCCCCTTCCCCATCCTCTCCCTTCCCCTCCCTCCACTCCCCTCCGCCCTCCCATCCCCCCTCCCTGCCCTCCTCTCCCCCCCTCCTCCCCTCAACTCCCACCTCCCTCCTCCCCACACCCCCCAAATCCCCCAGCCCCCACCACCCCCACACCCACTTCCACCCCACACCCCCTTCCCACCCACCCCACCCCCCTTCATACCACAGCCCCCCACCCCCCTTCCACCCTTCTCCCCAACCCCCTTCCATGCTCCCGTACACCCCTTCCACCCCTCCCCACCCCTCCTCCCCTCCCCACCGCCTCCTCCCCCCTTCTCCTCCCTCTCCCACCCCCCTTTCCCTCCCCCCACACCCCCTTCCCCATCCTACCCATCCCCCCTCCCCTCTCCCCTCCCCACTCCCCTCCCAATCCCCACCCGCCCCTTCGCTCCCCCCTTCCCTCACCCCCCCCACCTCCCCTCCCACCTTTCCTGCCCAACTCCCCCTTCCCCCTCCCTTCCCCCCCTTCCCTCCCCTCCCCTCCCCCTTCCCCCTCCTCTCCCTTCCCCTCCCTCCACTCCCCGACCCCCTCCACTCCCCCTTCCCCCTTCCCTCCCCCTCCACCCCTCCACTCCACCCTCCTCCCCTCCCCTCCCCCTCCCTCCCCCTTCCACCATTCCCCCCTCCCCTTCTCCCCTTTCACTTACCCCCTCCCCTTCCCCGCTTCCCCCTCCCTCACCCTTCCCCCTCCTCCCTCCACCTTTCCCCTCCTCCCTGCCCTCCCCTTCCCTCCCACCCTCCCCCTCCTCCCCCCTCCAGCCTCCACCTCCATCCCCCTTCCCCCCTGCCTCCCCCTTCCCCCTCCTCCCTCCCCCTCATCGCCCCCCTTCCCATTAACCCACTCCCCCCTCCCCCTCCTCCCCCCCACTCCTCCCCCCTTCCCCATCCACCACTCCTCCCCCCTTCGACTTCCCCCACTCCCCCCCTTCCCCTTCCCACATTCCCCCTCCCCACTCCCACCCCCCACTCCCTCCCCACTCCTCCCCCCCTTCCCCCACTCTCTCTCCGCCCTTCCCTCCCACCTCCCCCTCCCCCTCCCCTCCACTCAAACCCCCTTCCCCCAGTCGCTCTCTCTCTTCACCCCAGTCGCTCTCTCTCTCTCTTCCCCCCCAGTCGCTCTCTCTCTTTCTTCCCCCCAGTCACTCTCTCTCTCTCTTCCCCCCAGTTGCTCTCTCTCTCTCTTCCCGCCCAGTTGCTCACTCTCTTTCTTCCCCCCCAGTCGCTCTCTCTCTCTTCCTCCCCAGTCGCTCTCTCTCTCTTCCCCCCCAGTCGTTCTCTCTCTCTCTCTTCCCCCCCAGTCGTTCTCTCTCTCTCTTTCCCCCCAGTCGCTCTCTGTCTCTCTTACCTCCTTCCCCATCCCCCACTCCCCCCTCCCCACCTCTCCCCCACTCCTCCCCCTTCCCCTTCCCCCACTCCTCCCCCCTTCCCCTTCCCCCACTCCCACTTCCCCCTCCCCCTCCCACCCCCCCTAATCCCTCCCCATTCTTCCCCCTTCCCCTTCCCCCTTCCCCTTCCCCCACTCCCTCTCTCCCCTCCCCTACCCCCCTCCCCCTCCCCCCTCCACTCCCCCCCTCCCCCCGCCAGTCAGTCTCTCTCTTCCCCCCAGTCGCTCTATCTCTCTTCCCCCATCGCTCTCTCTCTCTCTTACCCGCCAGTCCCTCTCTCTCTCTCTTACCCCCCCAGTCGTTCTCTGTCTCTCTTCCCCCCCAGTCGCTCTCTGTCTCTCTTCACCCGCAGTCGCTCACTCTCTCTTCCCCCCAGTCGCTCACTATCTCTCCCCCCCAGTCGCTCTCTCTCTATTCCCCCACCAGTCGCTCTCTCTCTATCTTCCACCCCAGTCGCTCTCTCTCTCTCTTCCCCCCCAGTCGCTCTCTCTCTCTCTTCCCCCCAGTCGCTCTCTCTCTCTCTTCCCCCCCAGTCGCTCTCTCTCTCTCTTCCCCCCCAGTCACTCGCTCTCTTCCCCCCCAGTTGCCCGCTCTCTTCCCCCCCAGTCGCTCGCTCGCTTCCCCCCCAGTCACTCGCTCTCTTTCCCCCCAGTCGCTCGCTCTCTTCCCCCCCCAGTCGCTTTCTCTCTACCCCCCCAGTCGCTCTCTCTCTTCCCTCCCAGTCGCTTTCTCTCTTCCCCCCCCCGTCGCTCTCTCTCTTCCCCCCAGTCACTCTCTCTCTTCCCCCCAGTCACTCTCTCTCTCTCTTCCAACAACAACATGCCCTCAAAAGGCCCTCGGCACCGCTGGGCACTTAAGCTTCTATATATATAAATGGATCGTTCTGTCTGTCTGTCTATCTGTCTGTCTGTCTGTCCTCACGTGTGCGTCTGTCCGGCTATGCGCTCGAAAGTTATAGGGCGTACCTATGCGTGCGTTAGGTTGAAAGAAAGCTTACCGTTCCAAAACGGTCGTAAGCGTATTTACGTTTCGGCCGGACGAATATCGCCCCCGCGGTATCCGAAAAACGTTCAAAATTCCACTCATTAGCATCTCATTATCCACTCATTAGCAACAGAGTGACCTCGAGGTCGACCAATCGTATGCTGGGTTCCTGGCGCGTGCGGCCGGGCCCTCCTACAGTCGAGTGATGGGGCGATTGACAAATCCTACGCTTCGGTCTCCTGACGATCGACCAATCAGTGCGTGTGTGGGCGGGCCTTATCGTTCTGAACCGAGGTGAGTCGCCGCCATCTTGATTCCAATCCTTTCCTTTCTTTTTCCCGCTTTCTGCGTCTTTAAAAAAAAAGTTGCTTTTAAAACACATATTCTTTTTTAAAAAAGTTAATTACGTTCTAAATCTTTTATGTAATCTCATTAATTTTCCTACCTTTCCCCGTTTTTTCAGGTAGGCCTCGAAGCCTCGGCTTCTCCTCCGCACCCACACCCCAGCTAGGCACCTCCTGGCCCCTGTCAGCAAGCGGCTCCCGATCGCTGCCATCTTTGTGAAGGCTGGAGGGGCGGGCCTCAGCCAAGCACCGCTACCGCCGCTATCTTAGTAAAGGCTGGTGCGGCAGTGGCTTCACGGAGCTCCGCAGAGCAGCTGCGCGGCGGCGTCTAACTCTCACCCCCCAGTCTGTCTCTCTCTTCCATGCGCCTCCTGAATGCGCGTGGGAAGAGGCCCGGGGCACCGTGGCCGCTTTCGGAGAGTTCAACTCCGTGACAGTTGAGGAGGGTCTTTGTTCATGCAATCGGCCGCTCAGGCCCAGGCCCGGAGATCGGGAGGCGGAGAGGGGAGGAGGGTTACCAAGGCAACCGGGGCTCAGGAGGGGAGGGGGAGCGGAGAGGGTTACCCCGGCAACCAGGCTCGCCAGCCGCAATCGGCCGCTCAGGCCCAGGCCCGGAGATCGGGAGGCGGAGAGGGGAGGAGGGTTACCAAGGCAACCGAGCCTGTCCAGCCGCAATCGGCCGTCTCAGGCCCCCCTCCTCCCCATCCACCCCTCCTCCCTCCCACACCTCCCCCTCCCCCCTCCCCCCTCCCGCTCCCCCCACCTCCCCCCTCCCCCACTCCCCCTCTCCCTCCCCCCCTCCCTCCCCCGCCCCCTCTCCCTCACCCCTCCCCCTCCCACGCCCCCTCTCCCTCCCCCCCTCCCCCTCCTCCCCCTCTCCCTCCCCCTCCCCTCTCCCTCACCTCCCCTCCTCCACCTCCCCTCCTCCCCCTCCCCCTCCCTCCCCCTCCCCCTCCCCTCCCTCCCCCTCCCCCTCCCTCCCCCTCCCCCTCCCCTCCTCCCCCTCCCCCTAAACCTCCCTCCCCTTCCCTCCCTTCCCTCCCCCCCTCCTCCCTCCCCCCTCCCTCCCCCTCCCTCCCCCCTTCCCCTCCCCCTCCCTCCCCCACCCCCCTCCCTTCCCCCTCCCCCCTCTTTCTTGCTCTTTCTCTTCCCCCCCAGTCACTCTCTCTCTTCCCCCCCCAGTCGCACTCACTCTTCCCCCCCAGTCGCTCTCACTCTTCCCCCCCCAGTCGCTCTCTCTCTTCCCCCCGAGTCGCTCTCTCTCTTCCCCCGCAGTCGCTCTCACTCTTCCCCCAAGTCGCTGTCTCTCTTCCCCACAGTCGCTCTCTCTCTTCCCCCCAGTCGCTCTCTCTCTTCCCCCAGTCGCTCTCACTCTTCCCCCCAGTTGCTCTCTCTCTTCCCGCCAGTAGCTCTCTCTCTCTCTTCCAACAACAACGTGCCCTCAAAAGACTCTCAGCACCGCCGGGCACTTCAGCTAGTCTATCGATATATATAAACGAGTCGATCTGTCTGTCTGTCAGTCTATCTATCTGTCTGTCTGTCTGTCCTCACGTGTGCGTCTGTCCGGCTATGTGCTCGAAAGTTTTAGGGCGTACCTATGCGTGCGTTACGTTGAAAGAATGCTTACCGTTCTGAAACGGTCGTAAGCGTATTTACGTTTCGGCTGGACAAAAGTCGCGCCCGCGGTATCCGAAAAACGTTCAACATTCCGCTCATTAGCATCTCATTATCCGCTCATTAGCGACAGAGTGACCTCAAGGTCGACCAATCATATGCCGGGTTGCTGGCACGTGCGGCCGGGCCCTCCTACGGTCGAGTGACGGGATGATTGACCAATCCTACGCTTCGGTCACCTGACGGTCGACCAATCGGTGCGTGTGTGGGCGGGCCTTATCGTCCTGAACTGAGGTGAGTCGCCGCCATCTTGATTCTAAATTTTTCATTTCATTTTCCCGGTTTCAGCGTGTTTCTTTTCAAATCTACATTTCCAGCAAAAAAAAAGTTGCTCTTAAAACACAAATTGTTTTAAAAAAAAGATAATTAATTTGTAAATCTTTTCTCTAACCTCTATAATTCTCGTACCTTTCACCGTTTTTCCAGGCCCAGGGCCTAGGCTTCTCCAACTGCCAGCAGTGCAACTCTAGACCCCGGCTCCCGGCCTAGGCAGAGACAAACACTGGCAGAGGAGAGAGGGTGTGCTGCCTCAGCTCCATTCCCAGGGTCAGTAGGTGAGGAGGCTTCATAAGCAACTGGGGTAGGTCGGAAGCCCCGAATAATAATCTGAAGATATGTTTGCAGCTGAAGAAATTTCTTCTGCAGGCAGCCCCAGGTTAACGGCAGCCATCTTTGTCAAGGAGGGAGAAAAGTTTCAGTGCAACGCCATTTTGATTCAGTGTGTAACAGAGTGCCTGCGCGGCCATCTTAGTACAGGAACATAGAGTGGGTGGGGCTTCTGTGCTCCAAATCGGGTCCTGGTGACCGAGACAAACAATCGGCTGTGTGGGCAGGGCCTAATCTTTCCAACTGAAAAGCAAGCGGCGGCCATTGTTTGTGGTACAACACTGAGAGGTGAGGATCCCTTTTTTAATAAAAAGTTTGGTGAGGTTGTAAAGTGTATGTTATAGAAAGATTTACCAAAAATGTTTTATGAGTACAGGAAACTTTGTGCTATCCGGAGGTGAGCTATCCGGCAATCTGGAGCCACCACAAAAATCAGCAGACGTTTTTTATTCTTTGTTTGTTTATTTTCCTTTGTTTGAACAGTCAAGCTGTTCAAAATCTGTAGCTATAGCAACAGCTTTAGCTGCAGAGCTTTAGGTCCACACCCAGTGTTTAGAAGCTGTTGCTAAGCAACAGTGTTTGTTGTCAAATACGGAGCTAAGAATCTCCGTATCTCTCAACATTAACTCTGGAGAGTAGGGCAGTTTTAAGGCAAGGCAGCAGCTCGGTCCCGTGGGTACCGGATAGCACAAAGTTTCCTGCACTCTAAGTATGTCTCCCCCCCTCCCTTTCCACCCACCACACCTCTCAACTCCCCTCCCCCCCAAGCCCCCCTTCCCCCCCACACCCGCTCCACACCTCCCACACACCCCCCAACCCCCTTCCCACCCCACACCTCATCCCCCCTTCCCACTCCACACCCCACACCCCCCACCCCCCTTCACCCCACCCCGCCCACCCCCCTTCCCCCACACACCCTTCCCCCCACACCCTTTCCCCCCACCCCCCCTTCCCCCCCTCATACCACCTCCCCCACACAACCCCAACCCCCCACACACACCCTTCCACCCACACCCCCACCCCTGCTCTCCCCCTCCCCTCCTCCCCCCTCCCCTCCTCCCCCCATCCCCCCTACCCCCCTCCCCTCCTCCCCCCGTCCCCCCTACCCCCCTCCCCTTCCCATCCCCTCTCTCTCTCTCTCTTCCCCCCAGTCGCTCTCTCTCTTCACCCCCAGTCGCTCTCTCTCTTCCTCCCAGTCGCTCTCTCTCTTGCCCCCCAGTTGCTCTCTCTTCCCCCAGTCGCTCTCTCTCTTCCCCCCGTCGCTCTCTCTTCCCCCCAGTCGCTCTCTCTCTTCCCCACCAGTCGCTCTCTCTTCCCCCCATCACTCCCACTCTTCCCCCCACCTCGCTCTCACTCTTCCCCCCTGTCGCTCTCCCTCTTCCCCCCCATCGCTCCCTCTCTTCCCCCCCTGTCGCTCTCTCTCTTCCCCCCGTCGCTCTCTCTCTTCCCCCTGTCGCCCTCTCTCTTCCCACCATCGCTCTCTCTCTTCCCCCCCAGTCGCTCTCTCTCTTCCCCCCCAGTCGCTCCCTCTCTTCCCCCCCAGTCGCTCTCTCTCTTCCCCCCCAGTCGCTCTCTCACTTCCCCCCCAGTTGCTCAATCTCTTCCCCCCAGTCGCTTTCCCTCTACCCCCCCAGTCGCTCTCTCTCTTCCCGCCCAGTGCCTCTCTCTCTTCCCCCCCAGTCGCTCTCTCTCTTCCCCCCCAGTCGCTCTCTCTCTTCCCCCCAGTCGCTCTCTCTCTTCCCCCCCAGTCGCTCTCTCTCTTCCCCCCCAGTCGCTCTCTCTCTTCCCCCCAGTCGCTCTCTCTCTTCCCCCGTCGCTCTCTCTCTTCCCCCCAGTCACGCTCTCTCTCTCTTTCCCCCCAGTCGCTCTCTCTCTCTCTTCCCCCCCAGTCGCTCTCTCTCTCTCTTCCCCCCCAGTCGCTCTCTCTCTTCCCCCCCCAGTCGCTCTCTCTCTTCCCCCCCGTTGCTCTCTCTCTTCCCCCCAGTCGCTCTCTCTCTTCCCCCCCAGTCGCTCCCTCTCTTCCCCTCCAGTCGCTCTCTCTCTTCCCCCCAGTCGCTCTCTCTCTTCCCCGCCGAGTCACTCTCTCTCTATTCCCCCAGTCGCACTCTCTCTTCCCCCACCAGTCGCTCTCTCTCTTCCCCCCAGTCGCTCTCTCTCTTCCCCCCAGTCGCTCTCTCTCTTCCCCCGTCATTCTCTCTTCCCCCCAGTAGCGCTCTCACTTCCCCCCCAGTCGCACTCTCTCTTCCCCCCCGTCACGCTCTCTCTTCACCCCCAGTCGTGCTCTCTCTTCCCCCCAGTCGCGCTCTCTTTCTCTTTCCCCCCAGTCGCTCTCTCTCGCTCTTCCCCCCCAGTCGCTCTCTCTCTCTTTCCCCCCAGTCACTCTCTCTCTTCCCCCCCCAGTCGCTCTCTCTCTTCCCCCCCCAGTCGCTCTCTCTCTTCCCCCGCAGTCGCTCTCACTCTTCCCCCCCAGTCGCTCTCTCACTTCCCCCCCAGTTGCTCCATCTCTTCCCCCCAGCCGCTTTCCCTCTTCCCCCCCAGTCGCTCTCTCTCTTCCCCCCCAGTGGCTCTCTCTCTTCCCCCCAGTGGCTCTCTCTCTTCCCCCCCAGTCGCTCTCTCTATTCCCCCCCAGTCGCTCTCCCTCTTCCCCCCAGTCGCTCTCTCTCTTCCACCCCAGTCGCTCTCTCTCTTCCCCCGTCGCTCTCTCTCTTCCCCCCAGTCGCGCTCTCTCTCTCGTCCCCCCCCCGTCGCTCTCTCTCTCTCTTCCCCCCCCAGTCGCTCTCTCTCTCTTTCCCCCCCCAGTCGCTCTCTCTCTTCCCCCCCCGTCGCTCTCTCTCTTCCCCCCCAGTCGCTCCCTCTCTTCCCCCCCAGTCGCTCCCTCTCTTCCCCCCCAGTCGCTCTCTCTCTTCCCCCCAGTCGCTCTCTCTCTTCCCCGCCGAGTCACTCTCTCTCTATCCCCCCAGTCGCACTCTCTCTTCCCCCCCCAGTCGCGCTCTCTCTTCCCCCCCAGTTGCTCTCTCTCTTCCCCCCGTCGTTCTCTCTCTTCCTCCCACTCGCTCTCTCTCCTCCCCCCCAGTCGCTCTCTCTCTTCCCCACCAGTCGCTCTCTCTCTTCCCCCCCAGTCGCTCTCTGTCTTCCCCCCAGTCGCTCTCTCTCTTCCCCCGTCACTCTCTCTCTTCCCCCCGTCACGCTCTCTCTTCACCCCCAGTCGAGCTCTCTCTTCCCCCCAGTCGCACTCTCTTCCCCCCAGTCACTCTCTCTCTTCCACCCCAGTCGCTCTCTCTCTCTCATTCCTCCCAGTCGCTCTCGCTCTCTCTCTTTCCCCCCGGTCGCTCTCTCTCTCTCTTCCCCCCCAGTCGCTCTCTCTCTTCCCCCCCAGTCACTCTCTCTCTTCCCCCCAGTCGCTCTCTCTCTTCCCCCCCAGTCGCTCCCTCTCTTCCCCCCCCAGCCGCTCTCTCTCTTCCCCCCCAGTGGCTCTCTCTCTTCCCCACCGAGTCACTCTCTCTCTATCCCCCCAGTCACACACTCTCTTCCCCCTCCAGTCGCACGCTCTCTTCCCCCCCAGTTGCTCTCTCTCTTCCCCCCCCCATCGCTCTCTCTCTTCCTCCCACTCGCTGTCTCTCTTCCCCCCAGTCGCTCTCTCTCTTTCTCCCAGTCGCTCTCTCTCTTACCCCCAGTCGCTCTCTCTCTTCCCCCCAGTCGCTCTCTCTCCCTCTTCCAACAACAACATGCCCTCGAAAAAGCCTCGGCACCGCCGGGCACTCCAGCTAGTTTTTCTATCTTTATTTTATTATATTATATATATATATAAAGCGGTTCCTTACGTTTCGTCTGTCCGGCTATATGGTCGAAAGTTATAGGGTGTACCTGCCCGCGCGTTACCTCCAAAGAAAGCTTACGCTTCCAGGACGGTCGTAAGTGTATTTACTTTTCGGTCGGACGGAAATTGTTCGCGCCTTATGCGAAAAACCTTCAAAATTACGCTCATTATCTGCTAATTAGCATTGATTGACTGACGTCAAGGGTCGACCAATCCTGTGCCGTCATGACTGACCAATCCTACAGTTCAGTCGCCTGATGGTTGGCCAATCGGTGTGTGTGTGTGGGCGGGACTAAGCGTTTTCATCTCCGGGATGTGGCAGCCATTGCCTCAAGCTAAAAACCCTATTTACTTCCAGCTCAAAATCTGCTGATCCAGCTTCGAAAAAGTTAGTATCTCTTTTAAAAATAACATAAGATTTACCAAAAACGTTTTATAAGTACTTTCACTTTCATCTTTGAAGGTATTAAAAGGTAGAAATGTTGCCCGGCAGCAGATTCACACAGGGACAGAGACACAGGGCCCAAAGCCTGGGACTCGACTTAAACCGCCCGGCCCAAAACAGCCCTGGCAAAGCCGTGCTCCTCCAGCTAGTATTTATATAAAAGAGCGTTGTCGACATTTTGTTCAAAGGAAATGCATCATTCTACACTCACTATCGAGGGACTGAGAATGATCATCCTTCCAGCATACTTCAGTCAGCTGTTGTCAAGGCGGGGGGGGGGGTGGAGGAGGTTCGCTCGGATTCAGTATCAGGAATGGACACGGAGAGCGATCCCCACCACTACAGACACCCAGGCACTGATATATGAGGATATTAAATTTGTGCGAAAATGTAAAACCAGCGACATCGGATCAGCCGCCAGTTATACATCTCTCCCGATTGTCATTTCCATCACTATCGCCACTGATACTAGGCTGAGCCTCCATTCACACTCTGACTTTGTGGTCCAGGTCAAGCCAGAGTACCTCACAGGGATGGTGCAGTTACAGATAAAAGGCACTTAAAATGAAAGCTTGGTTGGTTCTCTAACTTTTTCATTTTCACAGTCAATATAGAAGCGGATGCCCTTTCATACGTCCAAACACATATTCCATTGCGGTGTGGAGTGCTGAAACCATCCCGCCAGGAGGATGGGACCATGTGATGCACCGAGCCAATTTGATGAGTTAAAACAGCAGCCCCAGGGAGCAATCGATGTAATTTTACATTTAATCTCATTGGCTTAATTGGCGAGGGGGATCTCGGGAGCGGCATCAGGTGTCAGCTGGGTTAAATATACTTTGCAAACAATTACTGGAAATATATAAATTCAAATAATACATTCAGCTGGAACACAAAGCATTATAACCACATATCGCGACTGCTGCTGCAGAGCACGGGATCACAGGATGGTGAAAATAACAAACATCGCAAAGAAATGAAGGGACTCCTGATCAGTGAACTCCCGAAAACTAGCTCAGTGGGTAGGAGCTGGAACTCCAACTCGAGAAATATTCTGATTAAAAAGGATTCGTTTCCAAAATTTACTGTTCATAGAGTTATACCCATGGGGCTGAGGGCTCAGGAGTAAAACTGTGAGTAAGGCCTTGATGGTTGTGACTGCTCCCGTGAGACGACGCACTGGATCCCAGCAGCGGATCGGGCTATAGATCTCACAGACGATGTAGGGAGGGCAAGGTACTGAAGGATTCTTTCATGGCTCTTTAAAGAGAAGGAAAATTCCAGACAGACCATTCTGGATACAAAGGGATTGTCCCAGAAATACACGGCCCATGGGCACAGCTCTTGGAGTCTGTCCACAGCTGAATGGGAACTTGATGTCCCGTGTCGATTGATGGAAATTCAGACCCAGCATCAATGGGTCTCAGGCCCGCTCCACCTAATTCACTGATCTCTGGCAACTCTGACCAAATCCGAGCTGCTCCCGCCATGGCCAATGATTCTGACAGGGGAATGTTAGCTTTTGCAGCCCGGAGCAAAGGGCTTTCACCCACTGGTGGACTTTCTTAGTTCACTTGGTTCCAGTCATTCTGCAAAAATCGGAATCTAACCTGTAACACTCTGCTGGGACTGCATTGTAGTATCAGCCAAAGGCAGTGTGGTAAACCAGTGTTATACCTGTCTGTATGTGTATGTGTATTCCACTAGGTACAGGTCTGGACATGCCTCGGCTGACTCCTCCCACTATTCCAGGTATATAAGTGACTACCTCCCAGTCCCTTAGTATTCTGGACGGGTCGACCACTCGAGACAAGAGCTTCATTCTTTAGTTAATAAAAGCCTGGTTGTTACTCGCTTAACCTCAGTCTTTTGAGTAATTGATGGCGCATCAATTTTATGAACTAAATTTTATATAATGGAGAAGATCCTCACACCAGCATGCCTGGACCTGGACAGTCGGGAAGCGAATGCTTCCACCAAGTTTGCTCACTGGCTCACGTGCTTCGAGACATTCCTGACTGCCTCCACTGCAGTCGTAACGGATGCGGACAAACTGTCTGTCCTGATCTCCAAGGTGAACCACCGAGTGTACTCAGTCATCCGGGATGCGACCTCGTACACAGCCGCCCTTCAGCTCCTCAAGACCCAGTACACACGCCCTGTGAACGAAGTATACACCAGGCACCTTCTGGGGGAGTCGCAAGCAACAACCTGGGGAATCGAGTGAGGAATACCTCCAAGCACTGTCCGTGCTTGGCCGGGCCTGTGGGTGTAAGGCGGTAACGCCTGCTAAGTACACGGAGGAACTGAGGAACTGATCCGGGATGACTTCGTAGTGGGCCACAGGTCCAACTACACCCGACAGCGACTGCTGGAGCAGAGTGACCTCACCCTCGACAAAGCCTCCGAAATCACACTAATGCTGGACGCAGCCTACCGGGGCATGGAAGCCTACTCCTCTGCACCGTGGACGCCGCGGGGAACGACAAACTGGGACACGGTAGGACAGCCCCATAGCACCGTGCCACCCCAGCCACAGCCCAACAACGGCCCAACTACCGCAGCAGTGTCCCAAAGCCAGACAGCAGTATCCCAAGGCCAGAAATGCTACTTCTGTGGCCAGGCCAAACACTCCTGAGCGCGCTGCCCGGCGAAGAATGCGACCTGCTCGGGCTGCGGGAAAAAGGGACACGACGCCAGCGTCTGCAAGGTCAAAGCCACCCCGAACGTCAGCAGCGCCGCGTGTGGGCCATGCGAGCCGCCATCTTGGGCCCCCAACAGCGCCGCGTGTGGGCCGTGCGGGCCGCCATCTTGGGCCTCCCCAGCCATGTGCGAACCACCGCAGCAGCAGCCATCTTGGATGACTCCAGCCACATGGGAATCATGGACGCCACCATCTTGGACACCAGCCGGGATGCAGCAGACCGCCAGCACCCCCCATCTGATACCCGCAGCGACACACCGACCCCTACGCTGGCCTCTGTTACGCTGGACCAAACGAGACCGCACCAACTAGCTCGGTCCAAAATGGATGTTAAGGTAAACGGCCATGCAATAAACTGCCTTTTTGACTCCGGGAGCACAGAGAGCTTCATCCACCCCGACACGGTGCGGCGTTGCTCTCTCCCAGTCCTGCCTGTGCACCAGCGGATTTCTATGGCCTCCGAGTCCCAGTCAGCGGACATTGGCGGCTACTGCATGGTGACACTAGTAGTAGACGGGACTGTGTTCAATAATTTTAAACTCCTGGTCCTGCCCGACCTCTGCGCTGCCGTCCTACTGGGGTTGGATTTCCAGTGCCACCTCAAAAGCATTACGCTGGCGTACGGTGGCCCCCTCCCCCCACTCACAGTCTGCAGCCAGCAGCCTCCAAATTACCCACCGCGCACCAGATGCAACCTCTCCACACTCAGAGTCCCACCCCCCGCACTGTTTGCTAACCTCACCCCCGACTGTAAGCCAATCACCACAAAGAGCAGGCGATGCAGTGCCGAGGACAGGGTTTTCATCAAAACCGAAGTGGAGCGGCTCCTGAAGGAGGGTATTATTGAGGGCAGCTCCAGCCCCTGGTGAGCCCAGGTTGTGGTCGTTAAGACCGGCGAGAAACAACGCCTGGTCATCGACTACAGCCAAACAATAAACCGCTACACCCTACTGGACGCCTACCCACTCCCCCGCATAGCTGACATTGTCAACCAGATCGCGCAGTACCGCGTCTTTTCGACCATTGACCTGAAATCAGCATACCACCAGCTCCCCATCCGCCCTGAAGACCGCCAGTATACTGCTTTTGAGGCAAACGGCCGCCTCTATCACTTCCTTAGGGTTCCCTTCGGCGTTACCAATGGGGTCTCCATCTTCCAAAGGGAGATGGACCGGATGGTCGATCAAAACGCGCTGCAGGCCACTTTCCCTTACCTAGACAATGTGACCATCTGCGGCCATGACTTGCAGGACCATGACGCAAACCTTGAGAAATTCCTGCGCACCGCCCAACTCCTGAACATGACATATAACAAGGAGAAGTGCATATTCCGCACAGACTGCCTCACCATCCTTGGCTGTGTTGCGGAACACGGGGGTCATCGGTCCCGACCCGGACCGGATGCATCCCCTTATGGAACTCCCACTGCCCCACTGCCTAAAAGCTCTGAAGAGGTGCCTATGGTTTTTGTCCTACTACGCTCAGTGGGTCCCCTACTATGCAGACAAAGCCCGTCCGCTGATGGCAGAGGCCCGCTTGGCCTTCCACCATATCAAGGAGGACATTGCCAAAGCCACCATGCTCGCAGTGGACGAATCCATCCCCTTCCAGGTGGAAAGTGATGCGTCCGACTTTGCTCTGGCCGCCACCCTTAATCAGGCAGGGAGACCTGTGGCATTCTTCTCACGAACCCTCCAGGGCATGGAGACCAGACACTCCGCGGTCGAGAAGGAGGCCCAGGCTATTGTGGAGGCTGTGCGTCATTGGAGGCACTATCTGGCCGGAAAACGATTTACCCTGCTCACTGACCAGCGTTCAGTTGCTTTTATGTTCAACAACAAGCAGAGGGGCAAAATCAAAAATGACAAGATCTTGAGGTGGAGAATCGAACTTTCCACCTACAATTACGAGATCTTGTACTGGCCTGGGAAGTTCAATGAACCCCCAGATGCCCTATCGCATGGCACCTGTGCCAGCGTGCAGATCGATAGGCTGAGGGCCCTCCACTATGACCTCTGCCACCCGGGGGTCACCAGGTTATTCCACTTCATCAAGGCCCGCAACCTGCCTTACTCCATCGAGGAGGTCAGGACCATGACCAAGAACTGCCAAGTCTACGCTGAGTGCAAACCGCACTTTTATAGACAAGACAGAGCCCACCTGATAAAAGCCACTCGCCCTTTCGAACGCCTGAGCGTCGATTTTAAAGGGCCTCTCCCCTCCTCCGACCGCAATGTGTACTTCCTCAACATCATTGACGAGTACTCCCGTTTCCCATTCGCTATCCCCTGCCCGGACATCACCAGTGCCACGGTCAATAAATCTCTGAACAGCCTCTTCACCCTGTTCGGTTTCCCCAGCTATATCCATAGCGACCGGGGCTCATCGTTTATGAGCGACAAACTCCACCAGTACCTGCTCGCTAGGGGTATAGCCACAAGCAGGACCACCAGTTACAACCCCCGGGGGAACGGACAGGTGGAAAGAGAGAATGCAACAGTTTGGAAGGCCACCCTACTAGCCTTAAAGTCTAGGGGCCTTCCGACCTCCCGCTGGCAGGAGGTGCTCCCCGATGCGCTCCACTCGATTCGGTCACTGCTCTGCACTGCCACCAATGCCACCCCTCACGAGAAAATGTTTGTCTTCCCAAGGAAGTCCACATCGGGGACATCGTTACCGCCATGGCTGACGTCCCCAGGGCCGGTATTACTGAGAAGACACGTGAGGGCCAATAAAACGGACCCCCTGGTCGAGAGGGTCGACCTCCTCCACGCCAACCCCCAGTACACTTACATTGCGTACCGGACGGGCCGGAGGACACAGTCTCCATACGAGACCTCGCACACTCGGGGACCACTGTAACCCACTACGACACAGTCTCCATACGAGACCTCGCAACCTCGGGGACCGCTGTAACCCACTACCCATTACCATCCCCCCCACGACCCGATATCCAACCCCAGCAGCCGGCTCGCCTTGGACCGTCACCCACGATGACTACACTCCAGGGCCCCAGCCTACACGGGACGCGACACGGGACACGACGCCGGAAGCTCCACCACCCCTGCCGTCGCCACGTCGATCACAGCGGCAGACAAGACCTCCAGAGAGACACCAATACACGAACTTTTAAATACACTTCACCTCGCCGGACTCATTTTTAAACAAGGGGTGAATGTGGTAAACCACTGTTATACCTGTCTGTATGTGTATGTGTATTCCACTAGGTACAGGTCTGGACATGCCTCGGCTGACTCCTCCCACTATTCCAGGTATATAAGTGACTACCTCCCAGTTCCTTAGTATTCTGGACGGGTCGACCACTCGAGACAAGACCTTCATTCTTTAGTTAATAAAAGCCTGGTTGTTACTCGCTTAACCTCAGTCTTTTGAGTAATTGATGGTGCATCAGGCAGCGCATGGACCTCAGCAACAGGCTCAGAGGGACTCCCAGTACAACATGGTTTCATTCCCCACACCAGCCCCAATGAATTATAGTGCAAAGGCATGGACCTCAGCAACAGATTCAGATAACCTCACAGCAAATCAGAGATTCAATCCACACGCACTTCCCATTGTGGTCTCCCTCCGGTCAACGGCCTGCCTATTTTGAGGGTTCAGGAGTATTTTCTGCGGTGTGGGACTACAATATAAAGAACTGGCGATGTTTTTATGACCAAACTGGGACTAGAGAAAGGTCGCTGGTTTCACACAGCTGACCTGGTGTGAACAACACTCCCATTGGATTGACGGTATGAAACAGGAAGCTCGTCGATGCTTGGAAAGGCTGAGAATCCCATATGTATAGGATTCTTTCAAGTGAGAGTCCAACAAGCGTTTAATTTCTGGCAGAAGTCTCGGTATTTGATGCGATAATTTGACTGTGGACTCACTGGGATATAATCCTCACTCATACCTCACCTGGAAGTGTGAGCTGCTTACATGTATAGGTATTTCTGTCCTTTATTCATAACATGCTGTAAGTGAGATGGCGAGCTTCATTGGGTAGTGTCAGATAAGCTGCACGTTGCTTTGGCCATATTCTATATCTGAGTTCACTATGCTTGATGAATGATAGTACAGTGAGGTTTGCAATTTATGCAACTCCTTTCTAACTTCCCTGTGAGTTTATGATGGGACATTGCTGAGGGAGCTTTACTCTGTTTCTAACTCTGTTTCTAACCTGTCCGTGGTTGATGGAACAGTGTCGAGGGAGCTTGACACTATACGACACGTCCTGTACATGACTTGTGAGTCTTTGAAGGAACAATGCTGAAGGAGATTTTCTCAATCTACACTGTGCTGTACATGTCGTGGAAGTCTTTGATGGGATAATGTGGAGGAAGCTTTACTCTGTATCCCCCCGTGCTGGACCTGTCGTGGGAGTCTTTTATCAGCAGTATAAATATGCTTTAGACTGTATATAACCCATGCTGTACCTGACCTGAGAGTGTTTGATGTGACGGTGTAGAGTTTATTTTACTCTGCATGTATCTCGTGCCACACCTGAGCTGCTAGTGTTTGATCGGACAGTGTAGACAGAGATTGAATTATTATTGCCCATGATTTCCCCTCCAATTATTACTCATATGGCCCCACCCATTGATAGCCCCGATAATCCCTGCAATGTGTCTCTGACACCCCTTTCCATTACCGGGGAATAAACTGGTTTTAGAAGAACCATGTGGTTGTGGTATCTTCCGCTAAGCACCATTCGCTCAAACTGCCTTTCAGTTCTGAGTCAGGAGGGAGGCGCACTGTTTGATATTAGGAGAGGATTTTTTTGGGGTGTATAAATCAAAAATTTGTAATTTGGGACATTGAATAGTGGGACCTCCTATCTGCAGGATGAGACGGAGTATTCGGAAGGTTCAGTTTAGCATGGATGGGCTCCCTGCCCCTGCTCTCAGTACATGAGAACGGGGGCAGAGACAGGACTGATTGCACAACAAGTGTTCATGCTCAGTGAGATGGTAAACCAGGAGCAGCGCCTAGTCATGTGACCCTGCGACATCTCTGTTGGGCGGAGCTCCTTCTGCTTTGTGACATTGTTGCTGGCTGCTGTATGATTGGCTCCCGGCTCCTTTGTGATGTCAGCTGGCGACAGATTTCCGCTCCTGGTTACGCCCCATCAGTGGTGAGTTATTGTGTGAGGAGCTGGAGTTGGAAGTGGATATTGTGACTCAGTACAGCCCCTATAAAACGCTGTGATTAACTGCGTGTGCATCTTCCTGACCATATGCGCATGTGCACGGTTACCAACAGTTGAGGCCAGCACCTTCAGCCAAGCATTCCTCGGCTCTATAAGGACCAATATGTCGAGGCACCAACTAGGGATCAGGCCACCTTAGACTGGGTATTATGTAACGTGAAATGTTTAATTAGCAATCTTGTTGAGCGAGGCTCCTTGGGGCGAAGCGATCATAGTATGATAAACTTCTTCATTAAGATGGAGAGTGAAGTATTTGACTCAGAGACTACTGTCCTGAATTTAACTAAAGGAAACTATGATGGAATGAGGTGCGAGTTGGCTAGAATGGATTGGGGAAAGTTACTTAAATGGTTGACGGTGGATAGGCAATGGCAAACATTTAAAGATTTCATGGATGAACTACAGAATTTGTTCATTCCTGTTTGGCATAAAAATAAAACAAAAAAGGTGACTCAACCGTGGCTAACAAGGGAAATAATGGATAGCATAAGGTGCAAGGAGAGGACATATGAATTGGCCAGAAAAGCAGCAAAGCTGAGGATCGGGAGCAGTTTAGGTTTCAGCAAAGGAGGGCAAAGGGATTAATTAAGAAGGGGAAAATAGAGTATGATAGAAAGCTTGCATGGAACATAAAAACTGACTGTAAAGCTTCTATTGATATGTGAAGAGAAGAAGTTTGGTGAAGGCAAGTGTAGATCCCTTGCACTCAGAATCAGGGGAATTTATAAAGGGGAACAAAGAAATGGCAGGCCAATACATACTTTGATTCTGCCTTCACAAAGGAGGACACAAATAACCTTCCTGAGATGTCGGGGAACATAGGATCTAATGAGAGCGAGGAACTGAATCAAATCAGTATTTGTAGGGAAATTGTGTTAGGAAAATTTACAGGATTGAAGGCCGATAAATACCAAGTGCCGGATAATCTACATCCTAGGGTACTTAAGGAAGTGTCCCTAGAAATAGTAGAGGCATTGCCAGTCATGTTCCAGAATTCTATAGACTCTGGAACATTTCCCATGGATTGGAGGAAATCTAATGTAACACCACTATTCAAAAAAGGTGGTAGAGAAAAAACGGTGATTAATAGATTGGTAAGCTTTACATCGGTTGTGGGGAAAATGCTAGAGTGCATTATAAAAGATATAAAGCAGAGCACTTGGAAAACATTGACAGGATCGGACAAAGTAAACCTGGATTTACAAAAGGTAAAACGTGCTTGACTGATCTACTGGAATTTTTTGCTGATGTAACTGGTAGAATAGATAAGGGAGAACCACTGGCTGTGGTGTATTTGGACTTCCAGAAGGCTTTTGATAAGGTCCCGCATAAGAGATTAGCGTGTAAAGTTAAAGCACATGGGATTGGGGGTAAGGTACTGACTTGGATAGAGAACTGTTTGGCAGACAGGAAGTAAAGAGTTGGAATAAATGGGTCGTCTTCTGAGTGGCGTGCAGTGCCTAGTGGGGTACTGCAGGGATCGTTGCTAGGAGCCCAGCTATTCACAATATATATAAATGATCTCGCCGAGAGAACTAGATGTAATATCTCCAAGTTTGCAGACGACACAAAGCTGCATGGGCGTGTGTGCTGTGACGAGGAAACCGAGAAAATCCAGTATGATTTGGACAGGTTGGGTGATTGGCCAGAGGCATGGCAGTTGCAGTATAATGTGAATAAATGCGAGGTTATCCACTTTGGTGGCAAAAACAAGAAGGCTGATTATTTTCTTAACGGCAGTAGATTGAGAGAAGGGGAAGTGCAACGAGACCTGGGTGTCCTTGTGCACCAGTTGCTGAAGGTAAGCAGGCAGGTGCAGCAGGCGTTTAGGAAAGCAAATGGTATTTTGGCCTCCATAGCGAGCAGATTCGAGTACAGGAGCAAGGATGTCTTGTTGCAGTTGTACAGGGCCTTGATGAGACCACACCTTGAGTATTGTGTGCAGTTTTGTTCGCCTTATCTGAGGAATGATTTTCTTGCCATGGAGGGAGTGCAGCGAAAATTCACCATACTGATACCTCGGATGACAGGAATGACGTTTGAGGAGAGATTGGGTTGATTGGGCTTATATTCTCTGGAGTTTAGAAGAATGAGAGGGGATCTCACTGAAACTTATAAAATTCTAATAGAATTAAACTGACTAGATGCAGGAAGGATGTTCCCGATCACAGGGGAGTCCAGAGCCAGGGGTGACAGTCTAAAGATAAGGGGTGTCATTTAGGACAGAGATGAGGAGGAATTTCGTCACCCAGAAAGTGGTGAACCTGTGGAATTCTCTTCCACAGAGGGCAGTAGAGGCCATTTCATTAAACATATTCAAAAATTAGTTCGATGTATTTCTTAAGGCTAAACGGATATGGGGAGAAAGAAGGGAGAGTGTACTGAATTTGGATGACCAGCCATGATCTCATTAAATGGCGGAGCAGGCTCGATGGGCCGAATGGCCTACTCCTGATCCTATCTTCTCTGTTTCTATGTTTCTATCAGTAGCTCATTGGATCCGTTATTAGCCAGAGGGGCAGCGGCTGGGGAACAGAGAGGGAGGATCAGAGATGGGAACGAGAGAGGGATTCGAAGGGAGGAGAGAGAGGGAATAGGAGGGGGAGAGAGAGAGCAAAAGGATGGGGAGAGCAATAGGATCAGAGGGGAGAGTGAGAGAGAGGATCGGAGATAGAGAGAGGAGTTCAGATAGAGTGAAAGGTGGAGAGACGTAATTTAAGGGCGTTGGAGAGACCAAATTGGAGGGTGAGAGAGGGAAACAGAGGTGTGCAAGAGAGAATGTATATGACGGGAGAGAGAGGGAATCGGAGAGGGAGAGAGATAGAGGGAACCGGAGGGAGGAGGGAGAGGAAATCGGAGGGGGGAGACAGAGAGGAAATCGGAAGGGGAGGGAGCTAGTTTCGGAGGGGAGAGAGAAAGATAGGATCAGAGAGAGAAAGTTTGGACAGTAGAGGTGGGGGAGTGAGTGGGAATCGGAGGAGAGTGAGAGAGAGACAATTAGAGGCGGTGGGAGAGAGAGAATCCGACGTGTGAAAGAGGGAATCGGAGGTGGGAGAGATGGAATCGGAGGGGAGAGAGAGAAGCAGGGAGAGAGAGAGGATCAGAGGCTGGAGATTGAAAAGGAATGGGGAGGGAGAGAGAGGGGGAATCTGAGGTGGCAGAGAGAGGGGAAAACGATTGGGAGTTGGAGGGGGAATTAGAGATGGAGGGAGAGAGGGAATCGAAGTGGAATTGACAGATAGAATGAGAGGAGGGAGAGAGTGAGAGGGAATCAGAAGAGTGAGTGAAGGAATCGGTGATAGAGACGGGACCAATGTGGGTCGAGATATGAGGAGGGGAGAGAGAGAAGAGGAGAGAGAGGGTGGAGAGAGTAGGAAAGGAGAGAGAGAAGAGGGAAGAGAAAGACGAGGGGTAGAGATAGGAAGGGGAGAGCGAGAAAGAGGAGAGAGAGGGAGGCGGAGAGACAGAGAGAGAAAGAGAGAGTAGGGGAGAGAGATGAGGGGATAGAGAGACAATGGGGGAGAGAGACGAGGGAAGAGACAGAGGAGGGGCAGAGAGAGGATGACGGGGACAGAGAGATTGGAGGTTGAGAAAGCGCAGAGAGGGTGATAGAATAGGGTAAAGAGAGAGAAAGGGAGAGACAGAGCAGGGGCCGAGAGAGGATAATGGGGACAAAGAGAGTGGAGGTTGAGAAAGCGCAGAGAGGGCGATATAATAGGGTAAAGAGAGAGGAGGGGAGAGACAGAGGAGGGGCCGAAAGAGGATGATGGAGAGAGAGCGTGGAGGGGAAGAGAATGCGGAGAGGGAGAGAGAATAGAGCAAAGAGAAAGGAGAGGAGAGATAGAGTAGGGGAGTGATAGAGGAGGAGGAGATAGAGTGGAGGGACGAGAAATGAGAGGAGAGGGAGAAAGGAGGGGGAGAGCGAAGAGGAGGAGAAAGAGAGAGAGGAGGGAGTGAGAGAGTGGTGGGAGAGATTGTGGAGGGTAGGGAGAGAGGTAAGGGAGAGTGAGCGAATCGGAGAGTTAGAAGAGATCAGAGGGGATAGAGAGAGGAGTATGTGAAAGAGAGAAGAAGGGAAAGAGAAGGGAGGGGATAGTGAGATGAGGGGGACTGAGCAGAGTGGTAGGAGAGGAATGGGCGGGAGAGGAGACGGAGAGAGAGAGAGCAGGGGAGAGAGTGAGGGGTGGGAAAGAGTGAGGTGTGGGAGAGAGAGGAGTGGAGAGAGGCGGGGGAGCGAGAGGGGGAGAGAGATGGGGAGAGAGAAGAGGAAGGGTAGACAGAGGCTAGGGAGCGAGAAAGTGGAGAGAGATTGGGAGATAGAGGAGGAGGGGAGAGAGAGAAAGAAGGAGCGAGAAAGGCGAGAGAGGAGGGGAGAGAGACAGAGGTGGGAGAGAGAAGAGGGGAGAGAGGCTGGGAGCAAGGGAGGGGAGAGAGATGGAGAGAGAGAGGAGGAGGCGGAGAGAGAGGCTGGTGAGTGGGAGGAGGAGGGGAGAGAGTGTAATGGGAGAAAGCGGATGGGGAGAGCGAGAGAGGAGGGGAAGAGAGTGCAGGTTGAGGGAGAGATGAAGAGGAGAGAGAGAAGTTGAGAGAGAGAGGAGGGGGAGAGAGAGGTGTGAAATTGGAGAGGGAGACGGAGGGAAGGGAGAGGAGTGGGGTGAGCGAGGACGGGGAGAGAAGGAGTCAAGGGGAGAGAGAGTTAATCGGTTGGGGGAGAAAGGGAATCGGAGGGTGCATACACAGTGAGAATCAGATGTGGAGAGAGGAAGGGGGTGAGAGAGAGGAAATCGGAGGGGAAGTGAGAGATGGAAATGGAGGGGGAAGAGAGAGAGGGGGGATCGGAGGGGGGATAGCTGGCGGCAAATGGAGGGGAGGAAAAGCGGGAATCGGGGAGTGATACAGAGGAAATCCGAATGAGAGAGAGAGGGTGAAACGGAGGGCGGTAGGAGAGAGATGGAATAGGAGGTAGGAGAGAGAGGGAATTGGAGAGAGAGAAGGGATCGGAGGGGGGAGTTAGAAGAAAAGGGGGAGAGAGAGGAGGGGAGAGTGAGAGGAGGAGGAGAGAGGAGTAGGTGGGAGAGAGAGGAGGATGTTGGAGAGAGAGATTTCCACCCCTGGTTACACTCCATCAGTGGTGAGTTACTGTGGCTGGAGCTGGAGTCGGCAGCAGATATTGAGACTGACTTTACTCCATATAAATAGGGGCAAGGAAAGAAAAGGATATTTTAATATTAATGAATGTAATTGAACCAAATGGCATTAATTGTGAATATATTTAACGTAAATATATTGATTGTCGCAAAATTAATCCCGTTGTTTTCGAGTAACATGTTCTAGAATTATCAGTAAAAGATTCTTGGAGTGAGCATTATCTCAGGAAAGTGGAGAGAACAGAATCGAATCAGCACCACACTAACTGGGTGGAGAGAAAGGGCGCTGGTTGCAGTGAGATTTACATTGTATCTAACTCTGTATCCTGCCCAGGGAGCTTTTGATGCGACAATGTTGAGGGAACGTTACTCTGTTTATAATCGGTGCTCTACCTGCCCTGTGAGAGTCTGATGGAACAGTTTCGAGGGAACTTTACTCAGTATCTGAACCGTGCTGGTCCGGACCTGGGAGTCTTTTATAGGATAATGTGAAGGGAGCTTTACTCTGTATGTACACCGTGCTGGAACTGTAGTGGGAGTCGTTTATCGGCAGTTTAAATATGTTTTACTCTGCATGTAACCGATGCTGTTCCTGACCTGGGAGTGTATGATGGGCCGGTGTAGGGGTAGCTTTACTGTGTGTGTACCACATGCTATAACTGAGCTGGGAGTGCTTGATGGGCCGGTGTAGGGGTAGGTTTCTCTACATCTACCTTATGCTGAACCTGAGCTGGGAGTGTTTGATGGGCCGGTGTAGGGGTAGGTTTACTCTACATGGATCCCATGCTTTACCTGAGCTGGGAATGTTTGATGAGACCGCACCTGGAATACTGCATACAGTTTTGGTGTCCATACTTAAGAAAGACATACTTGATCTCGAGTCAGTACAACGAAGGTTCACTCGGTTTATCCCAGGGATGAGGGGATGGACATATGAGGAGAGTTTGAGTAGATTGGGACTCTACTCATTGGAGTTCAGAAGAATGAGAGGCGATCTTATTGAAACATATGGGATTGTGAGGGGTTGGATCAGGTGGATGCGGGGAAGATGTTCCCGCTGATTGGTGAAACTACAACTAGGGGGCATAGTCTTAGAATAAGTGGCTGCTCTTTCAAAACTGAGATGAGGAGGAACTACTTCACTCAGAGGGTGGTAGGTCCATGGAATATGCTGCCCCAAAAAGCTGTAGAAGCTACATCATTACATAAATTTAAAGCAGAAATAGACAGTTTCCTCGAAGTAAAGGGAATTAACGGTTACGGGGAGCGGGCAGGAATTTGGATATGAGTCTAGGTTTGGAACGGTCATGGCCCTATGGGTAGCGAAGCGGGCCCAGGGGCCATGTAGCCTGATCCTGCTCCTATTTCGTGTGTCTAATTCTGTTAGATTCAGGAGATGGTTCTGTGATAGTAGATTGGCGGTTCGGATCAAATCAGCTGTGATCTTGTTGAATGGCGGAGCAGTCTCGAGGGGCCGATTGGCCTGCACCTGCTCCTATTTCTTATGTTCTTATGTTCTTATGGGCAGGTGTAGGGGTATGTTTATTCTACATGTACCCCATAGTGTACCTGAGCTGGGAGTGCTTGATGTGCCCGTGTATGGTTAGTTTCACTCTGTGTGTACCCCGTGCTGTACCTGAGCTGGGAGTGTTTGATTGGACGGTGTTGGAGTAGTTTTAATCTGTATGTACCCCATGCTGTCCTTGAGCAGGGAGTGTTTAATGGGACGGTGTAGGGGTAGTTGTACTCTGTATGTACCCATGTTGCAACTGAGTTGGGAGTTTCTGATGAGACAGTGTAGGGGTAGTATTACGTGTATGTACACCATGCTGTACCTCATCTGGGAGTGTTTGATGGACCGGTGTAGGGGTACTATTTCTCTGTATGTACCCCATGCTGTAACTGTGCTGGGAGTGATTGTTGGGCCGGTGTAGGGTTAGTTTTACACTGTATGGATCCTTTGCTGTACCTGTGCTGGGACAGTTGGCTGGGCCGGTGTTGGGGTAGTTTTACTCTGTATGGAGCCCTATGCTGTACCTGAGCTGGGACTGTTTGATATGCCGGTGTAGGGGAAGTTTTACTCTGTATGTAACCCTTGCTATACCTGAGCTGTGAGTGTTTGATGAGCTGGTGTAGGGGTAGCTTTAGTCTGTATGTACCATGCTGTACCTGAGCTGTGAGTGTTTGATGGGCCGGTGCAGGGGAAATTTTTATCTGCATGTACAGCATGCTGTACCTGAGCTGGAAGTGTTTGATGGGCCGGTGTTGGGATCGTTTTGCTCTGTATGTACCCCATGCTGTACCTGAGCTGTGAGTGTTTGATGGCCTGGTGTAGGGGTAGCTTTAGTCTGTATATACCATGCTGTACCTGAGCTGAGAGTGGTGTCTATATGCACGCCATGCTGTAACTGAGCTGGGAGAGTTTGATGGGCCGGTGATGGGGGAGATTTACTCTGTAAAGGGCACCCTGCTGTACCTGACCTGGGAGTGTTTGAAGGGCCGGTGTAGAGGAAGTTTCTCTCTGTATGTACCCCATGCTGTACCTGAGCTGGGAGTGTCTGATGGGCCCTTCTTTGCATAGTTTTACTCTTTGTGTACCCCATGCTGTACCTGAGCTGGGAGTGTTTGATGGGCCGGTGTAGGGGTAACATTACTCTGCATGTACCCCATGCTGTACCTGAGCTGTAAGTGTTTGATGGGCCGGTGTAGAGCCAGCTTTACTCTGTATTTACCCGATGCTGTACCTGAGCTGGGAATATTTGATTGTCTGGTGTAGGGGTAGTTTTACTCTGTATGTATCCCATGCTGTACCTGAGCTGTGAGCGTTTGATGGACAGTGTAGGGGTAGTTTTACTCTCTATGTATCCCATGCTTTACCTTAGCTGGCTGTGTTTGATGGGTCGGATTAGGTGCAGTTTTACTCTGTATGTAACCCATAATCTATCTGAGCTGCGAATATTTGATGGGCCGATGTAGGGGTAATTTTACTCTGTGTGAACCTCTAGCTGTACCTGAGCTGGAAGTGTTTAATGGGCCGGATTAGGTGCACAGTTACTCTGTATGTAGCCCATGCTGTACCTGAGCATGCACTGTTTAATGGGCGAGTGTAGAGGTAGTTTTATTCTGTATGTACCCCATGCTGTACCTGAGCTGGGACTGTTGAATGGGCCGGTGTAGCGATTTTTTTACACTGTAGGAACCACATACTGCACCTGAGCTGGGAGTGTTTGATGCGCAGGTGTAGGGGTAGTTTTACTCTGTCTGTACCGCATGCTGTAACTGAGCTGGGAGTATTTGATGGGCCCTTATATGGGTAGTTATACTCTCTATGTACCCCCTCCTGTACCTTAACTGGGAGTACTTTATGGGCCGGTGTATGGTTAATTTTACACTGTATGTACCACATGCTGTACCTATACTGGAAGTGTTTGAGGGGACGGTGTAGATGTAGTTTTACTCTGTAAGTCCCCCATGCTGTGCCTGAGCTGGGAGTTTTTGATGGGCCGGTGTAGGCGTAGTCTTACTCTGCATGTACCGCATGCTGTACCTGAGCTGTAAGTGTTTGATGGACCGATGCAGGGGCAGCTTTACTCTGTATTTAGCCCATGTTGTACCTGAGGTGGGAATGTTTGATTGTCTGGTGTACTCTTACCTTTACACTGTATGTTCCCCATGCTGTACCTGAGCTTGTAGTCTTTGATGGGCCGTTGGAGAGCTGATTTTACTCTCTATGTACTCATGCTGTACCTGAGCTGGGAGTTATTGATGAGACAATGTAGGGGCAGTTTTACTCTGTATGTACACCATGCTGTACCTCATCTGGGAGTGTTTCATGGGCCGGTGTAGGTGTAGTTATTCTCTTATGTATCCCGTGCTGTAGCTGAGCTGGGAGTGTTTGATGGGCCAGTGTATGGGTAGTTTTACTCTTTATGGAGCCCCATGCAGTATCTGAGCTGGGAGTGTTTGATGGGCCAGTGTATGGGTAGTTTTACTCTTTATGGAGCCCCATGCAGTATCTGAGCTGGGAGTGTTTGTTGGGCCATTGTAGGGATAGTTTTGCAATGTATGTAACCTTTGCTGTACCTGTGCTGGGAGTGTTTGATGGGCCGGTGTAGGGGTAGTTTTTCACTTTATGAAGCCCATGCTGTACATGAGCTGGGACTCTTTGATATGCCAGTGTAGGGGAAGTTTTACTCTGTATGTACCCCATGCTGTACCTGAGCTGGGAGTGTTTGATGGGCCGGTGTTGGGGTAGTTTTACTCTGTATGTACCCCAAGCTGTACCTGAGCTGTGAGTGTTTGATGGCCTGGTGTAGGGGTAGCTTTAGACTGTATATACCATGCTGTACCTGAGCTGGGAGTGTTGATGGACCGGTGTTGGCATACTTTTACACTCTATGTTCGCCATGCTCTACCTGAGCTGGGATTGTTTGATAGGCCGGTGCAGGGGTCGATTTACTTTGTATGTTGATCATGCTGTATCTGTGCTGGAAGTGTTTGATATGCCGGTGATGGGGTACATTTACTCAGTAAGGAGCCCCGTGCTGTACCTGACCTGGGAGTGTTTGAAGGACCGGTATAGAGGAAGTTTTACTCTGTATGTGCCCCATGCTGTACCTGAAAAGGGAGTGCTTTATGGGCCGGTGTAGGGTTAGTTTTACACTGTATGTACCACATGCTGTACCTGTACTGGAAGTGTTTGATGGGCTGGTGTATGTGTAGTTTTACTCTGTATGTACACCATGCCGTACCTGAGCTGGGAGTTTTTGAAGGGCCAGTGTAGGCATAGTTTTACACTGTATGTACCCCATTCTGTGCCTGAGCTGGGAGTGTTTGATGGGCCGGTGTAGGCGTAATCTTACTCTGCATGTACCGCATGCTGTACCTGAGCTGTAAGTGTTTGATGGGCCGGTGTAGGGGCAGCTTTACTCTGTATTTACCCCAGGCTGTACCTGAGCTGGGAATGTTTGATTGTCTGGTGTCGAGGTAGTTTGACTTTGTGTGTACCCCATGCTGTACCTGAGCTGTGAGCGTTTGATGGACAGTGTAGGGGTAGTTTTACTCTCTATGTATCCCATGATGTACCTGAGCTGGGTTTGTTCGATGGGTCGGATTAGTTGCAGTTTTACTCTGTATGTAACCCATAATCTACCTGAGCTGCAAATTTTTGATGGGCCGAAGTAGGGGTAGTTTTACTCTGTGTGAACCCCTAGCTGTACCTGAGCTGGAAGGGTTTGATGGGCCGGAATAGGTGCAGTGTTACTCTGTATGTAGCCCATGCTGTACCTGAGCATGGGCTGTTTAATGCGCGAGTGTAGAGTTAGTTTTACTCTGTATGTACCCCATGCTGTAACTGAGCTCGGACTGTTGAATGGGCCGGTGTAGCGATTTTTTACACTGTAGGTACCCCATACTGTACCTGAGCTGGGAGTGTTTGATGGGCCGGTGTCGGGGTAGTTTTACTCTGTCTGTATCATATGCTGTAACTGATATGGGAGTGTTTGGTGGGCGTGTGTAGGGGTGGATTTACCCTGTATGCACCCATTCTGTCCCTGAGCTGGGAGTGTTTGATGGCCGGTGTACCTTTATCTTTACACTCTATGTTCCCCGTGCTGTACCTGAGCTTGGATTGTTTGATGGGCCGGTGTAGAGGTGATTTTACTTTCTATGTCCTCCCGCTGTACCTGAGCTGGGAGTTATTGATGAGACAGTGTTTGATGGGCTGGTGTTGGGGTAGTTTTACTCTGTATGTACCCCAAGCTGTACCTGAGCTGTGAGTGTTTGATGGCCTGGTGTAGGGGTAGCTTTAGACTGTATATACCATGCTGTACCTGAGCTGGGAGTGTTGATGGACCGGTGTTGGCATACTTTTACACTGTATGTACACCAAGTTGTACCTCATCTGGGAGTGTTTGATGGGCCGGTGTAGGGGTAGTTTTTCTCTGTATGCACGCCATGCTGTACCTGAGATGGGAGTGTTTGATGGGCCGGTGTATGGGTAGCTTTACTCTGTATGGAGCCCCATGCTGTACCTCAGCTGGGTCTGTTTGTTGGGTCGGTGTAGGGGTAGTATTACACTCTTTGGAGCCCCATGCTTTACCTGAGGCGGGAGGGTTTGTTCGGCCAGTGTAGAGTTATTTCACTGTGTATGTAAGCTTTGCTGTACCTGTGCTGGGAGTGTTGGATGGGTTGGTGTTGGGTAGATTTATTGTGTATGGAGCCCTAAGCTGTACCTGAACTGGGAGTGTTAAATTGGCCGGTGTAGGGTAGATTTACACTGTATGAACCCCATGCTGTACCTGAGCTGCGACTGTTTGATATGCCGGTTTAGGGGAATTTGCACTCTGTATGTAACCATTGCTGTACCTGTGCTGGGAGTGTTAAATTGGCCGGTGTAGAGGTAGTTTTACACTGTATATACCCCATGCTGTACCTGAGCTGTGAGCTTTTGATGGACAGTGTTGGGACACTTTTACACTGTATGTTCGCCATGCTGTACCTGAGCTTGGATTGTTTGATGGGCCGGTGCAGGGGTAGCTTTACTCTGTATGTTCATCATGCTGTACCTGTGCTGGGAGTGTTTGATATGCCGGTGATGGGGTAAATTTACTCTGTAAGGAGCCCCATGCTGTACCTGACCTGGGAGTGCTTGAAGGGCCGGTGTAGAGGAAGCTTTACTCTGTATGTACCCGATGCTGCACCTGAGCTGGCAGTGTTTGATGGGCCCTTGCATTGTAGTTTTACACTGTATGTACCCCATCCTGTACCTGAACTGGGAGTGTTTTATGGGCTGGTGTAGCGTTTATTTTTCTCTGTATGTACTCTGTATGTACCCCACCCTGATCCTGAGCTGTAAGTGTTTAATGGGCTGGTGTACTAATCTGAGGAAGGACATTCTTGCCATGGAAGGAGTGGCAGGAATGACGTTTGAGAAGAGGTTGTGTCGATTGGGCTTATACTCACTGGAGTTTAGAAGATTGATAGGGGATCTCATCGAAACCTATAAAATTCTGTCAGGCCTGGACAGACTAGCTGCAGGAAGGATGTTTCCGATGGCCGGGGAGTCCAGAACCAGGGGTCATAGTATAAGTATAAGGGGTAAACCATTTGGGACTGAAATGAGGAGGAATTTCTTCACCCAGAGAGTGGTGAAGCTGTGGAATTCTCTGCCACAGAGGGCGGCGAAGTACAGTACATTAAATATATTCAAGAAGGAGATGGATATATTTCTAAAGGGATCAAGGGATATGGGGAGAAAGCAGGGACAGGGTACTGAATTTGGATGATCAGCCATGATCTCATTGAATGGCGGAGCAGGCTCGAGGGGCCGAATGGCATACTCCTAGTCCATGCTGTACCTGAGCTGGGACTGTTTAATATGCTGGTGTAGGGGAAGTTTTACTCTGTATGTCCCCCATCCTGTAGCTGAGCTGGGAGCGTTTGATGGGCCGGTGTAGGTGTAATTTTACTCTGCATGTACCACATGCTGTACCTGAGCTGGAAGTGTTTGATGGGCCCGTGTAGGGGAAGCATTACTCTGTATTTACCCCATGCTGTACCTGAGCTGGGAATGTTTGATTGTCCGGTGTAGAGGTAGTTTTACTCTGTACTTACCCCATGCTGTACCTGAGCTTGGAGTGTTTGATGGGCCGGTGTAGGGGTAGTTTTGCTCTGTATTTACCCCATGCAGTAACTGAGTGGGAGTGTTTGATGGGCCGGTGTAGGTGTAGTTTTACACTGTCTATATCCCATGCTGTGCCTGAGCTGTGAGTGTTTGATGGACGGTGTAGGGGTAGTTTTACTCTCTATGTACCCCATGCCGAACCATAGCTGGGAGCGTTGGATGAGCCGGATTAGGTGCAGTTTTACTCTGTATGTAACCCATGCTGTACCTGAGCATGGACTGTTTAATGGGCGAGTGTAGAGGTAGTTTTACTCTGTGTGTACCCCATGCTGTAGCTGAGCTGGGAGTCTTTGATGGCTGTGTGAAGGGGTAGCTTTACTCTGCATGTAGCCATGCTGTACCTGAGCTTGGAGAATTTGATGGTCCGGTGTAGGGGTAGTTTTACTCTCTATGTACCCCATGCTGTACCTCAGCTTGCAATGTTTGATGGGCCAGTGTAGAGGTGATTTTACTCTATATGTACGCAAGCTGTACCTGAGCTGGGACAGTTTGATGGGCTGGTGTACGGTTAGTTTTACACTGTATGTACCCCATGATGTACCTGAGCTGTGAGTTTTTGATGAGACAGTTTAGGGGTAGATTTACTCTGTATGTACTCCATGCTGTATCTCATCTGGGATTGTTTGATGGGCCGGTGTAGGGGTAGCTCTTCTCTGTATGCACGCCATGCTGTAACTGAGCTGGGTGTGTTTGATGGGCCGGTGAATGGGTAGTTTACTCTGTATGGAGCCACATGCTGTTTCTGAGCTGGGTGCATTTGTTGAGCCGATGTAGGGGTAGTTTTACACTGTATGGAGCCCCATGCTTTATCTGAGGCGGGAGGGTTTGTTGGGCCTGTGTAGGGGTATATCACTCTGTATGTAAGCTTTGCTGTACCTGTGCTGTGAGTGTTGGATGGGCCGGTGTTGGGGTAGATTTATTCTGTATGGAGTCCTATGCTGTACCTGACCTGGGTGTGTTAAGTGGGCCAGTGCAGGGGTAGATTTACACTGAATGAACCCCATGCTGTCCCTGAGCTGTGACTGTTTGATATGCCGGTTTAGGGGAAGTTTTACTCTGTATGTAACCATTGCTGTACCTGTGCTGGGAGTGTTTGATGGGCCCTTGTATGGGGTGTTTCACTCTGTATGTACCCCATCCTGTACCTGATCTGGGAGTGTTTGATGGGTCGGTGTTGGGGTAGTTTTTCTCTGTATATGCCCCATGCTGTATCTGAGCTGTGAGTGTTTGATGGGCTGGTGTAGGTGTAGCTATAGACTGTATATACCATGCTGTACCTGAGCTTGGAGTGGTGAATGTCCGGTGTTGGGATATTTATACATTGTATGTACGCCATGCTTACCTTAGCTGGGAGTGTTTGATGGGCCGGATTAGGTGCAGCTTTACTCTGCATGTAACCCATACTCTCTCTGAGCTGCGAATTATTGATGGGCCGATGTAGGGGTTGTTTTACTCTGTATGAAACCCTAGCTGTACCTTATCTGGAAGTGTTTGATGGGCCGGATTAGGTGCAGTTTTACTCTCTATGTAGCCCATGCTGTACCTGAGCATGGATTGTTTAATGGGCGATTGTAGAGGTAGTTTTACACTATATTTACCCCATGATGTAACTGAGCTGGGATTTTTGATGAGACAGTATAGGGGTAGTTTTACTCTGTATGTACACCATGCTGTACCTCATCTGTGAGTGTTTGTTGGGCCGTTGTAGGATTTGTTTTTCTCTGTATGTACGCTATGCTGTACCTGAGCTGGGAGCGTTTGATGGGATGGTGTATGGCTAGTTTTACTCTTTATTGAGCCCCATGCTGCAGCTGACCTGGGAGTGTTTGTTGCGCCGGTGTAGGGGTAGTTTTACTCTGTATGTACCCCATGCTGTACCTGAGCTGTGACTGTTTGAAAGGCCGGTGTTTGGGTTGTTTTACTCTGTATATACCCCATGCTGTACCTGAGTTGTGAGTGTTTAATGGGCTGGTGTAGGGGTAGCTTTAGACTGTATATACCATGCTGTACCTGAGCTGGGAGTGGTGGTAGTCCGTTGCTGGGATATTTTTACACTGTATATACGCCATGCTGCACCTGAGCTGGGAGTGTTTGAAGGGCCGGTGCAGGGGTAGCTTTACTCTCTATGTTCATCATGCTGTTCCTGTGCTGGGAGTGTTGGATATGCCGGTGATGGGGTAGATTTACTCTGTAAGGAGCCCCATTCTGTACCTGTCCTGGGAGTGTTTGAAGAGCCGGTGTAGAGGAAATTTTACTCTGTATGTACCCGATCCTGTACCTGAACTGGGTGTGTTTTATGGGCCGGTTTAGGGTTAATTTTACACTGTATGTACAACATGCTGTACCTGTACTGGGAGTGCTTGATGGACCGGTGTAGGGGTAGTTTTACTCTGTATGTACCCCATGCAGTACCTGAGCTGGAAGTGTTTTATGGGACTGTGTAGGGGTAGCTTTACTCTGTATTTACCCGATGCAGTACCTGAGCTGGAAGTGTTTTATGGGACTGTGTATGGGTAGCTTTACTCTGTATTTACCCGATGCAGTACCTGAGCTGGAAGTGTTTTATGGGACTGTGTAGGGGTAGCTTTACTCTCTATTTACCCCATGCAGTACCTGAGCTGGAAGTGTTTTATGGGACTGTGTAGGGGTAGCTTTACTCTGTATTTACCCCATGCTGTACCTGAGCTGGGAATGTTTGATTGTCTGGTGTAGAGGTAGTCTAGAAAAGGGGGAAGGTGGGGTGCGGTTTTGGTTGCCGCTGGGGTTTGTCTCTGGCCAGTCAGAAGTATCTGAGCTGATCCAGGCCCTGTGCGGTTTTGACTCACTCCCCTTTCTGGTTCTGACCACCGGACTTATTTCAGTAGCGATGTAGACAACAAGAGACTCGTGGTTATGTGCAAAGAAGACCAGAAATATAAAAAGGTGAATTGAAAATAATGAATACTGCACACTTTTACTTAATACAGCACACCTTTGCTTAATACAGCACACTTTTGCTTAAAGGGGAGGAGAAACGGACACATATCGTGAAAATTGCCTAAAATTACAATTTAACAAAATTCCCCTTTAATTCCCAACCCTAATACCTCTCTAGGTTGCCTTGTAGTGGGCCATAAAACTTATGCTTACCAGTGAACACCTGCTCCATGCCCCTGCGGTCTGTCTTTGATTCTTCACCACCCTGAAGTAGAGATACCCCAGTCATTCAAAAGTAACTGCTGGTATTCCACTTCTTTGGGCGGGTTGCTGAGCTGTTCCTCTTGTAGGCAGGGCATTGGAGGCAAGGCGGCAGAGAGAGAGAGAATGGCTTCCTGAGGGGCTATCTTTATACCCCATTGCGAGCCGTTATCTTCGCGCCCAAATCTGGATATATCTGGGCAATACAAAAGGGACCGATCTGTCCCCCTTGACTGCAATGTGTTTGAATGTGTTTCCCATTCATTCAACTGGTTTGTGCTCAGTTTAAAATGTCCCACTGATTTCTCAAGTGCTGCACAAACAAATCCTTAAGTGTTCAATCAACAGCACTCACATGCTTTGTAAACAATCCGTTGTCCTGTGGTCACCGCCCAACCGCAATTAATTGACAGCTTCAAGTGCTGAATCTCTTGAGTCAACACTGTTGAGAGCTTTGTAAGCAAACAATCCTTTGTTCGATGTTGAACTTCCTAAACCGCAGTTGATTAACAGCTTAAGTACCTCAAGTGCTTCAACCAGTGACGGGAGATGTTCAGACAGGAAGTCTTTCTCTTTTGCTACGAGGCCTGCTAGCCATCTCCGATGCCCTGGGTGTTTAAAGTACATTCTCACCAGGTTTTCTTTAATCAAATATTCTTCGGGGGCTGTCGAAATTTTCTGAAATTTTGCGAACCTTTCAGTCCCCCCTGGGATACTAAAACTTGCTTGTAGTATCCTGTTTAAGGTTGAGCAATAATTTCTGACGCCGCACAAACGACCAAACGACCTTCCCTTATACTTATCTATATCTATCTCTGCTCCCTCGACTCCTCCATCCCCCTTACCCAGAGAGAATCGCTGTACACGGTGGTCATTTATCGATAGAAAAAAACGTTTAGTTACAATAATTCAAAGCACAGAGGGGATCCAATGCCCCTGCACCACTGATTATTTACATTAATCCAAGCATGGAGTGGGTCCAATACCCCTGCACCACTTGTGACATAGTTTTAACACGATACAACACCTTTAAAGAGATTAACACCAAGCCAAAACATACCTGTTAAAAACACAAACGGAAGAAAATGAGCTTCATTTCCTTTTTTTTAATAATGCAATTGCCTGACCTTTTAATAAATGGCACCATTCTTCAGCCATAAATGTATTTCAAACTTCCACAATCTGCAAACACAACAATTCACAGGCATATGCAATTTGTTCAATTGACTCTAAACAAGTAGTACAATCTCACAGTTAGGAACTAAATTCACACATTATTTCTTTGGAGTTGGGAACGGTACATAATATAAAATATAAAATAGTTAACAAGCTTTTTGTAATCACTTAATCTTAATCTGAATTTCCAATAACAGTTTAATTGCTGTGGGCATCTGCCTCCTGCAGACCCCTCCCTTCGTGGGCTAGGGGTGCTCCCTTCCCTGAGCATCCAAAGACACGATGGTCCTCTGCACCTTCCAAAACTCTGAAAAAGACTTAAAAAAAATACATCTAGCCAAGTTCCCTGGCTCGGTGGAATGTGATCGGGTCCCGCGACCTTGGCTCACATAGACAACACTCTGGAATGGTACCATACTTAAAACTTATACTCTAATAATTAACACTACCGAATTGCAAAATAAGTTTAAAATTAACACATTCTAACTTAATCCTCTATACACGTTACTTGAACAAATCTATATACAAGTGCTGCCCATCTCCGGGCGGCCAGCCTAATC
The DNA here is from genome assembly GCF_052327205.1 of Somniosus microcephalus. Taxonomy (NCBI): domain Eukaryota; kingdom Metazoa; phylum Chordata; class Chondrichthyes; order Squaliformes; family Somniosidae; genus Somniosus; species Somniosus microcephalus. Next base: position 55,983,747 of record NW_028225180.1, read on the forward strand.
CTTTTTGGACTGTTGCAGGCTACTGCCTGCAGTGAAGCTAGACTGATCCCAACTTCTGGTCCCTCGCAGCTTATGGCTGCTGGTTGGGGACTACTGTCTTTTGGCTATTCTGGAAAGTGGGTGACCATACTTTCTTGGGCTGGGGTACCCGAAGAGACCTCCTAGGGAGTGTCGTTGGTGGGGCTACCATGGCGAGCAAACCCTTAGCTCGGTCCACAGTCCTTGCTGGCTGGGGTCCTTCTCCGTCGGGTCCCTCCCTTCCCAAACCTGGGCAGGGGACAGGCAATCACTTGCCACCGGCTGCCGGTGGCTGAGAGTCTTCCCCTTCAGGTCTAAAACCTGGCTCAGGCTCCTCCCCGGAGTTCCACAAGAGAGGGGAAATCGCTCGGACCAAGTGCTGGGGAACTTCTCCCTTCACGCACGCGACTGCGCCTGCGTGTGCTGTCTGTGTGAGTGTACACACTGCAGGTGGAGGATTTCTAATCTCAGGTTCAATCCCAGTTGCCTGTTTCCCTGCCTCCGGCTTTAGCAATTTGGGTTGTTTAATATGACTAGCAGCCTGCCAGTAACCCTGTTCTAAATTCTTTCTCCTCACCAGGGCAGCCGTAAAGGCGGAATCTTGGGCTTGGACCTGCTTTTGTCCGGGGCCAAAACTATCCCCTGTGTGCCTCCCTTGTCCTGGATTGCTGCATCCGGACCCACTCGACAGGGGTGCCAGAACTCTCCTTCCCTGTCCCCCTGCTTGGCCAGCTCTTTGGTCTTGTGGTTACCCTCCCACGTCGTATGGGGGGATGCTTAACCTATGGCCAAATGTTTTAACCTTACCTCAGCCTGCTCGTTCCCTGTGGGTCCCATTAAGCTAAATGGGACCTTGTTAGACCGGTGTCAATTGCTCAGGTCTTCTGAATGGACCACCGTGCTGGAAGCTCCAGTGTCCACCGAATATCTCCCCTGCACCGTCTTCACCCTCATCTTATCATAAAGCCTGCTCCCCTCAGCATTTTCGCAGGGACACAGGTCGACAGGCTGTGCTGGCTGCAATCATTGCTGGGTGTGGGATGGGGCAGACGGGGTCAAAGCACCGGTGGTGGCTGCTGCACTCCCCTGGCCAGTCAGTAGAGAATGTAGGGACTGTAAAAATGACTCAATCGCTGCGGGAGGTATATCTGGCCCTGCCCTTTGGGCTGGGGCTGTGGGATCCTTTCCCTTGTTATCTTTCGAGAGATTCTTACAGTTTATTCTCCAGTGACCGCCTTTCCTGCACCCATAACAATTTAACTTAACCTGGGAGGGACGGTTTCCCTCCTGGTGCCACTCTTTCTTACTCTGGCTCCCAGGATTAACCTCATGGACTTTTCCCTTGGGTTGGGGCGCCTCGATACACCTCATGTTTCTAAAGGCTACTGTGAGCCGGCGGATCACCACTGCTTCGGTGGCCTGGGGGTTTCGAGGGTCAAACCAAGCCATGACCTGGGCTTGGATCTGGGGTAGGCTGTTAGTCATAAGACAACGGAGCCAGTGAGTCAATTGGACTGGGTTCAGTGCTGCCCACCCTGGCATTCCCAGGCATGCACTCTGGTAGACTGGCCACAGCTTGTCTGCAAACGCCTGCGGGGAAACCCCTGGGAGCTGCACCATTTTTTCTACCCGGGCGAATGGACAACCATCATTTTGTCCCATGGCCTCCAATATCTCATTCCTCAGATCCTCATAATCCTTCTGCCTCCTTTTGCAGTCGCCAGATAGGGCCTGGAGGAGACCACCTCCCAGGGAAAACAGCAGTATTTTTGCTTGCTCTGCATCATCGCAGTCATTAACACAAGCAGCTTCTTCTATCTCCCTGAAGTGCAGTGAGGGGTCAGCCTTTTTCGTGAGCTTGGGGATGTGGCATACCATGTCCCTGAGCTTGTTCGGTACCACAAACTGATTCTGGATGGCTCCTGCGTCATCTTCATCAATGGGCGGACCGTACCTCCGTTGTCGGAGGGGGTACACTGGTCCTGGTCCCGGCCTATATAGCGGGGCTTGCTGTGCTTCCTCTACCACCTCATCCTCCACCCCTTTGCTGCCAGATCTCCTGAAAGCTCGGAGCTGTGGGTGGTGGTCGTGGGACCTCTGATTCCCTGACCAACTTTGTTCTGGGTGTTGCCTGTGGGACAGTTCTATCTGGTTTGCCGGTAAAATCCGACTGGCCTATCTTCGGGCTGATAAGACATATCATCCCCTTTGCCCTCTTTCAAGCCATATTCAAGCTTTCTATCTCTTCCTTACAGGGGCCATGATCTGCTTCCTCAAACCCTTGGTTGCAGGCCAGCTTATATGCTGCCTTTACCTCCCTAAACTTTTCCTCCTGCTCTCTTACTGCTTGTATGAGGCGGTGTTCTCCTCCCGCACCCTCATCTCATTGCTATTGGCCTCTGCAACTAAGCACTTCAGGTACTCTAATTGGTACTTCATGTGGCTTTTGCCCTCACTAAGCTGGTCCACCAGGCGCTCTGTCTTGGCCTGGTATTCTTCAATCTCCATTTCCTTATCCCAACTCTCTTTTTAACTTCCCTAAGCCTGCGGGTACCTAACCACAAACATATCAGTTGGATAAAAAGAAAACCAATAACTGCTGCTCTCTCCAGACCCAGACCACCGTCTGCTACGTTGCATACTGTTGCCGAGGGTCCTGCCCCAGTCGCCATTTTGTAGAAAAGGGGGAAGGTGAGGTGTGGTTTTGGTTGCCCCCGTGGTTTGTCTCTGGCCAGTCAGAAGTATCTGAGCTGCTCCAGGCCCCGTGCGGTTTCGAATCGCTCCACTTTCTGGTTGTGACCGGCGGACTTATTTCAGTAGCGATGTAGACAAAACGAGACTCATAGTTGGGTGCAAAGAAGACCAGTATTTATTGAAATTTTAAAAAAATGAATTGAAAATAATGAATACAGCACACATTTTCTTAATACAGCACACCTTTACTTAATACAGCACACCTTTACTTAATACAGCACACTTTTACTTAATATAGCACACTTTTACTTAACGGGGAGGAGAAATGGACACATCGAGGGAAAATTGACTAAAATTACAATTTAACAAAATTCCCCTTAAATTCCCACCCCTAATACCTATCTAGGTTGCCTTTTAATGGGCCAGAAAACTTATGCGCACCAGTGAATGCCTGCTCCATGCCCCTGCAGTTCCAAAGTAGATATACCCCAGTAATTCAAAAGTAACTGCTGGTATTCCACTTCTTAGGGCGGGCTGCTGAGCTCTCCCTCTTGTAGGCAGGGCATCGGAGGCAAGGCGGCAGAGAGAGAAAGAATGGCTTCCTGAGGGGCTATCTTTATACCCCATTGGGAGCCGTTATCTTCGCGCCCAAATCTGGATGTATCTGTGCTATACAAAAGGGACCGATCTGTCCCTATTGACTGTAATGGGTTTGAATGTGTTTCCCATTCGTTCAACTGGTTTGTGCTCAGTTTAAAATGTCCCACTGATTTCTCAAGTGCTGGACAAACAAATCCTTAATGTTCAGTCAACTGCACTCAAGTGCTTTGTAAACAATCCATTGTCCTGTGGTCACTGCCCAACCACAATTGATTGACAGCTTCAAGTGCTTAAGCTCTTGAGTCAACACTGTTGAGAGCTTTGTAAACAAACAATCCTTTGTTCGATGTTGAACTTCTTAAACCGCAGTTGATTGACAGTTTAAGTACCTCAAGTACTTCAAGCAGTGATGGGAGATGTTCAGACAGGCAGTTTATCTCTTTTGCCACGAGGCCTGGCAGCAATCTTTGATGCCCTGGGTTTTTAAGGTACATTCCAAACAGGTTTTCTTTAATCAAATAATCTTCGGGGGCTGTCGAAATTTTCCAAAATTTTGCAAACCTTATGGTTGTTTATTCTGTATGTATCCAATCCTGTACCTGAGCTGTGAGGGTTTCAGGGACGGTGTGGTGGTAGTTTTACTCTCTATGTACCCCATGCTGTACCTGAGCTGGGAGTGCTGGCTGGGCCGGATTAGGTGCAGTTTTACTCTGTATGTAACCATGCTGTACCTGAGCATGGACTGTTTAATGGGCGAGTGTAGAGGTAGTTTTACTCTCTATGTACCCAATGCTGTACCTGAGTTGGGAGTGTTGAATGGGCCAGTGGAGGGATTTCTTTACACTGTATGTACCCCATACTGTACCTGAGCTGGGAGTGTTTGATGAGCCGGTGTGGGGGTATTTTTACTCAGAATGTACACCATGCATTACCTGATCTGGAAGTGTTTGATGGCCTGGTGTAGGAAGAGTTTTGCTCTGTGTCAACCCCATGCTGCAACTGAGCTGGAAGTGTTTGCTGCGCGTGTGTAGGGGTTGCTTTACTCTGTATGTACCCATGCTGTACCTGAGCTTGTAGTGTTTGATGGGCCGGTGCAGAGGTGATTTTACACTCTATGTATCCTTGATGTACCTGAGCTGGGAGTGTTTGATGGGCCGGTGTAGGGGTAGTTTTACACTGTATGTACACCATGCTGTACCGCATCTGGGAGTGTCTGATGGGCCGGTATAGGGGTAGTTTTTCTCTATGTACCCCATGCTGTACCTGAGCTGGGAGTGTTTGATGGGCCGGTGTATGGGTAGTTTTCCTCTGTATGGCGCCCCATGCTTTACCTGAGGTAGGAGTGAGGAGTGTCTGTTGGGCCAGTGCAGGGGTCAGTTTTTCTCAGTATGTAACCTTTTCTGTACCTGTGCTGCCAGTGTTTGATGGGCCGGTTTTCGGGTAGTTTTACTCTGTATGGAGTACTATGCTGTACCTGACCTGGGAGTGTTTGATGAGCCGGTGTAGGGGTAGGTTTACACTGTATGAACCCCATGCTGTACCTGAGCTGGGAATGTTTGATGGGCTGGTGTATGGGTAGTTTTACTCTGTATGGTGCCCCATGCTTTACCTGAGGTAGGAGTGAGGAGTGTCTGTTGGGCCAGTGCAGGGGTCAATTTTACTCAATGTGTAACCTTTGCTGTACCTGTGCTGGCAGTGTTTGATGGGCCGGTGTTCGGGTAGTTTTACTCTGTATGGAGCCCTATGCTGTACCTGACCTGGGAGTGTTTGATGAGCCGGTGTAGGGGTAGATTTACACTGTATGAACCCCATGCTGTACCTGAGCTGGGAACGTTTGATGGGCTGGTGCAGGGGTAGCTTTACTCTGTATGTACCCATCCTGTACCTGAGCTGGGAGTGGTGATGGGCCAGTTTTGGGATATTTTTGCACTGTATACATGCCATGCTGCACCTGAGCTGGGAGTGTTTGATGGGCCGGTGCAGGGGTAGCTTTACTCTGTATGTACCCCATCCTGTACCTGAACTGGGAGTGTTTAATGGGCCGGTCTAGCATTGTTTTTACACTGTATGTACCCCATGCTGTAACAGAGCTGTGAGTGTTACGTGGGCGTGTGTAGGGGTGGCCTTACTCTGCATTTACCCATGCTGTACCTGAGCTGGGAGTGTTTGATGCGCCGGTGCAGGGGTAGTTTTACTCTGTATGTACACCATGCTGTACCTCATCTCGGATTGTTTGATGGGCCGGTGTAGGCGTAGTATTTCTCTGTATGTACGCCATGCTCTACCTGAGCTGGGAGTGTTTGATTGGCTGGTGTATGAGTAGTTTTACACTGTATGGAGCCCCATGCTCTATCTGAGCTGGGAGTGTTTGTTGGGCCGGTGTAGGGGTAGTTTTACACTGTATCGAGCCCCATGCTTTACCTGAGGTGGAGGGTTTGTTGGGCCAGTGTAGTGGTAGTTTTACTCTTTATGTAAGCTTTGCTGTACCTGTGCTGGGACTTTTGTATTGGCCGGTGTCGGCGTAGATTTACTCTGTGTGCAGCACTATGCTATACCTGACCTGGGAGTGTTCGATGGGCCGGTGTAGGGGTAGATTTGCACTGTATGAACGCCATGCTGTACCTGAGCTGTGACTGTTTGATATGCCGGTGTAGGGGAGTTTTACTCTGTATGTAACCATTGCTGTACCTGTGCTGGGAGTGTTTGATGTGCGGTTTAGTGGTAGTTTTACACTGTATGTACCCATGCTGTACTTGAGCTGGAAGTTTTTCATGGGCTGGTGTACGGGTAGTTTTACTCTGCATGTACGCCAAGCTGTAACTGAGCGGAGAGTGTTTGATGGACGATGTAGAGGTAGATTTACTCTGTATGTACCCCATGCTGTACCTGTGCTGGGAGTGTTTGATGGGCCCTTGTATGGTTAGTTTTACTCTATGTGTATCCCATCCTGTAACAGATCTGGGAGTGTCTGATGGGCCGTTGTACGGTTAATTTTACTCTGTATGTACTCCATGCTATACCTAAGCTGGGTGTGTTTGATGGGTGGTGTTGGAATAGTTTTACTCTTTATGTACCGCATGCTGTAAGTGAGCTGGGAGTTTTTGATGGGCCTGTGTAGGGGAAGTTTTACTCTGTATGTACCCCATACTATACCTGAGTTTGGAGTGTTTGATGGGCCGGTGTAGGGGTAGCTTAACTCTGTATTTAGCCCATGCTGTTCCTGAGCTTGGAATGTTTGATTGTCCGGTGTAGAGGTAGGTTTCCTCTGTATGTACCCCATGCTGTACTTGAGCTGTGAGCGTTTGATGGCCGATGTAGGGGTAGTTTTACTCTGTATGATCCCCATGCTGTACCTGAGCTGGAAGTGTTAATGGGCCGGATTATGTGCAGTCTTACTCTGTATGTAGCCCATGCTGTACCTGAGCTGTGAGCGTTTGATGGACGATGTAGGGGAGTTTTACTCTGTATGAAGCCCATGCTGTACCTGTGCTGGGAGTGTTTAATGGGCCACTGTGGTGGAAGTTCTACTCTGTATGTACCCCATGCCGTACATGAGCTGGGAGTGTTTGATGGGCCGGTGTAGAGGTTTTTTAAACTGTATGTACCACCTGCTGTACCTGAACTGGTAGTGTTTGATGGGCCGGTGTAGGTTTATTTTTACTCGCTATGTACCCCATGCTGTCACTGAGCTGGGAGTGCTTGATGGGCCGGTGTTTGGGTAGTTTTACTCTGTATTTACCCCATGCTGTACCTGAGCTGGGAGTGTTTGATTGGCCAGTGTAGGGGTTGTTTTACTCTGTATGTCACGCTTGCTGTACCTGTGCTGGGAGTGTTAGCTGGGCCAGTTTAGGCGTAGTTTTACACTGTTTGTACACCATGCTGTAACTGTGCTGGGAGTGTTTGGTGGGCCGGTGTAGGGGTCGTTTTACTCTGTATATATCACATGCTGTAGCTGAGCTGGGATAGTTTGATGGGCCGGTGAAGGGGTTGTTATACTCTGTATGTTCCCCATGCTGTACCTGAGCTGGGAGTTTTTGATGGGTCAGTGTATAGCTAGTTTTACTCTGTATGTACCCGATGCTGTACCTGAGTTGGGAGTGTTTGATGGGTCAGTGTAGGGGTAGCTTTACTCTGTATGTACCCCATGCTGTACCTGAGCTTGGTGTGTTTGATGGGCTGTTGATGGGGTAGATTTACTCTTTTTCAACCCCATGCTGTACCTGAGCTGGTAGTGTTGAATAGGCCGGTGTAGTGGTAGTTTTACTCTGAATGTACACCATGCTTTTCCTGAGCTGGGAGTGTTTGTTGGGCGTGGTATATACAGAGTAACACAACCCCTACACCGGCCCATCAAACACTCACAGAACAGGTACAGCATGGTGTACAAACAGTGTAAAACTACGCCTAAACTGGCATAGCAAAGACTCGCAGCACAGGTACTGCAAGGATGACATACAGAGTAAAGCAACCCCTACACCGGCCAATCAAACACTCCCAGCTCAGGTACAGTATGGGGTGCATACAGTCTGAGAATCGCCCTACACCCCCCATTCAACACTCCCAGCTCAGGTACAGCATGGGGTACATACAGAGTAAAACTGCCCCAACACCGGCCCATCAAGCACTCCCAGCTCAGTGACAGCATGGGGTACATAGAGAGTAAAAATAAACCTACACCAGCCCATCAAACACTCCCAGTTCAGGCTTTACTCTGTATGTACCCCATGCTGTACCTGAGCTGTGAGTGTTTGATGGGACGGTGTAGTGGAATTTTTGCTCTGTATGTACCACATGCTGTACCTGAACTGGGAGTGGTTGATGGGCCGGTGTAGGTTTATTTTTACTCGCTATGTACCCCATGCTGTCACTGAGCTGGGAATGCTTGATGGGCCGGTGTTTGGATAGTTTTACTCTGTATTTACCCCATGCTGTACCTGAGCTGGGAGTGTTTGATTGGCCGGTGTAGGGGTTGTTTTACTCTGTATGTTACGCTTGCTGTACCTGTGCTGGGAGTGTTTGCTGGGCCAGTTTAGGCGTAGTTTTACACTGTTTGTACACCATGCTGTAACTGTGCTGGGAGTGTTTGATGGACCGGTGTAGGGGTCGTTTTACTCTGTATATACCACATGCTATAGCTGAGCTGGGATAGTTTGATGGGCCGGTGTAGGGGTTGTTATACTCTGTATGTACCCCATGCTGTACCTGAGCTGGGAGTTTTTGACGGGTCAGTGTATAGCTAGTTTTACTCTGTATGTACCCGATGCTGTACCTGAGTTGGGAGTGTTTGATGGGTCAGTGTAGGGGTAGCTTTACTCTGTATGTACCCCATGCTGTACCTGAGCTTGGTGTGTTTGATGTGCTGTTGATGGGGTAGATTTACTCTGTTTCAACCCCATGCTGTACCTGAGCTGGTAGTGTTGAATAGGCCGGTGTAGTGGTAGTTTTACTCTGAATGTACACCATGCTTTTCCTGAGCTGGGAGTGTTTGTTGGGCGTGGTATATACAGAGTAAAACAACCCCTACACCGGCCCATCAAACACTCACAGAACAGGTACAGCATGGTGTACAAACAGTGTAAAACTACGCCTAAACTGGCATAGCAAAGACTCGCAGCACAGGTACAGCAAGGATGACATACAGAGTAAAGCAACCCCTACACCGGCCAATCAAACACTCCCAGCTCAGGTACAGTATGGGGTGCATACAGTCTAAGAATCGCCCTACACCCCCCCATTCAACACTCCCAGCTCAGGTACAGCATGGGGTACATACAGAGTAAAACTGCCCCAACACCGGCCCATCAAGCACTCCCAGCTCAGTGACAGCATGGGGTACATAGAGAGTAAAAATAAACCTATACCAGCCCATCAAACACTCCCAGTTCAGGCCTAACTCTGTATGTACCCCATGCTGTACCTGAGCTGTGAGTGTTTGATGGGCCGGTGTAGTGGAAGTTTTGCTCTGTATGTACCACATGCTGTACCTGAACTGGGAGTGGTTGATGGGCCGGTGTAGGTTTATTTTTACTCGCTATGTACCCCATGCTGTCACTGAGCTGGGAGTGCTTGATGGGCCGGTGTTTGGGTAGTTTTACTCTGTATTTACCCCATGCTGTACCTGAGCTGGGAGTGTTTGATTGGCCGGTGTAGGGGTTGTTTTACTCTGTATGTCACGCTTGCTGTACCTGTGCTGGGAGTGTTTGCTGGGCCAGTTTAGGCGTAGTTTTACACTGTCTGTACACCATGCTGTAACTGTGCTGGGAGTGTTTGATGGACCTGTGTAGGGGTCGTTTTACTCTGTATATACCACATGCTGTAGCTGAGCTGGGATAGTTTGATGGGCCGGTGTAGGGGTTGTTATACTCTGTATGTACCCCATGCTGTACCTGAGCTGGGAGTTTTTGATGGGTCAGTGTATAGCTAGTTTTACTCTGTATGTACCCGATGCTGTACCTGAGTTGGGAGTGTTTGATGGGTCAGTGTAGAGGTAGCTTTACTCTGTATGTACCCCATGCTGTACCTGAGCTTGGTGTGTTTGATGGGCTGTTGATGGGGTAGATTTACTCTGTTTCAACCCCATGCTGTACCTGAGCTGGTAGTGTTGAATAGGCCGGTGTAGTGGTAGTTTTACTCTGAATGTACACCATGCTTTTCCTGAGCTGGGAGTGTTTGTTGGGCGTGGTATATACAGAGTAAAACAACCCCTACACCGGCCCATCAAACACTCACAGAACAGGTACAGCATGGTGTACAAACAGTGTAAAACTACGCCTAAACTGGCATAGCAAAGATTCGCAGCACAGGTACAGCAAGGATGACATACAGAGTAAAGCAACCCCTACACCGGCCAATCAAACACTCCCAGCTCAGGTACAGTATGGGGTGCATACAGTCTAAGAATCGCCCTACACCCCCCCATTCAACACTCCCAGCTCAGGTACAGCATGGGGTACATACAGAGTAAAACTGCCCCAACACCGGCCCATCAAGCACTCCCAGCTCAGTGACAGCATGGGGTACATAGAGAGTAAAAATAAACCTACACCAGCCCATCAAACACTCCCAGTTCAGGCTTTACTCTGTATGTACCCCATGCTGTACCTGAGCTGCGAGTGTTTGATGGGCCGGTGTAGTGGAAGTTTTGCTCTGTATGTACCACATGCTGTACCCGAACTGGGAGTGGTTGATGGGCCGGTGTAGCGATAATTTCACTCTGTATGTACACCATGCTGTACCTGTGATTGGAGTGTTTGATTGGCCGGTTTACGGATAGGTTTACTCTGTATGGAGCCCCATGCTTTACCTGTCCTGGGAGTGTTTGATGGGCCGGTGTAGGTGTGGTTTTACATTGTATTTACTCCATGCTTTATCTGAGAGTGGAGTATTTGATGGGCCAGTGTAGATTTAATTTTACTCTGTATGTAACCCGCGCTGTACCTGAGCTAAGAGTGTTTGATGGGCCGGTGTAGCTGTAGGTTTCCTCTGTATGTACCCAATGCTGTACCTGAGCTTGGAGTGTTTGATGTGCCGGTGCAGAAGTAGTTTTATTCTGTATGTGAACCATGCTGTACGGGTGCTGGGAGTGTTTGATGGGCCGGTGTAGGGGATGTTTTACACTGCACGTACCACGTGCTGTACGTGACCTGTGAGCGTTTGATGGGCTGGTGTAGGGGTAGTTTTACTATGTATGGACCCAATGCTGTACCAGATGTGGGAGTATTTGATGGGCCGGTGGAGGAATATTTTTACACAGTATGTATCCCATGCTGTACCAGAGTGAGAGTGTTTGACAGGCCGATGATGGGATAGATTTAGTTTGTATGTACACCATGCTGTACCTGAGTTGGGAGTGTTTGATAGGCCGGTGTAGGGTTAGTTTTACTCTGTTTGTACCCCATGTTGAATCTGACCTGAGAGTGTTTGATGGCTCCATATAGGGGTAGTTTTACTCTGAATGTACCCCATGTTGTACATGAACTTGGAGTGTTTGATGGGCCAGTGTAGAGGTAGTTTTACTCTGTATGTACCCCATGCTGTACCAGATCTGTGAATGTTTGATGGGCTGCTGTAGGGGTAGTATTACACTGTATGTACCGTACGTAGTTCCTCAGCTTGGAGTCTTTGAAGGGCCAGTGTAGTTGTAGTTTTACTCATTATGTACCCATGCTATACCTGAGCTTGGCGTGTTTGATGAGCCGGTGTAGACGCAGTTTTACATTGTATGTACACCATGCTGTACCTGAGCTTGGACTGTTTGAAGGGACGGTGTAGGGGTTGCTTTACTTTGTATGTACCCCTTGCGGTACCTGGTCCGGGATTTTTTGATGGGCTGTTGTAGGGGAAGACTTACACTGTATGTACCCCATGCTGTACCTGAGCTTGTAGCATTTGACGGACGGTTAGAGGTAGTTTTACTCTGTTTGGGCCCAATGCTGTACCTGAGCTGGGAGTGTTTGATGGACCGGTGTAGGGGTAGTTTTCCACTGTATGTACCCATGCTGTACTAGATCTGGTAGTGTTTGATGGGCTGGTGGAGGGGTAGTTTTACACTCTATGTACCCCATGCTCTACCTGATCTGGGAGTGTTTGATTGGCCGGTGTTCGGGTACTTTGCTCTCTATGTACCCCATGCTGAAACTTATCTGGCATTGTTTGATGTGCCGGTGTAGGGGTAGTTTTACACTTTATGTACCCATGCTGTACCTGATTTGGGAGTGTTTGATGGGCCGGTGTAGCTGTAGGATTCCGCTGTAGCTGTAGGATTCCGCTGTATGTACCCCATGCTGTACCTGAGCTTGGACTGTTTGATGTGCCTGTGAAGAAGTAGTTTTAATCTGTATGTAAACCATGCTGTACGTGAGCTGGGAGTGTTTGCTGGGACAGTGCAGTGGATGTTTTACACTGTACGTACCCCATGCTGTACGTGACATGTGAGCATTTGTTAGGTCGATGTAGGAGTAGTTTTACTATATATGGACCCAATGCTGTACCAGATGTGGGAGTGCTTGATGGGCCGGTGTAGGAATATTTACACACAGTATGTATCCCATGCTGTACCTGAGCTGGGAGTGTTTTATAGGTCGGTGATGGGATAGATTTACTTTGTATGTACACCATGCTGTACCTGAGTTGGGAGTGTTTGATAGGCCGGTGTAGGGGTAGTTTTACTCTGTTTGTACCCCATGTTGAATCTGACCTGGGAGTGTTTGATGAATGTGCCCCATGCTGTACATTATCTTGGAGTGTTTGATGGGCTGATGTGGAGGTAGTTTTACTCTGTATGTTCCACATGCTCTAGAAGATCTGGGTGTGAGTGAAGGGGTAGTTTTACTCTGTATGTACCCCATGTGAAACAGTTTGGGTGGAGATAAGAAATAATAAGGGAAAAAAACTCTTGGGCCTAGACTATAGGCTTCCTAACAGTTGTAACTCTGTTGGACGGAGTATTAATCAGGAAATAGTTGGGGCTTGTAATAAGGGAACAGCTGTAATTATGGGGGATTTTAACTATCATATTAACTGGACAAATCAAATTGGGCATGGCAGCCTTGAGGAAGAGTTCATTGAGTGTATTAAGGATGTGTTTTTGGAGCTGTATGTAACTGAACCGACCAGGGGGCAAGCAACCTTAGATCTGGTCCTGTGTAATGAGTCAGGATTAATTTAAAATATCCTAGTAAAGGATCCCCTTGGAATGAGTGACTATAACTAGGTTGAATTCCATATTCAATTAGAGGGTGAGAAGGTTGGATCTCCAACAAGCGTACTGAGCTTGAATACAGGAGACTATGAAGGTATGAGAGCGGAATTGATTAGAGTGGACTGGGAAAATAGGTTAAAGGGTAAGACGGTACATGAGCAGTGGTGTACATTTAAGGAGTTATTTTACAACTTTCAAAAAATATATATTCCACTGAGGAGAAAAGGGTGTAAAAGAAATGACAGCCATCCATGGCTAAGTAAAGTAATTAAGGATAGTATCCGACTAAAAACAAGGGCATATAAGGTTGCCAAATCTAGTGGGAGGATAGAAGATTGGGAAGTCTGCAAAAGACAGCAAAAAATAACTAAAAGATTGATTAAGAAAGGGAAGATACGTTAAAAAAGTAATTTAGCAAGAAACAAATAGCAAGAGTTTCTATAGTTATATAAACAGAAATAGGGTGGCTAAAGTAAATGTTGGTCCCTTAGAGGGTGAGACCAGGAAATTAATGGTGGAAAACATGTAGATGGCAAAAACGCTGAACAAATATTTTGTTTCAGTCTTTACAAACACTGGACAAACAGGGGGCTCCAAGGGGGAGGAGCTAAATACAATTAACATCACTAAGGAATTGGTACTCGGTAAAATAATGGGACTCAAGGTGGATAAATCCCCTGGACCTGATGGCTTACATACCAGGGTCTTGAGGGAAGTAGCGGTAGGGATTGTGGATGGATTGGTAATAATTTTCCAAAGCTATCTTGACTCAGCAAAAGGGTAGTAGGCAGAAGGCTGGAAACGATAGACCAATTAGCCTAACAGCTGTGGTTGGTAAAATTTTGGAGTCCATTATTAAGGAAACAATAACGGGTCATTTGGATAAACATAATTTAATAGGACAAAGTCAGCATGGTTATATGAAGGGGAAGTCATGTTTGAAAAATTTGCTTGAGTTCTTTGAGGACGTAACATACAGGGTGGATAAAGGGGAAGCAGTGGAAGTAATGTATTTAGACTTCCAAAAGGCATTTGACAAGGTGCCACACAAAATATTATTGCTCAAGATAATAAATCACGGGATTGGGGGTAATGTTCTGGCATGGGTGGAGGATTGGTTATCTAACAGAAAGCAGACAGTTGGGATAAATGGTTCATTCTCAGACTGGCAATCAGTAACTAGTGGTGTTCCACAGGGGTCAGTGCTGGTTCCCCAACTCTTTACAATCTGTATTGACGATTTGGAGGAGGGGACCGAGTGTAACATACCAAAGTTTGCAGATGATACAAAGATGGGAGGGAAAGTAGTGAGTGAGGAGGACATAAAAAACCTGCAAAGGGACATAGACAAGCTAAGTAAGTGGGCAGAGATTTGGCAGATGGAATACAATAATGGAAAGTGTGAGGTTATGCACTTTGGCAGGAAAAATCATGGAGCAAGCTATTATCTTAATGGCAAGAAACTGGAAAGTACTGCAGTACAAAGGGATCTGGGGGTCTTGGTGCATGAAAGTCAAAAAGTTTGTATGCAGGTGCAGCAGGTGATCGAGAGGGCCAATGGAATGTTGGCTTTTATTGCTAGGAGGATAGAATATAAAAACAAGGAGGTATTGCTGCAGTTATACAAGGTATTGCTAAGACCGCACCTGGAATACTGCATACAGTTTTGACGTCCATACTTAAGAAAAGACATACTTGCTCTCGAGGCAGTACAACGAAGGTTCACTCGGTTAATCCCGGGGATGAGGGGGTGGTCAGGTGAGGAGAGGTTGAGTAGATTGGGACTCTACTCATTGGAGTTCAGAAGAATGAGAGGCGATCTTATTGAAACATATAAGATTATGAAGGGTCTTGAACGGGTGGATGTGGTGAGGATGTTCCCAATGATGGGTGAAACTAGAACTAGGGGGCATAATCTTAGAATAATTGGCTGCTCTTTCAAAACTGAGACGAGGAGAAACTTCTTCACTCAGAGGGTAGTAGGTCTGTGGAACTTGCTGCCCCAGAAAGCTGTGGAAGCTACATCATTAAATAAATTTAAAACTGAAATAGACAGTTTCCTTGAAGTAAAGGGAATTAAGGGTTTCGGGGAGCGGGCAGGAAATTAGACATGAATCTAGGGTCGGATCGGTCATGCCCCTGTGGGTGGCGGAGCGGGCCCAGGGGCCGTGTAGCCTGGTCCTGCTCCTACTTCTTGTGTTCTAATTCTGTGTTAGATTTCAGGAAATGGTTCTACTCACAGGGATTAGTGGAGACCTCACGAACAGGCTGCCAGCTACGAGTCCTTCAAGAGTAAATTGGGCCTGTTCCTGGCTGGGGTGGAGATCATCTTTTACAGAACGTAAGTACTGCAGGACATACAGGGACAGAGTGAACTCCTGGAAGAGTTTCGATCACCTAGATGGGTCGGAGAGGAATTTCCCAGATTTTTTCTCCCAAATTGGCCGTTGGGTTTTTATCTGGCTTTTCGCCTCTCCCGGGAGATCACATGGGTTCGGGTGGGATGGAGAGTGGAAGTAGATTTGAGGTTAGGATCAGGTCAGCCATGATCTTATTGAATGGTGGAGCAGGCTCGAGTGGGCGATTGACCTACTCCTGCTCCTATTTCTTATGTTCTTATGTTTTATGTACCAGATCTGGGAGTGTTTGATGGGCTGGTGTAGGGGTAGTTTTACACTGTATGTATGGTACGTAATACCTCAGCTTCGAGATTTTGAAGGGCCACTGTGGAGGTAGTTTTACTCATTATGTACCCCATGCTGTTCCTGAGCTTGGAGTGTTTGCTGGGCCGGTGTAGAGGCAGTTTTACATTGTATGTGCACCATGCTGTACCTGAGCTTGGAATGTTTGATGGGCCGGTATAGGGGTTGCTTTATTTGTATGTGCCACATGCGGTACCTGGTCTGTGAATGTTTGATGGAGCGGTGTAGGGGTAGTTTTACACTGTATGTACCCCATGCTGTAACAGATCTGGCAGTGTTTGATGGGCTGGTGGAGGGGTAGTTTTACACTCAATGTAACCCATGCTGTACCTGAGCTTGGAGCGTTTGATTGGCCGATGTAGAGGTAGTTTTACTCTGAATGTTGTCCAATTTGTACATCAGCTGAGAATGTTTGTGCGGCCGGTGTAGGTAGTTTTACACTGTTTGTACCCCATGCTCTACCTGATCTGGGAGTGAGTGATGGGCCGGTGTTGGGGTACTTTGCTCTATATTTACCCCATGCTGTGCCTGAGCTGGGAGTATTTGTTGGATGGTGTAGGGGTAGTTTAACTCTGTATGTACGCCATGCTGTGTCTGAGATAGGAGTTTTTGATAGGCCGGTGTCGGGGTAGATTTACTCTGTATATACCCCCTGCTGTACCTGAGTTGGGAGTTTTTGATGAGTCGGTGTAAGGGTAGATTTACACTGTTTGTACCCCATGCTATACCTGAGCTGGGAATGTAGCATTGGCCAGTGTAGTGGTAGTTTTACTCTGTATGTACCCAATGCTGTACCTATGCTGGGATTGTTTGATGGTCCGGTGTAGTGGTAGTTATACTCTGTATGTTCCACATGCTGTAGCTGAACTGGGAGTGTTTGATGGGCTGGTGTAGGTGTAGCTTTACCCTGAATGGAGCCCATGCTTTACCTGAGCTGCGAGTGTTTGATGGGCCAGTGTAGAGGTTGTATTACTCAGACTGCAGCCCTTGCTGTACCTGAGCTGGGAGTGTTTGATGGGCCGTGTTGGGCTAATTTTACTCTGTATGTACCCCATGATGTACCTCAGCTGGGAGTGTTTGTTGGACCGGTGTAGGGGTTGCTTTACTCTGTATGTACCCCTTGCTGCACCTGAGATGGGAGTGTTTCACGGGCCAGTGTAGAGACCGTATTACTCTGTATGTACCCCATGCTGAACCTGAGCTGGGAGTGTTGGGGCGGACGGTACAGGGGTAGTTTTACTCTTTATGTGTCCCATGCTGAAATTCAGCTAGGAGTGTTTGATTGGCCGGTGTAGAGGACGTTTTACTCTGTATGTACCCCATGCTGAACCTGAGCTGGGAGTGTTGGAGCGGCCGGTGTAGGGGTAGTTTTACTCTGTGTATATCACATGCTGCACATAAGCTGGGCGTGTTTAATGGGCAGGTGTAGAGGTAATTTTGCTCTGTGTGTAACCCATGCTGTACCTCAGCTGGGAATCTTTGAGGAGCCGGTAAGGGGTTGATTTACTCCGTATGTTCCCCATGCTGTACCAGATCTGGGAGTGTAAGATGGGCCGGTGTAGGGGTTGTTTTACACTGTATGTACCCCATGCTGAACCTCAGATTTGAGTGTTTGATGGGCCGGTGTAGGAGTAGTTTTAATTTGTACGCACCATATGGTGTACCTGAGTTGGGAGTGTTGATTGGCCGGTGTAGATTTGATTGTGCTCTGTATGTACCACATGCTGTACCACAGCTGGGAGTCTTTGATGGGCCAGTGTAATGGTAGTTTTATTCTGTATGTAGCCTATGCTGTAGCTGAGCTGGGCGTCTTTGATGGGCCCGTGTAGGGGTAGTTTTACACTGTACGTACCCCATCCTGAACCTCAGATTTGAGTGTTTGGTGGACCAGTTTAGGGGTAGTTTTACAGTGTATGCACCCCATGCTGTACCTGAGCTGGAGTGTTTGATAGGACTATTTAGAGGTTGTTTTACTCTGTATGAACCCCAGGCTGCACCTGAGCTGGGAGTGTTTGATGGGCTGGTGTGGGGGTAGTTTTACACTGTATGAACCCCATGCTGTAACAGATCTGGAAGTGTTTGATGGGCTGGTGGAGGGGTAGTTTTACACTCAATGTAACCCATGCTGTACCTGAGCTTGGAACGTTTGATTGGCCGGTGTAGAGGTAGTTTTACTCTGAATGTTGCCCAATTTGGAAATCAGCTGAGAATGTTTGTTCGGCCGGTGTAGGTAGTTTTACACTGATTGTACCCCATGCTCTACCTGATCTGGGAGTGTTTGATTGGCCGGTGTTGGGGTACTTTGCTCTATATTTACCCCATGCTGTGCCTGAGCTAGGAGTATTTGTTGGGCGGTGGAGGGGTAGTTTAACTCTGTATGTACGCCATGCTGTGTCTGAGATGGGAGTTTTTGATAGGCCGGTGTCGAGGTAGATTTACTCTTTATGTAACCCCTGCTGTACCTGAGTTGGGAGTTTTTGATGGGTCGGTGTAGGGGTAGATTTCCTCGGTATGTACCCCATGCTATACCTGAGCTGGGAATGTATCATTGGCCAGTGTAATGGTAGTTTTACTCTGTATGTACCCAATGCTGTACCTGAGCTGGGATTGTTTGATGGGCAGGTGTAGTGGTAGTTACACTCTGTATGTTCCACATGCTGTAGCTGAGCTGGGAGTGTTTGATGGGCCAGTGTAGGGTTAGCTTTACCCTGAATGGAGCCCATGCTTTACCTGAGCTGTGAGTGTTTGATGGGCCGGTGCAGAGGTTGTGTTACTCAGACTGCAGCCCTTGCTGTACCTGAGCTGGGAGTGTTTGATGGGCCGTGTTGGGCTAGTTTTACTCTGTAAGTACCCCATGATGTACCTCAGCTGGGAATGTTTGTTGGACCGGTGTAGGGTTTGCTTTACTCTGTATGTATCCCTTGCTGCACCTGAGATGGGAGTGTTTCATGGGCCGGTGTAGAGGCAGTATTACTCTGTATGTACCCCAAGCTGTACCTGAGATGGGAGTGTTTTATGGGCCGGTGTAGAGGTAGTTTTAATCTGTATGTACCCCATGCTGAACCTGAGCTGGGAGTTTTGGGGCGGCCGGTATAGGGGTAGTTTTACTCTGTATGGTTCCCATGCTGAAATTCAGCTGGGAGTGTTTGATGGGCCGGTGGAGAGGAAATTTTACTATGTTTGTACCCCATGCTGAACCTGAGCTGGGAGTGTTGGAGCGGCCGGTGTAGGGGTAGTTTTACTCTGTATATATCACATGCTGCACATAAGCTGGGAGTGTTTAATGGGCCGGTGTAGAGGTAATTTTGCTCTGTATGTAACCCATGGTGTACCTCAGCTGGGAATCTTTGAAGAGCCGGTAAGGGGTAGATTTTCTCCGTATGTTCCCCATGCTGTACCAGATCTGGGTGTGTAGATGGGCCGGGGTAGGGGTAGTTTTACACTGTATGTACACCATGCTGAACGTCAGATTTGAGTGTTTGATGGGCCGGTTTATGGGTAGTTTTACTCTGTATGCACCATATGGTGTACCTGAGCTGGGAGTGTTGATTGGCCGGTGCAGATGTGATTGTGCTCTGTATGTACCACATGCTGCACCACAGCTGGGAGTCTTTGATGGGCCAGTGTAATGGTAGTTTTATTCTGTACTAGCTGGGGGGACCCCAGCGTTGCCAGGGCTGTTTTGGGCCGGGCGGTTTAAATCGAGTACCAGGCTTTGGGGCCTGTCTGTCTGTCCCTGTTTGAATCTGCTGCCGGGCAACGTTTTAAATCGAGTCCCAGGCTTTGGGGCCTGTCTCTGTGTCCCTCTGTGAATCTGCTGCCGGGCAACATTTCTACCTTTTAATAGCTTCAAAGATGAAAGTGAAAGTACTTATAAAACGTTTTTGGTAAATGTGATGTTATTTTTAAAAGAGATACTAACTTTTTCGAAGCTGGATTAGCAGATTTTGAGCTGGAAGTAGTGAAGCAATGGCTGCCCGATGCCGGAGTTGAAAAGCATTAGTCCCACCCACAGACGCAGCGATTGGCCAACCATCAGGTGACTGAACTGTAGGATTGGTGAATCGTGACGGCACAGGATTAGTCGACCTTGACGTCAGTCAATCAATGCTATTAGCAGATAATTAGTTTAATTTTGAAGGTTTTTTGCATAATGCGCGAACAATTTTAGTCCGGCCGAAAAGTAAATACGCTTATGACGGTTCTGGAATCGTCAGCTTTCTTGCGACATAACGCAACGTACGCTCTATAACTTTCGAGTTTATTCAAAACAGCCAGACAGACGGAATGACAGACAGAAATATCCTTTTATATACATAGATGTAGCCTATGCTGTACCTGAGCTGGGCGTCTTTGATGGGCCAGTGTAAGGGTAATTTTTCACTGTACGTACCCCATGCTGAACCTCAGATTTGGGTGTTTGGTGGGCCTGTTTAGGGGTAGTTTTACACTGTATGCACCCCAAGCTGTACCTGAGCTGGAGTGTTTGATAGGACGATGTAGAGGTTGTTTTACTCTGTATGAACCACAGGCTGCACCTGAGCTGGGAGGGTTTGATTGGCCGGTGCAAGGGTTGTTTTACACTGTACGTCACCCTTGCTGTACCTGTGCTGAGAGTATTTGATGGGCCAGTGTAGGCGTAGTTTTACACTGTTTGTTCACCATGCTGTAGCTGAGCTGGAAGTGTTTCATATGCCGATGTAGGGGTAGTTTTACTCTGTATGTATCAATGCTGTACCAGTGCTGGGAGTGTTTGATGGGTCAGTGTAGGGGTAGACTTACTCTGTGTGGACCCCATGCTGTACCTGAGCTTGGTTTGTTTGATGGGCCTTTGATGGGGTAGATTTACTGTGTTTGAACCCCATGCTCTACCTGAGCTGAGAGTGTTTGATGGGCCGGTTTAGGGGTAGCGTTACGCTATATGGAGCCCCATGCTCTACCTGAGCTGGTAGTGTTGAATGGGCCTGTGTAGTTGAAGTTTTACTCTATGTGTACTCCATGCTGTACCTGCGCTGGGAGTGTTTCATGGGCCTGTGTAGGAGTAGTTTTAAACTGTATGTACAACGTGCTGTACATGAGCTGGGAGTTTTTGATGAAACAGTGCAGGGGTAATTTTACTTTGGATGTACACCATGCTGTACCTCCTCTGGGAGTGTTTGATGGGCCTATGTAGGGCTAGTTTTTATCTATATATACCCATGCTGTACCTCACCTGGGAGTGTTTGATTGGCCGGTGTAGGGGTATTGTTACTCTATATGTAACTCTTGCTGTACCTGTGCTGGGATTGTTTGATGGACCGGTGTTGGGGTAGTTTTACTTTGTATGTAGCCCTATGCTGTACCGGACCTGGGACTATTTGATATGCCGGTGTAGGGGTCGTTTTACTCTGTATGTTACCCTTGCTGTACCTGTGCTGGGAGTCTTTTATGGGCCGCTGTAGAGGAAGTTTTACTCTGTATGTGCCCCATGCCGTACCTGTGCTGGGAGTGTTTGATGGGCCCTTGTATGGGTAGTTTCACTCTGTATGTATCCCCTCCTGTAACTGATCTGGGAGTGTTTGATCGGCCGGTATAGAGGTTGTTTAAACTGTATGCACCACATGCTGTCACTGAGCTGGGAGTGCTTGGTGGGCCGGTGTTGGGGTAGTTTTACTCTGTATGTACCCCATGCTGTACCTGAGCTGTGAGTGTTTGATGGGCTGGTGTAGTGGTAGATTTACTCTGTATGGTCACCATGCTGTGCCTGAGCTGGGAGTGTTTCATTTGCCGCAGATAGGGTAGATTTACTCTGTAAGGAGCCCCAAGCTGTCCCTGACCTGGGAGTGTTGGAAGGGCCGGTGTAGAGGATGATTCACTCTGTCTGTACCCCATGCTGTACCTGAGCTGTGAGTATTTGATGGGCTGGTGTAGGGGTAGATTCACTCTGTCTGTACCTCATGCTGTACCTGAGCTGTGAGTATTTGATGGGCCCTTGTATGAGTAGTTTTCCTCGGTATGTACCCCTGCTTTAACCTGAGCTGGGAGTGTTCGATGGGCCTGTGTTGGGGTATGGGCTCGTGTAGGGGTAGCTTCAGAATGTATACCCCATGCTGTACCTGAGCTGGGAGTGTTTGATGGGCCAATGTAGTGGTAGTTTTGCTCTGTATATAAACCATGCTGTACCTGAGCTGGGACGTTTGAACGGCCAGTGTAGAGGTAGATTTACTCTGTACGTACTCCATGTTGTACCTGAGCTAGGAGTGTTTGATAGGCAGGTGTAGGTGTAGTTTTACTCTGTATATAGCCCATGCTGTACATGAGCTGGGATTGTTTGATGGGCCGGTGTAGTGGTAGTTTCACTCTGTATGTATACCGTGCTACACCTGTGTTCGGAGTGCTTGATAGGCTGGTGATTCGGTAGATTTATTCTGTATGTAACCCATGCTGTCCCTGAGCTGGGAGCGTTCGATGGGCCGGTTTAGGGGTAGTTTTACTCTGTATGGCGCCTCAGGCTGTACCTGACCAGGGAGTGTTTGATGGGCCGGTTTAGCTGTATATTTACTCTGTATGAACCCATGCTGTACATGAACTGAGAGGGATTGATGTGGCGGTGTAGGGGTAGTCTTACTCTATATGTAGCCCATGCTGTACCTGAGTTGGGAGTGTTTGATGGGCTGGTGTAGGGGTAGTTTTACACGTTATGTACCCCATGTTGTACCTGAGCTGGAAGTGTTTGATGGGCTGGTGTAGGGGTAGTTTTACACGTTATGTACCCCATGTTGTACCTGAGCTGGGAGTGTTTGATGGGCTGGTGTAGGGGTAGTTTTACACTGTATGTACCATATGTAGTACCTCAGCTTGGAGATTTTGAAGGGCCAGTCTAGAGTTAGATTTACTCATTATGTACCCCATGCTGCACCTGAGCTTGGAGTGTTTGATGGACCGGTGTAGAGACAGTTGTACATTGTATGTGCACCATGCTGTGCCTGAGCTTGGAATGTTTGATGGGCCGGTGTAGGGGCTGCTTTACTTTGTATGTACCCCATGCGGTACCTGGTCTGGGAGTTTTTGATGGGCTGGTGTTGGAGAAGATTTACACTGTATGTACCCCATGCTGTACCTGAGCTTGGAGCGTTTGATTGGCCGGT
Source organism: Somniosus microcephalus (assembly GCF_052327205.1). Taxonomy (NCBI): domain Eukaryota; kingdom Metazoa; phylum Chordata; class Chondrichthyes; order Squaliformes; family Somniosidae; genus Somniosus; species Somniosus microcephalus. The sequence continues at coordinate 56,006,588 of NW_028225180.1, forward strand.
GTAGAGGTAGTTTTACTCTGAATGTTGCCCATGTTGTACATCAGCTGAGAATGTTTGTTGGGCCGGCGTAGGTAGTTTTACACTCTTTGTACTCCATGCTCCACCTGATCTGGGAGTGTTTGATGGGCCGGTGTTGGGGTACTTTCCTCTGTATGTACCCCATGCTGTACCTGAGCTGGCAGTGTTTGATGTGCCAGTGTCAGGGTAGTTTTACTCTGTATGTACCCCGTGCTCTACCTGATCTGGGAGTGTTGATGGGCCGGTGTGGGATACTTTGCTCTCTATGTACCCCATGCTGTGCCTGAGCTGGGAGTATTTGATGGACCGTGTAGGGGTAGTTTAACTCTGTATGTACGCCATGGTGTACCTGAGTTGGGAGTTTTTGATAGGCTGTTGTAGGGCAAGTTTTACTCTGTATGTATCCAATGCTGTACCTGAGCTGCGAGTGTTTGATGGGCGGGATTAGAGTTAGATTTAGTCAGACTGCAGGCATTGCTGTACCTGAGCTGGGATTGTTTGATGGGCCGGTGTAGTGGTAGTTATACTCTGTATGTTCCACATGCTGTAGCTGAGCTGGGAGTGTTTGATGGGCCGGTGTTGGGGTAGCTTTACCCTGTATGGAGCCCATGCTGTACCTGAGCTGTGAGTGTTTGATGGGCCGGTGTAGCGTCTGTATTACTCAGAGTGCAGCCTTTGCTGTACCTCAGCTGGGAGTGTTTGGTGGACCGGTGTAGGGGTAGTTTTACTATGTATGCACCCCTTGCTGCACCTGAACTGGGAGTCTTTAACAGGCCGGAGTAGAGGCAGTTTTACTCTGTATGTAACCCATGCTGTACCTGAGATTGGAGTGTTTGATGGGCCGGTGTAGAGGTAATTTTACTCAGTATGTACCCCATGCTGAACCTGAGCTGGGAGTGTTGGAGCGACGGTGTAGGAGTAGTTTTACTCTGTATGTATCCCATGCTGAAATTGAGCTGGGATTGTTTGATGGGCCGGTGTAGAGGAAGTTTTACTATGTTTGTTCACCATGCTGAACCTGAGCTGGGAGTGTTGGAGCGGCAGGTTTAGGGATATTTTCACTCTGTATATATCACATGCTGCACATAAGCTGGGAGTGTTTAATGGGCCGGTGTAGAGGTAATTTAGCTCTTTGTACCCCATGCTGTACCTCAGCTGGGAATCTTTGAAGAGCCGGTAAGGGGTAGATTTACTCTGTATGTTCCACATGCTGTACCAGATCTGGGAGTGTATGATGTGCCAGGGTAGGGGTTGTTTTACACTGTTTGTACCCCTTGCTGAACCTCAGATTTGAGTGTTTGATGGGCCGGTGTAGGGGTAGTTTTATTCTGTATGCACCCTATGGTGTAACTGAGCTGGGAGTGCATGATGGGCCCGGGTAGGAGTAGTTTTACATTGTATGGACCCCATGCTGAACCTCAGATTTGAGTGTTTGGTGGGCCGGTTTAGGGGTAGATTTACACTGTATGCACCCCATGCTGTACCTAAGCTGGGAGTGTTTGATAGGACGACGTAAAGGTTGTTTTGCTCTGTATGAAGCCCAGGCTGCACCTGAGCAAGGAGTGTTTAATGGGCCGATGTATGGTTAGTTTTACTCTGTGTACCCCAAGCTGTACCTGAGCTGGAAGTCGTTGATGGGCCGGTGAAGGGGTAGTTTCACTCTGAATATACCCGATGCTCCACCCGAGTTGGGAGTTTTTGATCGGCCAGTGTTGGTGTAATTTTACTCTGTACGTACCCCGTGCTGAAGCTCAGATTTGAGTGTTTGATGGGCCGGTTTAGGGGTGGTATGACACTGTATGTACCCCATGCTCTACCTGAGCTGGGAGTGTGTGATAGGACGATGTACATAAGAACATAAGAAATATGAGCAGGAGCAGGCCAATCGGCCCCTCGAGTCTGCTCCACCATTCAATAAGTTCATGGCTGATCTGATCCTAACCTCAATCTTCTATCACTCTCAATCTCACCCGAACCCATGTGATCTCCCGGGAGAGGCGAAAAAACAGGTAAAAAACCAATGGCCAATTTGGGAGAAAAAAATCTGGGAAATTCCGCTCCGAACCATCTAGGCGATCGAAACTCGTCCAGGAGATCACACTGTCCCTATATTTTCTACAGTATTTACCTTCTGTAAAGGCGATCTCCACCCCAGCCAGGAACAGTTATAAAACCATCTCCTGAAATCTAACACAGAATTAGAACACAAGAAGTAGGAGCAGAACCAGGCTACACGGCCCCTGGGCCCGCTAAACTACCGACAGGGCCATGACCATTCCGAACCTAAACTCATGTCCAATTTCCTGCCTGCTCCCCATAACCCTTAATTCCCTTTACTTCTAGGAAACTATCTATTTCTGCTTTAAATTTATTAATGATGTAGCTTCCACAGCTTTCTGGGGCAGCAAATTCCACAAACCTACCACCCTCTGAGTGAAGAAGTTTCTCCTCATCTCAGTTTTGAAAAAGCAGCCCCTTATTCTAAAATTATGACCCCTAGTTCTAGTTTCACCCATCATTGGGAACATCCTCACCGCATCCACCCGATCAAGCCCCTTCACAATCTTATGTTTCAATAAGATCGCCTCTCATTCTTCTGAACTCCAATGAGTAGATTCCCAATCTACTCAACCTCTCCTCATATGACCACCCCCTCATCCCCGGGATTAACCGAGTGAACCTTCTTTGTACTGACTCGAGAGCAAGTATGTATTTTCTTAAGTATGGACACCAAAACTGGATGCAGTATTCCAGGTGCGGTCTCACCAATACCTTGTATAACTGCAGCAATACCTCTCTGTTTTTATATTCTATCCCTCTAGCAATAAAAGCCAACATTCCATTGGCCTTCTTGATCACTTGCTGCACCTGCATACTAACTTTTTGAGTTTCGTGCACCAGGACCCCAGATCCCTTTGTACTACAGTACTTTCCAGTTTCTTGCCATTAAGATAATAACTTGCTCTATGATTTTTCCTGCCAAAGTGCATAACCTCACACTTTCCAGTATTGTATTCCATCTGCCAAATCTCTGCCCACTTACTTAGCCTGTCTATGTCACTTTGCAGGTTTTTTATGTCCTCCTCACTCGCTACTTTCCCTCCCATCTTTGTATCATCTGCAAACTTTGATATGATACACTCGGTCCCCTCCTCCAAATATTTAATATAGATTGTAAAGAGTTCGGGACCCAGCACTGACCCCTGCAAAACACCACTAGTTACTGATTGACAGTCTGAGAATGAACCATTTAACCCAACTCTCTGCTTTCTGTTAGAGAGCCAATCCTCCACCCACGCCAGAATATCAACCCCAATCCCGTGATTTTTTATCTTGAGCAATAATCTTTCGTGTGGCACCTTGTCTAAATACACTACGTCCACCGGTTCTCCTTTATCCACCCTGTATCTTACTTCCTCACAGAACTCAAGCAAATTTGTCAAGCAAGACTTCCCCTTCATGAAACCAAGCTGACTTTGTCCTATTAAATTATGTTTATCCAAATGTCCCGTTACTGTCTCCTTAATAATGGACTCTAACATTTTACCAACCACAGATGTTAGGCTAACAGGTCTATAGTTTCCAGCCTTCTGCCTACTACCCTTTTTAAATAAGGGTGTTACATTAGCAGTTTTCCAATCTGCCGGGACCTTTGCTGAGTCCAGGGAGTTTTGGAAAATTATTACCAATGCATCCACAATCCCTACCGCCACTTCCATCAAGACCTTAGGATGTAAGCCATCAGGTCCAGGGGATTTATCTGGCTTGAGTCCAATTATTTTACCAAGTACCACTTCCTTAGTGATTATAATCGTCTTTAGCTCCTCTCCCCCTAGAGCCCCCTGTTTGTCCAGTGTTGGGATATTCTTAGTGTCCTCTACCGTAAAGACTGATACAAAATATTTGTTCAGCGTTTTTGCCATCTCCATGTTTCCCACCATTAAATAGGGGTAGATTTACTCTGTAGGAACCCCAGGCTGCACCTGATCTGGGAATGTTTGTTGGGCCGGTGTAGAGATGGTTTTACTATGTATGGAACCCATGCTGCACCTGAGCTGGGAGTTTTTGATGGGCTGGTGTGGAGTAAGATTTACACTTCATGTACCCCATGCTGTACATGAGCTGGGAGTGTTGGATGGGCCTGTGTAGGTGTAGTTTTACACTATGCACCCCATGCTGTACTTGAGCTGAGACTGTTTGATGGGCCCTTTAGGGGTAGATTTGCGCTGTATGTACCCCATCCTTTACCAGGTCTGGGAGTGTATGATGGGCTGGTGTAGGAGAAGTTTTACACTGTATGTACCCAATGTTGTACCTTGGCCTGGAGTGTTTGATGGGCTGTTATAGGGGTAGTTTTACTCTCTATGTACCCCATGCTCTACCTGAACTGGGAGTGTTTTGATGGGCCGGTGTAGCGGCAATTTTACACTGTATGTACCCCAAACTGTACTTGAGCTGGGAGTGTTCGATGGGCCAGTGAAGACAGATTTTCTCTGTATGTAAGCATACGTCACATGTGCTGGGAGTGTTTGATGGACGGTGTAGGGGTAATCTTACTTTGAATGCACCTATGCTGTACATGAGCTGTTTGTGTTCGATAGGCCGGTTTAGGGGAATTTTTACTCTGTATGTATCCCATGCTGTACCTGAGCTGCGAGTTTATGATTTGCCAGTTTAGGGATAGATTTACCCTGTATGTACCCCATACTTACCAGATCTGGGAGTATATGAAGGGACGGGGTAGGCGTAGTTTTCACTCTATGTACCCCATGCTGCACCTGAGCTGGGAGTGTTTGATGGGCCAGTGTAGGGGTAGATTTACTCTGTATGTGCCCCATGCTGTACCTGAGCTGGGCGTGTTTGATGGGCCGGTGCAGAGATGGGATTACTCTGTACGTAACCCATGATGAACCTGAGCTGGGAGTGTTTGATGGGACGATGTTGGGGTTGTTTTACTCTATGTACCCCATGCTGTACCTGATCTGGGAATGTTTGATGGGCCGGTGCAGAGATGGGATTACTCTGTATGTAACCCATGGTGGATCTGAAGTGGGAGTGTTTGATGGGCTGGTGTAGTGGTAGTTTTAATCTGTATGTATCGCATGCTGTACCTCAGCTGGGAGTATTGATTGGCCGGTGTACAGGTAGTTTTACTCTGTATGTACCCCATGCTGTACCTGAGCTGGACGTGTTTGATAGGCCGGCGGAGAGATGGGTTTACTCTGTACGTAACCCATGATGAACCTGAACTGGGAGTGTTTGCTGGGCCGGTGTATGGGTACATTTACTCTCTACATACCCCATGCTGTACCTGAGCAGGGACTGTTTGATGGGCTGGTGAAGAGGAAGATTTACAATTCATGTACCCAATGCTGTGCATGAGCTGGGAGTGTTGGATGGGCCTGTGTAGGGGTAGTTTTACACTGTATGTACTCCATGCTGTACTTGAACTGGGAGTGTTTGATGGGCCGGTGTAGGCGTAGATTTACTCTGTATGCACTCCATGCTTTAACAGATCTGAGACTGTATGATGGGCTGGTGTAGGGTTAGTTTTACACTGCATGTTCCCTAAGTTTTACCTGAGCTTGGAGTGTTTGATGGGCCGGTATAGCGGTACTTTTACTCTGTATGTACCCCATGCTGCGCCTGAGCTGGGAGTGTTTGATCGGCCGGCGTAGGGGTAGTTTTACACTTTATGTAACCCATGCTATACTTGAGCTCAGAGTGTTTCATGGGCTGGTGTAGGCGTAGTTTTACTCTGCATGTACGCCAACCGTAACTGAGCTGGGAGTGTTTGATGGGCTGGTGTAGAGGTAGATTTCTCCGTATGTAACCCATGCTGCACCTGAGCTGGGAGTGTTTGATGGACGGCGTTGTGTTAATCTTACTCTGAATGCACCCATGCTGTACATGAGCTTGGAGTGTTTGATGGGCCAGTTCATGGGCAGTTTTACTCTGTATGTACCCCATGCTGTACCTGAGCTGGGAGTGTATGATGGGCTGGTGTACGGATAGATTTACTCTGTATGTTCCCCATGCTCTACCAGATCTGGGAGTGTTTGATGGGCCGGTGTAGGGGAATTTTACTCTGTATGTACCCCATGCTGTACTTCAGCTTGGAGTGTTTGATGGTCCTCTGTAGGGGTAGATTTACTCTGTATGTACCCCATGCTGTATCAGATCTGGGTGTTTTTGTTGGGCTGGTGTAGGGGTAGTTTTACTCTGAATGGACCCGATGCTCTACGTGAGCTGGGAGTTGTTGATGGGCCGATATAGAAGTATATTTACTCTGTGTGTACCCCATGCTGTACCTGATCTGGGAATGTTTGATGGGTCAGTTTAGGGGAAGTTTAACTCTCTCTGTACCCCATGCTGTACCTGAGCTGGCAGTGTTTGATGGGATTGTGTAGGGGTAGTTTTACTCTTTATTTAGCCCATGCTGTACCTTAGCTCGGAGTATTTGATGGGCTGGTGTACGGATTGATTTACTCCGTATTTAACCAATGCTGAATCTGAGCTGGGAGTGTTTCATGCGCCGGTGTAGAGGTAGTTTTACTCTGTATGTACCCCATGCTTTACCAGAGCTGGGCGTGTTTGATGGGCCGGTGTAGAGATGGCTTTTCTCTGTACATAACCAAAGATGAACATGGACTGGGAGTTTTTGATGGGACGATGTAGGGGTAGTTTTTATCTGTATGGGCCCCATGCTGTACCTGAGCTGGGAGTGTTTGATGAGCCGGTATAGAGGTAGTTTAGCCCTGTATGTACCCCATGCTGTGCCTGAGCTGGCTGTGTTTAATACGCCGATGTAGGGGTAGTTTTACTGTGTATGTACCCTAAGATGAACCTCAGATTTGAATGTTTGATGGGCTGGTATAGTGGTAGTTTTACTCTGTAAGTAACCCATGCTGTACCTGAGCTGCGATTTTTTGTTGGGCCGCTTTAGGAATAGTTATATTCTGTATGTACCCCATGCTGAACCTGAGCTGGGCGTGTTAGATGGGCCGGTGTAGTGGTAGTTTTACTCTGTGTGCACCCCATGCTGTATCTGGGCTGGGAAACTTTTGATGGGCCAGTGTAGGGGTAGTATTACTCTCTTTGTTCCCCATGGTGTAACTGAGCTGGGAGTGTTGGAAGTGCCGATGTAGGGCTATTTTAACACTGCATGTACCCCATGCTGTACCTCAGCTGGGTGTGTTTTTTGGGCCGATGTAGAGAGGGGTTTACTCTGTACGTAACCCACGATGAACCTGAACTGGGAGTGTTTGATGGGCCGGTGTAGGGGTTGTTTTACTCTCTATGTGCCCCATGCTGTACCTGAGCTGCGAGTGTTTGATGGGCCGGTGTAGAGGAAGATTTACAATCCATGTACCCCATGCTGTACATGAGCTGGGAGTGTTGGATCGGCCGGTGTAGGGGCAGTTCTACACTATGTACCCCATGCTGTACTTGAACTGGGAGTGCTTGATGGGCCGGTGCAGGGGTAGATTTACTCTGTATGTACCCCATGCTTTAACAGATCTGGGAGTGTATGATGCGCTGGTGTAGGTTTAGTTTTACAATGTATGTTCCCTATCATGTACCTGAGCTTGGAGTGTTTGATGGGCCAGTGTAGGGGTAGTTTTACTCTGTATGTACCCCATGCTGTACCTGAGCTGGGAGTGTTTGATGGGCCAGTGTAGGGGTAGTTTTACACTATGTACCACATGGTATATTTGAGCTGGGAATGTTTCATGGGCCGGTGTAGGGTAAGATTTTTTCTGTATGTAACCCATGCTGCACCTGAGCTGCGAGTGTTTGATAGACGGCGTAGGTGTGATCTTACTCTGTATGCACCCATGTGGTATATGAGCTGGGAGTGTTTGATAGGCCGGATAAGGCCAATTTTACTCTGTATGTACCCCATGCTGTACCTGAGCTGGGAGTTTATGATGGGCTGGTGTCCGGATAGATTAACTCTGTATGTATCCCATGCTTTACCAGATCTGGGAGTGTATGATGGGCCGGGGTAGTGGGAGTTTTACACTGTATTTACCCCATGCTGTACTTGAGCTGGGAGTGTTTGATGGTGCGGTGTAGGGGTAGATTTACTCTGTATGTACCCCATGCTGCACCAGGTCTGGGTGTTTTTGATGGGCTGGTGTAGAGGTAGTTTTTCTCTGAATGTACCTCATGCTGTACCTGAGCTGGGAGTGTTTGATGGGCCGGTGTAGGGGTAATTTTACACTGTATGTTCCCCATGCTGTACCTGATGTGGGAGTGTTCAATAGGCCGGTGTAGGGGTAGTTATACATTGTATATACCCCATGCTGTACCTGAGCTGAGAGTGTTTCATGGGCTGATGTAGGGGTAGTTTTACTCTGTGTGTACCCCATGCTGTACCTGATCTGGGAGTATTTGACGGGCCGGTGTAGTGGTAGTTTTACTCTTTATTTACCCCATGCTGCATCTGAGCTGGGAGTGTTGATGCGCCGGTGTAGAGATGATTTTACTCTCTACCTAACCCATGATGAACCTGAAATGGGAATGTTTGATGGGCCAGTGTAGGGGTAGTTTTACTCTGTATGGACCCCATGCTGTACCTGAGCTGGGAGTGTTTGATGAGCCGGTGTAGGGGTAGTTTTACACTTTATGTAACCCATGCTATATTTGAGCTCGGAGTGTTTCATGGGCTGGTGTAGGGGTAGTTTTACTCTGCATGTACGCCAACTGTAACTGAGCTGGGAGTTTTTGATGGGCTGGTGTAGAGGTAGATTTCTCCGTATGTAACCCATGCTGCACCTGAGCTGGGAGTGTTTGATGGACGGCGTTGTGTTAATCTTACTCTGAATGCACCCATGCTGTACATGAGCTGGGAGTGTTTGATGGGCCAGTTCATGGGCAGTTTTACTCTGTGTGTACCCCATGCTGTACCTGAGCTGGGAGTGTTTGATGGGCCGGTGTAGGGGTAATTTTACACTGTATGTTCCCCATGTTGTACCTGATGTGGGAGTGTTCAATAGGCCAGTGTAGGGGTAGTTATACATTGTATATACCCCATGCTGTACCTGAGCTGAGAGTTTTTCATGGGCCGATGTAGGGGTAGTTTTACTCTGTGTGTACCCCATGCTGTACATGATCTGGGAGTATTTGACGGGCTGGTGTAGTGGTAGTTTTACTCTTTATTTACCCCATGCTGCATCTGAGCTGGGAGTGTTGATGCGCCGGTGTAGAGATGATTTTACTCTCTACGTAACCCATGATGAACCTGAAATGGGAATGTTTGATGGGCCAGTGTAGGGGTAGTTTTACTCAGTATGGACCCCATGCTGTACCTGAGCTGGGAGTGTTTGATGAGCCGGTGTAGAAGTAGCTTTTATCTGTATATACCCTATGCTGTACCTCAGATTTGAATGTTTGATGGGCTGGACTAGGGATAGTTTTACTCAGTATGTACCCCATGCTGTACCTGGGCTCGGAATCTTTTGATGGGCAGGTGTAGGGGTAGTATTACTCTGTTTCCCATGGTGTAACTGAGCTGGCAGTGTTTGAAGCGCCGATGCAGGGGTATTTTAACACTGCATGTACCCCATGCTGTACCTCAGCTGGGCGTGTTGGTTGGGCCGGTGTAGAGATGGGTTTTCTCTGTATGTAGCCCATGATGAATCTAAACTGGGAGCGTTTGATTGGCCGGTGTAGGGGTTGTTTTAGTCTCTATATACCCCATGCGTTACCTGAGCTGGGAGTGTTTATGGGCCGGTGCAGAGGAAGATATACAATTCGTGTACCTATGCTGTACATGAGCTGGGAGTGTTGGATGTGCCGGTGTAGGGGTAGTTTTAATCTATGTACCCCATGCTGTACCTGGTCTGGGAGTGTTTGATGGGCCGGTGTGGAGTTGTTTTACTCTGTATGTGCTCCATGCTGTACCTGAGCTGGGAGTATCAGATGGGCTGGTGTAGGGGTAGTTTTACACTGTATGTACCCCATGCTGAACCTGAGCTGGGAATTTTTTGATGGGCCGGTGTAGGGGTAGTATTACTCTGTTTGATCCCCATGGTGAAACTGAGCTGGGAGTGTTTGATGGGCCAATGTTGGGGTAGATTTACTCTGTTTGCTGACCATGCTGTACCTGACCTGGGTGTATTGGATGTGCCGGTGTAGGAGTAGATGTACTCTGTATGTTCCCCATGCTGTACCTGAACTGGGCGTGTTTGATGATCCGATGTAGGGGTAGTTTTACTCTGTATGTACCCAATGCTGTACCTGAGCTGGCAGTTTTTGAAGGGCGGGTTAGGGATTGCTGTACTCTGTATATACTCTATGCTATACATGAGCTGGCAGTGACTGATGGGCCGGTGTAGTGGTAATTTTTTCACTTTATGTACCCTATGTTGTGCCTGAGCTGTGAGTGTTGATTGGCCGGTGTAGAGCTCATTTTACTCTGTCTGTTCCCCATGCTGATCCACAGCTGGTAGTGTTTGATGGGCAGATGTAGAGGTAGTTATACTCTCTATGTACCCCATGGTGAAGCTGAGCTGGGTGTATTTGATGGGCTGGTGTAGGGGTAGTTTAATCCTGTATGTACCCCATGCTGTACCTGAGCTGTGAGTGTTTGATGGGCCGATGTAGGGGTAGTTTTAATCTATATGTACCCTAAGCTGAACCTCAGATTTGAGTGTTTGTTGGGCTTGTTTAGGGGTAGTTTTACTCTGTATGTAACCCATTTTGTACCTTGACGGGGAGTTTTGGATGGGCCGGTGTAGGGGTAGTATTACTCTCTATGTACCCCATGCTGCACCACAGCTGGGAGTGTTTGATGGGCCAGTGTAGTGGCAGTTATACTCTCTATGTACCCCATGCTGTAGCTGAGCTTGGAGTATTTGATGGGCTGCTGTAGAGATGATTTTACTCTGTATGTAACCCAAGCTGTACATGAATTACGTGTGTTGTTGGGCCGGTGTAGGGGTAGTATTACTCTTTATGGAGCCCATGCTGTCCCTGGGCTAGGAGTGTTTGATGGGCCGGTGTTGGTGTAGTCTTACTCTGTATGTACCCCATGGTTTGCCTGACCTGGGAGTGTCTGATGGACTGGTGTAGGGGTAGATTAACTCTGCATGTATGCCAAGATGTAACTGAGCTGGGAGTGTTTGATGGGCCATTGTAAAGGTAGTTCTACTCTGTATGTACCCCATGCTTTAACTGAGTAGCTAATGTTTGATAAGGCTGTGTAGTTGTAATTTTAACCTGCATGTACTATGTATGCCATGCTGTTCCTGAGCTGGGAATGCTTGTTGGGCCGGTTTAGGGGTAGATTTACTCTGTATGTACCCCATGCTGTAACTGAGCTGGGAGTGTTTGATGGGCCAGTTGTAGGGGTAGCTTTGAACTGTATGAACCTCATGCTGAACCTGAGCTTTGAGTACTTGATGGACTGGTGTATGGTTACTATTACCCGGTATGTGGGAGTGTTTAAACTAAAATGGCAAGGGGTTGGGAACTTGAGCAGGGAGACAGAGGAATGGGAAACAAGGATAGAAGCAGAAGAAAGGAAGGAGAAAAAGAAAGGTGGCAGTCAGAGAAATCAAGGGATTAAGTCAAGCATGGCCACAGTAAATAATAATTCTAAAAGGTGTAATAGAGTAAAATAAACAAGCCTGAAGTCCTTGTGTCTTAATGCAAGGAACATTCTTAATACAGTGGATGAATTTGCTGCACAAATAGAGCTAAATGGATATGATATGATTGGGATTACGGAAACATGGCTCCAGGGTGACCAAGGCTGGGAACTCAACGTCCAGGGTTATTCAATATTCAGGAAAGAGGCAAAAAAGAAAAGGAGGCGTGTTAGCATTGCTGCTTGAAGAGGGTATTAACACAATTGAAAGGAAGGATATTAGCTTGAAGATGTGGAGTCTGTATGGGTAGAACTGAGACATACCAAGGGGCAGAAAACGTTACTGTGATTGGTATACAGACCTCCAAACGGTCATGTGGATGTTGGGGATGGCATTAAATGGGAAATTAGAGACACGTGCAATAAGGTCACAGCAGTTATCATGGGTGACTTTAATGTACATATAGTTTGGGCTAACCAAATTAGTAACAACACTGTGGAGGAGGAATTCATGGAGTGTATACGGGATGGTTTCCTGGACCAATATGTCGAGGAATCAACTAGAGATCAAGCCATCTTAGACTGGGTATTATGTAATGAGAAATGATTAATTAGCAATCTTGTGCGAGGCCCCTTGGTTTGGAGTGATCATAATATGATAGAGTTCCTCATGGAGATGGCGAGTGAAGTATTTGACTCAGAGACTAGGGTCCTGAATTTAAATAAAGAAAACTACGATGATATGAGGCACGAGTTGGGTAGGATTGATTGAGGAATGTTACTCAAAGTGTTGACGGTGGATAGGCAATGGCAAACATTCAAAGATCGCATGGATGAACTGTTCATCACTGTTTGGCATAAAAATAAAACAAAAAACGTAAATCAACCATAGCTAACAAGGGAAATTAGGGATAGCATAAGATCCAAGGAGAAGACATATACATTGGCCAGAAAAAGCAGTAAAACTGAGGATTGGGAGCAGCTTAGGATTCGGCAAAGGATGACAAAGCGATTAATTAAGAGGGGGAAAATAGAGTATGAGAGTAAGCTTTCAGGGAACATAAACACTGAATGTAAAAGGTTTTATAGATATGTGAAGAGAAAAAGATTGGTGAAGTCAAGCGTAGGTCCTTTACAGTCAGATTCAAGGGAATTTATAATGGGGAACAAAGAAATGGTTGACCAATGAAATACATACTTTGGTTCTGTCTTCACAAAGAAGGACACAAATAACCTCCCAGAGATGTCATGGAACATAGCGTGTAATGAGAATATTGGAAGGGAAATGGTGTTATGGAAATTGACGGGATTGAAGACCGATAAATCCCATCAGCCTGATAATTTACATCCTAGGGTACTTAAGGAAGTGGCCCTAGAAATAGTAGATGCATTGCTGGTCATCTTCCAAAATTCGATAGACTCTGGAACAGTTCCCATGGATTGGAGGGTAGCTAATGTTACCCCACTATTCAAAAAGGTGGTAGAGAGAAAAGGGGGAATTAAAACCAGACATCGGTAGTGGGGAAAAGGCTAGAGTCCATTATAAAAGATGTAATAGCAGAGCACTTGTAAAACAGCGACAGGATCGGACAAAGTCAACATGGATTTTCAAAAGTTAATCCTGCTTGACTAATCTACTGGAATTTTTTGAGGATGCAACTGGTAGAATAGAGAAGGGAATACCAGTGGATGTGATGTATTTGGACTTTCTGAAGGCCTTCGATAAGGTCCCACATAAGAGATTAGCATGTAAATATAATGCACATGGGATTGGGGGCAAGGTACTGACTTGGATAAAGAACTGGTTGGCAGGAAGGAAGCAAAGAGTTGGAATAAACGGGTCTTTTTCGGAGTGGCAGGCAGTGACTAGTGGGGTACCGCAGTGATCGGTCCTTAGACCCCAGCTATTCCCAATATATATATTAATGATCTAGACGAGTGAACTAGATGTAATATCTCCAAGTTTGCAGATGACACAAAGCTGGGTGGGTGTATGTGCTGTGAGGAGGATGCCGGGAAAATCCAGTATGATTTGCACAGGATGGCTGATTGGGCAGAAGCATGGCAGATGCAGTAAAATGTGCATAAATGCGAGGTTATCCACTTTGGTGGCAAAAACAGGAAGGCAGATTATTATCTGATCGGCAATAGATTGGGAGAAGGGGGAGTGAAAGGAGACCTGGTGTCCTTGTGCACCAATCGCTGAAGGTAAGCATGCAGGTGCAGCAGGCGGTTAAGAAGGCAAATGGTATGTTGGCCTTCATAGCGAGAGGGTTTGAGTACAAGAACATGGCCTTGGTGAGACCACACCTTGAGTACCGTGTGCAGTTTTGGTCGCCTTATCTGAGGAAGGATGTTCTTGCCATGGAGGGGGTGCAGCAAAGATTCACCAGACTGATACTTGGGATGGCAGAAATGACGTATGAGGAGAGATTGGGTCGATTGGACTTATACTCGCTGGAGTTTAGAAGAATGAGAGGGGATCTCATTGAAACTTAGAAAATTCTAACAGGACTGGGCAGACTAGATGCAGGAAGGATGTTCCCGATGGCCGGGGTGTCCAGAACCAGTACCGAAAGCAAAGCTGCTCGGGAGCAGCTCGTAGTCAACAACTTTACGACATGATGATAGTGTCGCCTCCGACCTCCCCCTCCCCCAACACGGCAAAGAAAAGGAACAGACACAATTTAAAGTGAAACAGTGAACGATTTTTGCCGCATCAAAGACTTTGATGTACTCTATTGATATTCTTCGTCTTTAAATACAAACTAACTATGTTCTACTTTGTAAACTTTTGCACAGATAAATTGGTTCATAAAAAATGTAAACAGTTTAATGTGACTTTTGGCTTTCTTCGTGTAATAAAGACTTTACATTCAAGTTGAAAACTTGCTATTTTCGCATTTTTAAACCGTTGTAATATTTTAATTGGATGTTAATTAAAAAAAGTAGAGAAACGAATAAAGTGAGTAGGGGCTAAGGATAAGGAGCAAGCCAGTTAGGACACAGATGAGGAGGAATTTCTTCACCCAGAGAGTGTTGAACCTGTGGAATTCTCTACCACAGAAGGCAGTGGAGGCCAATTCATTATATATATATTCAAGAAGGAGTTAGATATATTTCTTAAGGCTAAAAGGATCAAGGGATATGGGGAGAAGGCAGGGACAGGGTCCTGAAATTGGATGATCAGCCATGATCGCATTGAATGTCGGAGCAGGCTCGAGGGGCCGAATGGCCTACTCCTGCTCCTATCTTCTATGTTTCTATGTACCCAATGCTGTGCCTGTGCTGGGAGTTTTTGATGGGCCGGTTTAGGGGAAGCTTTACCCTGTATCTACCCCATGCTGTACATGCGCTGGGAGTGTTTGATGGGCCGGTGTTGGGATTATTTTACTCTGTATTTACCCCATGCTGTACCTTAGCTGAGAGTCTTAGATGGGCCGGTGTAGGGGTTGTTTTACTCCATATGCACCCCATGCTGAACCTGAACTAGGTATGTTTGATGGGCCAGTGTAGGGGTAGTTTTACTCTGTATATACCCTATGCTTTACATGAGCTGGGAGTGTTTGATAGGCCGTTGTAGGGGTAGTTTTACACTGTATGTACCCCATGCTGTACCTCAGCTGGGATAATTTGATGGACCGGTTTGGGATAGTTTTGCTCTCCATGTATATGTTGCCTTTCAGCAGCAGCAGCAGTATCCCTATCACGAGCCAACTGCTGAAGGGCCAGAGATTGTACACCAGGGCACTTTACTTGGCCTGAGAGGATCCGGTCACGGGGAAGGTGAAAGCGCAGGAGCCAGTAGGAGCCATCTTTTACACAATTCACCTCCTTAGACCCTCAGGCACAGATGCGAGGGGAATATCTGTCAATTCCTTAATGTTTGCTGTTATTTAAATGCTGGCGTTGTGTTATGTCGTGAATTTATATTTGTGACTCATAGTTTATTTAACCATTTCATATGTATAGCCTCTATTCACTTTATTCGTTTCTCTACTTTTTTTATTAACAACCAATTAAAATATTACAACTGTTCAAAAATTAGAAAATAGCAAGTTTTCATCTTGAATGTAAAGTCTTTATTGCACTAAGAAACCCAAAAGTCACGTTAAACTGTTTACATTTTTTATCAACCAATTAATCTTTGCAAAAGTTTACAAAGTAGAAAATAGTTAGCAAACAATTTGTATTTAAAGATGAAGAACATCAATAGAGTACATCAAAGTCATTCATGCGGCAATAATCGTTCACTGTTTCACTTTAAATTGTGTCTGTTTTCATTTTCTTTGCCTTGTTGGGGAGGGGGAGGGGTAGGTCGGAGGCGGCACTCTCATCACCTCGTGAAGGTTTTGGCTGTAGCAGTTCCCGAGCAGCTTTGCTTTCGGCAGCACTTGGCTCTTCCATGTTAGACCTGGCCTCAGGGTCATTGACATCCTCCATGACCTGTATTTCAACAGGGAGCGAATCTGCAGCATTAAGTGTCAGTCCTTCCCGCAGGGCAAAGCTGTGCAAAGTGCAACAGACCACTAGAATCCTTGCCACTTTCAGAGGAGAATACTGCAAGGTCCCGCATGTCCTGTCCAGGAACCAAAAGTGTGATTTCAGAACCCCGATTGTCCTCTCCACCACTTGCCGAGTGGACAAGTGTGCCTGGCTGTATCTCTCCTGAGCCTCATTATTTGACCTGCGGTATGATATTATCAGCCGCAGTTTTAGCGGGTAATCCTTGTCGTCCAATATCCATGTGGATCCTGGAGGCAATGCACTGCAGGCACTATATAAGTCCGAGTGATGGAGGACGAAGGAGTCATGAGCACTTCCCCGGTGAGCTGTATTTATGTTTAAGATCCTGAGTAGCTCATCACAGACGATTATTGCATTTAATGAATGAAACCCGCTCCTGTTGATGTAGGTCACAGGTACATCAATTGGTGCCTTCATTGAAACTTGGGTTCCATCGACGGCTGCAGTCACTTTGGGGAAACCAGCGATCCTATAAAATACAAGGGCCCTCCCCTTTTGCTGCCGAGTGGACAAGTCAAAGTCTATGAACTCTGAAGCCCTGCGGAATATAGCATCTGTGACCTGGTGAATGCATGCCCACGCAACACTCTGGGTGGTGTTTGACATTTCACCAGTGCCGGACTGAATTGACCAGCATGCAAAGAAGTTCAGTGCTGTAGTTACTTTCATGGACACTGACAAGGCAGTGCGGGTCTTCGATGTCTTTGAAGGTCGTCTTTTAACATGTCACATAGTCGGCCGCTTACGTCATTACTAAAGCGCAGCCTCCTCACACACCACTCCTCCAACATCATCTCAAAATACAGCCTCTCCCTGTACACTCTCTGGTGTGAGTAGTAGTTCATCCTGATTAGGCGGCGGTCATGGTTCCTCAATCTTCTTCGTTGTTCCTGGTGTTTTCGATTCTATGTGACAGAATCACACAAAAGATCGTGGCAAATTCCTCATGAGGCATGTTTCTCCCTCACATGCTTCCTCTTTAAATAGATGCGTAAATGTAGGGGAAAAATTGAAAGAGTTGTAAAAGTTATATTAATAAAGTGAGTGGGTAGAAATTCTGGCAGTGGTGCAAAACGGGTGGTATTGGATCAGTTGCCCGTCAAACCTGCCTGATGAATATCATTTCCCGAGACCAATTTCTAAGACATCAAAAACATTTTTACAAAGTCATACACAACATTTTTAAACAGCATAAAGAAGTTAGCATTTAAAACATTCATATATTCTGTCATAATTTTAAGCATGAGTAAATGTGAACAAAATCATTTTTAAAAAGTCATTTTCAAGTTTACAAAAAATAAATCTATTTGATTAGAATGCTTACCTTGTCCAAAGCGAAAGTTTCACTTCTAATTAGCAACACTCCTCAGAACAAGATTCAAAACCAATGAAATATTTAACAAATTAAGTTGTTAAAAATTTTATTCAGGCTTTATATCCAATACCGTGTTAACTTTGAAAACTAAAACAGTCCCTTTCCAAGCCCCCTGACTTCCAGTTCTTCTTCCTGCTGCTTCTTTAGATAGAAAAAAGCCAGCGTACAGCCTGCATTCTATCATTGCAGTTGCGTCCGTAACTGCTGGCCAGTAATTGGACAATTAGCGCAAGTCTGCGCCAGCAGTGCCACTTCTCCTGCAGATGCATGCGGAATCTTGACAGATCGAAATTTCCGATTTTTAGCGCATGCGCTTCGTATGCGTATACCCGGAAGTTGTACGGCCTATTCGGACTCGTGCGCACGTTGTACGCAACCGTAGGGTCGCAAAATTCAGTTCCGTGCAAACCACTGAAACTGTTGAATTGTAGCTGGCCTCAGCACCAGAAGTTTAATTACTCTTTTCCTGTTAACAATCCTATTACAAAAAGGTACAGGAATATTCAGGACCTGAATATATGAGAGATCCTGCTCTTTATCCAATAGGTAATGTGGACCATGACGAGCTGTTTCACCTTGTCCAGAACGGCAAAACCAGAGGACATGTCCTGGGATTGGTGGGGGTAAATTCAAAACTAATTCTGGAACCGTTCTTTCAATGAGCAACTGCCTATCTATGGAACAGCCTTGCTCCTAATCGTTAGAATTAAAACTAGAGGACAGGGGAATTCAGCGGAACACGAAAAGTAAAATTAGAAATAGAATGAATGGGAATTTAGGGGATTTAGGGGAACACTGTCAATGTTACATTAGAAATGGAGAACATGAAAATTAAGTGGAACCAACGAACTGTTAATTAGAAATAGAATAAAGGGAATATAGTGGAACACAGCATTTGTTAATTAGAAATAGATGTCAGTGGCATATGACAAATTATATTAGAAATAGGCACCAGCGGGTCACAATAACCCTTCATTTAGAAGTAGGGGACAGGGGAAGACAGCAACTGGTCTATTAGAAATAGAGGACAAGGACATTCAGGGGAATAAACTAACTGTCTAATTAGAAATAGAATAAAAGGAGACATGGGGGAACACAGTAAATAACTGTTTAATTAAAAGTAGGGGACTGGGGAGACAATAACTATTTATTTAGGAATAGAGGAGACGGGAATGTCAGGGAAACACAGTAACTGTTTAATTAGAAATAGAGAAACACAAGGGATTACAACAACTCTTTCATTAGAAACAGGGGACGGGAGATCACAACCACATCACATTGAATGTGACACGGTAATTTATGCCTTTGCTTTCTATTTTACCTGTGGAGTTTGGATGATGTGGTTGATCGCAGGCCGCCTTCTCAGGATTGTAGCTGGGTGCAAAACATCGCTGACTGATGGAACTAAATCCTCTGCCGGCTGCCTGACTCGGGCCTTAAATACTACTGGTTGTCCGCATCCAGGTAAATGAGAATGTGGCTCTTACACAAAATCGCCTGCAACTGTTCACCACTTCCCCCAAAGGCTGGATGCCAGCCGGATTGGCAGAGCCCCGGCTCCACGGGGCCCTGCAACCAAGAGGGTTTTTGCTTAGGAGAACGTCAAGGTCAAGGGGAACGTTAAAGGTTGACGGGTAAAGCGGGCTCTTAATCACAGTTAGTAAATGGAGCCCATTCACAATTCAAGTACAAAGGCTATTGTCAGCATAAGCTTTTCAATAATGCTCTCGAACATTGGATTGAGGTGTCATAGATTTATTAAGCACAAAATATATGCAATCGTACTTAAACACACAATTAAAAGGTAGAAATTAGAACCATACCTGATGATGGTTGGGTGGAGACCCAAACAAGTCACAGTCCTGAGCTCAGTATCTTAGGCCTTTACCAAACCAAATACATTAATATAACTTTTTCTCACTCCCTGTAATTAACAATTCTCGCAATTCTGCATTACATGATGATATCAAATTTAAAATAAAACGCTACACTCAGATATTTTAATTGATTTATCTGATCGATAGTTTCACTCTTGGTCCATATAATTGCAATTGTACCAAGTGAAACCTTTACCATTAATACTGTCTGTTTCTGTATCTATTTTACTAATTGAGAATGATAATGGATGCCCGGATGTTTTCCTTTGCAGAACCAATTGTCTTCCCAAACGGTTTCCAAATGATGAAAGTTCCCTGAAATTGCTGAATCTGTTTGCAATGACATACGTTTAATTAAATCGCTTATTACGTCATCCTGAAACTGACCATTGTTGCAGGGTCAGCCCTGGCCCAAAAGCCCAGCGGTACTTTAAACAGACCAGTGATTCACTGCTTAACAAGACAAGGCTAAAGATTGACATTGCTACAATAGAAAGACAAACCAACACAGTATCACATTAGCAGACGTTAGAATATTCTGATTAGCGGGAAATGATTATATTCACCCGGGGTAAAGGAAAGAAAAGGAAAGATTCCTATTTATATAGCTCCTGTAACGACAACCGGACGCCCCAAAGCGCTTTACAGACAATGAAGTACATTTTGAGGGGTAACTGCTGTTCGAATGTAGGAAACACGGCAGCCAATTTGCGCACAGCAAGCTCCCACAAATAGCAATTTAATAATTACCAGATAATTTGCGTTTAATTATGTTAATTGACGGATAAATATTGGCTGTGTCACCCGGGATTACTCCCTTCGAAATAGTGCAAACGATCTTTTACGTCCACCGGAGAGGGCAGACGGAGCCACAGTTTAACGTCTCATTCGAAAGAGGGCACCTGCGACAGTGCAGCACTCCCTCAGCACTGCATTGGAGTGTCAGCCTAGATTATGGTACATTATTGAGTCTCTGCAGTGGGACTTGAAGCCACAAACTTCTGACGAGGCTGCTACCAGCTGAGCCCCGGCCGACACAGGAAAAGCAGCAGACACAAAACACTTGCCACAAAAAGCAAGAAAGGTTTTCTGATACCTGATCAATTTCACAGCCACAATCGGCTTTCGTCCTAATGGGAAGACGCCCATTCTAAAATGGAACACGGGCTGTAAATTTACGCTAGTTAAAGGAAGCTGTAGTTAATTTTTCATTTTTTTAATCAACATCAGAATCAATGTCCCTGGAGATTTCACCACCTTCTTCAGCTCTTCCCTGAATTTAGTTTGTGTAGCTGCATAAATACACGTGTTTGTACAGGAGCTTAAATACATGAGCAGATAACCGGTTTCAGTGGCGATGTAAACAGGAGATGTATAATCGGGTCGGTGAAAAATCACCAGGTTCGTAATTACAGAACTCACGGCAGATGTCAGCCACAACAATACAAAGCTGCCCGATACAACGAAAAGTAAAATGATGGATTTCCTTCGGTTCTCTATCTCTGGATCGCTCTGATTCTCACTGCTGTGACCCCGGAGTCCCCTGCGGGCTCTACTGGCCACTAAAATACATCTGACTGTCAAACAATTAAACAGTAATATCAAAGCAAATGGAAGGTATGTAATTAAAACATTTTGTAAATGGTAGTAGGCTACACCTGCAGGTGATGAGAAAAAGGCCGCACTGGGGCGGAAACCCCAGGGAACATTGTTGATTATTTGTTTGTGTTCAAAGGCAAACCAATAGGGGATGTTCTCTAAATAAACCAGGACAGAGACCGTTGTTATAACCGCGGACGCAGTTCTCACTGTGCAATATGTTGTTTTAAACTTCTGGCAACATATAGCTACAAATCGGTCAAATGTGAAGGAGACGGTAAACCACACCGACATATCCAGGTTGGTACAAGACATGTACATCATGAACTTACAAACGGCTGTGTAGGACAGGAATGAATATGGGAAGCGTTCACTCAAAATGTGATACATGATTACATTGAGGATCATGACCAGTAGATCTGCTGTTGCCATGGCCACCATGTAGAAAGTGATACACTTAGAAAGACCGCATTTTCCTCTGGAGAGAATCACCATTGTCAACAGGTTCGCTGTAAGAAAGATGAACGAGAGTCAATAATGGGGAACGCGGATAAATCTTACATCGGAGATGAACTAATGTGTTCATACTTAGGGTCATGCGCACCTTATAACATAGACGAGCATTGACAATGTTTTTTCAAACTAAAGTAATCCTTAAACACTCAATATCGAGGGACTGAGAATGCGCCATCCTTCCAGCACACTTCAGTCAGACTGTGTCAAGTTGGTGGGTAGGGATGGGTGTTGGGGAGGTCGCTCGTATTCAGTATCGGCAATGGTAACAGATAGCGACCCCCAACTCCACCGACAGCCAGGCACTGAAGGCTCAATGGAGGGGAATTTTAACCTTGGGGTACAGTGTGAAACGGGCGACAATGGATCAGCCGACCATGATACATCTCTTCCGAATGAATCTCTATCGCTATCACCACTGATACCTATATTCATGCATAAAAACAGAAAATGCTGGAAATACTCAGCAGGACAAGCATCCTCTGTGCAGAGGGAAGCAAAGTTAACGTTTCATGTCGATGCATTTCGTTAGAAATCCATTGAGGCTCCATTCAGACTTTAAAGGTGTGGTCCAGGTCAAGCCGCAGTACCTCGCAGGGACAGTACAGTTACAGATTAAAGTTCCTTAAAGGGCAGCCTTGGATGGTTCTATAATTTGTTAATTTTCACAGTCAGTAAAGAAGTGGATTCCCTTACATACTTCGAAACACATATCCCATTGCTGTGTGGAGCGCTGAACACATCCCGCCATGAGGCTGGGACCATGTGATGCACCGAGCCAATTTGATGAGTTACTGCAGCGGCACCAGGGAGCAATCGATGGAATTTTACATTTAATTTCATCAATATAATTGGCGAGCGAGGTTTCGGGAGCGGCATCAGATGTCAGCTGTATTCAATATAATTTACAAACAATTACTGGAAAGATATGACATCAAATAATATATTTAGCTGTGCCACAAACATTTGATGTAGGTCGAAACACTGCGCTATTTCTATATAATGGCCCCGAGGGAGCTGTTCGGTAACAGAGTGGGAGTTGGTGGAGCCGGGAAGGATCTTGGCAGCCGAGGCGAGAGGAGCAGCTCCCTGAGCGAAATAATTGCTCCAAATTTCTTTCACAGTCCTCTGATGGGTGGAGGTGGCTGCAGTCCGAGCAATTATCAACTTAATGCAGACATGAAACAATGTAACGGATGAAATGATTACCATGGGCACTAAGCAACACATTCTTTCATGATCTCTGTACTATTGGGGGGTGGCGGGGAATCAGCCTCGCCCTCCCTCAGTATATGCAGGAAGGTTGAGCTCCCGATGGCCACGATCGAGCGACCAGAACAACGCCTCAGCGGCCACGTGGACTGATAGGATTCCCGCAGATATTCACCGACTGATCCCGGTAGATGAATGATTCTGCAAGGAGGATAATCTCGGATTCTGGTACATTAATACTGAGATAGTCAACAGTTATTAGGCAACAGAATGCATTGACTTACCGGGAGCCCCAAAGGCTGCGAGAATAGGGTAATAAATATACCTTATCTTTAAAATTGTTGGCAGTTCCATTAAAAAAACTGTGCGAAATCTGTCCAGCTTTATTGTTCGGACTGGAATGTATCTGAGACCGGTAAATACTCCTCCTTTATAGAGGAATCTGTGCCCCATCAGAAAAAAACATATTACACAATAAGTGGCGTTAGTTACAGTCACTTAACAAACATAGGGGCGATTTTCCACTTCAGTGCGCCGGGACGCAAGTGGGAAAATTGTACAGAAAGTAATCCCAGAGGGAAGGTGCCCTGCGCATGGTCCCTGAACGCTGAATGGAACATCCCTCCTTGAATCTGCCATAGGCTCTTGAGGTTTCAAATCCATTCCCTGAAACTTTTGCTCTTCCTTGGCATAAGCTACATTTGTTCTTTTTACTGTAATGATACATAGTGATGACTCCGCTTTAATATTACTGGCAATGATTCATCACTAACAATACTGGCAATGATTCATCGCTTACATTACTAGTGATGTCTCCTCTCTAACACTGCTGGCGTTGATTCTACTCTAATTTTACTGGTGCTGACTCTACTCTTATATTACTGGTGGTGAATCTACACTACCATTACTAATTTTGACCCTACACTAACGTTACTGTTGGTGAATCTACTCTAACAATACTGGTGTTGAATCCACTCTAACATTACTAGTGGTGAATCTACTCTTACATTACTGGTGGTGCCCCTACACTACCATGACTGGTGGTGACAATACTG
The DNA here is from genome assembly GCF_052327205.1 of Somniosus microcephalus. Classification (NCBI taxonomy): domain Eukaryota; kingdom Metazoa; phylum Chordata; class Chondrichthyes; order Squaliformes; family Somniosidae; genus Somniosus; species Somniosus microcephalus. The sequence continues at coordinate 56,030,360 of NW_028225180.1, forward strand.
TAACATTTCTGGTAGTGACATTACTCTAACATTACTGGTGCTGATGCTACTCTAACATTACTGGTGGTGACGCTACTCTAACATTACTGGTGCTGAGTCTTCTCGAATATTATTGGTAGTGACCCTAATCTAACATAACTGGTGGTGCCCGTACTCTAAAATTATTGGTGGTGACATTGCACTAACTTTATTGGAGGTGCACTGCTATTATATTACTGGTGGTGACTCTACGCTAATGTTACTGGTGCTGCCCCTACACTAACATTACTGGTTGTGACCCTACTCTATCATTACTGGTTGTGACTCTACTCTATCATTACTGGTGGTGACGATACTCTAACATTAATGGAGGTGACCCTATTCTAACATTACTGGTGGTGACCCTACTCTATCATTACTGCTGGTGACCCTACTCTAACATTGCTGGCCATGACCCTACTCTAAAAATAAAAGTGGTAACCCTACTGTAACATTACAAGTGCTAACCCTACTCTAACAAAACAGCTGGTGGCACTACTCTAGCATTGCTGGGGATGGCTCTACGCTAACATTTCTGGTTGTGACCTTAAACTAACATTACTGGTGGTGGCTTTAGTCGAAAATTACTGGTGGTGACCCTACGCTAACATTACTAATGGTGATTCTACTCTAACATTACTGGTGCTGCCTCTACTCTAACATTACTGGTGGTGACGCTTCTCGAACATTACTGCTAGTGATCCTACTGTAACATTACTGGTGGTGACCCTACTCTAGCGTTAATGGTGTTGGCCCTACTCTAACCTTATTGGTGATGACCCTGCTGACACATTACTGGTGGTGAATCTACTCTAACATTACTAACGGTGACCTTACACTAACGTTACTGGTGGTGCCCCTACTCCAGCAATACTGGTGATGACTCTCTTTAACATTACTGGTGGAGCCCCTACTCTAACATTACTGGTAGTGATCCTACTCTAACATTAATGGTGGTGGCCCGAATCTAACATTACTGGTGCTAACTCTCCCCTAACATTACTCGGGGTGACTCTCCTGTAACATTACTGGCGGTGCCCCTACTCTAACATTACTGGTGGTGATGCTCGTCTAACATTATTCGTGGGGACACTACTCGAACATTACAAGTGGTGCACCTACTCTATCATGACTGGTGGTGACCCTCCTCTTACATTATTGGTGGTGACACTACTCGAACATTAGTGCTGTTGAAACTACTCGAAAAGTACTGGTGGTGACTCTACTGTAACATTACTTGTGGTGACGCTACATTAACATTACTGGTGGTGACTCTACTGTAACATTACTGGTGGTGGCGCTACATTAACATTACTGGTGGTGACCCTGCCCTAACATTAATCGTGCTGAGCCTACTCTAATATTAATGGTGGTGACCCTACAGTAACATTACAATTGATGACCCTACTCTAACAATACCGGTGTTAACCCTACTTGAGTTGCACCTACTCTAACATTAATGGTGTTGACGCTACTCTACTATTACCGTTCTTGACTCCACTCTTACTTCACTGCTGGTGACCCTCCTCTAACATTAATGGTGGTTACCCTAATCTAACATTGATGGTGGAGACTCTACTATAACATTACTGGCGTTGACCCTAAACTAACATTAATGGCGTTGACCCTAATGCAACATTTCTGGTGACGGCCCTACTCTAATATTACTGGTGGTGCATCTACTTTAAAATAACAGGCAGTGACTCTACACTAACATTACTGGTGTTGACCCTACTCTAACGTTACTGGTAGTGACCCGACACTAACATTACTGGTGGTGACCATACTCTAACATTACTGTTGCTGAGTCTTCTCGAACATTACTGGTGGTGACCATACTCTAACATTACTGTTGGTGAGTCTTCTCGAACATTACTGGTGGAGACGCAACACTAACATTACTGGTGGTGACCCTACTGTATCATTACCAGTATTGGCCCTACTCTAGCATTAATGGTGGTGACCCTACTCTAGCATTAATGGTGGTGACCCTGCTCTAACATTACTGGTGGTGATCCTACTCTAAAATTACAGGTCGTGAATCTACAATATCATTACCGGTGTTGACCCTACTCTAACGTTACTGGTAGTGACCCTGCACTAACAGTACTGGTTGTGACCCTACTTTAACATTACTGGTGGTGAAGCAACTCTAGCATTAATGGTGGTGATCCTACTCTAAAATTAATGGTGGTGACCCTACTGTGACAGTACTGGCGGTGACTCAACTGTAACATTACTGGTATTGGCTCTACTGTTACAGTTCTGGTGGTGCCGGTACAATATCATTACTGTTGGGGAATCTCCTCTATCTTTAATGGTGCTGACCCTACACTAGCATTAATGCCGGTGACCCTAGTGTGACAGTACTGGTGGTGACTCAACTCTAACATTATTGGTGGAGGCACTACTCGAACATTATGCTGGCGAGACTACTCGAACATTACTGGTCGTGAGTCAACTCCAACATTACTGGTGGTGACGCTACTCTAATATTACTGGTGATGAGCCTACTCTAACATTGTAGGTGGTGACATTAATTTAACATTAATGGTGATGACCCTATTCTAACATTACTGGTGGTGACGCTATTCTAACATTACTGGTGATGACTCTTCTCTAACATTACCAGTGGTGACACTACTCTAACATTACTGGTGATGACTCTTCTCTAACATTACCGGTGGTGACCCTACTTTAACATTAATGGTGGTGACCCTAATCTCTCATTACTGGTGAAGACGCTACTCTAACGTTAATGGCGCTGCCACTTTTCTAACAATACTTGTATTAAGGAGTCAATTACTGCAGTAAGGAGGGATGACATATTAGCAGGTTCCTCTAATGAGGCCATATGGGTGGAGCTTAAAAACAAGAAGGGGGCAAGCACTTTGCTGGGAGTGTACTATAGGTCTCCAAACATTCAGGGGGAGATAGAGGAACAGATATGTAGGCAAATCTCAGAGAAATGTGCAAATAATAGGGTAATAGTAATGGGGGATTTCAACTTCCCCAATATTAACTGGGATAGTCACAGTGTGAAAGGCACAGAGGGTGTAGAATTCTTAAAGTGCATCCAGGAGAGCTTTCTGAGCCAGCATGTAGAAGGTCCTACAAGAGAGGGGGCGGTACTGGACCTAATTCTAGGGAATGTGGCCGGCCAAGTGGAAGAAGTGCTAGTAGGTGAGCACTTTGGTGACAGTGACCATAATATGGTGAGATTTAAGGTGGTCATGGAAAAGGACAGGGATGGGCCGGAAATAAAGGTTCTAAATTGGGGGAAGGCCGATTTTAATAGGATTAGGCAGGATCTGGCCAAAATGGACTGGGATCAGCTACTTGTAGGAAAATCCACATCGGAGCAATGGGAGGCTTTCAGAAGGGAGATTGAGATCATTCAATGGCAACATGTTCCCTTAAAGGTCAAGGGTGGTTCCAAAAACCACAGGGAACCTTGGATGTCAGGGGATATACGAGAATGGATTAAAAAAAAGGTGGGCTTTTGGCAGCTACAAAAGGCTAAAGACAGAGGAAGCCCTAGAGGAGTACAAAAAGTGCAGGGGGATATTAAAAAAGAAATTAGGAGATCAAGGAGGGGCCATGAAATAACACTGGCGAGCAAAATAAAGGAAAATCCTAAGATGTTTTATAAGTATATTAAGGGTAAGAGGATAACTAGGGATAAAATAGGGCCCATTAGGGACAAAAGTGGAAATCTGTGTGTGGAGCCGGAAGATGTAGGAGGGGTTCTAAATGAATTTTTTGCATCTGTTTTCACTGTGGAGAGGGACGATGTAGACATAGAAATAGGGCGGGGGGACTGTGATATGCTCAAACATATTAACTTCGAGAGGGGGGAGGTATTGGCGGTTTTAGCAGGCCTAAAAAGGGATAAATCCCCAGGCCCGAACGAAATGTATCCCAGGCTGCTGTGTGAGGCAAAGGAAGAGATTGCGGGGGCTCTAACACACATATTCAGAACCTCTCTGGCCACAGGGGATGTGCCAGAGGACTGGAGAACCGCTAATGTAGTTCCATTATTCAAGAAGGGGAGTAGGGAAAAACCGGGGAACTACAGGCCAGTGAGCCTAACATCAGTGGTGGGAAAATTATTGGAAAAAATTCTGAGGGACAAAATTAGTCTCCACTTGGAGAGGCAAGGATTAATCAGGGATAGTCAACATGGCTTTGTCAAGGGAAGATCATGTCTGACTAATTTGATTGAATTTTTTGAGGGGGTGACTAGGTGTGTGGACGAGGGTAACGCAGTGGATGTGGTATACATGGATTTCAGTAAGGCCATCGATAAAGTCCTGCACAGGAGACTGGTCAAGAAGGTAAGAGCCCATGGAATCCAGGGTGCCTTGGCACGTTGGATACAAAACTGGCTTCGTGGCAGAAGGCAGAGGGTGATGGTCGAAGGTTGTTTTTGTGACTGGAAGCCTGTGGCCAGTGTGGTACCACAGGGATCGGTGCTGGGTCCCTTGCTGTTTCTGGTCTACATTAATGACTTGGATATGAATGTAAAAGGTATGATCAGTAAGTTCGCGGATGATACAAAAATTGGTAGGGTGGTAAATAGCGAGGAGAGTAGTCTCAGTCTGCAGGACGATATAGATGGGTTGGTCAGATGGGCGGAACAGTGGCAAATGGAACTTAACCTGGAAAAGTGCGAGGTGATGCACTTTGGGGGGATTAACAAGGCAAGGGAATACACAATGAATGGTAAGACCCTAGGCAAGACGGAGGGCCAGAGGGATCTGGGTGTGCAAGTACACAGATCCCTGAAGGCGGCGGAACAGGTGGATAAGGTGGTAAAAAAGGCATATGGGATACTTGCCTTCATTAGCCGAGGCATAGAATATAAGAGCAAGGAGGTTTTGATGGAGCTGTATAAAACACTGGTTAGGCCACAGCTGGAATACTGTGTGCAGTTCTGGTCGCCACACTACAGGAAGGATGTGATCGCTTTGGAGAGGGTGCAGAGGAGATTCTCCAGGATGCTACCAGGGCTGGAGCGCTTCAGCTATGAAGAGAGACTGGGCAGATTGGGTTTGTTTTCCTTGGAGCAGAGGAGGCTGAGGGGGGACATGATTGAGGTGTACAAAATTATGAGGGACATAGATAGGATGGATACTAAGGAGCTTCTTCCCTTAGTAGAAGGGTCAATAACTAGGGGGCATAGATTCAAGGTAAAGGGTGGGAGGTTTAGAGGGGATTTGAGAAAGAACTTTTTCACCCAGAGGGTGGTTGGAGTCTGGAACTCACTGCCTGAAAGGGTTGTGGAGGCTGGAACCCTCACAACTTTCAAGAAGCATTTGGATGAGCACTTGAAATGCCATAGCATACAAGGCTACGGACCAAATGCTGGAATATGGGATTAGATTAGACAGGGCGTGATGGCCGGCGCGGACACGATGGGCCGAAGGGCTCTATCCGTGCTGTATAACTCTATGACTCTATGACCCTACTCTAACATTACTGGTGGTGACTGCTCCTTAAAATTACTAGAGGTGAATCTACTATAACATTAATGGTGGTGACTCTACCCTAGCATTACTGGTGATGACACTACATTAACATTACTGGTGGTGACCCTAATCTAACATTACCGGCGATGACCTTACTCTAACACTACTAGTGGTGACCGTACTCTAACTTTACTGGTAGTGAATCTAATCTAACATTACGTGAGTTGAACCTACTCTAACATTAATTGTGTTGATGCTACTCTACCATTACTGATGGTGACACTACTGTAACATTTCTGGTGGTTTATCTATTCTAATATTACTGGTGGTGAGCCTCCTCTAACATTAATGGTGTTAACCCTACTCCAAAATTACTGGAGGAGACTCTACTATAACATTACTGGAGTTGACCCTACCCTAACATTAATGGTGGTGACCATGCACTAAAATTACTGGTGGTGACCCTTCTCTTACATTACGGGTGGTGTCGCTACTCTAATATTACTGGTGGTGAATCTAATCTAACATTACTGGTGGTGAAAATACACTAGCATTACTGGTGGTGACGCTACTCTAACATTACTGGTGATAACCCTACTCTAACATTACCGGTGGTGACCCTACTTTAACATTAGTGTTGGTGACACTCATCTAACGTTACTGGTGGAGACGCTACTCTAACGATAATGGCGCTGCCCCTATTCTAACATTAATGTTGGTGACCCTACTCTGACAATACTTGTGGTGACTCTTCTTTAAAATTGCTGGTGGTGATTCTACTCTAACATTACTGGTGGTGATTCTACTCTAAAATTACTGGAGGTGACCCTACATTAACATTACTGGGTGTAACCGTACTCTAACATTACTGGTGGTGAAGCTAATCTAACATTACTCGAGTTCAACCTACTCTAACATTAATGATGTTGACGCAACACTACCATTACCGTTGGTGCCTCAACTCTAACATTACTGGTGGTGACACTACTCTAACATTAATGGTGGTGACCCTACTCTAACATTACTGGTAGTGACTATAATATAACACTACTGGAGTTGACCCTACTCTAACTTTACTGGTGGTGACCCAACTCTAATATTACTGGTGTTGTACCTATTCAACATTACTGGTGGTCACTATGCTCTATCGTTACTGTTCGTGACGCTACTCCAAAATTAATGGAGGTGACACTACTGGAACATTACTGGTAGTGACCCTGCTCTAACATTACTGGTGGTGACCCTACTTTATTACTACTGGTGGTGACCCTACTCTATCATTACTGGTGGTGACTCTACTCTAACATTACTGGAGCTGACGCTATTCTAACATTAATGGAGGTGACCCTACTCGAACATTACTGGCGGTAATCCTACACTAAAATTACTGGTGATGACGCTACACTAACATTAACGGTGGTGACCCTACATTAACATTAACGGTGATGACACTAATCTTACATTACTGGAGTTGACCCTACTCTAACGTTACTGGTAGTGACACTATTCTAACATTATTGGTGCTGACCATAGATTACCATTAATGGTGGTGACCCTAATCTATCCTTACTGGTGGAGATGCTACTCTAACGTTAATGGCGCTGCCCCTACACTAACATTACTGGTGGTGACGCTTCTTTAAAATTACTGTTGGTGAATCTACTATAACATAATTGGCGATGCCCCTACTCTAACATTACCGGTGGTGAATCTAATCTAACATTACTCGAGATGAACTTACTCTGACATTAATGGTGTTGACGCTACTCTACTTTTACCGTTGGTGACTCCATATTAACATTACTGTTGGTGATACTATTGTAACATTTCTGGTGGTTTATCTACGCTAACATTACTGTTGTTTACCCTACTGTAACACTACTGGTAGTGACTCTACTATACCATTACTGGAGTTGAACCTACGCTAACATTAATGGTGGTGACACTAATCTAACATTACTGGTGGTGACCCTAATCTAACATTAATGGCAGTGACCCTAATCTATCATTACCTGTGTTGACCTTACTCTAACATTACTGTTGCTGACTCGACTCTAATATTTCTGGTGGTGACCCAACACTAACAATACTGGTGCTGACACTACTCTAACATTACTGGTGGTGATTCAACTCTAACATTACTGTTGTTGGCTCCACTCTAACATTACTGGTGATAATGCTACCATGACATTACTGGTGTTGACACTGCTCTAACATTATTTGGGGTGACCAAACACTAACATTACTGGTGGTGACCCTGCTCGAACATTAACAGTTGTGACCCTTCTCTAATATTACAGGCGGTGAGTCTACTCTACCATTACTGGTGGTGACGCTACTCTAACATTAATCGAGATGAAATACTCGAACATTACTGGTGATAACCCTTTTCTAACATTATTTCTGGTGATGGTACTCTAACATTACTGGTGGTGAACCTACTTTAGCATTACTGGTGGTGACACTACTCTAACATAACTGGTGGTGAACCTACTCGAATGTTACTGGTTCTGAACCTACTCTAACATTACAAGGGGTGACCCTACACGAACATTACTTGTTGTGAGCCTCCTCCAACATTACAAGTGGTGACTCTACTCTAACATTACTGGTGGTGACTCTTCTTTAAAATACTGGTGGTGAATCTACTCTAACATTACTGGTGGTGACTCTTCTCTAAAATTAATTTCGATGCCCCTACTTTAACATTACTGGTGTTGACATATTCTACCATTAACGTTGGTGACACCACTCTAACATTACTGGTGGTGACACTGCTGTAACATTTCTGGCGGTTTATCTGCGATAACAATGCTGGTGTTAATCCTCCTCTAACATTACTGGTGGTGACTCAACTATAATAGTACTGGAGTTGACCCTATCCTAACATTAATGGCAGTGACCCTAATCTAACATTAATGTTAGTGTCCCAACTCTAACATTACTGGTCGTGAATCTACTCTAACCTTACTGGTGGTGACCTTACTCTAACCTTACTGGTAGTGACCTTACTCTAACCTTACTGGTAGTGACACGACTCTAACATTACTGGTAGTGACCTTACTCTAACGTTACTGGTAGTGACCCTACTCTAACATTACAGGTGGTGAACTTGCTCTAACCTTACTGATAGTGACCCTACTCTAACATTACTGGTAGTGACCTTACTCTAACCTTACTGATAGTGACCATACTCTAACACACTGGTGGCGACCTTACTCTAACCTTACTGGTAGTGACCCTACTCCAACATTACTGGTGGTGACCTTACGCTAACCTTACTGGTAGTGACCTTACTCTAACCTTACTGGTGGTGAACCTAGTCTAACCTTACTGGTAGTGAGCTTACTCTAACCTTACTGGTGGTGAATCTACTCTAACCTTACTGGTGGTGACCTTACTCTAACCTTACTGGTGGTGACCTTACTCTAACCTTACTGGTGGTGAACTTACTCCAACCTTACTGGTAGTGACCCTACTCTAACATTACTCATGGTGACCTTACTCTTACATTACTGGTGGTGAGTTAACGCTAACATTAACGGAGGTGACCCTACTAGAATATTACTGGTTGTTACGCAACCCTAAATTTACTGGTGGTATCCCTGCTAGAACTTTACTGGCTGTGACCCTACTCTAGCAATACTGGGGGTGACCCTACTCTAACATTAATGGAGATGAACCTCGTCTAACATTAATGGAAGTGACCCTACTCTAATATTAATGGTGGTGACTCTACACTAACATTACTGGCGCTGATTCCACACTAACGTAACTGGTGGTGCCACTACACTAACATTAATGGTGCTGACCCTAGCCTACCAGTACTCGTGCTGACCCTACTCGAACTTTACTGGTTCTGACCCTACTCTCTCATTACTGCTGGTGACGCTTCTCTATTACTGGTGGTGAACCTACTCTATCATTACTGATGGTGACACACTGTAACAAACGGGTGGCTGCCCAAATCTAACAGTACTGGTGGTGACCCTACTCTAACAATACTGGTGGTTAAACTACTCTAACATTACCAGTGATGAGACTACACTATCATTAATGGTGTTGACCCTACTCCAACAGTAATTGTGCTTACCCTACTGTAACATTAATCGCGGTGCCTCGAATCTAAAATTATTGGTGGTGACTCTTCTCTAACATTAATGTTCGTGACCCTACACTAACGTTGCTGGTGGTGGCTCTACTATAACATTACTGGTTGTGACTCTACTATATCATTACTGGTGGTGAATCTACTGTAACATTACTGGTGTTGGCTCTAATCTCTCTTTACTGGTGGTGTCCCTGCTCTAACATTACTGCTGGTGCCCCTACTCTAACATTTCTGGTGTTGACACTACTCTAACCTTTCTGGTGGTGACCCTACTCTAACATTACTGCTGGTGCCCCTACTCTAATATTACTGGTGTTGACACTACGCTAACATTTCTGGTGGTGACCCTACTCTAATAATAATGCTGGTGACCATAAACTAACATTACTGTTGGTGACTCAACTCTAACATTACTGGTCTTGGCTGTACTCTAACATTACTGGTGGTGACGCGACAATATCATTACTGGTGGTGAATCTACTCTAACATTAGTAATGGTGACCATGCTCTTACGTTACTGGTTGTGAATCTACACTAAAATAACTGGTGGCGACTCGACACTAACATTACTGGTGGTGCCCCTACTATAACATTACTGGTGGCGAGACTATTCTAACATTACTACTTTTCGCTCTACTCTAACATTATTAGTGGTGCACCCACTCGAACATTATTGGTGGTGACTCTGCTCTAACATCCTGGTGTTGGCTCTACTCTATCGTTATGGTGGTGACCCTGCGCTAACATTACTGGTGGTGACACAACTCTAACATTAGTGATGGTGATCTTATTCTTACATTACTGGTCTTGACGATACTCTAACATAAATGGTGGTGATCATACTCTAACATTACTGTTGGTGACTCCACTATAACATTACTGCTGATGACACTACTATAACATTTCTGATGGTTTTCAACTCTAACCTTACTGGTGGTGCCTCTACTCTTACAAGAATGCTGGTGAAGCTACACTAACTTTTTTGGTGGTGACCCTACTCTAACATTACTGGTGGTGACTCTATTCTAAGATTATTGGTGGTGAATCTACACTAACATTACTGGTTGTGATCCTTTTCGAATACTAATTGCTGTGACCCTACTCTAACATTACAAGTGGAGAGCCTACACTTACATTGCTGCTGGTGACCCTGCTCTAACTCTATTGGTGCTGACCCTATCTAACATTACTGGTGGTGACGCTACAATTTCATTACTGGTGGTGACACTGCACTAACATTAATGATGGTGACCCTACACTAACAATACAATTAGCAACCCTAGTCTTACATTATTGTGGTGACTATACTCTAACGTTAATGGTGGTGACCGTACTCTAACAGTACTGGTGGTGCACTTACTCTAACACTACTTTTGGTGACCCTACTCTAACGTTACTTGCGTTGACCCTGCTACAACCTTACTGGTGGTGACTCTACTCTAACATTACCGTAACATTACTGCTGGTGCCCTACTCTAACATTACTGGTGGTGACCCTGCTCTAATATTAATGGTGGTGACCCTATTCTAACATTAAGGGTGGTGACTCTACTATATCAGTACTGGTGCCTACCCTCCACTAACATTTCTGCTGGTGACCCTACACTAACATTGATGGTGGTGACTCTACTCCAACATTACTGGTGGTGACTCTACTCTAATATTACTGGTGGTGACTGTTATAAATCTCATCATTATAAAGAAATTGCTCATGTAATAACACTGGACGGCCAGCTGGAGGCGCCGTCCAAGGAGCTAAATACGCGGCCGTAGGCCCAGCTTGCCCAGGGACATTTCGTAAGGCAGGAACTAGTGAAGTACAACTAGACTTCCAAGTTCTGAAACAAGTTGATTAAAGCCTTGCTTTATACTCAAACCAAGTATGTAGTGAATTTTATTATGTTAGTTTAATCAACTTGATATCGACTCCACGCTTTGGGTGATTTCGGCAACAGCCAGCTATGACTCGAACCATAGAAGGGAACTCAGACATGTAATCGATCAATCATGCAGAAGCTACTTGGACCCGCCCATCTCGACCTGGACTCGAATTCTCTTACAGCTGCTAAGGTATGGAAACACTGGTATCGTACCTTTAGCAACTTCCTTGAGGAGTGTGGTGAGATTTTTCCTAATAAGTTACGAATGCTTGCTAATTATGTATCCCCTCATGTGTTTGATTATATCGAAGACTGTCCAGACTTTAACGCCACTATCCAAGTAATACAGCAGCTATATGAACAAGTCCCCAAACGAAATTTTTGCTTGGCATATACTGGCCATAACTCGCCAACAACCCGGGGAATCACTTGACGAATTCCTTTGGAAAATTCTCAGGCTCAGCAACGATTGTATCTTAAAGCTGTTACAGCTGAGTACCAGGAGGAGTTAATTCGTGATTCCTTTATTAATGGGATTGCGTCTTGCTTCATACGTCAGCATCAGTGGAGAATAAAATGCTCAAGTTGCAGGCTGCTTATGACCAGGCATGTTTTCTGGACTTAGCAAAGAGGAATGCAGATACCGATCTTTCACCATGTGCACGGGCTGCTGCTATCACTTTTAGTGACAGCTTCAATAGGCCTCGGGTGGAAGCCCTCACGGATGACGACCATACCTAGAAAACTTCACTGATGACGACACCGCCCTAGTGGCATCTTGGCAATCTGGAAGGAAGTGTTTCTTCTGTGGAGGTGCATTCCACTATAAGAAATGTTTCCTGCTCGTAATGCAACTTGCAAACATTGCAGCAAGAAAGGTCACTTTTCTAAGGTATGCCAGTCAAGAGCCGCTGCTAGTAAGAACGGCCACTTTCTAAGGTATACCGGTCGAGCGCTCCAGTTAGTTTTGCAGCTACTATCTATAAAACTGCTGCTCCCCAAAAAGCCACTACTAAAGGTAGAGCCCCTATCTATGAAACTGCTCCTCAACCAACAACCACCAATACGTTTACAGCTCTCAAGGGTAAAACTGCCCCTCCTCCCATCACAGCTGTTTTTCCCCAAAGTCTGTCCCATGTCGCCACAAAGGTTTCGGTAAGTGGACACATTTTGAGTGCACCAATCGTCTCAAGCAGCTCTGACAGCTTCATTAGTGAACAGGCTGTCAGTAAGTTAAAACTGCATAGTTACCACTCAGACAGGGAAATTGCAATGGCTCTGACGACACTGACCACCAATTCTTCTGGCTTTTGTCTTGCCGACCTTGTTCTCATTGGCCACACTTATTTCTGCACCCAGCTCGGGGTGCTCAAAAATCTATGCAGTGATGTGCTCCTGGGACAGGATTTCCAGAAATAACAAAAAAAACTCACTTTCGAGTTTGGAGGGTCAAAGCCAGAGCTTACTATTTCCAATGTAACATTTTGTGCACTTTCGGTGGCTTCGCTCGACGAGCCCTCCTTGTTTGCAAATCCATCCCCCCGATGTAAGCTGATAGTCACTAAATCACGACGTTTCAGCCAAGATGATCGAACCTTTATCGAGGCAGAAATCTCTCGCCTTCTAGCTGACGGTATAATTGAGCCATGTTCATCTTCCTGGCGGGCTCAAGTCGTCGTTGTTGATAACCCTCTGAAGCAACACAAGAAATGTTTTTGCATCGATTACTCGCAAACTATTAACCAGTATACCGACCTGGATGTCTACCCACTACTACGCAGCGATGACATGGAGAATAACCTTGCCAACTACAAGGTATTTTCAACTTTTGATTGAAAGAGCACATATCATCAAGTACTGTTAAAGGATTCTGACAAAAGGTATATGGCCTTTGAGGCCAATGGTCGGCTTTACCAGTTCCGTCGCCTTCCATTTGGAGTCACTAATGGGGTGGCCATCTTTCAATAGGCAATGGATAGACTAGTCAAACAGGTGAACTTAACGGACACTTTTCCATATCTGGATAATATCACCATTGCTGGTCATGACCAGAAGGAGCATGATGCAAATCTCCAGAAATTTTTTGGCGTTCTCCGTCGTCGCAACTTAACCTTAAATGAGTCCAAATCTGTGAAATCAGTACCATCAGTCAACGTCCTTGGCTACTGGTTGTCATCAAACCGGTTCCAGAGCGACTTCATCCATTCAGGAGCTCCAGCCCCCTACTAATCTTGGCTCTCTTCGTCAAGCACTCGGTATGTTCGCCTATTATGCAAAATGGATACCCCACTTCCCCGACAAGATCCAACACCTGCTTCACGCAAAGTCATTTCCATTGGAGGCAATGGCTGTTTCAGCTTTCAACCTCCTCAAGTGACAACTGGAAAAAGCCACACTTCATTCCATTGAATATAATCTTCCTTTTGTGGTCGAGTGCAATGCATCAGATGTGGCACTCTCTGCTACCTTGAATCAACGTGTTCGACCTGTTCCATTTCTGTCCAGAACTTTGCTGGGTAGCGAGCTCCATTATCTGCAGCACGGTGGCATAGTGGTTAGCACTGTTGCCTCACAGCGCCAGCGACCCGGGTTCTAATCCGGCCTCGGGCGACTGTCTGTGTGGAGTTTGCACATTCTCCCCGTGTTTGCGTGGGTTTTCTCCGGGTGCTCCGGTTTCCTCCCACAGTCCAAAGATGTGCGGGTTACGTTGATTGGCTATGATAAATTGACCCTTAGTGTTAGGGGGATTAAATACGTAGGGTTACAGGGATAGGGTGGGATATGTGTTGGTGTAGGGGTTACGGGGATCGGGTGGGATATGTGTCGGTGCAGGCTCGATGGGCCGAAATGGCCTCTATCTGCACTGTGGGGTTTCTGTGATTTCTGTGATCCTCCTGTCGAGAAGGAGGCTATGGCCATCATCAAAGCTGTACTTTAATGGAGTCATTTTCTCGCTCGTCGCCATTTCACAGTTATAAGCGATCACCATTCCATGGCCTTTATGCTGGATAACCGGAAACGCACTAAGATCAAGAATAACAAAATACATCTCTGGAGGATGGAATTGGCCGCCTTTGGATACACCATACATTTTCGATCCGGCAAAGAGAATGTGGCCCAAATACCCTCACACGGGCATTCTGCTCTTCTATGTCAACTTCGACTCTTCCAGATCTTCATACTGACTTATGCCATTCTGGCGTTACCCATATGTTGCAATTTGTGCGATCTAAAATCTCCCATTTTCTACGGAAGATGTGAAAAGAACATGCTCCTCCTGTAGAATTGGTGCGGAACTAAAACCGCAATTCTTCCGTCCATCAGATCGCCGCTCATATAAGCTATGTAGCCTAGGCAGCGACTCAGCATTGACTTTAAAGGGCAATTGCCTTCCTCAATGCGAAACATCTACTTACTATGGTGGAAGAATATTCATGCTTTCCCTTTGCATTCCCCTGTCCCAATATGCTTACTTCCACAGTGATCAAATCCCTTGATCAAGTCTATTCCCTTTGTGGTACGGCCAAATTCATCCACTCTGATTGGGGTCACTCCTTCATGTCCAACGAACTCAAAATTTATTTCCCAATGGGGAATCAACACAAGTAAAATGACTCTGTAGCATCGCATCGGTAACGGACTGGTTGAGAGATACAACACTATCATTTGGAATGCTGTACATCTTGCACTGAGGTCACCCAACCTACCAGAACAGCAGTGGGAAACTATGCTCCCTGACGTGTTGCATCCCATCAGGTTTCATCTATCTACGTCCACCAATGTCACACCTCACGAGCGATTCTTCAGCTTCCAGCGTCACTCCACTCACGGGACGTCCCTACTGTCATGGTTGGCAGCTCCCGGCCCCGTGCTGCTCCGAATATTTGTCCGATTTTCAAAAACAATCCCCTCGTCGATGAGGTAGAACTCACAGACCTTAACCACATGTATGTGCACGTATGGTACCCTGATGGCCGGGAGGCCACCGTTTCACTCCGGGACCTGGCTCCCTGTCCAGCTGGTTGCACGGACCCAACTGATAGAGGGACCCACGGTGATGATGCCGACACTCGGCGCTCCCTTGAAGATGACGCCATACCTGGAACATACCAGCTGACCCATCAGATCCACTCGGGGAGCTGAGCGCTCCCCGTGGGATGGCCACCCAATGTCAGGGCACAGGTCAATCCCCGGCTATCAAATAGGATGAAGCTAGCTCTGCGCCTGTATGGACCTGCACCCAGAGTCACGATCTCCCCAGCCTCCCGCGGTTCAATCAGGGCAACATGGGCCCTGTCGATCCACTGGTACGTATCAAGTGGCCCAGGTACCAAGACACGGTCCGCAGAGATGTGCCTTCCAGCCATAAACAAATATCTAAAAGACTGCGGCTATTCATGGTCCGCCTAAACCTTTAGGAGGAAATCATCCGACATCCGAATCTTTTGGCAGGAAGAATGTTATAAATCTCATCATTATAAAGAATCTGCTCATGTAGTAAAACTGGATGGCCAGCTGGTGGCGCAGTCCAAGGAGTATAAATACTCGGGCTTATAGGGACATTTTGTAAGACAGGAACTAGTGAAGTACAACTAGACCTCCATGTTCTGAAACAAGTTGATTGAAGCCTTGCTTTATACTCAAACCAAGTGCGTAGTGAGTTTTATAAAGTCAGTGACCAAGCTCTAACATTAAAAGTGGTGACCCAACATTTACATTACTGGCAGTGATCCTACTCTAACACTACTGGTGGTGACCCTACTCTAACATTGCTGGTCGTGACTCTACGCTTACATTACTGGTGTTGACCCTGCTCTAAGATTTCTGGTTGTGATCCTACACTTACATTTCTGGTGGTGACCCTACTCGAACATTACTGGTGTTGATTCTACACTAGCATTAATGCTGGTGTCCCTGCTCTAACATTAATGGTGGTGACACTACTCTAACATTAATGCTGGTGTCCCTACTCTAACATTATTGGTGGTGACCTTACTCTTACGTTACTGGTGGTGACCATATTCTAATGTTAATGATGGTTAACCTATTCTAACATTACTTGCGGTGACCCTACTCTAACATTAATGGTGATGAACCTACTCTAGCATTAATGGAAGTGACCCTACTCTAACATGACTGTTACCCTACTCTAACATTAAAGCTGTGACACTATACTAACATTACTGCTGGTGACTCTTCTGTACCATTACAGTTGGTGACCCTACTCAATCATTATTGGTGGTGACCGTACTCTAACATTTCTGGTGGTGACTCTACTCTATCATTGTTGGTGGTGAATCTACTCTAACATTAGTCGTGGTGACCCTACGCTAATGTTACTGGTGGTGATTCTACTCTAAAATTATTTGTGGTGCCCCTACTCTAACATTACTGGTGGTGACACTATTCTAACATTACTAGTGTTGGCTCTACTCTAACATTATTGGTGTGGGCGTACTCTATCATTACTGGTGGGGACCCTGCTATAACAATAATGCTGGAGACACTACTCTAACATTAATGTTGGTGACTCCACTCTAACATTACTGCTGGTGGTACTACTGTAACATTTCTGTTGGTTTATCTACTCTAACATTACTGGTGGTGACTCTGCTCTATCATTACTGATGGTGACTCTACTCTAACATTACTGGTGGTGAATCTACACGAACATTATTGTTGATGACCCTACTCTAACATTAATAGTGGTGGCTCTTCTCTAACATTACTGGTGGTGAATCTGCACTAACATTACTGGTGATGAACCTACTCTAGAATGAAAGGCGATGCCCCCGCTCTAACATTACTGGTGGTGACATTACTGTAACATCACTGGTGATGACCCTATTCGAACATTACTGGTTGTGACATTACTCTAACATTACTGTTGTTGACCATACTCTACCATTAGTCATGGTGACACTAATCTAACATTACTGGTGTTGGATCTAATCTAACATTACTGGTGGTGCCCCTACCCTAACATTACTGGTGGTGTCTCTACTCTGACCTTAATGGTGTTGGCTCTATTCCATCATTATTGTTGGAGACCCTGCCCTAACATTAATGGTGGTGACACTATTCTAACCTTACTGTTGGTGACTCTACTGTAACATTACTGGTGTTGACCTACTCTATCATTCCTGGTGGTGATCCTGCTATTACAATAATTGTGGAGACCCTACTGTAACATTACTGGTGGTAGCCCTACTCTAACATTACTGGTGATGAACCTAATCTAACATTATTGGTGATGAACCTAATCTAACATTACTGGCCGTGACAATGCTCTAACATTACTCTTGTGACTCTACTCTATCATTTCTGCTGGTGACACTTCTGTTACACTTCTGGTGATTATTCTACTCTAACCTTACTGGTGGTGACCCTACTCTAACATGACTGTTTGTTACCCTACTCTAACATTAATGCTGTGACACTACACTAACATTACTGCTAGTAACTCTTCTGTACCATTACAGTTGGTGACCCTACTCAATCATTATTGGTGGTGACCAAAATCTAACATTTCTGGTGGTGACACTACTCTAACATTGTTGGTGGTGAATCTACTCTAACATTAGTCGTGGTGACCCTACGCTTACGTTATTGGTGGTGACTCTACTTTAACATTATTTGTGGTGCCCCTACTCTAACATTACTGGTGGTGACACTATTCTAACATTACTAGTGTTGGCTCTACTGTAACATTATTGGTGAGGGTGTACTCTATCATTACTGGTGGGGACCCTGCTATAACAATAATGCTGGAGATACTACTCTAACATTAATTGTGGTGACTCTACTCTAACATTACTGGTGGTGAATCTACTCTAGAATGAAAGGCGGTGCCCCCACTCTAACATTACTGGAAGTGACATTACTCTAACATCACTGGGGATGACCCTATTCGAACATTACTGGTTGTGACCCTACTCTAACATCACTGTTGTTGACCGTACTCTACCATTAGTCATGGTGACACTAATCTAACATTACTGGTGCTGGCTCTACTCTGACTTTAATGGTGTTGGCTCTATTCCATCATTATTGTTGGTGACCCTGCCCTAACATTAATGGTGCTGACATTACTCTAACCTTACTGTTGGTGACTCTACTCTAACATTACTGGTGTTGGCCTACTCTATCATTACTGCTGGTGATCCTGCTATTACAATAATTGTGGAGACCCTACTGTAACATTACTGGTGGTAGCCCTACTCTAACATTATTGGTGGTGACTCTACTCTAACATTACTGGAAGTGACACTACTCTAGCAATACTGGTGGTGGCCCTACTCTAACATTACTGGCCGTGACCATACACTAACATTACTGTTGGAAACTCCTCTCTAACATTACTGCTGGTGATACTACTGTAACATTTCTGGTGGTTTATCTACTCTAACATTATTGGTGGTGACTCTGCTCTATCATTACTGATGGTGACTCTACTCTAACATTAATGGTGGTGAATCTACACTAACATTATTGTTGATAACCCTACTCTAACATTACTGGTGGTGGCACTACTCTAACATTACTGGTGATGACCCTAGTCTAACATTACTGGCCATGACAATGCTCTAACCTTGCTGTTGTGACTCGACTCTGTAACGTTACAGTAGTGTCACCACCAGTAAAGTTAGTGTGGAGTAACCAGCAGTATTGTTAGTGTAGGGTCACCAACGGTAATGTTAGAGTAGAGTCACCTCCATTAATGTTAGAATAGCTTCACCATCAGTAATATTACGGTATGGTCACCACCAGTAATATTAGTGTAGGGTCACCTCCAGTAATGTTAGAGTAGGGTCACCACAAGTAATGTTAGAGTAGGTTCACAACCACTGCTTTTCTAGTAGGATCACCACCAGTGATGTTAGAGTATGGTCACCAAGAGTAATTTTAGAGTAGGGGCACCACCGGTAAGGTTAGATTAGTGTCACCACTAGTAATGTTAATGTAGATTCACCAACAATAATGTTAGAGTAGAGTCACCACCAGTATGGTTAGTGTAGGGTCACCCCCAATAACGTTAGTGCAGATTCACCACCAGTTATGTTACAGTAATGCCACCAGCAGTCATGACAGAGTGGAGTCACCAACATTAATGTTAGAGTATCTTCACGACGAGTAATGTTAAACTAGGTTGATCACCAGTAATGTTATAGTAATGTCACCACCAGTAATGTTAGAGTACGGTCACCACCAATAATGATAGAATAGAGCCATCACCGCTAATGTCAGAGTAGAGTCACCACCAGTAATGTTAGAGCAGGATCACCACTTGTGATGTCAGGTTAGCGTCATAACCAGTAATGTTCATAAAGGGTCACCACCAATGATGTTAAATTAAGGTCACCACCAGTAATGTTAGAGCGGGGGCTTCGCCATTCATGCTAGAGTATGTTCGTCACCAGTAATGTTAGTGTAGTGACACCATCAGTAATGTTAGAGTAGGGGCACCACATGTAATGTTAGCTTTGCATCACCACCAGTAACGTTAGTGTAGGGTCACCATTATCAATGTTAGAGTAGAATCACCACCAATAATGTTAGAGTAGCGTCACCACGAGAAATGTTAGAGTAGGGTCACCACCAGTAATGTTAGAGTAGGGTCACTTCCATTAATGTTAGTGTAGGTTCATCACCATTAATGTTAGAGTAGGTTCACCACCAGTAATGTTAGAGTAGGTTAACCCCCATTAGCGTTAGTGTATGGTCACCACCAATATTGTAAGAGTAGGGTTTCCACTTGTAATGTTAGTGTATGGTCACAAAACGTTATATTCACAGAGGGTCACAAACATTAATTTTGGAGTAGGGACACCGCCATTAATGTTAGAGTAGTTTCACCACCAGTAATGTTAGTGTAAGTTCACAACCATTAATATTAAAGTAGAGTCACCACCAGTTAGGGTGGAGTTGTAAAACCACCAGAAATGTTACAGTAGTGTCACCAGCATTAATGTTAGAGTGGAGTCACCAACAATAATGTTAATGTACGGTCACCACCATTAATGTTAGATTATGGTCACTAACAGTAATGTTAGAGAAGTGTCACCACTAGTAATGTTAGATTAGGGGCCCCAACACTAATGTTAGATTAGGGTCTCCACCAGTAAGGTTAGAGTGGGGTCACCACCAATAACGTTAGTGCAGATTCACCAGCAGTAATGCTACAATAGATGTACCACCATTAATGTTAGAGTAGAGTCATCACCAGTAAGGTTAGAGTAGATAAACAACCAGAAATGTAACAATAGTGTCTCCAGCAGTAATGATAGAGTGGAGTCAACAACAATAATGTTAGAGTAGGGTCACGGCCAATAATGTTAGTCTAGGGTCATCACCAGTAATGTTAGAGTAGTGTCACCACCAGTAATGTTAGAGTCCGGTCACCAACAGTAATGTTAGATTAGTATCACCACCATTAATGTTAGAGCAAGTTCACCACCAATAATGATAGAATAGCGCCAACACCACTATTGTCAGAGTAGTGTCACCACTAGTAATGTTAGTGTAGGGGCACCACCATTAATGTTAGGGTAGAGCCAACACCAGTAATGATAGAATAGCGCCAACATCACTAATGTCAGAGTAGGGTCATCAACAATAATGTTAGTGTAGATTCACCACCAGTAATGTTATATTAGGGTCACCACCAGTAATGTTAGATTAGTGTCTCCACCATTATTGTTATAGCAGGGTAACCACCAGTAATGATAGAGTAGGCCAACACCAGTAATGTTAGAGTAGGGGCACCACAAGTAATGTTAGAGTAGTGTCACCACCAGTAACGTTAGTGTAGGGTAACCATTATTAATGACAGAGTAGATTCATCAACAATAATGTTAGAGTAGAGTCACCACCGGAAATGTTAGAGTAGGGTCACCGCCATTAATGTTAGAGTAGGGTCACAAACATTCATGTTAGAGTAGGGTCAATTCCATTAATGAAAGAGTAGGTTCATCACCAATAATGTTAGAGTACTTAAGGAAGTGGCCCTGGAGATAGTAAATGCATTGCTGGTCATCTTCCAGAACTCGATAGACTCTGGAACAGTACCCATGGATTGGAGGGTAGCTAATGGTACCCTATTATTCAAAAAAGGTGGTAGAGAAAAAGCTGGGAATTATAGACCGGTAAACCTGACATCAGTAGTGGGGAAAATGCAAGTGTCCTTTATAAAAGATGTAATAGCAGAGCACTTGGAAAGCAGTGACAGGATCAGAAAAAGTCAACATGGATTTACAAAAGGTAAATCGTGCTTGACTAATCAACTGGAGTTTTTTGAGAATGTAACTGGTAAAATAGATAAGGGAGAACGAGTGGATGTGGTGTATTTGGACTTTCAGAAGGCTTTCGATATGGTCCCACATAAGAGATGAGCTTTTAAAATTAAGGCACATGGGATTGGGGGCAAGGTATTGACTTGGATAGAGAACTGTTTGGCAGATAGAAAGCAAAGAGTTGGAGTAAATGGATCATTTTCCGAGTGGCAGGCTGTGACTAGTGGGGTACCAGAAGGATCGATCCTAGGACCCCAGCTGTTCACAATATATATTAATGATCTGGGCGAGGGAATTGGATGCAGTATCTCCAAATTTGCAGACAACACAAAGCTGGGTGGGAGGGTATGCTGTAAGGAGGATGTCCTAAAACTCCAGTATGATTTGGACAGGTTGGGTGATTGGGCAAAAACATAGCAAATGTACTATAATGTGGATAAATGTGAGATTATCCACTTTGGTGGCAAAAACAGGAAGGCAGATTATTATTTGAATTTCAATAGATTGGGAGAAGCGGAAGAGCAAAGAGACCTGGGTGTTCTTGTGCACCATTCGATGAAGGTAAGCATGCAGGTGCAGCAGGCGGTTAAGAAGGCAAATGGTATGTTGGCCTTCTTAGCAAGAGGGTTCAAGTACAGGAACAAGGATGTCTTGCTGCAGTTTTACAGGGCATTGATGAGACCGCACCTTGCGTATTGTGTGCAGTTTTGGTCGCCTTATCTGAGGAAGGATATTCTTGCCATGGAAGGAGTGCAGCGAAGATTCACCAGGCTGATACCTGGGATGGCAGGAATGACGTACGAGGAGAGTTTGGGTCAATTGGGCTTGTACTCACTGGAGTTTAGAAGATTGAGAGGGGATCTCATCGAAACCTATACAATTCTGTCAGGCCTGGACAGACTAGATGCAGGAAGGATGTTCCCGATGGCCGGGGTGTCCAGAACTAGGGGTCATAGTGTAAGGATAAGGGGTAAGCCATTTAGGACTGAGATGAAGAGGAATTTCTTCACCCAGAGAGTGGTGAACCTGTGGAACGCTCTGCCACGGAGGGCAGTGGAGGCCAATTCATTAAATATATTCAAGAAGGAGTTAGATACATTACTTAAGGCTAAATGGATCAAGGGATATGGGGAGAAGGCAGGGACAGTGTACAGGATTTGGATGATCAGCCATGATCTCATTAAATGGCCTACTCTTGCTGCTATCTTCTATGTTTCTATGTTTCTAGTAGGGTCACCACCAGTAATGTTAGAGTAGGTTAACCACCATTAGCGTTAGAGTATGTTCACCAACAATAATGTAAGAGTAGGGTCTCCACTTGTAATGTTAGAGTAGGGTCACAAAAAGTTATATTCAAAGTGAGTGACAACCAGTAATGTTGGAGTTGGGCCACCACCAGTAATGTTAGTGTAGAGACACCACCAGTAATTTTAGAGTAGGGTCACCACCAATAATGTTAGTTTAAATTCACCACCATTATTGTTAATGTAGAGTCACCACCAGTTAGGGTAGAGTTGAAAAACCACCAGAAATAAATGTTACAGTAGTGTCACCAGCATTAATGCTAGATTGGAGTCACCAACAGTAATATTAGTGTATGGTCACCACCATTAATGTTGGAGTATGGTCACTACCATTAATGTAAGGGTAATGTCACCACCAGTAATGTTAGTGTAGGGTCGCCACCAGTAACGTTAGAATAGGGTCACTTCTATTAGTGGTAGTGTAGGTTCACCACAAGAAATGTTAGAATAGATAAACTAGCAGAAATGTTACAGGAGTGTAACCACCAGTAATGTTAGTGTGGAGTCACCAACAGAAATGTTAGTGTAGGTTAACCAACAGGAATGTTAGAGTATATTCACCTCCAGTAATGATAGAGTTGCTTCGCCTCTAGTAATATTACGGTATGGTCACCACCAGTAATGAGAGTGTAGGGTCACCTCCATTAATGTTAGAGTAGAGTCACCACCAATAAGGTTAGAGTTGGGTCACCACCAATAACGTTAGTGCAGAATCATCAGCAGTAATGCTACAATAGATTAACCAGCATTAATGTTAGAGTAGAGTCACAACAAATAATGTTTTTCCAGGTTCTCAACCAGTAAGGTTAGAGTAGAAAAATCACCAGAAAAGTAACAGTAGTGTCACCAGCAGTAATGATAGAGTCGAGTCACAACAGCAAGGTTAGAGCATTGTCACGGCCAGTAATGTTAGACTAGGGTCATCAACAATAATGTTAGTGTAGATTCACCACCATTAATGTTAGAGTAGAGTCACCATCAGTAATGATAGAGCAGAGCCACCACCAGTAATGTTAGAGTAGATAAACCACCAGAAATGTTACAGTAGTATCACCAGCAGTAATGTTAGAGAGGAGTCTCCAACAGTAATGTTAGTGTATGGTCACGGCCAGTAATGTTAGAGTAGGGCCACCACCAGTATTGTTAGAGTAGTGTCACCTTCAGTAATGTTAGAGTAGAGCCAGCACCAGTAATGTTAGATTAGTGTCACCATGACTAATGGTGGAGTACGGTCAACAACAGTGATGTTAGAGTAGGGTCACAGCCAGTAATGTTCGAATAGGGTCATCCCCAGTGATGTTAGAGTAATGTCACTTCCAGTAATGTTCGAGTGGGGGCACCGCCTTTCATTCTAGAGTAGATTCATCACCAGTAACGTTAGTGTAGATTCACCACCAGTAATGTTAGAGTAGAGCCACCACCATTAATGTTAGAGTAGTATCTCCAGCATTATTGTTATAGCAGGGTCCCCACCAGTAATGATAGAGTACGCCCACACCAATAATGTTAGAGTAGAGCCAACACTAGTAATGTTAGAATAGTGTCACCACCAGTAATGTTAGAGTTGGGGCACCACAAATAATGTTAGAGTAGAGTCACCACCAGTAAAGTTAGCGTAGGGTCACCATGACTAATGTTAGAGTAGATTCACCACCAACAATGTTAGAGGAGAGTCACCACCAGAAATGTTAGATTCGGGTCACCACCAATAATGATTGAGTAGGGTCACCAACAGTAATGGTACAGAAGAGTTACTAGCAGTACTGTTAGTGTAGTGTCACAGCATTAATGTTAGAGTAGGTTAACAAACAGTCATGTTAGAGTAGGGTCACTTCCATTAATGCTAGAGTAGGTTCATCACCATTAATATTTGAGTAGAGTCACCGCCAGTAATGTTAGAGTAGAATAATCACCAGAAGTGTAACAGAAGTGTCACCAGCAGAAATGATAGAGTAGAGTCACAACAGTAATGTTAGAGTAGTGCCACCACCAGTAATGTTAGAGTAGGGTCATCAACAATAATGTTAGTGTAGATTCACCACCATTAATGTTAGAGTAGAGTCACCATCAGTAATGATAGAGCAGAGTCACCACCAGTAAGGTTAGAGTAGATAAACCACCAGAAATGTTACAGTAGTATCACCAGCAGTAATGTTAGAGTAAAGTCTCCAACAGTAATGTTAGTGTATGGTCACGGCCAGTAATGTTAGAGTAGGGCCACCACCAGTATTGTTAGAGTAGTGTCACCACCAGTAATGTTAGAGTAGAGTCACCACCAATAATGTTAGAGTAGGGCTACCACCAGTAATGTTACAGTCGGGTCTCCACAATTATTGTAATAGCAGGATCACCACCAGGAATGATAGAGTAGGCCAACACCAGTAATGTTACAGTAGAGTCACCAACAGTAAGGTTAGAATAGTGTCACCACCATTAATGTTAGGGCAGGGTCTCCAACAATAATGATGGAATAGAGCCAACACCACTAAGGTCAGAGTAGAGACACCATCAGTAATATTAGGGTAGGGGCACCACCAGTAATGTTAGAGTAGATCCAACACCAGTAATGTTAGATTAGTGTCACCATGACTAATGGTAGAGTATGGTCAACAACAGTAATGTTAGAGTAAGGTCGCAACCAGTACTGTTCGAATAGGGTCATCACCAGTGATGTTAGAGTAATGTCACCACCAGTAATGTTAATTGTGATGAAGCTACTCTACTTTAACATTAATGGTGCTGAACTGACACTAACATTATTGGTAGAGACCCTACTCTAACATTTCTGGTGCTTTCCCTACTCTAACATTACTGGTGGTGATCCTACTGCAACATTAATGGTTGTGACCCTCTTCGAATATAACTTGTTGTGACCCTACTCTAACATTACAAGTGGAGACCCTACTCTTACATTATTGGTGGTGAACATACTCTAACGTTAATGGTGATGAAGCTACTCTAACAGTAATGGAAGTGACCCTACTCAAACATGAATAGCGGTGACCCTACTATAGCATTATTGGTGGTGACCATTCTGTACAATCACTGGTGGTGACCCTACTCTAACATTTCTGGTGGTGACTCTACTCTAACATTATTGGCGGTGAATCTACTCTAACATTATTGGTGGTGACATGACTCTAACATTACCCGTGGTGACTCTACTCTAACATTACTGGTGTTGGCCTACTCTATCATTACTGGTGGTGAGCCTGCAATAACTTTAATGGCGGTGACCCTACGCCAACATTACAGGTGGTGACCCTACTCTAAAATTACTGGTGGTGACTCTACTCTAACATTACTGTTGGTGACCCTAATCTAACATTACTGGCCGTGACCATAAACTAACATTACTGTTGGTGACCCCACACTATGATTACTACTTGTGATACTACTGTAACTTTTCTGGTGGTTTAACTACTCTAATCTTACTGGCGGTGACTCCACTGTAACATTACTGGTGGTGAATTTACATTAACATTATTGTTGGTGACCCTACTCTAACATTACTGGCTGTGACCCTAATGTAGCATTACTGGTGGTGACCGTATTCTAACATTAATGGCGAAGAACCTACTCTAACTTTAATGGAAGTGACGCAACTCTAACATGACTGATTGTGACCCTACTGCAACATTGTTGGCGGTGACCCTACTGTAACATCACTGGTGGTGAACTTACTGTAACATTACTGGTGGTGACCCAACTCTAACATTACTGGTGGTGCCCCTCCTCTAACATTACTGGTGGTGAACCTAATCTAACATTACTGGTGGTGAATCTACACTAACATCACTAATGTTGACCTACAATATCGTTACTGGTGGTGACTCTTCTCTAACATTACGGGTGGTGAATCTACATAACAATACTGGTTACCCTACCCTTACATAACTGGTCGTGACCATATTCAAACTTTAGCGTTGGTGACTGCACTCTAACATTACTGCTGGTGACATTACTGCAACATTTCTGGTGGTTGATCCACTCTATACTTACTGGTGGTGACTCTACTCTAACATTACTGGTGGTGCACCTATTCTAGGATGAATGGCGGTGCCCCCGCGCTAACATTACTGGTGATGATGCTACTCTAACATCACTGGTGGTGACCCTTTTCGAATATTACTGGAGGTGACCCTAATCTAACATTACTTTTGGCGACTGTACTCTAAAATTACTGGAGGTGACCCTACACTAGCATTATTGGAATGACTATGCTCTACCAGTAGTGGTGGTGACACTACTCTAACATTACTGGTGTTGGCTCTACTCTAACATTACTGGTGGTGCCACTACCCTACCATTACTGGTGGTGGCTCTACACTGACATTAGTGGGGTTCGCTCTATGCTATCATTATTAGTGGTGACACTACTCTAACATTACTGGTCGTGACCATACTCTAACATTACTTTTGGTGACTGCACTCTATCATTACTGCTGGTGACACCACTGTAACATTTCTGGTGGTTTATATAATCTAACCATATGGGTGCTGACTCTACTCTAACATTAAGGATGTTAAATCTACTGTAACATTACTGGTGGTGAATCTCCACTAACGATATTGGTGGTGACACTACTCGAACCGTACTGGTAGTGACTCTACTCTAACATCTCTGTTGGGGAATCTACACTAACATTACTGGTGTTGACCCTAATCTAACATTACTGGCGGTGCCCCAACACTGACATTACTGTTGGTGACCCTGCTATAACATCACTGATGGTGATTCTACTAGAACTTTCCAGGTTGTGAACCTATGCTAACAGTACTTGTGGTGACCCTACTCTAACATTACTGTCGGTGACCCCACTCTAACATTACTGTCGGTGACCCTACTGTAACAATACTGCTGGTGGCCCTACTGTAACTTTACTGGTGGTGACCCAACTCTAACATTACTGTCGGTGACCCTACTGTAACATTACTGGTGGTGACCCTACTCTAACATCACTTTCGGTGACCCAACTCTAACATTACTGGTGGTGAGCCTACTGTAACTTTACTGGTGGTGAGCCTACTTTAACATTACTGGTGGTGAGCCTCCTCTAACATTACTGGTTGCGAGCCTACTCTATCATTATAAGTGTGACCCTACTCTCACATTACGGGTTGTGCCCCTACTCTAACATTAATTGTGGTGACCCTACTCTAAGATTACTGGTGGTGACCTTACCCTAACATTACTGGTCGTGACCATACTCAAACTTTACTGTTGTGACTCCACTATAAAATTACTGCTGGCGACACAACTGTAACATTTCCTGTGGCGAATCTACACTAACGTTATTGGTGGTGACCCCAATTTAACATTAATGGTGGTGCCCCTAATCTAATATTACTGGTGGTGATCCTACCCTAACATCACGGCTGGTAACCCTGCTCGAACAATACTGGTGGTGACACTGCTCTAACATTAATAGCGGTGACCCTGCTCTAACATTAATTGTGATGACACTACTCGATAATTACTGGTGGTGACACTACTGTAACATTACTGGTCGTGAACATACTCTAACTTACTGGTCGTGACCGTAATCAATCATTACTGCTGGTGACATTGCTGTAACATTTCTGGTGGTTGATCTACTCTATCCTTACTGCTGGTGACTCTACTCTAACATTACTGGTGGTGCACCTACTCTAGGATGAATGGTGGTGCCCCCGCTCTAACATTACTGGTGATCGTACTCTAACATTACTGGTGGTGAGCCTGCTTTAACATTACTGGCGGTGACCCTACTCTGACATTACTGGTGGTGACCCTACTCTAACATTACTGGTGGTGACCCTACTCTAACATTTCTGGTGGTGACCCTACTCTAACATTACTGATGGTGACCCTACTCTAACATTACTGGTGGTGACCCTACTCTAATATTACTGGTTGTGAGCCTACTCTATCATTACAAGTGGTGACCCTTCTCTAACATTACGGGTTGTGCCCCTACTCTAACATTAATTGTGGTGACCCTATTCTAACATTACTGGTGGTGACCCTACCCTAACATTACTGGTCGTGACCATACTCAACCTTTACTGTTGGTGACTTCTCTCTAAAATTACTGCAGGCGACACTACTGTAACATTTCCGCTGGTTGATCGACTCAATCCTTACTGGTGCCGACTCTACTATAACACTAATGATGGTGACTCTACTCTAACATTGTTGGTGGCGAATTTACACTAACATTATTGGTGGTGACCCCAATTTAACATTGCGGTTGGTGCCACTACTCTAACAGTTCTGGTGGCGAATCTACACTAACAGTATTGGTGGTGACCCCACTCTAAAATTAATGGTGGTGCCCCTAATCTAACATTACTGGTGGTGATCCTGCCCTAACATCACTGCTGGTAACCCTGCTCGAACAATACTGGTGGTGACACTACTCTAACATTACTGGTGGTGACCCTGCTGTAACATTAATTGTGATGACACTACTCGAAAATTACTGGTGGTGACACTACTGTAGCATTACTGGTCGTGAACATACTCTAACATTACTGGTCGTGACCGTACTCAATCATTACTGTTGGTGACACTATTGTAACATTTCTGGCGGTTTATCTACTCTAACCTTACTCGTGGTGACCCTATTCTAACGTTACTGCTGGTGAGCATACTCTAATATTACTTGTGGTGATCCAACTCTAACATTACTGGTGGTGAATCAACTCTACCATGAATGGGGGTGATGCTAACATTGCAGGTGGTTACTCTACTCCAACATTATTGCTGGTGACACTACAATAACATTACTGCTGGCGACTCCACTCTAACATTACTGGTGGCGACCCTACTCTAACATTACTGGTGGTGACACTTCTATAAATGTTCTTGTGGTTTATCTACTCTAACCTTACTAGTGCTGACTCTAGTCAAACATTAATGGCGGTATATCTACTCGAACATAACTGGTGGTGCACATGCACTAACATTATTGGTGGTGACCCTGCTCTAGCCTTATTGGTGGTGACTCTATTCTTGCATTAATGTTGGTGAATCTACAATAACATAACTGTTGTTGACCCTAATATATCATTAATGGCGGTGCCCCTACACTAACATAACTGTTGGCGACCCTCCTCTAACATCACTGGTGGTGATCCTACTGGAACATTACTGGTGGTGACTCTACTCTAACCTTGTTGTGGTGACCCTACTCTAACATTACTGGAGGTGACCCTACTGTAACATTACTGTTGGTGACCATACCCTAATATTACTGGTTGTGAACTAGAATCTATTCTAGCATTACTGGTGGTGATCCTACTCTAACGTTAATGGTGGTGACCCTACTGTAACATTACTGGTGGTGACTCTACTCCAACATTACTAGTGGCGACACTACTCTAACATTACTGGTGGTGACTCTACTCTAACATTACTGGTGGTGACTCTACTCTAACATTACTGGTGGCGACACTACTCTAACATTACTGGTGTTGACTCTACTCTAACATTACTGGTGGCGACACTACTCTAACATTCCGGGTGGTGGCCCTACTGTAACATTACTGGTGGTGACCCTACTGTCACATTACTGGTGGTGACCCTACTCTAACATTATTGGTGGTGACTCTACTCTAACATTACTGGTGGCGACACTACTCTAACATTACGGGTGGTGGCACTACTGTAACATACCTGGAGGTTTATCTACTTTATCATTACTGTTGGCGACTCCACTCTAACATTACTGGTGGGGACACTACTCGAACATTACTGCTGGTGACCATACTATAATATTACTTGTGGTGAACCAGCTCTAACATTACTGGTGGTGAAACTACTCTAGCATAAATGGGGGTGACCTAAGCTAACATTAATGTGGTTGACCCTTCTGTAACATAACTGGTGGTGACTCTACTCTAACATTACAGGTGGTGACTCTTATCTAACTTTACTCTTTGTGACCCTACACTAATATTACTGTTGGCGAGTCCACTCTAACATTACTGGTGGTGAATCTACTCTAACATTGCAGGTGCTGACTCTTATCTAACTTTACTGTTTTGTGACCCTACACTAACATTACTGTTGGCGAGACCACTCTAACATTACTGGTGGTGACCCTACTCTAACCTTACTGGTGGTGACTCTACTCTAACATTACTGTTGGTGAATCTACACTAACATAGCTGGTGTTGACCCTAATCTAACGTTAATGGCAGTGCCCCTACTCTAACATTACTGTTGGTGACCCTACTCTAACATCACTGGTGGTGATCCTACTAGAACATTACTGGTTGTGAACCTACTGTAACATTATTTGTGGTGTCCCCACTCTAACATTACTGGTGGTGAACCTACCCTAATATCACTGCTGGTGAACCAAATCTAAAATTAATGCTGGTGACACTACTCTAATATTACTGATGGTGACACTACTGTAATATATCTAGACGTTTATCTACTCTAACATTACTGTTGGTGACTGCACACTAACATTACTGGTGGCGACCCTACTCTAACCTCTACTGGCGGTGACCCTATTCTATCATTACTGGTGGTGACCCTAGTCTAACATACTGGCAGTGACCCTACTCTAACATTACTTGTGGTGACTTTACTCCAACATTACTGGTGGTGACTCTACTCTAACATTACTGGTGGTGACCCTAATCTAACATTACTGGTGCTGACTCTACTCTAATATTACTGGTGATGGCACTACTCTAACATTATTGATGGTGACCCTACTAGAACATTACAGGTTGTGACCCTACTCTAACAATACTGGTAGTGACGATATTCTAACATTATTGATGATGACCCTACTCTAACTTAACTGGCGTTGACCCTACTATAACATTATTGGTGGTGACCCTATTCTAATAATAATGGTGCTGAACCTACTCTAACATTACTGGTGCTTAACCTACTCTAACATTTCTGATGGTGACCCTACACTAACATTACTGTCAGTGACTCTACCCAAACATTAAAGGTGGTGACTCTACTCTAACATAAATAGGGCTGAGCCTACACTAACATTACTTGTGGTGACACGACTCTAACATTACTGGTATTGGCTTTAGTCTAACATTACTGGTGGAGACGCTACAATATCATTACTTGTGATGACAGTGCCCTAACGTTAATGGTGATGACCCTCCTCTAACATTAATGGCGGTGACCCTACTGTAACATTACTGGTGCTGACCCTACTCTAACATTACTGGTGGAGAATCTACTCTCACATTACTGAGGGTGACCCTACCATAACATTCGTGGTGTTGACCCTGCTCTATAACTAATGGTGGTGACCCTATTCTAAAATTACCTGTGATGACCCTACTCTAACATTACTGGTGCTGACTCTACACTAAGTTTACTGGTGGTGAACCTATTCTTACATTATTGGTGGTGACCCTACTCTAATATAAAGGGTGGCGACCCTACTATTACATTACTCGTGGTGACTCCACTCTAACATTACTGGTCGTGGCAGTGCTCTAACATTACTGGTGCTGAGCCTACTCTAATATTACTGGTGGTGACACAATTCTAACATTACTGGTGCTGAGCCTACTGTAACATTACTGTTGGTGACACAATTCTAACCTTACTGGTGTTGGCTCTACTCTAACAATACTGGTGGTGACGCTACAATATAATTACTGGTTGTGACGCTGCAATAACGTTAATGGTGGTGACGCTACTAAAATATTACTGGTGGTGACCCTACTCTAGAATTACTGGTTGTGACCCTATTCTATCATTACAAGTGTTGACCCTACTCGAACATTAATGGTTGTGACCCTACTCTAACATTACTGGTGGGGATTCTAGCATAACATTACTGGTGGTGAATCTACTCTAACATTACTAATGGTGACCTTACACCAACGTACTGGTGGCGACTCTACTCTAACATTACTGGTGCAGAATCTACCCTAATATAACTTGTGGTGCCCCTAACCTAACATTACTGGTTGTCACTCTAAAATATCATTACTTGTGGTGCCCCTGTCCTAACGTTAATGGTGGTGACGCTACTCTAACATTATGGTGGTGACCCGACTCCAACATTACTGGTGGTGACTCTACTCTAACATTAATGGTGGAGAATCTACTCCAATATTATTGGTGGTGATTCTACTCTCAAATTTCTGGTGGTGCCCCTACTCTAACATTACTGGTGTTGACTCTACTCTAGCATTACCTGTGGTGACTCTACTCTAACATTACTGGTGGAGAATCTACTCGAATATTATTGGTGGTGACTCTACTCTAACATTACTGGTGTTGACACTACATTAACATTACTTGTGTTGAAACTACTCTAACATTACGGGTGGTGGCACTACTGTAACATACCTGGAGGTTTATCTGTTCTAACACTACTGTTGGCGACTCCAATCTAACATTACTGGTGGTGACTCCTCTCTAACATTACTGGTGGTGAAACTACATTAACATTACTTGTGTTGCAACTACTCTAACATTACGGGTGGTGGCACTACTGTAACATACCTGGAGGTTTATCTATTCTAACACTACTGTTGGCGACTCCAATCTAACATTACTGGTGGTGACTCCTCTCTAACATTATTGGTGGTGAAACTACATTAACATTACTTGTGTTGCAACTACTCTAACATTATGGGTGGTGGCACTACTGTAACATACCTGGAGGTTTATCTATTCTAACATTACTGTTGGCGACTCCAATCTAACATTACTGGTGGGGACACTACTCAAACATTAATGCTGGTGACCATACTCTATTATTACTGGTGGTGAACCTGCTCTAGCGTTAATGGGGGTGAACCTATACTAACATTAATGAGGGTGACCCTTCTGTGACATTATTGGTGGTGACTCTACACTAACATTACAGGTGGTGACTCTTACCTAACTTTACTGTTTGTGACCCTACACTAACATTACTGTTGGCGAGTCCACTCTAACATTACTGGTGGTTTATCTACTCTAACCTTACTGGCGGTGATTCAACACAAACATTAATGTGTGGTATATCTACATTAACATTACTGGGGGGGAATCTGCACTAACATTATTGTTGGTGACCCTACTCTAATCTTACTGGTGGTGACTCTACTCTAACATTACTGTTGGTGAATCTGCACTAACATAACTAGTGGTGACACTAATCTAACGTTAATGGCGGTGCCCCTACTCTAACAATACTGTTGGTGACCCGACTCTAACATCACTGGTGGTGACCCTACACTAATATTACTGGTGGTGACCCTACACTAATATTACTGGTGGTGAACCAACTCTAAAATTAATGCTGGTGACACTACTCTAATATTACTGGTGGTGACACTACTGTAATATATCTGGACGTTTATCTACTCTAACGTTACTGTTGGTGACTGCACTCTAACATTACTGGTGGCGACACTACTCTAACTTTACTGGCGGTGACCCTATTCTATCATTACTGGTGGTGACCCTAGTCTAACATACTGGCGGTGATCCTACTGTAACATTACTGGTGGTGACTTCACTGCAACAATACTGGTGGTGACTCTACTCTAACATTACTGGTGGTGGCCCTTCTAACATTACTGGTGGTGACTCTTCACTAATATTAATTGTGGTGACCCTACTCTAACATTACTGGTGCTGACTCTACTCTAACATTACTGGTGATGGCACTACTCTAGCATTATTGGTGGTGACACTATACTAATATTAATGGTGCTGACCCTACTCTAACGTTACTAGTGCTTACCCTACTCTAACATTTCTGGTGTGACCCTACACTAACATTACTGTCGGTGACTCTACTCTAACAGTTCTGGTGGTGGCTACTCTAACATTAATGCTGTTTGCTCAAACATAACATTACTGACATTGGCGCTACTATAACATGCCTGGTGGTGCCGCTACAATACCATTAATGGTGGTGGCCCTGCTCCAACATTAATGGAGGTCACCCTACTCTAACCTTAATATCGGCGCATCTACTCTAACATTACTGGTGGTGACCCTACATTTATATTAATGGTGGTGACCCTACTCTAACATTACTGATGCTGAATCTACTCTAACAATACTGGTGGTGACTCTACTCTAACATTACTGGTGGTGACTCTACTCTAATATTACTGGTGGTGACTCTACCCAAACATTAATGGTGATGACTCTACTGTAACATAAATAGGGCTGAACCTACACTAACATTAATTGTGATGAAACAACTCTAACATTACTGATATTGGCTCTAGTCTAACATTACTGGCGGTGACACTACTCTAACCTTACCGGTGCTGACCCTACTCTAACATTTCTGGTGGTGACCCTACACAAACATAACTGGTGGTGACTCCACTCTAACATTAATTGTGTTGACCCTACTCTAAAACTTCTGGTGATGACTCTCC
This sequence comes from Somniosus microcephalus, assembly GCF_052327205.1. Taxonomy (NCBI): domain Eukaryota; kingdom Metazoa; phylum Chordata; class Chondrichthyes; order Squaliformes; family Somniosidae; genus Somniosus; species Somniosus microcephalus. Next base: position 56,065,811 of record NW_028225180.1, read on the forward strand.
CCTAACACTATTGGTGATGACTCTACTCTAACATTACTGGTGGTGACCCTACTCTAACACCACTGATGGTGAATCTACTCTAACATTACTGGTGGTCACCCTACTGTAACATTAATGGCGGTGACCCTACTCCAATATTATTGGTCCTGGCCCTACTTTAAAATTACGGGTGGTGACTCTACTCTAACATTAGTGGAGCTGACACTACTCTAACATAACTGGTGGTGCACCAACCCGAACCTTACTGGTGGTGACACTACACTAACATTACTGATGGTAACTCTACTCTAACATTACTGGTGGTGATCCTACTCTAACATTACTGGTGCTGACTCGTCTTGAACATTGCTGGTCTTGGAACTACTCAGCATTACTGGTGGTGATGCTACAATATCATTATTTGTTATGCACCTACTCGAACGTTACTGGCTGTGACCCTACTCTAACATTACAAGGGGTGACCCTTCTCTAACATTATTGGTGGTGACCCAACTCTAACATTAATAGTGTTGACCCTACTCTAAAACTTCTGGTGATGACTCTCCCCTAACATTACTGGTGGTGAATCTACTCTAACATTATTGGTGGTGATACTAATCTAACTTTACTTGTGTTAACCTTACTCTAACATTACTGGTCATGACCATACTTTAACATTACGGCTGTTGAAACTACTGCACTATTTCTGGTGGTTTGTCAACACTAACCGTACTGGTGGTGACTCTACTCTAACATTAATGGTGTTGAACCTACACTAACATTATTGGTGGCGATGCTACGCTAACATTACTGGTGGTGAATCTGCACTAACATTGTTGGTGGTGACCCTACTCTATCATTAAGGGCAGTGCGCCTACTCCAATATTATTGATGATGACCCTATTCTAACATTACTGGGGTGACCTACTATATCATAATTGGTGTAGACCATACTCTAAGATTACTGGAGGTGATCCTACTCTACCATTACGTGTGGTGACCATATTCTAATATTAATGCTGCTGTCCCTACTCTAACATTACTGGTGGTGCGCCTACTCTAACAATACTGGTGGTTGCTCAACTCTAACATTACTGGTCTTGGTTCTACTCTAACATTAATGGCGGTGCCTCTACTCTAACATTACTGGTGGTGACTCTACTCTAAAATTAATGGTGGTGAACCTACAATTACGTTATTGGTTGTGACCCTACGCTAACAATACTGGTGGTGACTATTCTCTAACCTTACTGGCAGTGAATCTACACTAACATTACTGGTGGTGATCCTAATCTAACACTAACTGTGGTAAGGACCAGACGGTGTGAGATTGTGTTTATATTAACTGGTTGTCTGATACTGTACATTAATATTAGTATCAGTAATAGTGTTATTAATAAACACTAGGGGTTTACACTGATTCCTGTTATTTCTCTCTCTGATCCCCAGTCTATGGGGTGTCGCCCTCACAGATTGTTGTGCTGAGGATTGCATCTCCACTCTCAGTACAAACCTGTCACTGACGGTTCTGGACCTGTTTAAAAATAAACTAGGAGATTCAGGAGTGAAACTACTGTCTGCGGCACTGAGGAACCCAGAATGTAAAGTAGAGAAACTGAAGTAAGTACCAGACTGTGTGAGATTGTGTTTATAAAAACTGGATGTCGAAAACTGTTAATTATTATCAGTATCAGTAATATTGTTAATAATAAACACTGTACATTATTATCAGTATCAGTAATATTGTTAATAATAAACACTGCACATTATTATCAGTATCAGTAATATTGTTAATAATAAACACAGTACATTATTAGTATCATTAATATTGTTAATAATAAACACTGTACATTGTTATCAGTATCAGTAATATTGTTAATAATAAACACTGTACATTATTATCAGTATCAGTAATAGTATTTTTAATAAACACTGTACATTAGTATCAGTATCAGTAATAGTGTTTTTAATAAACACTGCACATTATTATCAGTATCAATAATAGTGTTATTAATAAACACTGTACATCATTATCAGTATCAGTAATAGTGTTGTTAATAAACACTGTACATTATTATCAGTATCAGTAATAGTGCTGTTAATAAACCCTTTACATTATTAGCAGTATCAGTAATAGTGTTATTAATAAACACTGTACATTATTATCAATATCAGTAATAGTGTTATTAATAAACTCTGTACCTCATTATCAGTATCAGTAATAGTGTTATTAATAAACACTGGGGGTTTGCTCTGATTTCTGTTATTTCTCTCTCTGATCCCCAGGCTGGAGGCTGTCGGCCTCACAGATTCTTGTGCCGAGGATCTCGCCTCCACTCTCAGTACAAACCGCTCACTGATGGTTCAACCTGGGATCAAACTGCTTCACAGACCGATCTGTCCCCGATCTCCACCGCCTCATAGTGACCTGCAGGAGTCTGGAGTGGATTTGGTGAGTGTTTTTGTTAATGTTTAATGTAATAAATATAACATAAATAGAATTCAGTCACTTTTATGGGTAATATTTCTCTGTAATTATTATAAAAATATTAACCCCAGTCTCCCTGTTATTTTCTCTGTTATTCAATCTGTTTATTTCCTGCTTAATCTTTAATCTGTTTCAGGCGGTGGAAGAATCAGTTCAGTTTAAATGGAAAGAATCAGCTGGAGTCTCTGTGGGGAAGAAGACACGGACAGAGGGTGGATGCATGAACATTTCAATTGATGACGTCACTGCTCTCATTAAATGACCATTTTGGCCGATGATTTGATTTTAATTTAATTTAATGGTTTCCAGCTCGAGCTGAGCGAGCGTTATCTCCCATTGTGAGGTCAGAGGCCCAGCCAGAGTGTCCTGAGACTCAGCCGCCCGGCCCCACATCGCTGCATCTGCAGGATATCCGGGGCTGAATCTTCCCCAATGGGCCACTGAGGAAATGCACAGACAGGAAGGGCCCAGGGTAGGGCTCAGTCTGGGCTGCAGTGGGAAAATGACAATTGCAATCTGTATTCCTGGGTGTCTCTCCCAGTGAGGAGTCTGATTCTGTAACAAGTTTCCCTGTGTAAAGTGTGTGTCTGCCCCAGTGAGGAGTCGGACTCTGTAACAAGTGTCCCTGTGTACAATGTCTTCCTCTCACAGTGAGGAGTCAGACCCTGTAACAAGTGTCCCTGTGTACAGTGTGTGTCTCTCCCAGTGAGGAGTCAGACTCTGAAACAAGTGTCCCTGCGTACAGTGTGTGTCTCTCCTGGTGTGAAGTTACGCTCTGTAACAAGTGTCCCTGTGTTCAGTGTGTGTCTCTCCTGGTGTGAAGTTACACTCTGTAACAAGTGACCCTGCAACCCTTCGAGATCTCACCACTCCTCTGACATGTTGCACATCCTCGATTTTCATTGCTCCACATTGGCGCCATGGCTTCAGCTGCCAAGGTTATAAACTCTGGTATTTCCTCCCGAAGCTTCTTCGCAGCTCTACCTCACTCTCCTCCTCCTTTAAGCGCTTTTTAAAACCTACTAGTTTCACCGAGTTTTGTGCTATCTCTCCTAAACTCTCTTTACGTGGCTGAGTGTCAAATTTTGTCTGCTAATTGCCTTGTGACGATTCATTACATTAAAGCCACTATATATATGCAAATTAATGTTGTCCCTGTTTTTTGTTAATAAAACTCCACCGCTTACTTCAGCTTATGCCTGGCCTCCTCGACATTTTCAATAACTGCTTCATTGTTTTAATATAGTGAATAAAGGTTTCTCTAAAGTATATCCCACCTGCTCCCCCTCTGGCAGAGTTCTCAGTCAGTCCCCTCTGGATGAGGTCTCGATTGGTTCCCTCTGGAGGAGGCCTTGGTAGGTCCCCTCTGGAGAAGGCTGTGGTAGGTCCCCTCTGGAGGTGGCCTCAGTCGGACCCTCTGGAGGAAGACTCAGCCGTTTACCTCGGGAGGAGGCCTCGGTCGGTCCCCTCTGGAGGAGGCCTCGATCGGTCCCCTCTGGAGGAGGTCTCGGTCGGTCCCCTCTGGAGGAGGCCTCAGTCAGTCCCCTTGGGAGGAGGCCTTGGTCGGTCCCCTCTGAAGGAGGCCTCGGTCGGTCCCTTCGGGAGGAGGCCTTTGTTGGTCCAATCAGGAGGAGGCCTTGGTCGGTCCCCTCGGGAGTAGGCCTCAGTCGGTCCCCTCGGGAGGAGGCCTTGGCCGGTCCCCTCGGGAGGAGGCCTCGGTCGGTCCCCTCTGGAGGAGGCCTCGGTCGGTCCCCTCAGGAGGAGGCCTTGGTTAGTCCACTCAGGAAGAGGTCTTGGTTGGTCCCCTCGGGAGGAAGCCATGGTCGGCCCCCTCTGGAGGAGGCTTCGGTCGGTCCTCTCTGGAGGAGGGCTCCGTTGTTCCCCTCGGGAGGAGGCCACGGTCGGTCCCCTCGGGAGGAGGCCTCGGTCGGTCCCCTCGGGAGGAGGCCTCGGTCGGTCCCCTCTGGAGGAAGCCTTGGTCGGTCCCCTCAGGAGGAAGCCACGGTCGGTCCCCTCTGGAGGAGGCCTCGGTCCGTCCCTTCGGGAGGTGGCCCTGGTCGGTCACCTCAGGAGGAGGCATTGGTCGGTCCACTCAGGAGTAGGCCTCGGTCAGTCCCCTCTGGAGGAGGCCTCGGTCGGTCCCCTCGGGAGTCCGCCTCGGTCATTCCCTTCTGGAGGAAGCCTCGGTCGGTCCTCTCGGGAGGAGGCCTCGGTCGGTCACCTCAGGAGGAGGCATTGGTCGGTCCCCTCTGGAGGAGGCCTCGGTCAGTCCCCTCTGGAGGAGGCCTCAGTCAGTTCCCTCTGGAGGAGGCCTCGGTCGGTCCCCTCGGGAGGAGGCCCTGGTCGGTCCCCTCTGGAAGAGGCCTCGGTCGGTCCCCTCGGGAGGAGGCCTCAGTCGGGTCCCTCTGGAGGAGTCCTCGGTCAGTCCCTCGGGACGAGGCCTCAGTCAGTCCCCTCTGAAGGGGGTCTGACAATAAAATCTACTCTGGGATTTTGTTTCCTTCTAATTCCCCTCGACTCAAATCAGGACCAGTCAGGCAGGCAGGCAGTGAGAGAGGCAGGTGAATTCAAGAAAGCATGCTGAATAGAAATTAAAACAGAAAATGCTGGAGATACTCACCATGCCAGGCAGCACCTGTGGAGAGAGAAACATTGTTAACATTTCAGGTCGATGACCTTTCGTCAGAACCTAGACCGAATCTGACGAATGGTAATCAAGATTAAATGTTAACTCTGTTTCTCTCTCTCCACAGATGCTGTTGACCTGCTGAGTATTTCCAGCATTTTCTGTTTGTACTCCCATTTCCAGCATCAGCGGTAATTTGCTTTTGATGCAGAACAGAAGCCTGTATCTGTAAGCTGCAAAATGAAAAGGTAAGATACTGAAAAGTGTCTTTTTGCTTTTAAACTGCCAAACACAGCAGAGCAATGTGAGAAATCAACTTTCTTCCATTGCTGATAGTGCTGTGAGGTAATTTTGCAGGCAGGCCTGAGTGTGTGTGTGAGAGAGGCAACAAAAGCTGGTGTGTATGCAGGGCCTGACTGGGCTCAACTTACCTGCTTTGTGCATTGGTATTGCATCTCATGTCTGAAAAAAAACAGAAAATATACACCATTAGATAAGAGTGATTTAATTCAAGACTGCAATTTTGTGGAATCTTACTTTGCCTTTCTTTCAAGACTTTTGTAAAAAAAACTAAGCTACATATATACCTTAAGACAATCAATTTTTTCTGGACTGGACTTTGTCATGGAATGTTTGTGGGATATTTCAGAGTATATCCTATGGAGGGATCTTGCTTTACCATTAAGCCCAACCCAACCAAACCAAGTTAAGACTTTTGTAAAAACAAAGTATATATGTTATATTATTTTAAAAATATTTTCAGAGTAATCCATTTGAATTTTTTCGGGACTGGGCTTTATTGGGGCTGTGCTTGGGGTGTTTTCAGAGCAAAAGCTGCTGTGGGATCTTTCCATTCATTTTATTCAATTCCATGCAAATCACAGAGAGGCAGACATTTAGCTAACTAGAGCAAATTATATATATTATTATTTATCCTTGATTGTATTTACTTCTTTTCACTCTCCCGATCTTTCATTTCATTGTGGGGACTTGGATTTCTGTGGCCTTCACTTCCCCTCTTCCTGTTGGATTGTCCTCTTCAAACATGGCCGCAGAGCGAGGAAGGGACATCATCAAAAATAGATACTCCCAGGCTGCACCTCTTTCAAAATGGATGTGTGTGTGTGAGTGTGAGCTTCTGAAAATTGCAGAGTCTGTGTGAGTGTGTCTGTATGTGCGTGGGTGTCTGTTTTTCTGCAAGTTGCAGAATCTGTGTGAGTCTGTGTGTCATGTTACTGTAAATTTTAGTTCAATGTGGGTGGGAGGGAGACTGTGTGAGTGACAGACAGACAGACAGTGAGAGCGAGAAAACATGAAATGAAAAGGCAAGTTGCAGGATAGAAAGCCTGTTTCTGTAGGCCACAAAGTGAAAAGAAAAGATATTGAAAAGTGTCTTTTTGGTTTTAATCTTCCAACACGGCAGTCATCCCTCTGCAGTTTGGCCAGGCTGTGAGTGTGTATGTGAGAGAGAGAGGGGGGGGGGAAGCTGGTGTTTGTGTGAGATGTGGTCTGCTGTCTTATTTCCTGCTGCTGTAGTAAACTACTATTGATTTCATTCTGGCCTGGTCCACATTTAATGCTGTTGTGTATCACTTTACTGCACTTTATTTCATTTCACTTCACTTCAAGACAGACACTCATTCAGTGAGATACTGAAAAATGTATTTGTGCACTGTATAAACATAAAAGCTGCTCTGCAATCTTTGCATTCATTTTATTCAACACTACTGAAATCATGACAAGGCAGGCAGGCTGGCAGGCAGTGAGAGAGAAACATGAAATCAAGACAACATGCAGAATAGAAATAAAAACAGAAAATGCTGGAAATTCTCAGTAGGTTAGGCAGCATCAGTGGAGATATAGTTAAACAGAGTAAATGTTTCATCTCGATGACCTTTCATCAGAAACTTGCCAGAATCTGACATAAGGTAATCGAGCTGAAACATTGGGCCCGATTTTGTGGCTTGTGTGGGAAATGGTCGGATTCCCCTGAATGTGCAGTTCTGACACACAAAAAAATATGTCAGCCAGCTCCACGCAATTTTCCCTCAAGTGGCCAATTAATTCCCAGCATGTGGGCAGCCTTGCTAATTGTCCATTTCTAGCCAGAAAGCCCCACAGTATGGTGTCATCATTCGTGGTGCTTTCAAGGTCCATAGCAAGCACTGCATGCTCTGAAGGCTTCCAAATGAACCATACAGGATGGCAGAGGTGCCTACAGCTGCTGTGGCCAGTGCCAGACCCCGAGCTGCCTCCAAATTCGACGAGGCTTCACTGCAGGCATTATTGGATGGGGTTAGGGCCCACAGGGTGGTCATCTTCCCTAGGTCAGGGAGGAAGAGGCCTCCCACTGAGACCAATGCTGCATGGATGCAGGTGTCAGCAGATGCCAACTCGCTGGGAGTCACCTGAAGAACCTTGGCATTACATCTCTAACTCCTTCCTTTACCCCCCCACAGTACCATCCAGAGCCCCCGTCTTCACTGTGGAGGAGGAAGAGGCTGTGCAGCCAGACTCCTCGGAGGAAGCTCCAACCTCTGAGGGTGCAGCGTCAGCAGAAGTAAGCACACCCAGCACCAGCGCAGACATTCACATCTTGGGGGGACCTTCGGGATATAGATTAGTGTTGTCACCTGGTGTTTCACAGCTCACGAGTGAGCCTCAGCAGATTCTGGAGACAGGGACAGCAGTGGAGAGTCCTCGTCGGAGGGCGCAGGACTCTGCCAGCTCAGCTCAGCTGCACTGCATGTCGACCCTCTGCCTTTGGGACCATCCGCAAGAGAAGCGGTGATGGATCTCCATGCACAGATGCAGGAGTCTCTGGCAGGTTTTGTCTGCAGGGTCGCTGCGAGTGTGGAGCAAATGTAGGAGTCCATAGCGCATGACCGCATCACGATGGAAAGGTTGGCAACCTCCATGGAGGAGATAACTCGCCAGCATACGGAAAACATGGTGAGTGCTAAAAATAAGAGAATGACATCTCTTGAGGAGCGATGGCCATCTATTGCACAGAGAAACCAGATCTTCATGGAAGTCCTTCTGAGTAGGACTGCCAGTGCAGAAACGGGTCCCCATGGCCCCCTAAAGCGCAGCAAGGTGCTCTCAAGCCACTTCCAAGCGCTGGCCCCTTCTGGCCTGTGCAGCTTCAGGTGAGTGAGCAGCAGCCTGGTGCTCCTGGTGATCATCATGCTTTTCCTGGTTCTGCTGCTGCCGCCTCTGCTGCTGGAGATCCTCTAATGGCAAGAAGAGAAGGAAAAAAAGGCATCCCATGCTTCTCGCAGATGCCTCCGCTGAGGAAGCGCTGAGTGAGGGTGGCGAGAGTGGCTTCCCAGGAGATCACATTGGAGAAGTGTGTGAGGCTCCAACCTTCCACAGCTCTGCCTAAGCCTTGAAGAGGTAGCCCGAAGCCTGCAGCAACAAGGTCCTTCAACATACAAATGCTGGCCCTTTAAATCGCAGCATTTCCAAATGACGTGCAGCTGACAGCAACCAAGCCGGCAAGCTTCACGCCAGGTTTCAACAGCGGGGTTCCCCGCAGGCGTGTTTGATGTGGGGAAAGCCCCAAAATCGCAACGGCCCCTGAAAATCGACTTAAACAAGGTAATAATTGATCATTAATGTTCCGACGGCCAGTCCCGACAGCGGCGGGCGGGACTGATGCAGATCGCGGAAAAAGGCGGTCCGAAAGTCGGACGGGGCGGGGAATCAGGCGAGGGGGATCGCGACCCGCTTTTTCGGCGATTTTCGGCCCCCAGCCACCTGAAATGCCGCCCGATGACTGGCAGAAAATCGGGGCCATGATTCTATGATCATTGTTCCCTAAATGATGCCCTACAGACACTTGCTCCACTTGACCCATCTGATTCCCCAGAGCCAGATCAAGCAGTGCCTCCTTCCCTGTTGGGCCAGAAACATATTGATCACAAAGTTTTCCTGGATACACTTCAGAAATCCTTCCCCCTCTCTGCCCTTTACACAATTACTATCCCAGTCAATATTAGGATATTTGAAGTCCCATTTTTCTGTCCTCTATTTCTAATTAAAAAGTTAGTGTTCCCCTTTCTTCCGCTGTTGTCTATTGCTAATTAAACAGTTGCAGTATTCACCATAATTCCCCATGTTCCACTATTGCCAGTAATGCCAACCCAGAGCTCATCTTGTCCATGAAACCCAGCTCCAACCCTCTCGACCCTCTCCCTACTAAATTGCAGAAAATCCACTTCCCTCCCTAGCTGGCTGATATTGTGTATGGTTCCCTCTGCTCCAGTACTGTTCCACACCCTTCGAAATCTACCATTCTCAAGCCCTCCTAACAAATCCACACGGACCTCTATATCTTTTCAAACTGCCATGCCATCTCCAATCTCCGATTCCTATCCAAAGTCCTTGAACGTAATTCCCTCTCCCAAATCCGTGCCCATCTTTCCAGCAACTCCATGTGTGAACCTCTCCAATCTGGTTCCCGCCTCTGCCACAGCACTGAAATGACCCTTATCAAAGTCACAAATGATATCCTATGTGACTGTGACCGTGGCACACTATCCCTCCTCGTTCTTCTCCTTTGACATGGTTGGTCACACCATCCACCTCCAACGCCTCTCCTCCATTTTCCAGCTCTGTGGGACTGCCCTCGCCTGAGTCCACTCTTACTTCCGCAGTCAGAACCAGAGAATATGCTGCAACATCTTCGCTTCCCAATCCAGCACTGTTACCTCTGAAATCCCCCAGGGAACTAGCCTTGCCCCTCTCCTTCTTTTCATTTATATGCTTCACTTGGTGACATCATCTGAAAAGAAAATGTCAGATTTCACATGTAAGCCGAAGTCACATAACTCTACCTCACCACCACCTCTCTCAATCAGTCCATTGCCTCTGTATTGTCAAACCAGGTGTCTGATATCGAGTCCTGGATGAACAAAAATATCCTCCAATTAAACATTGGGCAGACTGTAACCATTGACTATGATCCCAGCACAAACACCATTCATTAGCCACTGTATCCACCCCCCCTCTCTGGCCATTGTCTCAGGTTGAACCAGACTGTTGTCCACCTCGCTATCCTGTTGGACCCTGAGCTGAGCTTCTGACCCCAGATCATGTCCGTTTCAAAGGCTGTGTCACATCGACCAGCTCCGCTACATCTGCCACAAAATCCTCATCCATATCTTTGTCACCTCCAGACGTGTCTTTACCAAAGCTCTCCTGAACTGCCTCACATCTTCCACTCTCCATAGATATGAGCACATCCAAAACAATGCTGCCTGTAACCGAACTTGCAATAACACAGAATCACAGGGCAAACTTGTGCTCACTGATCTACACCTGCTCCTGGTCCAGACGTGTATCGACTTGAAAATTCTCCATCATTGCCTCGCCCCTCCCTATCTTTGTAACCTCCGCCAGCTCTACAAGTCCTATTATGTGCAGTTACTGCTTTGCAAAAGAAGAGATGGCTTGGCTTGCTTTTTAATGTCTCTGAGAAAGCTGCGTTGCTCCTAATCCGGCCTCTTGTGCATCCATCACATTCTTCGGCCTTCCATTCGTGGCCGTGCCTTCAGCTGTCTAGTCCATAAACTCTGGCATTACCTCTATAAAGCACCCCATCTTTCCTCCTTTAAGACGCTCCTTAAATTCTGCCGGTTTGATCAAGGTTTTCTCATCTGTCCTAAATTGAGGCCTGGATTTTGCAATCAGCAGTGAACTAACGGTGCTCGCCATTCATTACACTTCCACTTGTCCACAGATTTTCTCCGGGCTTTCGCACTGGAAGTTGCGCTGATTAGAAATCCATGACAGCACGGCACAGGTGAACAGAGCAAGCAACTATGCACAAGATCAACCAGGTCTCGTTGCACTTCCCCTTTTCCCAATATATTGCCGTTAAGATAAGAATCTGCCTTCCTGTTTTTACCACCAAAGTGGATAACCTCGCATTTATCCACATAATACTGCGTCTGCCATGCATCTGCCCAATCACCCAACCTGTTCAAATCATGCTGGAGTTTCTTGGTATCCTGCGCACAGCACACACGCCCACCCAGCTTTTTGTTGTCTGCAAACTTGGAGACATTACATCTAATTCCCTCGTTTATATCATTAATAAATATTGTGAATAGCTGGCATCCTAGGTCCAATCCCTGCGGTACCCCACTAGTCACTGCCTGCCACTCGGAAAAAGACCTGTTTATTCCAAATCTTTGCTTCCTGTCTGTCAACCAGTTCTCCATCCATGTCAGTACATTGCCCCCAATCCCATGCGCATTAACTTTACACACTAATCTCTTATGCGGGACATTGTCGAAAGCCTTCTGAAAGTCCAAATACACCACATCCACTGGTTCTCCGACTTTGGAACTATAAAGCATAGATCAGAGTACTTTCTAAATGGTGAAAAGCTAGAAACAGTGGAGGTCCAAATAAACTTACGGGTCCTTGTATATAGATCATTAAAATACCATTACAGGTACAGAAAGTAATCAAAAAGGCTAACGGAATGCTTGGAGTTATATCTAGCCAACTAGATTAGAAGAGGTAGAAGTTTTGCTACAGCTATACAAAGCCCTGGTTAAACCATACCTGGAATACCGTGTTCAGTCCTGGGTTCCGCACCTTAGGAAGGATATGTTGGCCTTGGAGGGAGTTCACCCTACGTTTACCAAAATTATACATAGACTCCAAGGGTTATATTATGAGGAGAGATTACACAAACTAGCGCTAGATGTCAGGAATTTGGAATGTTATGGGGTGATTTGAACGAAGTTTTCAAGATGTTAAAGTGAACTGGTAGAGTAGAGAGAGAGAAATATTTCCGATGGTTGGGGAGTCTAGTTTTGGGGAACATTTCTATATGAAAATGGTGGTAGACATTTGGATCTCTCTTCCACAAACGGCAGTTGATGCTAGGTAAATTGTTAATTTAAAATCTGAAGTTGATGAATTTTTGTTAACCAATAGCATTCTGGGGACAAAGGCTGTTATATTGATCTCGGTCACAGTTCAGCCATGATCTCAGTGAATGGCAGAACAGGCCCGAGGTGCTGAATTACCTATTCCTGTTCCTATTTTCTGTCACTGCACGACTCTGGAGATTAGAATCGTGATATTAACGAACACCTGACCAGGAACTTTAACCCGTGGTCCTTTAGATTATAAAGTCTGATGCTCTACTGACTGAGCAATCCAGGCTCTGGATCTCAGGCTCGCAAAGCGACCTTCACTGGATGATGTGCATCATTACACCCTCTTTATTTTCCATTTGCTTCTCCAGTGATCCACACCGCACAGCACATTTTACTCACACACCTACACTGACAGCCTCACACAGGCTTCACTTGAGGAATATTCTCCCTCCCAAAAGCGACACGCTTTTTAGCAGTGGCTTCAGATGTGAGAAGTGCTGTTCCCCAGATAACTGTATTGGATCTTCAACTTTTCACCATGTTTCTTATTGACTTGGACGGGGCAACAGGATGTTACAGATCCATGTTTGAAGATCGCAGTAAGTTAGGAATCACGGTAGTAGTGCAAATGGGAGCGGGACTTAACCAAAGGGACAGAGACAGATGAAGTGAGTGGGCAAATCAAGACAATTTGAATTCATTGTGCGCAAGTGTGAGCTCATCCAATTTGGAACCAAGTAAGATAATCAGTTTATTTTCTAAATGATTGAGGAGAAAAGAGATGTGTGAGTCCCAGTTCACAAACCATTAAACACTAGTAGACATGTACAGACATCAGTCAGAAGTCTAGTGTAATCCTGCCCTTTATCTCAAGGGGCCTGGACATGGAGGAGGAAGTTATGCGTCAGTTGTATGGACCCTTGTTCAGTGACATCAGAATTACTGCATTCAGATACTGCCTGACCTGCTGAGTATTTTCAGCATTTTCTGTTTCTATTTCAGATTTCCAGTAGCTGCAGTATTTTGCTCTTGTAATAGAAATCTGGAACCCTGTTCTCAAAGCGGCTGTGGATTTTTGGAGAACTGGAGGTTTTAAGAAAAACATCCGGCTTCCATGCAAATTTTCGAATTATATCAATCAGTTTTGCTGAAGTTCACACAACGACCTTCACTGGCTGACGTGCTTCAATACACCCTCTATATTTTGCATTTCCTTCTCCAGTAATATCGCCTGTACAGCGCATTGCTCTCATACACCCAGACTGATTGCCTCCCACAGGCTCCACTTCAGAAATAGTCTCCCTCCAACAAACGACACGTTCTTTAGCAGAGCGTCAAATGTGAGTAGTGCTGTTCCCTAGATACCTGTATTGGATCGTCATCTCTTCACCATATTTATTAATGAATTGGATGGAGCAGCATAATGCGGCTGCTCCAAGTTCGCACTAAGGTCGGAGGCACTGTAGCAGTAAGCGACAGAGACAGATGACGTGAGTGGGCAAAATTATGGTAAATCGAGTTCATTGTACAAAAGATCATCCACTTTGGAACCATTTAAGATAACTCAGAGTATTTTCTAAATGATGGGAAACAACTAACTTGAGGAGCAAAGAGGTTTGTGAGTCCCAGTTCACAAATCATTAAAAACTAGCATACATGGGCAAAAATGCATTCGGTAAAGTCCCGCATAAGGGAAAGTTAGCTAAAGTTGAAGCTTGTAAAGTGAAGGCAAATCATTGTCATGGTTAGGAAACTGGTTGAGCGACAGGATAAAGAGTATACAGGTAATGGGCAGGTACTTCAGTTGGCAGGACGTGACTAGTGGTGTCCAGAGAGTTCTGCGTTGGGGCATAAAAATAAAACAAAAAAGGTGACTCAACCGTGGCTAACAAGGGAAATTAGGGATAGCATATGATCCAAGGAGAGGACATATAAATTGGGCAGAAAAGGCAGTAAACCTGAGGATTGGGAGCCATTTAGGATTCAACAAAGGAGGACAAAGGGATTAATTAAGAAGGGGAAAATAGAATATGAAAGTGAGCTTGCAGGGAACATAAAAACTGACTGTAACAGCTTTTATAGATATCTGAAGAGAAAAAGATTGGTGAAGTCAAGCGTAGGTCCCTTGCAGTCAGAATCAGGGGAATTTATAATGGGGAACAAAGAAATGGTGGACCAATTGAATACATATTTTGGTTCTGTCTTCACAAAGGAGGGCAAAAATAACCTCCCAGAGACGTCGGGGAACATAGGGTCTGATGAAAGGGAGGAACTGAAAGAAATCAGTATTTGTAGGGAAATGGTGTTAGGGAAATTGATGGGATTGAAAGCCGTTAAATCCCCAAGGCCTGATAATCTCCATCCTAGGGTACTTAAGGAAGTGGCCCTATAAATAGTAGATGCATTGCTGATCATCTTCCAACATTCGATGGAATCTGGAACAGTACCCATGGATTGGAGGGTAGCTAATGTTACCCCACTATTCAAAAAAGGTGGTAGAGAGAAAATGGGGATTTACAGACTGGTAAGCCTGACATCGGTAGTGGGGAAAATGCTAGAGTCCATTATAAAAGATGTAATAGCAGAGCACTTGGAAAAAAGTGACCGGATCGGACAAAGTCAACCTGGATTTACAAAAGGTAAATCGTGCTTGACTAATCTACTGGAATTTTTTGAGGATGTAACTAGTAAAATAGATAAGGGAGAACCAGTGGATGTGGTGTATTTGGACTTTCAGAAGGCATTCGATAAGGTCCCGCATAAGAGATAAGCGTGAAAGGTTAAGGCACATGGGATTGGGTGCAAGGTATTGACTTGGATAGAGAACTGGTTGGCAGACAGAAAGCAAAGAGTTGGAATAAACGGGTTTTTTTCTGAGTGGCAGGCAGTGACTAGTGGGGTACCGCAGGGATCGGTCCTTGGACCCCAGCTATTCACAATATATATTAATGATCTAGACAAGGGAACTAGATGTAGTATCTCCAAATTTGCAGACAACACAAAGCTGGGTGGGCGTGTGTGCTGTGAGGAGGATGCTGAGAAACTCCAGGATGATTTGGACAGGTTGGGTGATTGGGCAGAAGCATGGCAGATGCAATATAACGTGGATAAATGTGAGGTTATCCACTTTGGTGGCAAAAACGGTAAGGCAGATTATTATCTGAATGGCAATAGATTGGGAGAATGGGAAGTGCAACGAGACCTGGGCGTCCTTGTGCACCAGTCGTTGAAGGTAATCATGCAGGTGCAGCAGGCAGTGAAGAAGGCAAATGGTATGTTGGCCTTCGTAGCGAGAGGGTTTGAGTACAGGGACAAGGATGTCTTGCAGCAGTTGTACAGGGCCTTGGTGAGACCACACCTTGAGTATTGTGTGCAGTTTTGGTAGCCTTATCTGAGGAACGATGCTCTTGCCATGGAGGGAGTGCAGCCAAGATTCACCAGACTGATACCTGGGATGGCAGGAATGACGTATGAGGAGAGATTGGGTCGATTGGGCTTATACTCGCTGGAGTTTAGAAGAATGAGAGGGAATCTCATTGAAACTTATAAAATCCT
Organism: Somniosus microcephalus; assembly: GCF_052327205.1. Classification (NCBI taxonomy): domain Eukaryota; kingdom Metazoa; phylum Chordata; class Chondrichthyes; order Squaliformes; family Somniosidae; genus Somniosus; species Somniosus microcephalus. The sequence goes on from NW_028225180.1 coordinate 56,081,358, forward strand.
AACAGGACTAGACAGACTAGATGCAGTAAGGATGTTCCCGATGGCGGAGGGGTCCAGAACTAGGGGTCACAGTCTAATGATAAGGGGTAAGCCATTTAGGACGGAGATGAGGAGGAATTTCTTCACCCAGAGAGTGGTGCACCTGTGGAATTCTCTACCACAGAAGGCAGTTGAGGTCAATTCATTAAATATATTCAAGAAGGAGTTAGATATATTTCTTAAAACTAAAGGGATCAAGGGATATGAGGAGATGGCAGGGACAGGGTACTGAGTTTGGTTGATTAGCCATGATCTCATTGAATGGCAGAGCAGGCTCGAGGGACCGAATGGCCTACTCCTACTCCTACCTTCTATGTTTCTATGTATCTATCTCAGATTTGCCTATGTTAATATCCATGTGCCGAAGTTTTGTCTAGTCACTTAATCTAGTAATATCTCTGTGAAATGTTATGCTTCCATCTACATTGCTTACGATGCCACCTATATCGGCAAACTTGAATATCTGGTTTGGATATGCAGGTTGTTACGAAGATGGAAACCCATGGAAAGTGGTGGATGGCTACGAAATTGGCCCAGTGATAGGAAGCAAATGGTGATAGTGGATGGATGCTTTTCAGGCTGGGAGGTAGTTTGCTGTGTTGTTTCCCAAGGGTCATTTTTGGGTCCATTACTCGTTACATTTTTTTATATAAACAAACTAGGGTGTAGCATTACAAAGTTTGCAGATGACACAACACTTGGAAAAGTATTAGATAATGATGAGGATGTAGGTATTCGGGGTCACCTATGTAGGTACTGGACGAATTCCTCCTCAATAATCGAGTTCGACTTCAGGAGAACAACAAAAAGGTTTTTAATGCAGGAACAGATGAAATACAACAGACAACAGAGGTCAATGCAGGAGAGCCGTGGAACAGGTTTTTCCCCAGCAGGGACACCACGAGGACTGACTAGGCAGTCCGGAGGTTTGTGCGCTGACGTCATCGAGTTAGTGTCGTGACGTCATCGCGTTGCTCAGGTTTCCCGTGCTTGGGGCGTCACGTGACTTGCGACGTGATGTCATCGCGTTTGCTCGTGCTTGTGCAGTCACGTGCCTCGGATGATGACGTTATCATGTTTACCCGGCACCCGGCATTGGAGCTGGCAATTGCGGCTGAAGTCACGGGAGCGGGAAGCCAAGCTAGGCGGGCGATTGCCGCGGGAGAACGAACTGGGCCGGCGATTGCCGCAGGAGCGGGCGGCCGAGCTAGACCGGCGGTTGTCGCAGGAGCGGGAGGCTTAGCTGGGCCGGCTCGCATTTGGGTGAGTCACGTGATGCGCGACGTCACATCATTGCATTAGGTCGCGTTCTTAAAGGGGCAACGGCCCGAACAGGTAAACTATACATATATATCGTTAAGTTAAAGGGAATTATGTATAATAGTTAAGGGACACTCGATGGTACCGCTACATGCGCCACCCCAGAATTCACTTTAATGAATGAATTAAAGATGAGGTGATCTGACGAGCCTTTCCAAATGACTCCTGCAGTCTCGAGACGGAGACTGCTGGGTGGCTGGCGGTCTGGTGGGCAATCGTGCCTGGTCTGCCATAACGACGATGGTTGTCTGATGGTCTCGGCGGTCGTGCTGTCTCAACTTGGCGGGCGAGGTATAAAGGTGCTGGTTGGGTGCATATCGTTGCATGCATCATGGCGAATAATACGTATTCAGCCATGCGAAGGACCGTGGCATCATGGCGAATAAAACGTATTCAGCCATGCGAAGTATCATGGAGACGTGTGACCTCTGCAGCCCGTGGTTCGAAGCGGGCACTGGGGTGAAACATCTGGCAGGTTGGGCAGACGCGGACCATGGCTCTGTCATTGTTGGAAGAAGGTCCCCAGTCTGACGAAACCTGCAGGAACGCCGAACGGGCGATCCAGGAGGAAATAAACATCGGTTCTGGCAGGTCGGTGAATTCGCCGACAGGCGAGCGAACTCTTCGACAGTCGGGAACGCATGGAACGGTGCGTGCCATAGTGCAACGACGGTAACACAAAAGAGAGTGAACCGTTGCTGCGTTGATCAGTGATCGGTGATGACAGCAACTTTCGCTTGGCTGATTGCAGCCGCGGGATGCCCGTTGGACCCGTCCTCGATGTTTGCAGCGTCTGTAAATGTTTCCTTTTGTTGTGGGGAACACTGTAGAGAGGGCGGCAATGCTTCATGTTGTTATTTTAGGGGAAAAACTGCTGGAAGGGCGGCAACGCTTCTAGTTATAGTTGATTGAGAGGGAAAAATGCTGGGAGGGTGGCAACACTTCGCTTTCGCGCTGAAAAGCATGGTAGAAAACACAACCAGCAGGCTGATGGGCTGGTGCATCGTCGGCGGGGCATGATTCTTCATGTTTCACGAGGGATGGTTCCTCGTGGTTTGCGTGGGATGGGTCCTCGTGGTTCACGAGGGATTGGTCCTCATGGCGTCCATCAAAACCTATATTGGTGAACCAACGACGTGAGGGCGGGAATCAATCAATACCTACATTGGTGACCCAATGACGTGAGGATGGGAATTCATCAAAACCTAGAATTGGTGACCACTTTTTCCGCAAACATTTTTCACGGAAGCAGCGCACTGCCTGAAGCCCATCTCTGTGAACGATTTCACAGAGGAAGAGCACGGCGAACAACATCTGACAAGCAACAACTGACGAACACCAATTCCTACATTGGCAACCCTGCCTTTGCGAACGTATTCGCAAAGGAAGCACAGCCTGGATGTGATCCCGTTTTTCACGAATGAAACGCAGCCGCACCCCGATTTTTGTGAATGATTTTCACAAAAGAAGCACGCCATGGAAGCATCAGCCATTTTGCTCTCGATACCGCAATTCAGGGAGCAGCAACCACCCTCGTGCTTTCTTCAGGTAGAAGCACCGTTCACCAAGAACATCGATGCGGCACAGACCAACGAGGTCTCCGTATTCATCAGCTCTACCGCCTTACGAATCATCCGCCTCCACGAGAGCTCCCAACACAGCAGCAAGTATGAATCCCTGCAAGCGCGGGTTCCGCAGGTTTTCGGGCCCACAAGAATGGAGCGCGCCCCCACGGAGATGCCACGAGGACTCGCTCATCATGAACCACGAGGACCCATCCCTCTCGAGACACGAGGACACATCCCTCATGAACCAGGAGGACCAATCCCTCATGAACCACAAGGACGCATCCCTTGCAAACCACGAGGACCCATCCCTTGTGAAACATGAAGACTCATGCCCCGCCGACGACAAACCAGCCCGTCAGCCTGCTGGTTGTGTTTTCTAACATGCTTTTCAACACGAAAGCGAAGCGTTGCCACCCTCCTGGCAGTTTTCCCTCTCAGTCAACTATAACTAGAAGCGTTGCCACCCTCCCGGCAGTTTTTCCCCTAAAACAACAACTTGAAGTGTTGCCGCCCTCTCTACAGTGTTCCCCTCAACAAAAGCAAGCATCTACTGACGCTGCAAACATCGAGGACGGGTCCAAAGGGCATCCCGCGGCCGCGATCGGCCACGCAAAATTTGCTGTCATCACTGATCACTGATCAACGCAGCAACGGTTCACTCTCTTTTGAGTTACTGTCGTAGCACTATGGCACGCAAAGTTCCGTGCGTTCCCGACTGCCGAAGAGTTCGCTCGCCTATTGGCGAGTTCACCGACCTACTAGGACCCACGTTTATTTCCTCCTGGATTGCTCGTTCAGCATTCCTGCAGATTTCATCAGACTGAGGACCTTCTTCCAAAACTGACAGAGCCATGGTCTGCATCTGCCCAAACTGCCAGTCACTATGATGCAGCCAGCTGTTTCGGCCCGGCGCCCGCTTTGAACCACGGGCTGCAGCGGTCACACATCTCCACGGTCCTTCGCATGGCTGAATACATTTTATTCGCCATGAAGCCATGGTCCTTCACACAGCTGGATACGTATTATTTGCCATGATGCACACAAGGATCCGTTCCCGACCAGCACCTTTGGACCTCACCCGCCAAGTTGAGACAGCATGACCGCCAATCCCATCGGGCAACCATCATCGTTACGGCAGACCAGGCACGATCACCCACCAGAACGCCAGCCACCCAGCAGTCTCCGTCTCGAGACTGCAGGAGTCGTTTGGACAGGCTCGTCAGACCACCTCATTTTTGTCGTTCATTAAAGCGAATTCTCGGGTGGCGCATTTAGCGTTACTACCGAGTGTCCCTTACTTATTATACATAATTCCCTTTAACTTAACGATGTATATATATATAGTTTACCTGATTGGGCTGCTGCCCCTTTAAGAATGCGACCTAATGAAATGATGTCATGTCGCGCATCACATGACTCACCCAAGCACGAGCCGGCCCAGCTCGGCCTACCGCTCCTGCGACAATCGCCAGCCTAGCTCTGCCTCCCGCTGCTGCAGCAATCACCGGCCTAGCTCGGCATCCTGCTCCCGCTACTTCGGCCAGCTCCAATGCTGCGTGCCAGGTAAATGTGATAACATCATCACGTGAGGCATGTGACCACCCCAAGTGTGGGCAAATGCAATGATGTCATGTCGCAAGTCATGTGATGCCCCAAGCACGGGAAATGCAAGCATCACGATGACGTCATGACACAAATGCATTGACTTCATCGCACAAACCTCCGGACTGCCTAGTCAGTCCTCATGGCATCCCCGCTGGGGAAAGACTGATATACCTATCAATTCATTCCATGAAAAGCGACGAGTTAAGATTGTAACTATAGGTTTTTATTGGCTAAATTACAGAGCCCACCCTCATGGGCGATCGGTTCCAACAAGGGAGAATACTAGCCAAGCGGTCACCTTTATACCTGGGCAAGCAGGCGGAGCCATGGGCAGAGTCAGCTGAGGTTAGCCCAGGTATAGCAGTGTGCCTGGCAAGAGGTAACCTTGTGTAGCGATAACAACAGCGTAAACAGTGATAACAACAGTGTAACAATAGTGAACGGTTGTGAACGGTAACAGTGGTTTACCACATTCACCCCTTGTTTAAAATTGAGTCCGGCGGGGTGAAGTGTACTACTAGTTCGTGTATGTCAGTCTCTCAGGAGGCCTCGTAAGCCTTTCTGATCGGCGCAGCAGCGGCGGCGGTGGTGCAGTATCCGATGGTAATGCTGGTGTCAGCGTGGTCGACGAAGGCTCCTGGGGTTCCGGCATGCCATCTACAGGAGCTGGATTTGGGGGAGTGGTGGGGGGTAACGGTGGTATCTCGGGGGTGCCCGAGGGTGCGAGGTCTCGCAAGGAGACAGTGTCCTCCCACCCCGTCTGGGTTTGCCACATAGGTGTACTGGGGGTTGGCGTGCAGGAGGTCCACCCTCTCGACCAGGGGGTCCGTTTTATGGGCCCTCACATGCTTCTGCAGCAAGACGGGCCCCGGAGAAGTCAGCCATGTTGGTAGCGAGGTTCCCGTAGTCGACTTCCTGGGGAAAACAAACATTCGTTCATGGGGGGTGGCGTTAATGGCAGTGCAAAGCAGTGACCGGATGGAATGGAGTGCTGCCGGGAGGACTTCCTGCCAGCGAGAGATTGGGAGGCCCTTAGACTTTAGGGCTAAGAGGACGGCCTTCCAAACTGTCGCGTTTTCTCTTTCCACCTGGCCGTTCCCCCGGGGGTTGTAGCTGGTGGTCCTGCTCGCAGCAATACCTCTCGCAAGCAAGAACTGGCGAAGTTCCTCGCTCATGAAGGGTGCACCCCGGTCGCTATGTATATAGTTCGGGAACCCGAACAAGGCGAAGAGGTCGTTCAGCCATTTGATGACCGTGGTACTGGTCATGTCTGGGCAGGGGATGGTGTGGTAAACCACTGTTTGTATTCCTGTTTGTATTCCACTGTGTACATGCCTGGACATGCCTCGGCTGACTCCTCCCACAGGTCCTAGTATAAAGGTGACTGCTTCCCAGCCCTTTGTATCATGGACCGGTCGACCACGAGAGGCAGACCTCCATTCTGTTGTTAATAAAAGCCTTTAGTTACTCTTCTAACTCTCAGTCTTTTATGAGTAATTGATAGCGCATCAATTTTATTAACAACATTTTTATAATGGAGAAGCTCCTCACACCAGCATGCCTGGACTTAGATCATCGGGAGGCGGACTCATCCAACAAGTTTACTCACTGGCTTAAGTGTTTCAAAAAATTCCTGACCGCCTCCGAAGCAATCAAATCGGACGAGGACAAACTGGATGTCCTGACCTCCAAAGTGAACCACCGAGTGTACTCGGTCATCCAAGACGCGACCTCGTACGCGGACACTATCAAGCTCCTCAAGGACCAGTACACGCGCCCAGTGAACGAAGTGTACGCCAGGCACCTCCTGGGGAGCCGTAAACAACAACCTGGGGAATCGACCGTGGAATACCTTCAGGCACTGTCTGTGCTTGGCCGGGCCTGTGGTTGTAAGGATGTAAAGGCCGCCGTGTACACAGAGGAACTTATCCGGGACGCTTTTGTAGCGGGCCACAGATCCAATTACACCCGACAGCGACTGTTGGAGCAGAGTAACCTCGACCTCAACAAGGCCTCTGAACTCGCACTATCGTTGGATGCAGCCTACCAGGGCATGGATGCCTACTCCTCTGCACCATGGACGCCACGGGGAATGACAGCCTGGGACACGGTAGGACTGCCTCATAGCGCCGTGCCACCCCAGCCACACCCCAACAACGGCCCAACTACCGCTGCAGTGTCCCAAGGCCAGATAGCAGTGCCCCAAGGCCAGAAATGCTACTTCTGTGGCCAGGCAAAACACCCCAGAGCGCGCTGCCAGGCGAAAAACGCGATCTGCTCGGGCTGCGGGAAGAAGGGACACTACGCTAGCATCTGCAGGGCCAAAGCCACCCCGAACCCCAGCAGCGCCGCATTTGGGCCATGCAGGCCGCCATCTTGGACCTCCCCGGCCATGTGCGAATCACTGGTACAGCAGCCATTTTGGACGCCTCCAGCCACATGGGGATCATGGACGCCGCCATCTTGGACGACAGCCGGGACGCAGCAGGCCCCCAACACCGCCTCATCTGATACCCGCAGCGACACACCGACCCCTACGCTGGCATCCGTTACACTGGACCAAGCGAGAGCGCACCAACTGGCCAGTTCCACAATGGACATTAAGGTAAATGGTCACGATACAATCTGCCTTTTTGACTCTGGGAGCACGGAGAGCTTCATCCACCCCGACACGGTGCGGTGTTGCTCTCTCCCAGTCCTGCCTGCGCAACAGCGGATTTCTATGGCCTCCGAGTCCCAGTCGGTGGACATCGGTGGCTACTGCGTGGTGACACTCGTAGTAGACGGGACCGTGTACGATCATTTTAAACTTCTGGTCCTGCCTGACCTCTGCGCTGCCGTCCTGCTGGGGTTAGATTTTCAGTGCCACCTTAAAAGTGTTACGATGGTGTACGGTGGACCCCCACCCCCACTCACAGTCCGCAGCCAGCAGCTTCCAAATTGCCCGCCGCGCACCAGGTGCAACCTCTCCACACTCAGAGTCACCCCCCCACCACTGTTTGCAAACCTCACCCCCAACTGTAAGCCCATCGCCACAAAGAGCAGGCGATACAGTGCCGGGGACAGGGTTTTCATTAAAACCAAAGTGGAGCGGCTCCTGAAAGAAGGGATTATTGAGGGCAGCACCAGCCCCTGGCGAGCTCAGGTTGTGGTTGTTAAGGCCGGCGAGAAGCAGCGCCTGGTCATCGACTACAGCCAGACAATAAATCGCTACACCCTGCTGGACGCCTACCCACTCCCCCGTATAGCTGATATGGTCAACCAGATCGCGCAGTACCACGTCTTCTCGACCATTGACCTGAAATCAGCGTACCACCAGCTCCCCATCCGCCCTGAGGACCGCCAGTACACTGCCTTTGATGCAAACGGCCGCCTCTATCACTTCCTTAGGGTTCCCTTTGGCGTCACCAACGTGGTCTCCGTCTTCCAAAGGGAGATGGACCGGATGGTAGATCAAAATGCGTTGCAGGCCACTTTCCCATATCTGGACAATGTGACCATCTGCGGCCGTGACTTGCAGGACCATGACACAAACCTCGAAAAATTCCTCCGCACCGCCCAACTCCTAAACCTGACATATAACAAGGAGAAGTGCATATTCCGCACAAATACCTCGCCATCCTTGGCTGTGTTGTGGAACACGGAGTCATCGGCCCCGACCCCGACCGGATGCGTCCCCTTATGGAACTTCCACTGCCTCAAGGCCCTGAAGAGGTGCCTCGGGTTTTTCTCCTATTACGCCCAGTGGGTCTCCTACTATGCGGACAAGGCCCATCCGCTGATCAAGTCCACCTCTTTTCCCTTGACGGCAGAGGCCCGCTTAGCCTTCCACCGTATCAAGGAGGACATTGCCAAAGCCACCATGCACGCAGTGGATGAATCCATCCCCTTCCAGGTGGAAAGCGATGCGTCCGACTTTGCCCTGGCCGCTAACCTCAATCAGGCGGGGAGACCCGTGGCCTTCTTTTCACGAACCCTCCAAGGCCCGGAGACCAGACACTCCGCTGTTGAGAAGGAGGCCCAGGTGATTGTGGAGGCTGTGCATCATTGGAGGCACTACCTGGCCGGAAAACGATTTACCCTGCTCACTGACCAGCGTTCAGTTGCTTTTATGTTTAACAACAAGCAGAGGGGCAAAATCAAAAATAAAAAGATCTTGAGGTGGAGAATCGAACTTTCCACCTACAACTACGAGATCTTGTGCCAGCCCGGGAAGCTAAATGAACCCCCGGATGTGCTATCGCGTGGCACCTGCACCAGCGCGCAGATCGATAGACTGCGGGCCCTCCACAATGACCTCTGCCACCCGGGGGTCACCAGGTTCTTCCACCTCATCACGGCCCGCAACCTGCCTTACTCTATTGAGGAGGTCAGGACCATGACCAGGAACTGCCAAGTCTGCGCTGAGTGCAAACCGCACTTTTATAGACCAGACAGGGCCCACCTGATAAAAGCCACTCGCCCCTTCGAGCGCCTGAGCGTTGATTTTAAAGGGCCTCTCCCCTCCTCCGACCGCAATGTGTACTTCCTCAATATTATTGATGAGTACTCCCATTTCCCGGTCGCCTTCCCCTGCCCGGACATGACCAGTGCCACGGTCATTAAATGTCTGAACAACCTCTTCACCCTGTTCGGCTTCCCCAGCTATATCCATAGCGACCGGGGCTCATCGTTTATGAGCGACGAACTCCGTCAGTACCTGCTAACTAGGGGTATTGCCACAAGCAGGACCATCAGTTACAACCCCAGGGGGAACGGACAGGTGGAAAGTGAAAATGCGACAGTTTGGAAGGCCGTCCTGCTAGCCTTAAAGACTAGGGGCCTTCCAACCGCCCGCTGGCAGGATGTGCTCCCTGATGCGCTCCACTCTATTCGGTCACTGCTCTGCACTGCCACTAACGCCACCCCTCATGAGAAAATGTTTGTCTTCCCAAGGAAGTCCACATCGGGGACATCGCTACCGCCATGGCTGACGTCCCCAGGGCCGGTCCTACTGAGAAGACACGTGAGGACCCATAAAACGGACCCCCTGGTCGAGAGGGTCGACCTCCTCCACGCCAACCCCCAGTATGCTTACATCGCATACCCGGACGGGCGGGAGGACACAGACTCCATAAGAGACCTTGCACCCTCGGGGGCCGCAGTAACCCACTACCCACTACCACCCCCCCGCCACGATCCGATATCCAGCCCCAGCAGACGGCAGGCCTGGGCCCCGCGACCCGCTCGACATCTACGAGGACGACACGCCTGTGCCACAGCCTACGCTGGACTCGACGCCGGAAGCTTCACTACCCCTGCCGTCGCCACGCCGATCACAGCGGCAGACAAGACCTCCGGAGAGACTCCAATACATTAACTTTTAATACACTTCACCCCGCCGGACTCAATTTTAAACAAGGGGTGAATGTGGTAAACCACTGTTTGTATTCCTGTTTGTATTCCACTGTGTACATGCCTGGACATGCCTCGGCTGACTCCTCCCACAGGTCCTAGTATAAAGGTGACTGCTCCCCAGCCCTTTGTATCCTGGACCGGTCGACCACGCGAGGCAGACCTCCATTCTGTTGTTAATAAAAGCCTTTAGTTACTCTTCTAACTCTCAGTCTTTTATGAGTAATTGATAGCGCATCAGATGGCAAAGGGGAAACGGGAGTACACGTCAATAATGTTGAGGAAGTACACATTACGGTCAGAGGACGGGAGGGGCCCCTTAAAATCGATGCTCAAGCGCTCGAAGGGGCGGGTGGCCTCGATCAGGCTTGCTCTGTCTGGCCTATAGAAATGTGGTTTGCATTCGGCACAGGTTTGGCAGTTCCTGGTCATGGTCCTGACCTCCTCGACGGAGTAGGGCAGGTTGCGGGCCTTAATGAAGTGGTAAAGTCTGGTGACCCCGGGGTGGCAGAGGTCGTTGTGGAGGGTCCGTAGCCTATCAACTTGCGCGTTTGCGCAAGTCCTTCGTGATAGAGCATCCGGGGGGTCGTTGAGTTTACCAGGCCGGTACAAGATATCATAATCGTAGGTCGAGAGCTCAATTCTCCACCTCAAGATCTTGTCGTTCTTGATTTTGCCCTTCAGCTTGTTATTAAACATAAAAGCAACCGAACGCTGGTCGGTGAGGAGGGTAAATCGTTTGCCTGCCAGGTAATGCCTCCAGCGTCGTACCGCCTCCACAATCGCCTGGGCCTCCTTCTCGACAGAAGAGTGTCGGATCTCAGTGCCCTGGAGGGTCCTTGAGAAGAAGGCCACAGGTCTCCCCGCCTGGTTAAGGGTTGTCGCTAGGGCAAAGTCGGAGGCATCGCTCTCCTCTTGGAAAGGGATGGACTCATCCACTGTGTGCATTGTGGCCTTCGCAATGTCTCCTTTTATGAGGGAGAAGGCTGCGCCTGCTTCTGCTGTCAGGGGGAAGGAGGTGGAATTCATGAGGGGTCTGGCTTTGTCTGCATAATTCGGCACCCATTGGGCATAGTAAGCGAAGAGCCCCAGGGTTCTCTTAAGCGCCTTTGGACAGTGGGGGAGGGGGATCTCCATGAGGGGGCGCATTCTTTCGGGGTCGGGGCCGATGACTCCGTTCTCTACTACGCAGCCGAGGATGTCAAGGCGCGAGGTATTAAACACACATTTATCCTTATTGTAAGTGAGATTCAGCCGTTGGGCCGTACGGAGGAATTTCTCCAGATTAACATCATGGTCCTGCTGGTCGCGGCCGCAGATGGTGACGTTATCTAGATAAGGGAACGTGGGCTGAAGCGCGTTCTGGTCGACCATCCGGTCCATCTCCCTTTGGAAGACCGAGACTCCGTTGGTGACGCCGAAGGGAACCCTAAGGAAGTGGTAGAGGCGGCCGTTCGCCTCGAAGGCGGTATACTGGTGGTCCTCAGGGCGGATAGGGAGTTGGTGATAGGCTGACTTGAGGTCGATGGTGGAGAATACCCGATACTGTGCAATCTGGTTGACCATATCAGATATGCGGGGAAGGGGGTATGCGTCCAGCTGGGTGTACCGGTTTATGGTTTGGCTGTAGTCGATGACCAGGCGGTGTTTATCGCCGGTCTTAACGACTACGACCTGAGCACGCCAGGGGCTGGTGCTCCCCTCGATGATGCCCTCATTCAGGATTCGCTGCGCCTCAGAGCTAATAAAAGCTCTGTCCCCGGCACTGTACGGCCTGCTCTTGGTAGCGACGGGTTTACAGTCACGGGTGAGATTAGCGAACAAGGAGGTGGGCGGGACTTTGAGGGTGGAGATGCCGCAGGTGGTACGCGGTGGGCGGTTTAAAATTTGCTGGTTGTAGACTGTGAGTGGGGGGAGGTGTCCACCGTAAGCCAAAGTGACACTTTGAAGGTGTCATTGGAAATCCAGCCCTAGTAGGACTGCAGCGCATAGCTGGGGCAGGACGAGAAGTTTAAAATTTTTATATTCCGTGCCCCTAACCAACACGGTCACTGCACAGTAGCCGCTAATGTCTGTTGAATGGGACTTCGCCGCCATCGAGATCCGATGGCGCACTGGCCGGACAGTGAGGGAGTAGCAGCTCACCGTGTCTGGATGAATAAAACTCTCCGTGCTTCCGCTGTCGAACAGGCAGGACGTGGCGTGGCCATTTACTTCGATGTCCATCATGGACTTGGACAGATGATGCGGGAGAGCTTGGTCAAGCGTGACGGAGGCCAGTGTATGGCTGAGCGAGCTGCTGCAGTCTGCAGGCGAGGCGGTGGTCGGGTCTGGAGACAAAACGGCGGCCGAGTGCGGCGAAAAAAATGGCGGCGCCCATGACACGGGTTCCCACGAAGTTGGACAAAATGGCAGAGAAGATGGCCGCCCCCACAACTCCCATGAGGCACTGCTGGCGTCTGTGGCCTTGATCAAAGATGGCTGCCCCCACGACTCACCTGAGGCAATGCTGGCATCTGTGGCCTTGATCAAAGAAGGCCACCCCCAAAACTCACATGAGGCAATGCTGGCGTCTGTGGCTTTCCCCCTGCAGGCGTTTACAAAGTGGCCTTTCTTTTTGCAGCCGGAGCAGGTCGCGTTCCTTGCAGGGCAGCGCGCCCTTTGATGTCTCGCCTGGCCACAGAAGAAGCAGCTGGCGGCCCGATCGCGGAGGTCCGCTGCCACAGCGGGTCCCGGGGGGGGGGGTCCTGATCAGTATACTGGCGGTCCCGATCGATTCCGGGACACCGACGCCGTGGTGGGTCCCAGGGGCGGCGGTGCGAGGGGAATTGCGGCCGGAGCCGGGCCCGAGTCCCAAGGTCGCGCAGCACAGTACCTGGAGTATGCCTCGAGGTCCCGATGGGCCACTTCCAGGGAGCAAGTGAGGGCTGCAGTTGTATTCAAGTCGAGGTCATTTGATTCGAGCAGTCTTTGCCGTGAGTAGTCGGACCGAAGGCCTTTCACGAAGGCGTTGCGGATATTTCCTTCAGTATTTTCTGCAGCCGTTACAGCTTTAAAGTCACAGTCCATGCCGAGTGATTATAGCACCCGTAAAAATTCATCTACTGACTCTCCTGGCTGTTGCGAGCAGGATCTTAGGAGATGTCTGGCATACATAGAATTTACAGTGCTCCGGTACTGCTCTTTTAGCAGGTTGAGGGCGTCCTCGTATGTAGCAAGGTCCCGGATGAATGCAAATACTTTAGAGCTCACCTGGGCGGTCAGAACTCTTAGTTTGGATCCTGGAGGCACGCCGGATTCTCCCAGGTAGGATTCGAAACAGCTCAGACAGTGTTCAAAGTCGAGGGCTGAGTTCGCTGCCTGTGGGATTAGATCCAGGTACGGTGGTCGGAGGGCTCGCAGCCAGGCCGGCTGCTGTGGCTGTTGTAGTTGGTCGTTTGCCATTTCAAAATTTAGCCAATAAAATTGATATACCTATCAATTCATTCCATGAAAAGTGACGAGTTAAGATTGTACCTATAGGTTTTTATTGGCTAAATAACAGAGCCCACCCTCATGGGCGATCGGTTCCAACAAGGGAGAATACTAGCCAAGCGGTCACCTTTATACCTGGGCAAGCAGGTGGAGCCATGGGCGGAGTCAGCTGAGGTAAGCCCAGGTATAGCAGTGTGCGTGGCAAGAGGTTACCTTGTGTAGCGATAACAACAGTGTAAACAGTGATAACAACAGTGTAACAATAGTGAACGGTGGTGAACGGTAACAGTGGTTTACCACAAAGACCTGTTCCACAACTCTGCTGCATTGATCTACGTTGTTTGCTGTATTTCATCTAATTCAACATTAAAATCCTGTTTGTTGTTCTTCCGAGTCAAGCTCCGTTATTTGTTAGGAATTGCCTATTCCTATAGGTTTTGATGAATTCCCGTCCTCACGTCATTGGGTCACCAATGTAGGTATTCGGGATCACCTATGTAGGGACTGGACGAATTCCTACTCAATAATCGAGTTCGACTTCAGGAGAACAACAAAAAGGTTTTTAAAGCAGGAACAGAGGAACTACAACAGGCAAAGGAGATCAATGCAGGAGAGCCGTGGAACAGGTCTTTCCCCAGCGGGGACACCACGAGAACTGACTAGGCAATCTGGAGGTTTGTGTGATGACGTCATCGCATTTGCGTCGTGAAGTCATCGCGTTGCTCGCATTTCCCGCGCTTGAAGCATCACATGAATTGCAACGTGACGTCATCGCATTTGCCCACGCTTGGGGCGGTCACGTGCCTCACATGATGACGTTATCATGTTTATCCGACACCCGGCATTGGAGCTGGCCGTTGCGGCCAAAGTCGCGGGAGCGGGAGGCCGAGCAAGGCCGGCGATTGCCGTAGGAGTGGAAGTCCGAGCTGGGCTGGCGATTGCCGCAGGAGCGGGCGTCCGAACTAGGTCGGCGATTGTCACGGGAGCGGGAGGCCGAGCTGGGCCAGCTCACGTTTGGGTGAGTCACGTGATGCGCGACGTGACTTCATTGCATTAGGTTGTGTTCTTAAAGGGGCAACGGCCCGAACAGGTAAACTATATATATACATCGTTAAGTTAAAAGGAACTATGTATAATAAGTAAGGGACACTCGGTGGTACCGCTACAAGGATATTTATAGGCTTCAGGCTGACATTGCAAGGATGGTGCAATGGGAAGAAGCATGGCAGAGAAGTGTGGAGAAGTGTAAGTGATGCACGTTGGGAGGACTAAAATGGAAAGTCAGTGTGCTATAAATGGCATAACTTTGAAACGTTTAAATGATCAGAGTAACTTAGATGTCCATTTAACAAATCCTTAAAGGTGGCAGGGCAGTGGTTAAAAAGTGATTTGGATTACTTTGGTTTTAAATAGAGGAATAGAATATAAAAGAGAAGAGATCATGCTAGAAATTTATAAATCACTGGAGTATTGTTGACAATTCTGAGCACCACACTTCAGGAAAGATGTAAAGGCCTTAGAAAGGGAACAGAGTAGGTTTACCAGGATGTCACCAGGGATGAGGGTCGTCAGTTATGAGACGAGGTGGGAAACGTTAAGACTGTTCTCTTTGCAACAAAGATATTAAGAGGAGGCCTCATAGAGTTTTTCAGGATGATGTGAGGTTTGTTAGAGTAGATACAGAAAAACTATTCCTTCTGGCGAGTGGGTCAAGCACTAGAGATATTGGCTACCAGTGAATCTGCAGTCAATTTGCTGCATCAAAGGCTGAGTTTTATGCCAGATGCTAAACTTCTCCCAAAAGCATGTTAGATTCTCACCTCGGCAAAATCATCAACTGAAGAGATTTTCAGTAAACCTCCTCACATTTCCAATTATTGTTGAAGCTTCCCGTTTCCGGTCTTCATCACTGGGGGTCTTGGTCACAACAGATTTTCTCTATGAACCTAGCGATCTTTCCCCAGTCCCAGTTAGTGTAGTGATGATTCGACTTCTCTCTCTCCACCTTCCTGGCATACTGCTTACTCAAATTTTTTTATATAAACATGATTCATCCTTATTAAAGAACATGCTACAGGAAAACAATGGGACTATTTTTGTGACTATTAATAAGTTTAATATGAAAATATTTACAATCCGTTTGAATTGCTTACTTTAATATTAAATTGTTCTTTTCTTTCCTTGTCCCTATATATAGGGACTATACTCACTCAATGTCACCAAGCAGCTGGAGCTCCGCCCCTTTGATATGTTCCAGGGTCACATGACCGTGCTCTGCTCCTGGTCTGTAGTCTCACTGGGCATGTGCGCAGTTTGTACAATCAGTCCTGTCTCCGACCCCACCCCCATTTACTGAGGCTGGCGACAGGGAGCACAGTCTTGCTAAATTACCTCTTACACATTTACCCTCACATCATCAAAATGCGAAGTTCACTATTTAATGGGCCCCATGTCCACCACTTGTTTATAAATTCTAAAGTACCCCTTCTCTATATACCAGGCAACGTGTCTCCCTCCAGTTTTAGCAGAGACAGGCACTCTGAGTTGAGAATGCTGAGATGAGGCAGGGATATTACAACCACCTCTCTCAACTATGAATAGTCTATTCCTTTTAACAAGAAGGAGCATCAGAGGCAATAAGTGAAGGGATCATCAGTGGTATCAAGTGGTTGAATCATCAGTTTCGGAACAGCACAGGGAAGATATAGGGAAAAATGCCCTCAGAACTGTACCACCAGACACACCCGGGCATGGCATGGGTTAGATAGGGAGTAAAGCTCCATCTACACCATGCAATCAAAACATTCATGGGCACGTGCAGCATGGGTTAGAAATAGAGTAAAGCTCAATCTGCAGTCTCCCCTCAAGCACTCCAGTTGCAGGTACAGGACATTTTTAGATACAGAATAAAGCTCAATCTACACTGCCCTATCAAACACTCCCAGGGCAGGTGCAGCACGGGTTAGATACAGAGTGAAGCTCAATCTACACTGCCCCATCAAACACTCCTAGGGCAGGTACAGCACGGGTTAGACACAAAGTAATGGTCCCTCTACACTGTCCCATCAAACACTCCCAAGGCAGGTGCAACACGGGTTAGATAAAGAGTAAAGCTCCCTCTACACTGTCCCATCAAACACTCCCAGGGCAGGTACAGCACGGGTAAGATACAAAGTAAAGCTCCCTCTACACTGTCCCATCAAACAATGCCCGGGCAGATACAGCACGGGTAATATACAAAGTAAAGCTCCCTCTAAACTGTCCCATCAAACACTCCCAGGATAGGAACAGCACGGGCTAGATACAGTGTAAATCTCCCTCTATACTGTCACATGCAGCACTTCCAGGGCAGGCAGTCAGATACACAGTAAAGCTTACTGTATTATTGTTCATCAAGCACAGTGAACTCAGATACAGCATCTGGCCAATGCAGCGTACAGCTCCTCTGACTCCATGCAATGAAGCTCACCATCTCACGTACAGCATGTTATGAATAAGGGCAGAAATCCCTGTACATGTAAGCATCACGCACTCCCAGGTCAGGTATGGGGGAGCTTTACATACGAGTGAATCTCCACTCAAATTGCCGCAACAAATCCTGAGCCTTTTGCCAGAAATTAAACGGCATCCAACAGCGTGTTGGACTTTCACCTTGAAAAAATACTGTCCTGATGGGAATAATTCTCAGTGGAGCTCGTCGCCTTTCCAATCATTCATGATGCTTCCTGATTAATCCCGTCTTGTTCAATGAGAGTGTTGATCCCATCAGACCTGCTCTGTGAAAGCAGCGACCTTTCGCGAGTCGCAGTTAGTGTGGTGCTCATTCGACATTGCTGTCTCCACCTTCCTGAGATAATGCTCACTCCGAGAATCATTTAAAATCAAAATGACTCTTTAATTCTGGAATCTATGACTCAAAAACAATCGGAATAATTTTGCGAAAATCAATATTTTTAATTTGAATATATTTATCATTAATGACATTTGGTTGAAGTATTACTTTAATATTAAATTGCTCTTATATTTCCTTACCCTTATTTATTGGGACTGAACTCACTCACATTACCTGCTGCCAACTCCAGCTCTGCCCACAGTAACTCACCACTAATAGGGCATAACAAGGGGCGAAGACCTGTCTCCAGGTGACATTACAATGGAGCCAGGAGCCAATCACACAGCAGCCAGTAACAATGTTACAACGCAGCCGGAGCTCCGCCCAGTCGAGGTATCACAGGGTCACATGACCATGCTCTGCTCCTGGTGCGCAGTCTCACTGGGATGAACCTATGTTGTATACTCAGTCCTGTCTCCGACCCCGTTCTCATGTACTGCAGAGAACCATCACCACACGGACTGCAGCGGTTCACAACCAACTTCTCAAGGGCCATTAGGGATGTGCGATAATACTGGCCTTGCCAACGACGCCCACATCCCATGTAGGGAAAAATAATACGCAGGGAGGGCAACCTTGCAAAATTGCCCCTTATGAATTCTCCCTCCCATCCTCCAAATATGAGGACCCACTGTTCAATGGCCAAAATGTCCACCTTTTGGGTTATACACCCGGAAGCTTCCCTACTTAATATCAGGCAGTTTGTCTCCTCCTGCTTTGGCAGTGAAAGGCAGTTTGTGGTAATGGGGTTTGGATGAGGATGTAACAAAAACCTCGGTGTCCCAAAACCAGTCTATTCCATGTAACAGGAAGGGGCGGCAGAGAGATATTGAAGGGAGTATTAGGGCTATTAGTAGGTGGGGTAACTGGAGCCATAACTGGACTGGAAATCATGGGCAACAGTACTTAGAGCTTCTTCTACATTGTCACACCAAACACTCCCAGGTCAGGTACAGCATGGGTTAGATACAATGTAATGCATATTTAAACTGTCCATTAAAAACTCTCAGATCATGTACAGCACGGGGTAAATACTATGTAAAGCTCCTTCTACACGATCCCATGAAATGTACACAGGTTAGGTAGAGAAGTGGTTAATTACAGGGGAAAGGTCCGTTTACAAAGTCCCATCATACACC
Organism: Somniosus microcephalus; assembly: GCF_052327205.1. Taxonomy (NCBI): domain Eukaryota; kingdom Metazoa; phylum Chordata; class Chondrichthyes; order Squaliformes; family Somniosidae; genus Somniosus; species Somniosus microcephalus. The sequence continues at coordinate 56,099,789 of NW_028225180.1, forward strand.
CCCAGGGCAGGCAGAGCACGGGTTAGAGACAGAGTAAACTCCCTCAGCACTGGCCCATCAAAACCTCCGAGGGCAGGTAGACAGGCGTTAGATACCGTGTAAATCTCACTGTATTATCGTTCATCAACCAGAGTGAACACAGATACAGCATGTGGCCAATGCAGCGTACGGCTCCTCTTACACAACCCAATGAAGCTCACCATCTCACGTACAGCATGGTATGAATAAAGGACAGAAGTCCCTGTACATGTAAGCATCACGCACTCCCAAGTGAATTATGGACTAGCTTTACATCCCAGAAAATCCCTAGTCAAATTATCGCATCAAAGGCCGAGCCGTTTGCTAGAAATTAAACGGCACCCAATAGCTTGTTAGACTCTCACTTGTAAAAATCATTTACTGATGGGATTCTCAGCCTTTCCAAGCATTGATGAAACTTACTGTTTTATCCCGTCTTGGCCAATGGGAGTGTTGGTCCCACCAGATCTGCTCTGTGAAACCAGCGACCTTTCTCCATTCCCAGTTAGTGTGGTGCTGATTCGATTCTGCTTTCTCCAGCATTCTGAGATAACGCTCACTCCAACAATATTTAAACATAAAAGGAGTGATATTAATTCCAGAATCTGTTAGTCGAAAGGAATGGGACTGATTTTGCGAGTATGAATAATTTTATATTGAACCTATTTATAATTAATTACATTTGATTGAAGTGCTCTTTTTGCGGACTGACTTCACTCACAATGTATGCTACCAGCTTCAGCTCCTCCCACAATAATAACCCACTGAGGCTGTTTAACCAGGGCTGAAAACCTGTCTCCAGGTGACATTACAAATGTGCCAGGAGCCAATCACAGAGTAGCCAAGGGAAATGTCACACAGAAGCTCGATCCCCTCCCACTCGAGGTTGTACTTCTTGCAATATAGTAAATTGTATTCGCTGCTCACGATGCCGTCTCCTCTACACTGGGGAGACCAAAGGCAGGTTGGGTGACCACTTTGTGGAACACCTCTGTTCAGTCCGTAAACATGACCCTGAGCTTCTGATCGCCAGTCACTTTAATTCTCCGCTCCACTCCTATCCTGATCTCTCTGTCCTCGGCCTCTTACACTTTTGCAATGAAGCTCAACGTAAGCTCTGGGAGCAGCACCTCATCTTTCGATTAGACCCTTTACAGCCTTCTGGACTCAACATCGAGTTCAACAATTTCAGGCGTTAACCTCGGACCCAATTTTTATTTCTCTCTCACATGGTAGCTGTTGATGATTCTGCCATTGACATTTACGTCACATCTAAACTCATATTTTGTTATTTAACTTTTCCCATTACCCTCTCCTTGAATCGCACCATCATCCCATTTGCTTTTTTAAAATCTCTTGCCTTTCATCTATCACAGACCTTCCCTTTTGTTCTTTCCTCCCCTCCCCCTTTCCCTGCTCTACACTTGCTTATAAATCTGTTAAATCTCTAACATTTTCCAGTTCTGACGAAGTGTCATCGACTGGAAACGTTAACACTGCTTCTCTCTCCACAGATGCTGCCTGACCTGCTGAGTGTTTCCAGCATTTTCTGTTTATATTTCAGATTTCCAGCATCCGTAGTGTTTTGCTTTTGTATCAAAATAGTGGAATAATCCGCACCCCACCCAAGGGAGGTCATTCGTGTGAGACTCTAGTAGCAGCCACCTGGAGTCCCAAGTGCAGGGATGACCTGTTGTAGATTCAGGACCTTTTATCAACTCAATAAATGTAATTCGAGACGAGATCGCTATTGACTGTATAACAACGGATGATTCTAGTTCTATCGCTGCAGACAGCCCGAGTGATTAATTATTCAAATGAAATTGCAGAACTCTGGGATTTGAAATGCTTTCCCCGTTTACAATGTGTTTATTTTGCAAACGCTTATCAAGGTTGAGTTGGAATCAGTTCAGCGGAGATGCAAAGAAATATCTGAGCTTGCTGCCTGAATCCAGCCCCGGGCTGGCCGTGCTCGTCTGGTTCCAGACTGAAGGAGCGCTCCAGTGATGTGATTAGCATTGAGCGCACAAACTCTGTGCTTTGTATTGGGAGTCAGTGAGAGTTAGTCAGCGCTTGCACAATAACTTGATACAGGAAAGTTGTTAGCTTTAATTTCACTGCAAAGTGAATCAGCAGGACTGTAATACTTGTGTTCACGGTGAGTAGACGAACTATCTATGGCCAAATTGGTTGTAAATATAGCAGAAATTTGTGAATTTGTTTTTCTAATGAGATGCTTTGCAATTAGTTTTACACACTATTCTCAATACAATAGAAATGCTGCCTGGAAGAGTCCGTGTTCCATGGTTATATAGAATGTGAGAAGTTGCAGCCCCTCTTCCATTATTTGAAGGGCCTGCTGCTCAATTTTTGGCTGCACGTCAGCTGGGCCTGGCCAAAGTGGCCATTAACTGGTCCAGGCAGGGGGCAGTCGAGGGACTCGTTTCACCCGGCTGCCTGCCTCTCTTCCACGGCCACGTTTGTGCCCGGGTGGCCCTGGAGATGGAGCACGCAGTGTCCGCCGGCACGCACGAGGCTTTCCGCGACCGGTGGACACCGCAGGGACTGGAGTGCATCATCACCCCTGGCAACAGCAGTTTAAGTTAAGTTGTTAAGTTTCCTTTAATGTTTCTTGTTAAGTTACAGTTTATGTGTTTACTGCTTCCACCAAAAGAGCTACAATAGAAATGCTGCCCTTGTATGATTCATTATTTGCACCAAATAGGCACGGTCTCTAAACTGTCAGACAGTTTGTTCGACATCCAGTACTGCATGAACAGAAATTTCCTGCAACTAACTATTGGGAAGAGCGAAGCCGTTTTAAACCTTCTAAGTAAACTGCTATTGGATTTATTTCATCAATCAGCAGTTGTTTTTTCATCAAACTCACAATTTATTGGTCCCTATGTACACAATTTCCGGTTTTGATGCTCACTAAAGGACTAACAATGTTTTATACCTCCTACAAGTAATGTGGCTGAACTTCTGAAAGAGATTCCCAGCCATATATTCAATGTTAATTTTCAGCATTAAAATATATCATTTATAGAGTTAATATAGAAAAATCTTTTCCTTGTTATTGATGCATTATATTGTTTGTTATCTTGTTCATTTTTTAGTTCAAGGTACAGAACTGGTCACTGAAATCTGACAGATGTTCACTTTATTAAATATCTCATTTAGCTTCCCAAGTAATTAACATGAAACTCGGTCGACGTAAAAACGTCTCCTCCACCTAAACCTGCACAATGTAGATCTGCTATTAATAAATCAGCCTCAACCCGTCTAAACATCTGTGTGCTGGGTTCTTTGTTCTAAAAAGCTTTATTCATCATAGAAACCTCACAGGAGGAATGAGATTATTGTCCTCTGTATCTGCATCAAATCAGTTCAAACAGCTCTGCAGTCAGCTACTTTTAAGGGAGGAGTCTGTTTGCTACATTTTCTCCACCACTATTCATGAACCTGTTTTACTGCAAAGGACAGATCATTTCTCAGTGTATTTTTTCCTAAAATTGCTTTGTAGCATTGTTAAGAAGACATGTAAGGGCGAACTAATCATTTTCCAATCAAAATTAGTTGAGCAGATTGCAAACGGCGCTATCCTTTGTTTGTCTTGTTATCGGGGAAATGAAAATGTTGATTTTTCCACTGCAGATCTTCTTTTACGATGTGAAACAGGCTCCTTCACTTGCTTTCACCAACCAGGATAATCACCTCCGATATTGCTCGGTATTGGTGGGCAAACCGCCCAACTCTGCGCAACAATTGTTTTTTCTCAGGCGGTGCGGAGGATTTGTCAACGTAAGATTGCAAGATCAGGATTTAGCGCATGTGCGGAAAACCCGAACTTGTAGCCTGCTTGAGGTGGGTATGAAGGTGTACTCTGAGACTACGTCATCATACCCCTGATGACGTAGTCTCAGATTAAACACATCAAAATGCGGGCCCATGTGACAGGACTTTCAGCATCAGCAGCCAATGGAATGTCCCTCGAATAAAAATCTCTCTGGTTGCTTTGTAACAGTTACTGTTTAACTTTTGCCGTTGCTAAAGTCTGTAATTTATTGTATGTTTAATTTTGAGGTGCAATAATTTTTCATTGCGTTCAAGAGAAATTGATAGTTACAGTCTGACTGCAAACAGTTTACACATCATGAAATAGAAATCTAGCTCCTGTGTGTCAGGCTCTAACTTTAAATTGACTGGTGTGGTTTGTAAGCCCCCCACCCCACCAAACACACAGATCTGTGGCCTTGTCTGTCAGTTTAGTGTCCCCTCCCTAATTCAACACCCTTTATCTTCTCTAGTAATCTACCATGTGGTACCTTGTCAAAGACTGATGTAAAGTTTATGGGAATATAACATTCCATCCACCATAAGAACATAAGAAAAAGGAGCAGGAGTAGGAGATTTGGCCCTTTGAGCCTGCTCCGCCATTCAATAAGATCATGGCTGATCTTCTACCTGATCTCCACTTTGATGCACTGTCCCCATATCCCTTGATTCCCCTAATATTTAAAAATCTATCGACGTCTGCCTTAAATATATTCAACAGCTGAGCCTCCACAGCCCTCTGGGGTGGAGCATTCCAAAGATTCACCACTCCCTGACTGAAGAAATTTCTCCTCATCTCAGTCCAAAATGTCTGATTCCTTATCCTGAGACTGCGACCCTTGGTTCTAGACTCCCCAGCCAGGGGAAACATCCTCTCTGCATCTACCCTGTAAGAATTGTGTATGTTTCAATGAGATCACCACTCATTCTTCTAAACTCTACAGAGTCTAAGCCTAGACTCAATCTCTCCTTATAGGACAATCCCTCTACCCCAGAATCCAGTCTGGTGAACCTTTGTTGCACTCCCTCTTTTGCATGTATATCCTTCCTTAGGTAAGGAGACCAAAACTGTTCACAATACTCCAGGTGTGGACTCACCAGGGCCCTAAATAATTGCGGTAAGACTTCTTTAATCTTATCCTCAGAACCCCATGTCTGTTAGATCGTCAAAGAATTTGCTGAGCTTTGTCAAGCGTGATCGTCCTTTGTGAATTCGGCGCAGGCTACTTCTAACTAACTAACTCTTCATTTAGATATATGGTAATTTCATTCCTAATTAGAGACTCTTAAAGTTATCCTATCTCAGATGTTCAGCTAATGGGTCTGTAGTTACCTGGATTAGTTTCCTTTCCGTGTATTAATCTGTGCACTACATTGGCTGCACACCAGTCCTCTGGCACACACCCACACTCAGTAGAGACCAAAGATATAACTTCTGTACCCTTTGAAATTTCTTTAGACAAATCCGCCATTATTGTAGAATATTTCCCTTCGGGCCCTGGCTCTTTGTCTGAATTTTGTTTAATTATCTAAAATATTTATTTTGCCCATCATAATATCACTCATCTCGCTCTCAAGTACAACAGAATTCGACTCCTCTCTGATTCCCTTCACTTTATCGAATCAATTCAAAGTACTTCTTAAACCCCTCTATTTTTGATCATCCTATACAAATTAACAATCTTCTCCTCTGAGGGGTCTCACCTGACCTTCAACAAATGCTTGTTTGCTGATATATTTAGTGATATAAACCAGAGTGGAGTGGGAGGAGAGAGCGAGGGCCTGAAGGGCAAAAGTCAAAGCCCTGGTGAGCCTTGTGGTGAGCACCTTTGAACCATTCAATGAGGAAACGTTGTGAGGTGTGGTTGTTCTAAGTGCAAGAAAATGTGAAACTTTCCTGAAGTTATTATCAGAATTTGTACATCAGTTTTGCTGAAAAGTTTGTGGGTTCCGTCTGAATCTGGTTTCTTACACTTACTGCTTCTTTTGTTCTCTTTGATGTTTCGCATATTTTTAAAGAAGCAGGCTTGATAAACGCAATGAGGCTGAATTTGCTGCTCATAATGTCACCCCCATGTTACTTTTATTGTTGCACCCTATGTTTGTTTCATTTGATTAATAAACATAAATCACCGTGGCAATGCACTCAGTGCAGCAGCCTGCCGTGCGCCCTAGTCATAGTTTGGGATTATAGCCAAGTCGTTGCTCCCTGCAATTGTTCACAAGAAGACTAAGTAAAGGCTAGAAATCAGTACTGTCACAGGGTCAAAACGCGAATCATCAACTTGGCGGACAAGCCTTCTGACAGCACAGTGCCAGTGCCGGGGTCGAGAGAGATATTGTAGAGATGGAGCTGAGTATCGTTGGCATACATGTAGAATGTGAGCCAAGTCTGTGGATGATGTCGCCAAAGGGCAGATGAGGGATTAAAAATCGATCCTTGGGGGATTCAGAAGGTGCTGGGAGTGATAGGATAAAACATTGCAGGATGCGCTCTGTGTGCAATTGGATAGGTTAGGGTTGTTCCACAGAGGGAAGTCCCATTGAGCCGGACAAGGGAGGAGAGGTTTTGAAGGAGAGTGGTTTTATCGAGTCTGTCGAAGGCTGCGGAGTGATGGAGGAAGAAAAGGACAGGTAATGCATTGTGGTCAGTCACAGAAGCTGTCCTTTGTGAATTTGATTTGGGCCATTTGGGTCTTGTGCCAGACATGGAAAGCAGATTGGAGAGAGTCAAAAATGAAGTTTCAGGAATGATGAGAATTGATTTGAGAGGCGACAAGGTATTCAAGAACTTTGGAGAGGAAAGGAATGTTGGAGATGGGGCAGTAATGGACAGGGACAGAGGGATCAAGGGCATTTATTTTAAGGAGTGTAGAAAATGGCGGCTTTGAAAGGGCCTGGAAGAAATGCACCTGAGGAGATGGAACCATTTACAATGACAGCTTACTTGTCGTTAGCCGTTTCGTGGGAATGGCATCAAGGGAGCAAGAGATGGCTCTCGTGGACAAGACGCTCTCATAAAGGACTTAGAGCAAATAGGACAGAAACAAGAAAGACCCGGTTTCCCAGCTGTGACAAAGGGAGCCTGGGGAAAGGTTTGGCTTGATGGATAAGGGAGCTAGGTTTAAGGAGATGGGTGGTAGTGGCGAAGAAAGCTTTGTGATATTATTGACCTCCAGGATGATTCTGTACCATTTTTGGGAGTTGGCAGAGGAGAGTGATGCTGAATAGCAGTTGAAGTGGCCCAATCAGTTCTGGCGATGGGTGGATAAGCCAGTTCTGTGCCAGATATGATGAATTCTGCGATTCTTAGACTTGAGGAATTATATACGGGAACCCTAGCAGGGGGATTTGTGAGAGAAATGCGCTGTATAGGCTGGATTACTGGAAATAACTTGGAATTTGTAGAGGGTGCAATGACGTACGGCAGCCAGTGAAATTTCTTTTGTAAACCCGGATATCTCAGTCGGTAGAGCATCAGACTTTTAGTCTGAGTGTTCAGGAATCAAGTCCCTGTTTGAGCGCTGCTTTTATATCGCGATTCTCATCTCCACATTCGTGCTCTGATCCTTTAAAAATGAGAATAGTAACAGGAGTAGGCCATTTAACACCTCGAGCCTTTTTGATATTCAATGAGAGTGCCTTTGAGAGTTTGGGTAAGTGAGAGAGTTCGGGCAAGTGGGGTGTGAGGTGCTGTTTTTGTTCTGTTTTCGTCTTGTTCTTCCTGCCAGTCTCAGGATTAGCAAACATCATGGAGGCAGAGCAGCACGGCGAGGCCCAGTCGAGGCAGCCGGGAGCAGCAGCGGGTGTCGAGTCGGTGCAGCGAGGCGAGGCGAGGCAGCCTGAACAGGCTCCACAGGCAACATTCCAAAGGGAGGTAAGAATTCTAAAGTGACATCAAAGCCAAGCTGGTAGGTGATTAGCTGGTTGGTGAGTGCTTCTCCTTCCCTTTTAAACCTTTATAAGTTAGTAAGTTCAATTAAATAGAGGTGTGACATTCATCATCTAGAATCGGGGCAGAGGGTATTTAAAAATAATAATAATAAATTTAATTAATTACATAGAATGGCAGAGCAGGTGATGTGTTACTGCTACAATATGTGGGAGCTGGTGGACGCCATTGATGTTCACAGTGATCACATTTGCAGTAAGTGTTGGCTGATCGAGGAATTCTGGCTCCATGTTGATGAGCTGGAGTCCGAGCTTCAAACACTGTGACTCCTCAGGGAGGGGGAGAGTTACCTGGACTCTGTGTTCCAGGAAGTAGTCACACCAATTAGATTAACTAATTCAGATGTAGTCCGTGGTCAGGGACAGGAGGGTGTGACTATGAGTGAGGCAGGTACGGGGATCCAGGAGGTAGTGTTGGAGGAGCCGCAGCCAACAGGTTCGAGGCTCTTACTCCCTGTGGGGATGGGAACGGGGACAGCAGGGAGGATGAGCAACCTGGCCACAGCACCGTGGAATGAGGGGCCATTCAAGTGGGGGGTGTAAAAAGAAATGTTGTAGTGGTAGGGGACAGTATCATTAGGGGGATAGATAGGGTTCTTTGCAGCCAAGAGCGAGAGTCCCGAAGGCTGTGTTGCCTGCCCCGGTGCCAGGGTTAAGGACATCTCCTCTGGGCTGGAGAGAAACTTGGAGTGGGATGGGGAGGATCCAGTTGTTGTGGTCCATGTTGGTACCAACGACATAGATAGGGCAAGGAAAGAGGTTCTGCTGAGGGAGTATGAGCAGCTAGGGGCCAAATTAAAAAACAGAACCACAAGGGTACTAATCTCTGGATTATTACCTGAGCCACGAGCAAATTTGGCTAGGGTATATAAAATCAGAGAGTTAAATGCATGGCTCAAAGACTGGTGTGAGAGAAATGGGTTTTGCTTCTTGGGACACTGGCACCAGTACTGGGACAGGAGAGAGCTGTTCCATTGGGATGGACTTCACTTGGCCAGTGCTGGGACGAGAATCCTGGCGAATCGAATAACTAGGGCTGCAGAGAGGGCTTTAAACTAATTAGTGGGGGGGGAGGTTTCAAGAGAGCAAAAAATATAAATATCAGCGGAGAAGGCAATAGAGCAAGGTAGCAGTGGGGGAATTAAAGACCAGAGCGTGTCAGGAAGGGACAGAATGTATAAAGATAAAGTTAAAGTAGTAAAGGGGTTAAAAGCAGGAATAAATTGTCACAAAACATATTTAAAAGTTCTTTATCTGAATGCACGCAGCATTCGTAACAAAATAGACGAGTTGAAGGTACAAATAACTACACATGGGTATGATCTGGTGGCCATTACATAAACATGGCTGCAAGGTGACCATGACTGGAAACTAAACATCCAGGGGTATTTGATAATTAGGAAGGACAGACAGGAAGGAAAGGGAGGTGGAGTGGCTATGTTAATAAAGGATGGAATCACTGCAATAGTGAGAAATGATATTGGGTCAAAGGATCAGGATAGTGAAGCAGTTTGGGTGGAGATAAGGAATAATAAGGGGAAAAAGTCACTCGTGGGCGTAGTCTATAGGCCTCCTAACAGTTGCAACTCTGTTGGTCGGAGTATAAATCAGGAAATAGTTGGGGCTTGTAATAAGGCAACAGCTATAATCATGGGGGATTTTAACTTTCATATTGACTGGACAAATCAAATTGGCAGGGCAGCCTTGGGGAAGAGTTCATAGAGTGCATTGGGGATGGGTTCCTGGAGCAGTATGTTACTGAACCAACCAGGGGGCAGGCAGTCTTGGATCTGGTCCTGTGTAATGAGACAGGATTAATAAAAAATGTCCTAGTAAACGATCCCCTTCGAATGAGTGACCATAACATGGTTGAATTCCAAATTCAGTTGGCGGGTGAGAGAGTTGGATCACAAACCAGCGTACTAAGCTTAATTAAAGGAGACTATGAAGGTATGAGAGCAGAGTTGACTAAAGTGGACTGGGAAAATAGATTAAGGTCTAAGACAGTACATGAGCAGTGGTGTACATTCAAGGAGTTATTTCACAACTTTCAAGAAAAAATATTCCACTGAGGAAAAACGGGCGTAAAAGAAAAGACAGCCATCCGTGGCTAAGTAAAGTAATAAAGGATAGTATCCGACTGAAAACAAGGGCATGTAAAGTAGCCAACTCTAGTGGGAGGATAGAAGATTGGGAAGCATTTAAAAGCCAGCAAAGAATAACTAAAAGACTAATTAAGAAAGGAAAGATAGATTATGAAAGTAAACTAGTAATAAATATAAAAATAGATAACAAGAGTTTCTACAGTTATATAAAAATAAAAGGGTGGCTAAAGTGAATGTTGGTCCCTCAGAGGACGAGACCGGGAAATTAGTGGTGGGGAATATGGAGATGGCAGAAACGCTGAACAAATATTTTGTATCAGTTCTTATTTAAAAAGGGAGGTAGACAAAAGTTTGGAAACTATAGAACAGTTAACCTAACATCTGTGGTTGGTAAAATGTTGGAGTCCATTATTAAGGAAGCAGTAACAGGACATTTGGATAAGCATAATTTAATCGGACAGAGTCAGCGTGGCTTTATGAAGGGGAAGTCATGTTTGACAAATTTGCTCGAATTCTTTGCAGACGTAACTAACAAGGTGGATAAAGGGGAACCAGTGGATGTGGTGTATTTGGACTTCCAAAAGGCATTTGACAAGGTGCCACACAAAAGATTACTGCACAAGATAAAAAATCACGGGATTGGGGGTAATATACTGGCATGGGTGGAAGATTGGCTATCTAACAGAAAACAGAGAGTTGGGATAATTGGTTCATTCTCAGGTTGGCAATCAGTGACTAGTGGTGTTCCACAGGGGTCAGTGCTGGGACCCCAACTCTTTACAATCTATATTAACGATTTGGAGGAAGGGACCGAGTGCAACATATCCAAGTTTGTCGACGATACAAAGATGGGAGGGAAAGCAGTGAGTGAGGAGGACATAAAAAACCTGCAAAAGGACATAGACAGGCTAAGTGAGTGGGCAGAAATTTGGCAGATGGAATATAACGTTGGAAAGTGTGAGGTTATGCACTTTGGCAGAAAAAATCAAAGAGAAAGTTATTATCTAAATGGAGAGAAACTGCAAAGTGCTACAGTGCAAAGGGATCTGGGGGTCCTGGTGCATGAAATACAGAAGTTTAGTATTAAGGTACAGCAGGTGATCAGGATGACCAATGGAATCTTGGCTTTTATTGCAAGGCGGAGGGAGTATAAAAGCAGGGAAGTCTTGCTTCAGTTATACAGGGTACTGGTGAGGCCACACCTGGAATACTGCGTACAGTTTTGGTTTCCATATTTAAGAAAATATATACTTGCTCTCGAGGCAGTTCAGAGAAGGTTCACTCGGTTGATTCTGGAGATGAGGGGGTTGACTTATGAGGAAAGGTTGGGTAGGTTGGGCCTCTACTCATTGGAATTCAGAAGAATGAGAGGCGATTTTATCGAAACATATAAGATTGTGAGGGGGCTTGATCGGGTGGATGCGGTGAGGATGTTTCCACTGATGGGGGAGACTAGAATTAGGGGGCATAATCTTAGAATAAGGGGCTGCCCTTTCAAAACTGAGATGAGGAGAAACTTCTTCACTCAGAGGGTAGTTAATCTATGGAATTTGCTACCTCAGAGAGCTGTGGAAGCTGCGACATTAAATAAATTTAAAACGGAGACAGACAGTTTCCTAGCTGATAAGGGAATTAGGGGTTATGGGGAGCGGGCAGGGAAGTGGACGTGAGTCTAGTTTTGGATCAGCCATGATCCTATTGAATGGCGGAGCAGGCCCGAGGAGCAGTATGGCCTACTCCTGCTCCTACTTCTTATGTTCTTATGTTATTATGTGACCTAACTCTGTTTGATCCAGATTCATTAATACCTTTGGTTAACAAAAATTTATCAATCTCAGGTTTAATATTGACAATTGACCCAACATTAACTGCTGTTGGTGGAAGTGAGTTACAAATTTCTACCACCCAATACCATGTTGAAGTCTTTCCTTACTTCACTCCTGAAAGCCTTGCATCTAATGTTTATGCTGTGTCACCTAGTCCTAGACTCGCCAATTATCGTGAATAGCTTCTCTCTATCTACCCTATCGGTTCCCCTTAATATAGTGAATACTTCAATCAAATCACCCCTTAAGTTTATAAATTCCAGTGATTACAATCTTCCCTTTTAATTTATCCCTTGTATCATTCTGGTAAATCTACACTTCACTCTTTAAACCTAATACTACCTTCATAAGGTGTTCTGTCCAGAATTGTACACCGCACTCCAGCCGTTGTCTAACCAGTGCTTTGTATAGCTGTAGCTTAATTTCTCCCCCGTATATTGTAATCCTGTAGATATAAGTACCATCATTCAGTTAGCCTTTTTGATTCTTTTCTGTACCTGCCCATGACAATTTAATGATAAATGTACAAGTACTTAAGTCTCAATGGACAGCCACTGGTTCCAGCTCTTCACCGTTTAGAATGTATTCTGATCTCTCTTTTTTAGTGCCGAAGTGGATGACCTCATGCTTGCTAATATTTAATGAACTTGCCACAGTATTGCCCATTCACTTAATCTATTAATATCTGTTCTAACTTCTTGCTTGCATCGAAACTGATTATAATGCCGCCTATCTTTGTGAAATCGTCAAAGTTGGATATGTGTCTCTCAATCCCACAATTAAGTCTTTAATAAAAATGGTGAATCGTTGAGGCCCCAAAATAGATCTCTCAGGGATACCACTAGTCATACCCTGCAAATTAACGTACCTGCCCATTATCCGTACACTGTGTCTCCTGTCGCTCAACAAATTTCCTAACCAGGACAAAAATATGCCTTCAATTCCACGAGCTTCAACTTTACCTAACAATCCCTTATGTGGGACTTCATCAATGTCTGTTGCTCCGTGTCTACTAGCTGATAATGATTTGCGAACTGGGACTCACAAACCTCTTTGCTCCTCGACAGCTAATAGCTTCCCATTAATTAGAAAATACTCCGAACTATCTTATTTGGGTCCAAAGTGGATGGGGTCACACTTGCGCTCAGTGAACTCGATTTGACATAATGTTGTCCCCTTACTTAGTCTGTCTCTGTCCCTTTGGTTACGTCCCGTTCCCATTTGCTCTATTACCGTGCTTCCTAACTTAGTGTGATCTTCAAATTTTGATCTACAGCGATCTACTGCTCCATCCAGGTCAATAATAAATATGGTGAAAAGTTTCAGATCCAATACAGATATCTGAAGGACCACACTTCTCACATCTGACTAAAGAGCGTGTCATTTGTGGAAGGGAGAATATTTCTGAAATGAAGCTGGTTTGAGGCAGTCAGTCTGGATTTGTGAGAGAAATGCGCAGTCCAGGCTGGATTACTGCAAAAGAATATTAATATTGGCCCAGAAATTCGGGTCTCCACGGGTGACTACGCACGGGGTACGCATCCATAGGCCGAATGGAAGTACCGGTTTCCTGCATGCACTGTACATGCGTGGGAAACTGGCACTTCCGATCCTCTGAACGGGGTTCAGAGGTGGAACGCGCGTGCAGGGGAGGCTGCGCGTGCGCTTTGAACTCAGATTTTTTTTGCAGATTTTCATGTGAGGTTAAGCCTGCAGGATTTACAGATTTAAAAAGCAGTCCTGCTTTTTACAGGGTAAGTGGTCAATTAATTAAAATTAAAACATTTTTTCCACAGGTTTATTATTTGTAAATACTTTAAAGCAAGATAAGTTTATTTTTAGCCCCGTTAGAGTATAAAATTATTGTTTTCAAAAATTTAAATTATTGTTTAAAATAGTTATTTAATGTAATTCATAGTTTATTTATAAAGTGTAATTTAAAAAAAAAAATATTTGAAGGTTTACTGCTATTTTGGGGCCCGTAGTATTTATAAGTTTTGACAGGTCTTTCTGTCAATCTTATGAATGGGCTTTTACCTCCTCCGATTAGCTGCCCATGGCTCACGTGATCCCAGGGGACGCATCGCACTAACTATGCCCCTGGGACACGCAAGCACAGCGCGCCGGCAGCTGGGCCAGGCCCCGGAGCAGAATTCCACGGGAGCCCAGAGCTCAACTGCCTGCGCGCAAGGTAAGTGCAGGTCGAGGGCTTGCACCCGCGGAAAGCTCCCGACCTGAATTTCTGGGCCATTGAATTTGTAATGGGTGCAATGCTGCACGGCAGCCACTGAAAGTCCTTTTATGACCTTTTGCCAACCAAAGCCTGGATAGCTCAGTCCGGTAGAGCATCAGACTTTTATGAGGAGAGTCCCGGGTTCAAGTCTTTGCTCGGGCACTGCTGTAAAATCGCGATTCTCTTCTCCACATTCGTCTTCTGAGCAGCTGACAATGAGAATAGTAACGGGGCAGGCCATTTAACTCCGTGACCCTTTTTGACATTCAATGAGCTCTGCGACCTAACTCCTTTGGCATTTCGTTGCTCCAGGTCCCTTAATAACTTTGGTTAACAAAAATCTCAGCTTTAAAATATCTGCAGGTCACAAGTCAGGATTAGGCCCACAACCTCCCTATTTGGCTATAACAATTCTCTTTCTCACCCATAAGCTTACAGCATAAGTACATAATTTTAATTATATGCAAAATGATTACGTATACAGAATTCAGGTTACCATTACATAAAAATGATGATAACAGATTTCTACATTTAATTCATACACACGATTATAACCTCATTACAGATGATTGGAGTGGAGGCAGTTATAGAGTGGTTTTCCCCAGAGGTCTGTACAAGGACCACTGCTTATCTTGATATATATTAATGACTTGGGCTTGGGTTTACAGGGAACCATTTCAAAATTTGCAGATGACACAAAACTTGCAAGTATAGTGAACAGTGGGGAGGATAGTGATAGACTTGAAGAAGACATAGGCAGGCTGGTGAAATGGGCAGACACATGGCAGATGAAATTTAACGCAGAAAAGTGTGAAGTGTTACATTTTGGTAGGAAGAACGAGAAGAGGCAATATAAACTAAAGTGTACAATTCTAAAGTGGGCGCATGAATAGCGAGACCTGAAGGTGTAGGTGCTCAAATAGTTGAAGGTGGCAGGGCAGTTTGAGAAAGCGGTTAATGAAACATTCAGTATCCTGGGCTTCATAAATAGAGGCATAGAGTAAAAGAGCAAAGAGGTTATAATGAAAGTTTATAAAACTCTGGTTCAGCATGAACTGGAGTATTGTGTCCAATTCTGAGCACCACACTTTAGCAAGAATGTGACGGCCTTGGAGACATTGCAGAAAATAATTCCGAGAATGATTCTAGGGACGAGGGACTCCAGTTACGTGGATAGACTAGAAACACTGGGGTTATTCCCCTTAGAGCAGAGAAGGTTGAAAGTAGATTTGCTAGATATATTCAAAATCATGAGGGGTTTAGACGGAGTAGATAGAGAGAAACTGTTCCCATTGGCAAAAGGGTCAATGAACCAGAAGACACAGATTTAAGGTGATTGGGAAAAGAACCAAAAGCGACATGAGAAATATTTTTTATGCAGCGAGTGGTCAGGACATGGAATGCATTGCCTGAAAGGCTGGTGGTGGCAGACTCCATCGGGGCTTTCAAAGGGGAATTGGATAAATACCTGAAGAAAAAAATGCAGGGCTACGAAGAAAGGGTGGGGAAGTGGGACTAGCTCAAGTGCACCTGCACAGAGCCAGCACGGGCTCGACCGGCCGAATGGCCTCTTTCTGTGCTGTAAGGAATCTCTGTTTCTATGATTATAGATATTGATTATTATAAGTTATTAAATCAATATTCTAAAATCCAATTAATGCATGATAATCTTGCACCATGGCTTTACAGATTGTGGCCTTATCCAATTTGGTGGCTGCTGATGGCCCACGGCGTCTAGTAGAAGCTAAGTTTTGAGCTGCTAATTCTGTTCTGAATCATTTAGCAAGGTGCTAGTGCCACACAACACGTTGGAGGTTCTCCGCAGCGTATAGACGGCACTTCGTCTCAACAAGCACCGTGCGGTGGTCTCTCCTAAATGTACTGTCATGGACAGATGCATCTGCGACAAGTAGATTGCTGTGGACGAGGTCAAGTAAGTTTTCCCTCGTGTTGTTTCTCTCACCACCTGCCCCAAGCTCAGTCTGGCAACTATTGTTATTCATTGATGGGATGTGGGCGTCGCTGGCTGGCTAGGCCTGCATTTAGTGCCCATCCCTAATTGCCCTGGAGAAGATGGTGGTGAGCCGCCTTCTTGAACCGCTGCAGTCCATATGGTGTAGGTACACCCACAATGCTGTTAGGAAGGGAGTTACAGGATTTTGGCCCAGCGACAGTGAAGGAATGGCGATACAGGTCCAAGTCAGGATAGTGTGTGGCTTGGAGGGGAACTTGTAGGTGGTGATGTTCCCATGCGTCTGCTGCCCTTGTCCTTCTAAGTGGTGGAGGTCGCGGGTTTGGAAGGTGCTGTTGAAGGAGCTTTGGCGATTTGCTGCAGTGCATCTTGTAGATGGTACACACTGCAGCCACAGTGCGCCGGTGGTGGAGGAAGTGAATGTTGAAGGTGGATGGAGTGCCAATCAAGCGGGCTGCTTTATCCTGAATGGTGTTGAGCTTCTTGAGTGTTGTTGGAACTGCACTCATCCAGGCAAGTGGAGAGTATTCCATCACACTCCTGACTTGTGCCTTGTAGATGGTGGAAAGGCTTTGGGGAGTCAGGAGGTGAGACATTCGCTGCAGAATTCCCAGCCACTGGCCTGCTCTTGTAGCCACAGTATTTTTATGGCTGGTCCAGTTCAGTTTCTGATCAATGGTAACTCCCCCAGGATGTTGATAGTGGGGGATTCAGCGATGGTAATGCCATTGAAAGTCAAGGGGAGATGGTTAGAGTCTCGCTTGTTGGAGATGGTCATTGCCTGGCACTTGTGTGGTGCGAATGTTACTAGCCACTTGTCAGCCCAAGTCTGAATGTTGTCCAGGTCTTGCTGCATATGGACACGGACTGCCTCAGTATCTGACGAGTCTCGAATGGTGCTGAACAGTGTGCAATCATCAGCGAACATCCCCACTTCTGACCTTATGATGGAGGGAAGGTCATTGATGAAACAGCTGAAGATGGTTGGGCCTAGGACACTGCCTTGAGGAACTCCTGCAGTGATGTCATGTGATTGAGATGAATGACCTCCAACAACCACAGCCAACTTTTCCTTTGTGCTAGGTATGATTCCAACCAATGGAGAGTTTTCCCCTTGATTCCCAATGACTTCAGTTTTGCTAGGGCTCCTTGATGCCACACTCGATCAAATGCTGCCTTGATGTCAAGGGCAGTCACTCTCACCTCACCTCTTGAGTTCAGCTCTTTTGTCCATGTTTGGACCAAGGCTGTAATGAGGTCAGAAGCTGAGTGGCCCTGGCAGAACCCAAACTGGGCGTCAGTTAGCAGGTTATTGCTGAGTAAGTGCTGCTTGATAGCACTGTCGATGACAGCTTCCTTCACTTTCCTGATGATTGAGAGTAAACTGATGGGATGGTAATTGGCCGGGTCGGATTTGTCCTGCTTTTTCTAGACAGGACACACTTGGGCAATTTTCCACATTGCCGGGTAGATGCCAGTGTTGTAGCTGTACTGGAACAGCTTGGCTAGGGGCGCAGCTAGTTCTGGAGCACAGGTCTTCAGTACTATTGCCGGAATGTTTTCAGGGCCCATAGCCTTTGCAGAATCCAGTGTCTTCAGCCGTTTCTTGACATCACGTGGAGTGAATTGAATGGGCTGAAGACTGGCATCTGTGATGCTGGGGACCTCAGGAGGAGGCCGAGATGGATCATCCACTCGACACTTCTGGCTGAAGATAGTTGCAAATGCTTCAGCTTTGTCTTTTGCACTCACATGCTGGGCTCCACCATCATTGAGGATGGGTATATTTTTGGAGCCTCCCCCTCCTGTTAACTGTTTAATTGTCCTCCACCACTCATGACTGGATGTGGCAGGACTGCAGAGCTTTGATTTGATCCGATGGTTGTACGATCACTTAGCTCTGTCTATCGCATTTTGCTACCGTTGTTTGGCATGCAAGTAGTCCTGTGTTGTAGCCTCACCAGGTTGACACCTCATTTTTTGGTATGCCTGGTGCTGTTCCGGCATGCTCTTCTGCACTCTTCATTAAACCAGGGTTGATCTCCCGGCTTGATGGTAATGGTAGAGTGAGGGATATGCCGGGCCATGAGGTTACAGATTGTGGTTGAATACAATTCTGCTGCTGCCCCACAGCGCCTCATGGATGCCCAGTTTTGAGCTGCCGGATCTGTTCAAAATCTGTCCCATTTAGCACGGTGGTAGTGCCACACACCACGGTGGAGGGTATCCTCAACATGAAGACGGGTCTTCGTCTCCACAAGGACTGTGCGGTGGTCACTTCCACCAATGCTGTCATGGACAGATGCATCTGCAACAGGTAGATTGGTGAGGGTGAGATCAAGTAGGTTTCTCCCTCACCATCTGTCGCAGACCCAGTCTGGCAGCTATGTCCTTTAGGACTCGGCCATCTCGGTGCTACCGATCCACTCTTAGTGATGGCCATTGAAGTCCCCCCTACCAGAGGACATGTTGTGCCCTTGCAACTCTCAGTGCGTCTTCCAATTGGTGTTCAACATGAAGGAGTACTGATTCATCAGCTGAGGGAGGGCGGTAGGAGGTTTCCTTGCCCATGTTTGACTTGATGCCATGAGATCTCCTGGGGTCCTGAGTAAATGTTGAGGACTCCCAGGGCTACTCCCTCCCGACTGTATACCATGGTGCCACCACCTCTGGTGGGTCTGGACATACCCAGGGATGGTGATGTCTGGGACATTGGTTGTAAGGTATGATTCGGTAATTATGACTATGTCAGGCTGTTGCTTGACTAGTCTGTGGGACAGCTCTCCCAATTATGCACAAGCACCCAGATGTTGGAAAGGAGGACTTTGCAGGGTCGACAAGGCTGGGTTTGCCATTGTCGTTTCCGGTGCTGAGGTCGATGCCAGGTGGTCCGTTCAGTTTTATTCTTATTGTTTTTCGTAGCAGTTGATTACAATTGAGTGGCTTGCTAGGCCATTTTAGAAGGCATTAAGAGTCAACCACATTGCTGTTGGTCTGGAGTCACATGTAGGCCAGACCAGGTAAGGACGGCAGATTTCCTTTCCTAAAGGACATTAGTGAACCAGATGGGTTTTTGCAACAATTGTATCATGGTCGCCATTACTAAGACTAACATTTAATTCCAGAATTAAATTGAATTGAATTTAAATTCCACCAGCTGCCATGGTGGGATTTGAACCAATTCCTCAAAGCATTTGACTGAGCCTCTGGCTTACTTAGTCTAGTGACATAACCACTACGCCACTGCCTTCCCTGTTCCCTTCTGGAGTCGGCCAATTCGGTCAGTAGAGGTGCTACTGAGCCAGTTTTGATTTTGGACATTTAGGTCCGCATCTCAGAGAACATTCTGTGCCCTTGCTACCCTTAGTGTTTCTTCCAATGGTGTTCAACATGATAGAGCACTTCTTCATCACTGACGGAGGCTGGTATGTGGTAATCAGCATGAGGTTTGCTTGCCCATGTTTGGCTTGATAGCATGAGACTTCATGAGGGCCGAAGTCAATGTAGAGTATTCCCAGTGCCGCAACTTCACGACTGTACACCATGCTGTTGGCACATCTTGGAGGTTTCTCCTGCTGGTGGGACAGCACATACCCATGGATGGTGATAGAGGAGCCTTGGACGCTAGCTGCCGGACTGGGCTTTTGGCAGGTGGTGAGAGAACAATCACGAGAGTAAAAACTACTTGACCTCGTCCTCACCATCTACCTGTTGCAGATGCATCTGACCATTATAGCACTGATAGCAGTGACCAGCGCACAGTCCTTGTGGAGATGGAATCCCATGCTAAATGGGATAGAATCAGATAAGACCTAGCAGCTTCAAGCTGGGCTCGGTGAGGCGCATGGCCATCAGCAGCAGCAGCATTGTATTACACCTGAACCTGTAAACTCATGGCAGGGCATATCCCTCATTGTGCTGTTACCATCAAGCCAGGGCCTTTGCAACCTTCTTCAGCCAGTATTGCCGAGTGGATGAACCATCTCGGCCTGCTCCTGAGATCGCCACCTTCACAATAGCCCAGAAATTCGGGTCTCCATGGGTGAGTACGCACGGGGTACTCACCTGTAAGCCCAATGGAAGTGCCGGTTTCCTACATGCACTGCGCATGCGCGGGAAACGGGAACTTCTGTTCCCCTGAACGAAGGGGTTCAGAGGTCGAATGCGTGCACGGGAGAGGCTGCGCGTGCACATCAAACTTAGATTTTTTTTGCAGGTTTTCCTGGGAGGATAGGTCTCCAGAAGTTAGGGCTGCTTTTTACAAGGTAAGTGGTGAATTAATTAAAATTAAAACATTTTTTTCCACAGGTTTATTATTTTTATATACTTTAAAGCAAGGTAAGTGTATTTTTAGACCCGTTAGAAAATAAAATTATTTTTTTCTAAAATTTAAATGATTGTTTAAAATAGTTATTTCATGCAATTTTTAGTTTATTTAAAAAATGTGAATTTTTAAATACATTTATTTGAAGATTTAGTGCTATTTTCGGGCTGAGGTATTTGTAAGTTTTGACAGCTCTTCCTGTCAATCTTATGAATGGAGCACTCCCTGCTCCGATTGGCTCTCCATGGCTCACGTGATCCCAGGAGACACATTGAACCAACTGGCCCCTGGGATACCAAGCACTGTCCACCGGCAGCTGGACCAGGCCCCGGATCGGAATTCCACTCGGGCCCACAGCTCAATGGCTGGCGCGCAGGGTAAGTGCAGGTCGGAGGCTCGCACCCGCGGGAAGCCGCCGACCCGAATTTCTGGGCCAATGTCAGTTTCATCCAATTCGATTCACTCCATGTGACATCAAGAAATGACTGAGCGCATTGGATACGGCAAAGTCTGTGGCCCGACAGCCTCCGGGCTGTGGTGCTGCAGATTTGTGCTCCAGATCCAGCTGCACTTCTAGCCAAGCTCTTTCAGTACAACTACAACATTGGCATCTACCGATATAGTGAAAAATTACCCCGGAATGACCTGTCAACAATAAGCAGGACACATCAAATTCGACCAATTAGTGCCTCATCACATTACTGTCAATTATCAGCAAAGTGATGGAAGGTGTAGTCGTCATTGCTATCAAGTGTCCCTTAATGATCAATAACCTGATCACAGATGCTCAGTTTGGTTTCCACCACGTTCCCATGGCTCCAGATCTCATTACAGCTTATTCGAAACATGGACAAAGGATCAGAATTCCAGAGGTGAGGTAACGATGATTGCCCCGGACATCAAACAGCATTTGGCCGAGTGTGACGTCCAGCAGCCCTGGTAAAATTGATGCAAATGGGTTTCAGGTGGAAAACAATTCTCTGGCTGCAGTTATACCTAGCAAAAAGGAAGATTGTTGCAGGTCAGTCATATCAGCCACAGAACATCGCTGAAGTATTTCCTCAGGGCAGTGTTCGAGACCCAACCATCTGCAGCAGTTTCATCGTTGAACTTCTGGCCATCATAAGAACAGAAGAGTCCGGATGTTCACTGCTGATTACAGAGTGTTCCGTTCTATTCATAGTTCTTGGGATAATGAAGCTCACATGCAGCGAGAGCAGGACAACTTGCAGGCTTGGGCTGAAAAATGGCAAGAAATATTGCTGACAGACATATGCCAGGAAATGAAAAAATCCAAAAAGAGTGAGTGTAAACACCTCCCCTTGAAAGTCAACGGCATTACCATTGTCGAAACTCCCACCACAAACATCGTAGGAGACACCAATGACCAGAAAATTAACAGGAGGAGCCAAATAATTAATGTGGCTGCAAGAACAGGTCAGAGGTCGGGTGTTCTGCGGCGAGTCTCCCACCTCCTGACTCCCCAAATTCTTTCTCCCATTTACAAGGCAGGAGTGTGATGGAATACTCGCCACTTGCCTTGATGAGTGCAGCTCCAACAACATTGCAGAAGCTCAACACCATCCAGGACAAAGCAGCTCTCTTGATTGGCACCGATTTACCACTTTAACCATTCACTCTGTCCACCACCGGTGCACTGTAACTGCAGTATGTACCATGTACTGCAGCAACTCACAAAGTTTCTTCAACAGCCCCTCCCAAACATGCAAACTCTGTTGCCTGGAAGGACAAGGATAGCAGGCGCATTGTGAAATGCCACCTGCCAGTGCCCCTCCAAGTTACACACTATTCAGGCTTGGAATTATATCACCGTTTCTTCGTCGTTGTTCGGTCAAGATCCTGGAAATCCCACCCTAGCAGCATTGTGGGAGGACTTTCAACAAATGGACAGCAGCGGTTTAAGAAGGCGGCTCACCACCAAATTCTCAAGGGCAATTAGTGATGGGCAATAACATTTGGCCTTGACTTAGCACACCAACATCCCGTGAGCAAATAAAAAAAACGTCAGAAGCAGTAATGGTAGCGATGAGTCACCACCCATTAGCTTAGATTAGTAACATTTGAGAAGAGTCACTACCAGCAATATTAGAATCGGATCACCAGGAATAATTGTGATTAGGGTCAACTACAGT
This sequence comes from Somniosus microcephalus, assembly GCF_052327205.1. NCBI lineage: Eukaryota > Metazoa > Chordata > Chondrichthyes > Squaliformes > Somniosidae > Somniosus > Somniosus microcephalus. The sequence goes on from NW_028225180.1 coordinate 56,122,208, forward strand.
AATATTAGAGCCATGTAAGCACCAGTAATAGGATCGTAGAGTCACCAGCAGGAATGTAACAGTAGGGGCATAGCCATTAATGTTAGAGTAGGGTCACCCCAGTCATGTTAAAGTAGAGTCACCGCAAGTAATGTTTGTGTAGGGTCTCCCCCAGTCATGTTAGTGTACAGGCACCACCAATAATGTAAGTGTAGGGTCATCACCAGTTTGTTAGAGTAGTGTCTTCACCAGTAATGTTGGAGCAAGGGCACCACCAGTGACGTTAGAGTAGAGTCACCAACAGTAATGATAGAGTAGAGTCACCAACAGTCATGATAGAGTAGAGTCACCAACAGTCATGATAGAGTAGAGTCACCAACAGTCATGATAGAGTAGAGTCACCAACAGTCATGATAGAGTAGAGTCACCACCACTAAAGTTAGAGTAGGGCCAGGACAATTAATGTTAGAGTAGGGTCACCACCAGTAATGTTAGAGTAGGTTCACCAACATTAATGATACAGTAGAGTCATCACCATTAATGTTGGAGTAGCGTCACCATCAGTAATGTTAGAGCCGATTCAACATCATTCATCATCACAGTAAAAAACACATTTTAATTAGGCAATGGATGAGTGACGATTTCACCAAATTAAGATGAGCCTCCAAGAAATCAACGCAGTGTCCGGGGGAATGTTTGCTTTATCCTTCAGGGTTTACTGGACACGCTCAGAGTGCAGTCCCTCTGGGATTACTTTCCGTTAATTGATGTCAATGGACGGAGTTTCATGGACTGAGCTGTTCAATTTCCCCATTGGCGGCCCGGGCGCACTGACGTTGAAAATCGCTCCTTCTTTGTTAAGTGACTGTAACTAAAGCCAATTATTGTGTAACCGGATTGTCCCACCGGGGCACCGATTGTTCTATAAAGGGGGAGCATTTACAGATCTCAGAAACACTCCAGCCGGAACTGTAAAGCAGCTCAGAATTCACACAAATCTTCAAAACAATGGCACGGCCAATAATTCTACAGGTACGGGACATTTACTACCATGTCCTCGCAGCATTTGGCATTTCCGATAAGTCAATGTATACTGTTGCCTAATACCTGTTGACTATCTCAGTGTTAATGTAACAGATTCCGAGAATGTCCACACTGCAGAGTCATTTATTCACCGGGATCAGTCGGTGAAAATCAACGGCAATCCCAGTCGCCCGCGCGACCGCTGAGGCGCTGTTCCGGTCGCTGGATCGCGGGCACCGGGCGCTCAATGTTCCTCCCTATACTGAGGGAGGGCGAGGCTGATTCCCCGGCCTCTCCAACAACACATAGCTAAGTAAAGAATGTGTTGCTCAGTGCCCATCGTAATCACGTCTTTTGTGCCGTTGTTCCCTGTCTACATTAAGTTGATAATTTCTCGGACTGCAGAAACTTCCACCCAACAGGGGATTTTGAAAGGTATTTTACGAAATCATTTCCGCTCCGGAAGGAGCTCCCCTCCTCTTGGCTGCGTTTGAGTATAATTTGAATGTTTTTTTTATCGGAGTTGAATATTTTATTTGAATTATATCTTTCCATTAATTGCCGTGTAATTATATTTAATACTTGACTGAAGTTTGCTGGACGGACGGCCGGTTTTCAGCCCCTCGATATTGAATGTTCAGAGATTTCTTTCCTTTAAATAAAGTGTCTTCACCATCGCCTATATTAATGAAAAAATCCGTGCGCTTAACGCTAAATAGGGACACATCTGAACATTTCCCCACAATAATCTGTGAGATTTATCTGAATGATCCCGTTACTGACCTCTTGTTGCTCCTTCTTACAGCGAACCTACTGACAATCGTGATTCTCTCCAGAGGAAACTGCGGCCTTTCCAAATGTATCTCTGTCTACATGGTGGCCATGGCAACAGCAGATCTACTGGTCATGATCGTCAATGTATTAGTGAACCGCATTTTACGTTATTACATTCCACATACATTCCTGTCGTTAACTGCTGCCTGTAAGTTCATTATATACCTGCAATGTGTCGCACTCTATCTGTCGGTGTGGTTTACAGTCTCGTTCACATTTGACCGATTTGTAGCTATATGTTGTAAGAAGTTTAAATCCAAGTATTGCACAGTAAGAACTGCAGCCGCGGTTATAACAACGGTCTCTGTCCTGATCTGTTTACAGAGCCTCCTGTTTTGGTTTGCATTTGAACCTGAGCGAATATTTAACAATGTTCACTGGGGTTGCCGCTCCAGAGCGGAGTTTATTTCATCGCCTGTAGGTGTGATGTTTTCCTGGTTACAAAGCATTTGTTTTACTTGGCTTAGTTTTGCTTTGATATTACTGTTTAATTGTTTGACAGCCAGACGTATTTTAGTGGCCAGTCGAGCCCGCAGGGAACTCCGGGGTCACAGCAGTGAGAATCAGAGCGATCCAGAGATGGAGAGCCGAAGGAAATCGATCATTTTACTGTTCTCTGTATCGGGCAGTTTTATATTGTTGTGGCTGACAACTAACGTTACTTATATAACTACCAGTCTGATAAGCACCGTGCATTACAAAGGAGATTATGCAGACTCTGCCTATATTGCCACTGAAACCGGATATATGCTCATGTATTTGAGTTCCTGTACAAACACGTGCATTTATGCAGCTACACAAACTAAATTCAGGGAAGAGCTGAAGCAGCTGATGAAAACTCCTTGGTCATTTATTTGCAAATAAATTAAAAAATAAAACAAAGTTTCTGGTCCAAACTAGAGAGCAAATACTTTGGTTTGCTGTAGTGAAAATTAAAAGGCCTCAGAGAACAGTTACTTCACTTTATGCCTTGTGTTTGATGTCTGCTGCTTTCCCCGGATGAACATAAACGGGACCCGCTAAAACAGCGCACTTCCCGCTCAAGATCCAAAGAGAACAGTTATGACTGAGCTTCAGCAGTGGAGTAGAACATGTAGGCGTCAGTGATAACTGCCTCACACCGTAGTTACTGGAATGAGACGCCCCAGTAGAATTAATAGTTAAAGGTTTCTTTAATGTAGAATCTATGTGATACAATCGTGGTTTTCTGTAATTCTGTAATCTTGGTGTGAATGTTGCAGGCGCTGGTCTCCCCATCAGACTCCTCCCCACATTGTCTCCTGGACCAATAGAACGGAGTCCTGGCTCCTGATCAGTGTCTAATGATGGAGACAGTAGGAACTTGACTCGTCAATGTGACACTAGACATCTTTGTTCACAGATGTTTACTTAAAACCCAAACTGGTCACCGAAATGTTGTAGAATTGATAACAGGGGAACAGATCATTTTAGCCAAAGAGTTCGTGTCCGCGTTTACACTGCACCCGAGAAAATAGTTCCATTCACTTTAAACCCCCTGATCTCAACATCCCATCAACCTATTTTTATTGATTGATATATACAATTTAAACTTGAAATGGCGATAATTTCTCCCCCTGTGAATTCCACAGCCTCACAACTCTCCATGTAAAGAGGGTTATCCTACTCGCAGTTCTAAATTACTTCCATTTATTCCTTTATCTATGGCAGTTAGTTCTTGATCCTGAACTAATGCAAACTCTCTCATTCTATCTATGCTATCACGTCCCTTCTTAACGTAAGCCACCTTGGCACGACTCGTAGAAAGATATAAGTCAATGCACAATCTCGTGAAAGTCAAGAAATTTTAGATAAGATGGTTAACTGATAGCTTTCCGTTTGACATGGTTGTGTTCTTGATTAAATTGAATAATTAGAAGAATGTAGTTGATATCTTGAAATCTAACACCTACAGAATCCGACCCTCCCCCCACCCGGATTGACAGAAAGGGCAGGAATGTTTTGTGTCGGATGTATTGCGCTGCATGATATTGGATTTTCGCTGCGTATGCAGAGGTGACGCATTGGGCAGGAAGCAATTAGCTTGTGATATTCATGATGCGGTATTCATGATGAAGATGCTATGGTGAACAGGTCCAAGACACGGTCAATCATGCTGAAAACAACCCAACTTGAAAAGGTTAATGTGGTTGTGGAGAGTTTAATGTTTAAAACCAATGGGTAGAGATCTGCACAGAAGAATAGACCGCGATAGATATACGTTGCGGATGAGATATAGTTTAATGCTGACATTAAATACTCTAATCCTACGATGGAGGGCACTGTACGGGAAGAGATAATCAGACTGTCCTGAAGTCTGCTAATGTTATACTGTATTTGTTTATCTTAATGTATTAATGTTTACCTTTAGCCTTTGCCTCTTAAGCAGTTAATTTAAAGTAGCGCTGAGCTGATGACCGAGGGTTCACCCTGCAGCAATGATCAGATTCAGGATGCAGTAAGAAGAAATGTAAGTAAAGTAATATCATTTTAAACTGATTCATATATTTCATAGAACTTTACTCATTTGATAACAGTGTTGGAAATCTGTTAATTATGTAAAGGAAAACATCTGGAATGTCATCATAATTTTTTTATTCGTTCATGGGATGTGGGACTGCTGGCAAGGCCAGCATTTATTGCCCATCCCTAATTGCCCTTGAGAAGGTGCTGGTGAGACGCCGACTTGAACCACTGCAGTCCATGTGGTGAAGGTATTCCTAAAGTGCTGTTAGGTAGGGAGTTCCAAGATTTTGACACAGCGATGAAGAAGGAACGGCGATATACTTCCAAGTCAGGATGGTGTGTGACTTGGAGTGGAACTTGGAGGTGGTGGTGTTCCCCTGAGCCTGATGCCCTTGTCATTCTAGGTGGAAAAGTTCGTGGATTTGGAAGGTGCTGCTGAAGGAGCCTTGGCGTGTTAATTTGTACAAATAGTACAGAAATAAAGACAGAGTTATAATTAAACTTGGTCGAATAGCAATTAAAGGAACAAGAGTGAAATTATTGTTAATATAATGAACTAAGGTAATTATACGGGTCAGCCCAAAGGAAAACGTGCTCTTTAAGTATAGAAAACTATCATTTATGATAAAAAGATGAGACCGTTAAATTTCCCTTATATAGAGTTGTATTTTTACTTCTATATGAATAGATAATGCAAAATTGTGAGGATTGATACGAAGAGGCAGTGGAAATGTGACCGTTTGGACTGAGCATTCGCAATGGCCCAAGAAACTGAGTTCAGAATTACAACACGTTTGAATCCCCAACCAACAATCAGCAGATGTGATTGTAGTTAGTACCTTTAATTGTATGATTAATTACTATTGCTTATACTTTGTGCTAATATACCTATGCCACCTCAATTCAATGTTCAAGAAGCTGATTGAAAACCTTTCGCTGACAATAGCTTCAGTACTTTGTGAATGAGCTTCATTTATTAATTGTGATTAAGTGCCCTCTTAACCCTCTTCAGAGTTCCACTTGATCCTGAGCTTCTGTAAAAGCCAAACTCCACTTGGTTTCAAGTCTCTGTGGAGCCCAGGCTTTGGCAATCCAGCTATCATCCAGCTTCTACGGAAGTGATTATGAGTTTCGAGTAAGTCTGTGTAGCAGTCACATTCTCATTTAACTGGAATCAGACGATCAATCGTACATAAGGCACCAGTCAGGCTTCATGCAGAGGTTTTCACTCCATCAGACTCAGATGCGATGCATCTGCACCCAGCTACAATCGTGAGAAGTCGATATGCAATCAATCACATCATCCAAAATCAAAAAGTAAAATAGAAAGCAAAGTTAACAATTGCATTACCGTGTCAAATTCCATTCCATATGGTTGTGATTCTCGACCTCGTTTCTAATTAAACAGCCAATACTTAAAAATCACTCTTCCCTAAACTTTTCCAATTCTGATGAAGGGTTCAATCTGAAACGTTGCTTTTAATTGTCTCTCCTCCATGCGGCCTGAACTGCTGAGTGTTTCCAGCATTTTCTGTTGTTATTTCAGATTTCCAGCTCCGCTCTATTTTGCTATTCACATTGAAGTGTTGTTGTGTGCTCCTGGCATTCCTGTGATCTCTATTTGTTATTAAACGGTGAATAGCCTTCCATGTCCCCAAATTACTCTGCCATCTATCACTAATTACAGAGTTACTGTGCTCCCCTGATTACCATGGCCTCTATCACTAATTACAGAGTTACTGTGCTCCCCTGATTACCCTGCCCTCTATCTCTAATCACACAGTTGCTGTGTTCCCCTGAATAACCTGCCCATTATCTCTAATCACACAGTTACTGTGTTCCCGTGAATAACTTGCCCTCTATCTCTAATCAGAGTTATTCTGAGCCCCCAAATTAACCTGTCCTCTATTTCTAATTACACAGTTACTGTGTTCCCCTTAAATTTCCCTGTCATCTATCACTAATTACATAGTTAGTTTTCCCCTAAATTACCCTGTGCTCTATCTCTAATTACACTTAATGTGTTCCTCTATATCATCCTGTCATCTCTCTCTAATTATCGTTACTGTATTGCACTAAATTACCCTGCTCTCTTTATCACTAATTACACAGTTTTCATGTTCGCCTAAATTAACCTGTCCTCTATCTTTAATTACAGTTACTGAGTTCCCCTAAATGACACTGCCTCTATCGCTAATTACACCGTTACAGTGGTCCCATAAGTCACCCTGTCCTCAATCCCTATTTGCACAGTGACTGTCTTCTCCTAAATTACCCTGTCCTCTAACTCTAATTACAGAGTTACCATTTTCCCCTAAATTACACAGTCCTCTATCTATAATTAAACTTACTCTGTTCTTCTATGTTATCCTGACCTCTATCTCTAATTATCATTACTTTGTTGCACTAAATTACCCTGACCTCTATCACAAAGTACAGAGTTATGATGTTCGCCTAAATTATTCTGTCCTCTATCGCTAATTACCCAGTTACTGTGTTCCCCTAAATTACCCTGCCCTCTATCACTAATTACACAGTTATCATGATCGCCTAAATTATCCTGTATACTATCGCGAATTACACAGTTACTGTGTTGCCCTAAATTACCCTACCCTTTATCTATAATTACATACTTAATGTGTTCCCCTAAATTATCCTTCCCTCCATCTCTAATTAAACAATTACTCTGTTCCAATATTGTCGCTGTCAGCCATCACTAATAACATAGCTTGTTTTCCCCTAAATTACCCTGCCCTCTCTCTCTAATTATATAGTTACTGTGTTCCCTAAATTATCCTGCACTCTATCTCTAATTAAACGGCTACTGTATTCCCCTAAATTTCACTGTCCTCTATCACTAATTACATAGTTATCCCCTAAATTACCCTGTCCTCTATCTTTAATTACACAGTTACTGTGTTCCCCTAAATTACCGTGTCCTCTATCTCTAATTACACAGTAACTGTGTTCCCCTAAATTAACCTGTTCTCTATCTCTAATTACTCATACTGTGTTCTTTATTATTATTATTATTACTCTATCTCCCCTTTATCCACCCTGTATGTTACATCCTCAAAGAATTAGAGCAAATATGTCAAAAATGACTTCCCTTTTATAAAACCATGCTGACTCTGTCCTATTAAATTATGTTTATCGAAATGTTCTGTTATTGTTTTTTTAATATTGGACTCCAACATTTTGCCAACCATAGATGTTAGGTTAATTGGTCTATAGTTTCAAGCTTTTTGTCTACTTCCCTTCTTAAATAAGGGTGTTACATTAGCAGTTTTCCAACCTGCCGGGACCTTTCCTGAGTCCAGGGAGTTCTGGAAAATAATCACCAATGCATCCATAATCCCTACCGCCACTTCTCTCAAGACCCTAGGATGCAGGCCATCAGGTCCGGTGGATTTATCCGCTTTAAGTCACATTATTTTAATGAGTACAATCTCCTTAGTGATTTTAATCGTCATTAGCTCCTTCCCCCCCCCCCCATTTCCCCCTGCTTGTCCAGTGTTGGGATATTTTTAGTGTCCTCTACTGTAAAGACTGATAAAAAATATTTTTTCAGCATCTTTGCCATCTCCATGTTCCCCACCACTAGTTTCCCGGTCCCATCATCCAAAGGAAAACGTTCATTTTAGCCACCCTTTTTCTTGCTATATAGCTGTAGAAACTCTTGGATTTTGTTTTTATATTTTTTGCTAGTTTACTTTTATAATATATCTTCCCTTTCTTAATTAATCTTTTCGTTATTGTTTGCTGGCTTTTAATTGCTTCCCAATCTTCTATCCTCCCACTCGATTTAGCTACTTTATATGCCCTTGTTTTCAGTCGGATATTATCCTTTATTATTTTACTAAGCCACGGATGGCTGTCTTTTCTTTTACTCCCCTTTTTCCTCAGTGGAATATATTTATCTTGAAAGATGTGAAATATCTCCTTGAATGTAGACCACTGCTCTTGTACCGTCTTACACTTTAATCTGTTTTCCCAGTCCACTTTAGTCAATTCTACTCTCATACCTTCATAGTCTCCTTTATTTAAGTTCAGTGTGCTGGTTTGAGATCCAACTCTCTCACCCTCAAACTGAATTTGGAATTCAACCATATTATGGTCACTCATTCCAAGGGGATCCTTCACTAGGACATTTTTTATTAATCCTGTCTCATTACACAGGACCAGATCTAAGATTGCCTGCCCCCTGGTTGGTTCAGTTACATACTGCTCAAGGAACCCGTCCCTAATACACTCTATGAACTCTTCCTCAAGGCTGCCATGCCCAATTTGATTAGTCCAGTCAATATGAAAGTTAAAATCCCCCATGATTATAGCTGTTCCCTTATTACAAGCCCCAACTATTTCCTGATTTATACTCCGACCAACAGATTTGCAACTGTGTTCCCCTAAATTATACTGTCCTCTACCTCTAATTAAACAGTTGCTTTGATCCCCTAAATTACCCTGTCATCTATCTCTTATTGCACTGTTACAGTGTTCCCCTAAATTACCCCATCCTCTGTCACTAATTACACAGTTACTATGTTTCCCTAAACTACACTCTCCTCTATCACCAATTACACTCTTACTGTGCTCTCCTAACATACACTGTCCTCTATTTCTAATTAAACAGTTATTGTGTTCCCCTTAATTTCCCTGTCTTCTCTCTCTAATTACACAGTGACTGTGTTCCAGTTTAATCCAGGGGAGCACAGTAACTGTGTATTCATAGTTAGAGAAAAGGTTAATTTAGGGGAACAGAGTAACTATGTAATTAGAGAAAGAGGGCCCGTTAATTTAGTGGAATACCGTAACAGTGTAATTAGAGATAGGGGACAGCGTAATTTAGAGGAACACAGTAACTGTATAATTAGACATATAGGACGGTAATTTAGGTGAACACAGAGACTGTGTAATTAGTGATAGAGGACAGGGTAATTTAGGTGAACACAGAGACTGTGTAATTAGTGATAGAAGACAGGGTAACTTAGGTGAACACAGAGACTGTGTAATTAGTGATAGAGGACAGGGTAATTTATGTGAACACATTGACTGTGTAATTAGTGATGGGGACACGGTAATTTCGGGGAAAACAGTAACTGTATAATAAGAGATATAGGTCAGGGTAATTTAGGTGAATACAGTAACTGTGTAATTAGAGATATAGGACAGGGTAACATGGTGAACACAGTAACTGTGTAATTAGAGATAGAGGGCGGGGTAATTTAGGGGAACACAGTAACTCTGTAATTAGAGATTGAGGACAGTTTATTTAGGGGAACACAGCAACTGTGTAATTAGAGATTGAGGACAGTGTATTTAGGGGAACACAGTAACACTGTAATTAGAGATTGAGGACAGTGTATTTTAGTGAACACAGTAACTGTATAATAAGAGATAAAGGACAGGGTAATTCAGGGGATTAAAGTAACTGTTTAATTAATGATAGAGGGCTGGGTAATTTAGGGGAACACTGTAAATTTGTAATATGAGTTAGAGGACAGGGTACTATAGGGGATCAAAGTAACTGTTTAAATAGAGATAGAGGACAGGGTAATTTAGGGGAACACAGTAACTGTGTAATTAGAGATTGAGGGCAGGGTAATTTAGTGGAACACAGTATCTCTGTAAATAGAGATAGAGATAGAGAAGAGGGTAATATAGGGGAACAGGGGAACTGCGTAATTAGTGATAGAGGACAGGGTAATTTAGTGCAACAGTAATGATAATTAAAGATAGTGGACAGGATAATATAGAAGAACACAGTAAGTATAATTAGAGATAGACGACAGGGAAATTCAGGGGAAAACTAACTATGTAGTTAGTGACTGATGAGAGGGAAAATTAGGGGAACACAGCAACAGTGTAATTAGAGAAAGAGGACAGGGTAATTTAGGGGAGCACAGTATCGTGTAATTAGAGATAGAGGACTGGGTAATTTAGGGGATCAAACTAACTGTTTAATTAGAGATAGCCACAGGGTAAATTAGGGGAACATAGTAACTGTTCAATTTGTGATAATGGAAGGGGTAATTTATTAGAACACAGTATGTATAATTAGAGCCAGACGACAGGATAATATGGAAGAACACAGTCAGTGTTTTTAGAGATAAAGAACAGGGTAATTTAGGGGAAAACTAACTATGTAATTAGTGATAGATGACAGTGAGGTTTAGGGGAACATAGTAACTGTGTAATTAGTGATAGAGGACAGGGTAATTTAGGGGAACACAGTAACTGTGTAATTAGTGATAGAGGGCAGTGAGGTTTAGGGGAACATCGTAACTTTGTGATAAGAGATAGAGGACAGGGTAATTCAGGGGAACACAGTTACTGTATAATTAGAGGTAGAGGACAGGTTAATTTAGGTGAACACATTAACAGTGTAATTAGAGTTACAGGAGAGGGTAATTTAGGTGAACACTGTAACTGTGTAATTAGAGATAAAGGACAGGGTAATTTAGGGGAACACAGTTAATGTATAATTCGAGTTACAGGAGAGGGTAATTTAGGTGATCGCTGTAACTGTGTAATTAGAGATAGAGGGCAGGGTAATTTATGGGAACACAATAAATGTAATTAGTGATAGAGGACTGGGTAATTTATGGGAACATAGTTAATGTATAATTAGAGTTACAGGAGAGGGTAATTTAGGTGAACACTGTAACTGTGTAATTAGAGATAAAGGACAGGGAAATTTAGGGGAACACAGTTAATGTATAATTCGAGTTACAGGAGAGGGTAATTTAGGTGATCGCTGTAACTGTGTAATTAGAGATAGAGGACAGGGTAATTTATGGGAACACAATAAATGTAATTAGTGACAGAGGACAGGGTAATTTAGGTGAACACAGTTACTGTATAATTAGAGATATTGGACAGGGTAATTTAGTTGAACCACTGACTGTGTAATTAGTGATAGAGGACAGGGTAATTTAGGGGAACACAGTTCCTGTATAATTAGAGATATATGTCAGGGAAATTTAGCTGAACACAGTAACTGTGTAATTAAAGTTATCGGACAGTGTAATTTAGGGGAAAGCAACAAATGTGTAATTAGAGAGAGAGGTCAGTGTAATTTAGGTGAACACAGTAACTGTGTAATTAGAGATTGTGGACAGTGTACTATAGTGGAACACATTAACTGTGTAATTAAAATAGAGGACAGGGTAGTTCAGGGGATCAAAATAACTGTTTAATTAAAGATAGAGGACTGGGTAATTTAGGGGAATACTGTAAGTTTGTAATTAGAGTTAGAGGATAGGGTACTATAGGGGATCAAAGTAACTGTTTAAATAGAGATAGAGGACAGGGTAGTTCAGGGGATCAAAGTAATTGTTTAATTATAGATAGAAGAGAGGGTAATTTTGGGGAACACAGTTACTTTTTTATTATAGATAGAGGGTAGGGTAATTTAGGGGAACACAGTAACTCTGTAATTAGCGATAGAGGCAGTGTAATATAGGCGAAATCAGTAACTGTAATTAAAGGTAGAGAACAGGGTAATATAGGGGAACAGGGTAACTGTGTAATTAGTGATAGAGGACAGGGAAATTTAGTGCAACAGTGTAATGATAATTAAAGATAGAGGGCAGGATAATATAGAAGAATACAGTAAGTGTAATTGGAGATAGAGGACAGGGAAATTTTGGGGAAAACTAACAATGTAGTTAGTGATTGATGAGAGGGAAAATTAGGGGAACACAGTAACTGTGTAATTCGAGATAGAGGACAGTGTAATTTTGGGGAACACAGTAACTGTGTAATTAGAGATAGAGGGCAGGGAAATTAAGGGGAACACAGTAACTGTTTAATTAGAGATCGCAGACAGGGTAAGTTAGGGGATCAAAGTAACTGTTTAATTAGAGATAGCAGACAGGTTAATTTAGGGGAACACAGTAACTGTCCAATTAGTGACAGAGGACGGGTTAAGTTATGTGAACACAGTTACTTTGATCCTCTAGAGTACCCCGTCCTCTATCTCTATTTAAACAGTTATTTTGATCCCCTATAATACCCTGTCCTCTAACTCAAATTACAAAGTTACTGTTTTCCCCTAAATTACCCAGCCCTCTATCATTAATTAAACAGTTACTTTGATCCCCTGAATTACCCAGTCCTTTATCTCTAATTATACAGTTACTGTGTTCCACTAAATTACACTGTCCTCAATTTCTAATTACACAGTTACTGTCTTCCCCTAAATTACCCTCTCCTCAATCACTAATTACACACGTACTGTGTTATCCTAAATTATCCTGTCCTTAATCTGTAAGTACACAGTTACTGTGTAACACTAAATTACCCTGCGCTCTATCTCTAATTAGATAGTTACTGTGTTCCCCTAAATTATGCTGCCCTCTATCTCTAATTACAGGGTTACTTTGTTCCCCGAAATTTCCCTGACATCTATCACTAATAAGATAGTTTGCTTTTCCCTAAATTACCTGCCCTCTATCTCTAATTACACAGTTACTGTGTTCACCTAAATTAGACTGTCCCCTCTCTCTAATTACACAGTTGCTGCTTTCCCCTAAATTGCCCTGTCCTATATCTCTAATTACACAGTTACTGTGTTCACCTAAATTACCCTGTCCTCTATGTCTAATTAAACAGTTACTGTGTTCTCCTAAATTACCTGTCTTCTATCACTAATTACAATTAATGTGTTCCCCTAAATTCCTCTGTCCTCTATCACTAATTACACACTTATTGTGTTCCCCTGAATTTCACTGTCATCTATCACTAATAACTTAGTTTTTTTTCCCCTAAATTACCCTGCCCTCTATCTCTAATTACACATTTACTGTGTTCCCCTAAATTAGCCTGCTCTCTTTCTCTAATTACGCAGTTACTGTGGTCAGCTAAATTACCCTGTCCTATATCTCGAATTAGACAGTAACTGCGTTCTCCTAAATTATCCTCACCTCTATCACTAATTACAGTTATTTTGTTCCCCTAAATTACGCTGTCCTCTCTCACTAATTACACAGTTACTGTGTTCCCTTAAATTACCCAGTCCTCTATTTCCAATTACACAATTACTGTGTTCCCCTAAATTAACCTGACCTCTACCTCTAATTACACTTACTGTGTTCCCCTATATTACCCTTTCCTCTCTCTATAATTATAGCTACTGTGATGCACTAAATTACCCTGTCCTCTATCTCCACGTACTTAGTTACTGTGTTCCCCAAAGTTATACTGTCCTCTACCTCTAATTAAACAGTTGCTTTGATCCTCTAAATTACCCTGTCCTCTATCTCTAATTACACTGTTACAGTGTTCCACTAAATTACCCCGTCCTCTGTCACTAATTACACAGTTACTGTGTTCCCCTAAATTACACTGTCCTCTATCTCTAATTACACTGTTACCGCATTCCTCTAATTTAACGTGTCCTCGATCTTTAATTACATAGTTACTGTGTTCCCCTAAATTATCTTTTCCTTTATTTTTGAATACATAGTAAGTGTGTTGTTGAAATTAAACTGTGCTGTAGCTGTTATTAAGCATTTACTCTGTTCCCCCAAATTACCCTCTCCTCTAAATCTGATTACACAGTTAGTGTGATCCCCTAAATTTACTGTCCTCTATCTCCAATTAAACAGTTACTGTGTTGTCCTAAATTACCTGGACCTCGATCTCTAATTACACAGTTGGTCTATTCCTCTGAATTAACCCTGTCCTCTCTCTCTAATTACACATTTACTGAAATCCGCTAAATTACCTGACCTCTATCACTAATTATAATGTTTATGTAATCCCCTAAATCTATCACAAAATACATAGTTAGTTTTCCCCTAAATTACCCTGTCGTCTATCACTAAGTACACACTTACTGTGTTCCCCTAAATTACCAAGTCCTCTATCACTAATTAGACCCTGAATGTGTTCCCCTAAATTACCCTGTGCTCTATCTCTAATTAGACCCTGAATGTGTTCCCCTAAATTACCCTGTCCTCCATCTTTTATTACACAGTTACTGAGTTCCCCTAAATTACCCCGCGTATCTATCTCTAATTAAACTGTTACTTGGATCCCCTAAATTATCCTGCTCTCTATCTCTACAGACACTGTTACATTTTTCCCCTAAATTACCCCGTCCACTATCTTTAATTAAACAGTTACTGTGTTCCCCTAAATAAACCTGTCCTCTATCTCTAATTACAAATTACTGTGTTCCCCTAACTTTCCCAGTGCTCTCTCTCTAATTACACAGACACTGTGTTCTCCTAAATTTCCCTGTCGTCTATCTCTATTGACACAGTTAGTAATTTCCCCTAAATTACCGTGTCCTCTATCTCGAATTACACCGTTACTGTGTTCCACTAAATTACCCTGTGCTCTATCTCTAATTACACAGTTACTGTGTTCTTCTCAATTGCACTGTGCTCTATCTCTAATTACACAGTTATTGTGTTCCACTAAATTACCCTGTCCTCTATCTCTAATTACACAGTTACTGTTTTCCCCTAAATTACCCTGTCCTCTATCACGACACAGTTACTGTTTTCCCCTAAATTACCCTGTCCTCTATCTCTAATTACACAGTTACTGTGTTCCCCTAAATTACCCTGTCCTCCATCTCTAATTACACAGTTACTGTGTTCCCCTCAGTTAGTCTGTCCTCTATCACTAATTACACACTTACTGTGTTCTCCTAAAATACCCTGTCCTCTATCTCTAATTACAGATGTTCTGTGTTCCCCTAAATTACCCTACCCTCTATTTCTAATTAGATAGTTACTGTGTTCCTCTAAATTATCCTGCCCTCTATCTCTAATTACATTGTTACTCTGTTACTGTAAAGTCAGTTTAATCTGTTTTTTATTAAATATCTGCTGCACTCCTCAAACTTACCCTGTTCTCTATCTCTAATTAAATAGTCACTGTGTTCCTGTATATTACCCTTTAGTCTATTTCTGCTTAAGCACTTGCTGCATTCCTCAAATTAACCTGTTCTGTGTTTCTAATTCAACAATTACTGTGTTGCCCTATACGTTCTGTTATTCTACCTAAGCAAACCATTGTTGTATTCCCCTAAAATCTCCTTTATTCTATTTTAATTAAAGAGTTGCTGCATTCCCCTAAGTTTACCTGTCCTGTAATTTAATTAAACACATACTGTATTCCCCTGAATTCCCCTATTACCAATCCTGTAAGTCTGTGTTTTCCCAGCAACCATATCCTGTTGCCTTAATCCTATTCCAATTAAACTGCATGACCATCCTGTTTCTCTTCCTAGTCCCATGCTATCCGATAACGTGAACAGTTCTCTCTGCTCTGGCACTGTCGCCTCCCTTTCACATCAGCCGCCATCACTCCCTCCTGACAAATGCACCCTTGAGCCCTCTAACGTTTGCAACATCTCCAACATCATATTCCTGTCCAAAGTACTTGACCTTATTGTCGCCTCCCAAATTCGTGTCCATCTCTCCCGCAATTCCCTGTTTGAATCTATCCAATCAAATTTCTGCCTTTGCACAGCACTTCAAACGGCCATTATTGAAGTCACAAATTATATGCTCTGTGTCTGTGACCATGGTACACTATCCCCTTTCATTCTTCCCGTCCTTGACGCGTTTGACCACCCCATACTTCTCCACGCCTCTCCTCCATTTTCCAACTGTGTGGAACTGCCCTCGTCTGGTTCCACTCTAACCTAAGCAGTCTGAGCCAGATAATATCCTGCAATGGCATATCTTCGCTCTCACACCATTACCTCTAACCCCAAAGGTAATGCTCTTTGATCCTTCAATTGCATCTACCTGCTGCCCCTTGGTGACATCAGCCAAAAACGCAACATCAGATTTCACAGGTATGCAGAAGACACAGAACTCTACCTCAACTCTCTCAACTCTTCCACTGTCTCTTTGTTGTCAAATAGCATGTCTGCCCTCCATTCAAGGATGAGCCAAAATTTCCTCCTGTGAATCCTACACGTTCTTCACCCCACCATTGACAGCCTTGCCTTTAGTTGTATAGGCTCTAAACACTGGAATTCCCTTCCTCAAACTCTGCATTTCTCCTCTCCTTTATGACACTCTTTAAAACCTACCTCTGATCAAGCTTTTGGTCACCTGCCCACGTGTCTCCTTCTTTGGCTCTTTAGGCCTTTGTGTCTGATTATGCTATTGGAAGCGCATTGGGGAGTTTTATTAATTTAATTGCGCTATTTAAATGAACGCTGATGTAAAAGGAAGTCCATTCTGGCCAGTTCCTCAGCCAAATGCATCTAGCTGGTTTGGGCCATTCATAATGAAAATATTGGGGGGTGGGCATTGGGCTGCAGTGATCAATCTATTATAATGAGCAGAGCATCATAGTCAACTTTCTGGTCAATGGTGAACCCCAGAATATTGATGGTGGGGTATTCAGTGATGGTAATGCCGTTGAATATCAAGGGGCAGTGGTTCAACTCTCTCTTGTTGGAGATAATCATTGCCTGTCACTTGTGTGGCGCTAACGTTTCTTGCGATTCATCAGGCCAAGCCTTAATGTCGTCCAGGTCTTGCTGCAAGCGGGCATGGACGGCTGCATTATCTGAGGATTTATGAATGTAACTGAAAACTGTGGAATCATTAGCGAACATCCCCAATTCTGAGCTTACGATGGAGGGGAGGTCATTGCTGAAGCAGCTGACGATTGTTGGGCCTAGGACATTAAGCTGAGGTTCACTTGCAGCGAAATCATGGGGTTGTGATGATTGACCTCCAACCACCAGATTCATCTTCCTTTGTGCTAGATATGACTCCAGCCAATGGAGAATTTACCCCCTGATTTCCATTGACTTATGTTTTACTAGGGCTCCTTGATGCCAGACTCTGCCAAATGCTGCCGTGATGTCAAGGGCAGTTATTCTCCCCTTCCTCTGGAATTCAGCTCCTTTGTCCATGTTTGGACCAGGGCTGTAATTAGGTCGGGAGCCAAGCCGAGTGGTCTTGGCAGAACCCAAAATGAGCATCCGTGAGTTGGTTATTGGTGAGAAAGCGCCGCTTGATGGCACTGTCGATGACATCTTCCATCACTTTGCTGATCATTGAGCATAGACGGATCGGGTGATAATTGGCCGGATTGGATTTGTCCTGCTTTTTGTGCACAGGACATATTTGGGCACTTTTCCACATTGTCGAACAGATGCCAGTGATGCAGCTGTACTGATGCCAGTGTTGCAGCTGTACTGCAACAGCTCGGCTAGAGGCACAACCAGTTCTGAAGCACAACTCTTCAGCACGACAGCGCGGATGCTGTTGGGTACCACAGCATTTGTTGTATCCAGTGCGCTCAGCCGTTTCTTGATATCATGTGGAATGAATCGAATTGGCTGAAGACTGGCTTCTGTGACGGTGGGGAACCTCAAGAGCATGCCGATATGGATCATCTACTGGACTCTTCTGGCTGCAGATGGTTGCAAATGTGTCAGCCTTGTCTTTTGGCCTCACATGCTGGGCTCTGCCATTATTGAGGATGGGGATAATAATGGAGCCTCCTCATCCCGTAAGTTGTTTAATGGTCCACCACCATTCACGACTGGATGTGGCAGGACTGCAGAGCTTTGATCTGATTTTTTGATTGTGAGATCGCTTAGCTCTGATTATAGCATGCTGCTTCCGCTGCTTAGCATGCATGTACCTCTGTTGCAGCTTCCCCAGTTCGGCAACCCATTTTTAGGTACGCCTGGTGTTTCTGCTCGCATACTCTTCTGCACTCCTTATTGAACCAAGTTTGCTACCCTGGCTCGAAGGTAATGGGAAATTGAGGGATATGCCAGGCCATGAGGTTACTGATTGTGGTGGAATATGACAATCTGATAGTTTCATGGTAATCATTACTGATACTAACTTTTTTATTCCAGAATTTTATTTAATTAACTGAATTTAAATTCCTCAGGTATTATGGTGGGATTTGAACTCACGTCTCGGGATCATTAGTCCAGGTCTCTGGATTACTAGCACAATAACATAAACACTATACAACCGTGCACTCATAGGAGCCCAAAGTTAGAAATTGCATAATGTTCTTGTCTCACTTTACAAAGTCCTACTGCTGGTCAGTTTTAGCTCACTTCCTGTTCAGAGACATGCTGATGGAGGTATATCTCATAGAGCTCTGCTTGCAACAAATAAAGGATTATTCCCGTGTTAATGAAGGAAATTCAAGAATGAATTGCGTCAAAACTGGAATGTCTGGTGAATATAGAGAAGTTTATCTGTCGATTGTTATGATCAGAGAGAGGACAGGAAGACAGGGAAAATTCATCTTTTTCTCAGCCACAACACATTGGACATAGTCACGGTTTGCTTCTAGTTTCTTTTTCTCCTTCCTCAATAGGGTCGTTTTTGTGCTGAAAAATGGAGGCAGAAATTCAGCACAGCCCAGGATACCATGTGTGGGTGAGCAGTTTCCTCATCTCCTCAGTCACAATCAAGTAGTATTTTACATCTGGCAAACTGCACCTGCAGAAATCTTCCTCCCTGATTAAATTCCTACCCCTCTACTGATGATAGTCTCCTTCAAACTATCTCTCTCTCTCTCTCTCTCGCTGTATATCACTGTCTCTCTCTTCCATCTATCTTTGATTCACTCTCTCTTTCAGCCTCTCTTTCTTTTTCCCTGTCGCTCTCTTGGTCTTTTCATTCTCTGTTTCTGTCTCTGTCTTTCACCTCTCTCTCTGTGTGTGTTTCGTTATATCTCGGTCCCCGTGTTTCGCCTGTATTTCTCTTTCAGCCCCCTCTCTCTGTTTCTGTCTCCCCTTGTCTCTGTTTGTTCCCTTCCGTCGCCCTGTGTGTTTGTAGATGCCTTTGGCTCTTTCTGACATTACCTAGCTTCCTTCATCTGTTACTCCTTCTCTCCCTATATCGGACTCTTTCAGTCTTTCTAGCCTTATCCCTTTATGTCGCTTTCCTTTGTTTTTGTTCCACTGCATCTTCCGCTAACAGAATAACATTTACCTGGAATAGCACTTTGAAAGGAACATCGAAATGGACATGAATCCGATCAGCATAATCAGCGCCAGAAGGTAATTTCTCTGGTTAACCAGTTCCAGGTTTTAGATACACAGCATTAGCCAGAAGAGTAGAGTAACAAAGTGACACATTGAGCAGGTCTGTAATAAAGGTGGAGTAAAAGACTCACATTGCAATCTTTGTGATTCACGTTTATGGTAAGGGTTTATGATGGTCCATTTCAGGTCAGATTGAACTTATCTTGATGAACTTAAGCGCTGGCCCCTGTTACAAGACAATAACTTTTAGTTCTTGAGAAACCTAGGGGAAAATCAAAGGCATCTGAGATCAACTTAGCTAAAAGTGAACATGTGAAGTGGCCATCACAGCAAATCTGATTTCCAATTTTATTTTGCGAGAATGAAAGTGCCCGGAGAAGTGGAACAACCTCATTATTTCACTGAAATATATTACGTTCTTCTCGACCGCCCCCTCATTCTATGCCCAGAAGAAATGCCAATATCTTATCTGCAAAGCAAGATTAAGATCTGAAAAAACTCCAGCTACAACTACCATCAACTGCAATCAGGTTAGGTACAGTAGGAGTTTAACATATAGTAAACCTTCCTCAACGTTGTGCCATCAAATATGTATAGGGCAGGTACAGCACAGGTTAGATACAAAGTAAAGCTCCCTCTACAATGGCCCATTTAATATTTCCAGTGCAGGTATGGCACTGGTCAGATACAGAGCAGAACTCCCTCTACAATATCCCAACGAATGCACACATCAACTACCATCAGGTTATACACGGTAAGGGTTAGATAAAGCAAGCGTCAGATACAGAGTAAAGTTCCATCTATACTGTCCCATAAAACATACCTATGTTAGGTTCAGCATAGGTTATATACGGCATAAAGCACTCGCTACACTATCCCATCAAACACTCCCAGGGAAGGTGCAGCATTCGTCAGATACAGAATAAAACGTCCTGTACAATGCCGAGTGAAACACTCACATCAACTAACATGAGGGAAAAATAGTATGGTTTAGATAAAACATGCGTCAGATAGAGAGTAAAGCTCCATCTATACAGTCCCATTAAGCACTCCCAGGGCAGCTACAGCACAGGTTAGATACAGTTTGAAGCTTTTGCTACAGTGTCCCAACAAAACCTCCCAGGAAGGTATAGCACGGGTTAGATACAGACTAAAGTTCTTGATACACTGTTCCATAAAACAATCCTAGGTTTGGTACAATACGTGTTTAATACAGAATTAAGCTCCCTCTGTATTTTCTCCTCAAAGACTTACGGGGCAGGTACAGATCAGGATATGGAATAGAGCTCCATCTACGCAGTCCAGTCAAACAAATAGACGCCTAACAGTGGCAGATAATCATTGGTTAAACTCAGGGTATTTAAAGAGAGCCATTACGCCCAGGTCAGCGAAATGTGGGCCAAGCCCTCTCCCATTATATTGGCGAGGCTTTCTCTTGATGTGTTGGAAATGATGAAACTTGTCAGCAGTGAGAGTGGTGCCAGGTATGTCAAGGAGCTGAAGAACATATGTTTGATCCAGGATTTCCTGTTTTTAGGTGCCTGTTCACTGAAATGGAAATCAGAATCATTCTCTTCAGTAACTGGTGTAAAACATATTCCACAAGTCCACCAAATCAGTGTAATAATGGAAATTCAGCACCGCAGGACAACAGAAATCAACAACAGTGATCCGAAGCTGGATCATTTCTTAATATATGAGATCAACTATTATTACCATAAATTTATCTCATTAAGAATATATGGGAGTAATTTTAACTTTGGGCGCGGATGCAAAATGGACGTTATTGAATTGGTCGCCACTTTATGTCATGTCCAATTTTCCCTTTGATTGACTTGATGGTGTATCTTGGACGCATAATTCTATATTGTGGCGGAGCCACCAAAGGTCGCAGAACAATTAGTAATAATCCCTTTTACAACAGTGTTGTGCAGCCACGGACTGCACCTTTAAACTGCCTGTTAACTACTGTATTGTGTTTTCCTGCACGCCACGTGATGACGTCATGACGCCGATCACGTGACCACCAGTGGCGCGAAGAACGCGATGACGTCATGACGCCAGCTTCCAGAATCTTCCAGTAGTCGTCGAGTGCCCAGCAAGCTGATTAGACCTGTGTACCGTATCTCCTGTAGTTTCCCTGTTAACTTCGTTGTTCATTAAAACCTGTTGATTTGATTCATCGAGTCGAATACCTTATTCAGATAGGAACCTCCGTTCCTACATTGGTGACCCCAATCTCATTGGACAACTTTCGTCGAGGATGAACACGAACGCTGTCGCCCTTATACTGCCACAGTTCTGGGAACAGCAGCCAGCAGCATGGTTTTTCCAGGCAGAAGCACAGTTCGCTCTCCGGGAGGTCACAGCGGATTCGACCCATTATTATTATGTGGTTGCTGCTCGCGACAGTGGCACGGCCTCACGGGTCATCAGCATCCTTGGCAGCCCACCGGAGGAGGGCAAGTACGAAGCGCTTAAAGCCCGTTTGCTACAGGTATTTGATCTTAATAAGTCGGAGTGGGCACGCAGCTTATTTCCATGCCCGGTCTCGGGGACTCAAAACCGTCAGAGCTGATGAGTCAAATGCTCACGTTGTTGGGTGCGGAACCCCAATGTTTTTTATTCCGTGAGCTTTTCCTCTGCCTGCTACCCGAACCGGTTCAGGCAGCCTTGGCCAACACTGCCATCACAGATGGTGCTGAACTCGCTGCAGAGGCAGACAAGATATTTACTGTTACTCAGCAATGTTGTGCAGCCACAAGCCGCCTTTCACCCACGCGAGCGAAGCCCAGCCCTCCCCCAGCAGGATGGTGCGTGTACCACGCCCGTTTTGGCGCCAAAGCTCGTTGCTGCTGGCCTCCTTGCAGTTTCCCTCAAGAAAAAAAAACTCCAACAAGCCCGCGTCCTCCCAGACAGACGACAAGGTCTGAAAAGCACGGCAAGTTAGCTATGGCGCCGGGCTCAGCGGGCAAACTCATTTACGTTACGGATTCCGTTACGGGCCGACGATTCCTGTGTGACACTGGTTCACAGTGCAGCATCCTGCCAGCTTCAACGCTGGACCTACAATCCGGCAGCCAGGGGCCTTCCCTCGTGGCAATAAATGGCGCTGCCATGTGAACGTTTGGTAAACAGACGGTAAACTTAACCTTCGCTGGTCAGCGTTTTGTCTGCGACATTATTACAGCTAAGGTCTCACAGGCCATCCAGGGGGCTGATTTTTTCTGTGCCAACGGTCTGCTGGTCGACGTCCAACATTGCCGACTCATTAATGCGTCCACTTTCCATGCAGTGCCCCTGCCACCGCAGCACCGCCGTGTCCTGGTCGGTGACCTGTGCGGTTCCATCGCAAGATGGGTTTACGCACCTGCTCGGTGAATTCCCGGAGCTCACCAGGTCTACTTTTTCGGCTGCAGGCACACGGCACGAGGTGGAGCACCATATCTCCATGACCAGAGCAACCGTTTACGCTCGGGCGCGGTGATTAGAAGCCGGCAAGCTGCCACCTGCAAAGGCTCAGTTCCAGACCATGGAGCGCCTCGGGATCATCCAGCATTTGGACAGCACTTGGTCCTCCCCACTGCATATAGTACCCAAACCAGGTGGCAGATGGCGACCTAGCGGGGATTACAGATGCTTAAACGACGCCACGACACCGGACAGGTATCCTATTCCCCACATCCAAGATTTCTCGGCACATCTGGCTGGCAGATCTATATTTTCTAAAGTGGATCTCGTTCGTGGATATCACCAAGTTCCGGTGCACCCTCCAGACGTCCCCAAAACGGCATTCATCACTCCGATCGGTCTTTTTGAGTTCCTCCGCTTGCTATTTGGTCTGAAAAACGCAGCTCAAGCATTCCAGCGGTTGATGGACTCTGTCTTACGGGACCTGCACTTCATTTTTGTATATTTGGACGACATCCTAATAGCCAGCAAGGATACGACAGCTCACATGGCCCATTTACGTACACTTTTGACCCGGCTCAGCCAAAACGGCCTTCTTGTCAATCCGGCCAAATGCACGTTTGGAGTATCCAGTATTGATTTCCTGGGACACAGGATTACCCCAGAAGGCGCCATCCCACTAGCCACCAAGGTAGAGGCAGTTACCGCATTCCCGCGGCCTCACACAGTCAAACCCCTGCAAGAGTTCTTGGGGATGGTAAATTTTTATCATCGTTTTGTCCCCAATGCGGCCCGGTTAATGCAACCACTG
Organism: Somniosus microcephalus; assembly: GCF_052327205.1. NCBI lineage: Eukaryota > Metazoa > Chordata > Chondrichthyes > Squaliformes > Somniosidae > Somniosus > Somniosus microcephalus. The sequence continues at coordinate 56,145,757 of NW_028225180.1, forward strand.
TACGAAGCACTAAAATGAAAGTCGCTAAAGGATGTTCTCAATTGGACCCCGCAAATGGACCAGGCGTTCCGCGATACCAAGGCAGCGTTGGCGGATGCAACTATGCTAGCACACCCACTCCCGGGCGCGACTGTTGCCCTCGCTACGGATGCCTCCGACTACACCTTCGGAGCAGTTCAAGAGCAGTGGGTCAACGGGGGTTGGCAGGCGTTAGCATTTTTCAGCCGCCAACTGCGCAAGAACGAGCGAAAGTATAGCACTTTTGACAGAGAGTTGCTAGCCCTGTTTTTGGCCATCCGTCATTTCCGTTTCCTTCTAGAAGGCCGTCCGTTCACTGCATTTGTGGACCACAAGCTGCTCACCTTCGCCATGGCCAAAACGGCGGAACCTTGGTCAGCTCGGCAGCAGCGCCACCTCATGTTTATATCTGAATTCACAACGGATTTGCGGCATGTGTCAGGCAAGGATAATCCCATGGCAGATTGCCTATCCCGGGTTCCAGTCCAGGCAGCCCACCTGGGCATCGATTTCGTCGGACTGGCAGAGGATCAACTGGCAGACCCAGAGGTACAAGCATTTAGGACCACGCCTTCCAGTTGGCAGGTTGCAGATGTGCCAATTCAAGTGGCAGGAACCATGCTCTTGTGCGACACATCCATGGGAGTGCCCCGGCCCATTGTGCCAGTCGAATGACGCAAGAAAGTATTCCAGGCAATCCACGGGTTATCTCACCCAGGGATGCGGACTTCTCAATGGCTAATGTCCCGCAAATTTGTTTGGAAGGGCATGCATTTGGACGTCCGAAACTGGACAAACAATTGCGTCGATTGTCAAAAATCCAAAGTCCACCGTCACGTCAAGGCTCCGGTGGCCAACTTCCCGGTGCCTGAGCGCCGTTTTGACCACGTTCACGTGGATTTAGTAGGTCCCCTTCCCGGGTCACGTGGATTCACACACCTCCTGATGGTGGTAGACCGGACCACCAGGTGGCCAGAGGCGATTCCCTTGGCCGCTACCACTGCAGCAGACATCGCCAGGGCATTTCTTTCGTCGTGGGTGGCTCGGTTCGGGGTGCCATCGGACATCTCCTCGGACTGCGGTCCGCAATTCACATCAGAGCTGTGGAATGCAGTGGCTCAAGGCCTGTGTACCAAGCTGCACCGTGCCACTGCATACCATCCACAGGTGAATGGCCTGTGCGAAAGGTTCCATCTGTCTCTCAAAGCGTCCCTCCATGCCAGCTTGCGGGGACCCAACTGGGTGGACAGGCTCCCATGGGTGATGCTGGGCCTCTGGACAGCCCCAAAGGAGGATCTTCAGTCTTCGACGGCTGAGCTGGTTTATGGCCAGACACTCAGAGTGCCAGGTGACTTTCTCCCTCCACACACCGAACCATGATCAGCAGCTCAACAGCTCCTGCTACATCAGGAGGCAGCTAGGAATTTCCTGCCCATCCCAACCTCGCAGCATGACCTGCAGAGGCCTCATGTCCCAACAGAGCTCATGAGTTCGGACTTTGCCTTTATTAGACAGGACGGTCACAGAGACCCGCTCATGCCACCGTATACTGGACCTTTTTGTGTCATCCCATCAGGGGAAAAGTTTTTCACAGTCGAAGTCGGTGGAAAGTCCGATACCATCTCTATCGACTGGCTCAAACCAGCCCATCTAGATCGGAGTGAGCCTGTCGTGGCTGCCCAACCGCCTCGCCGCGGCCGACCGCCATTGGCCGCCAGACCAGCAGTGCACCAGCCCACTGTCGAACAGCCCGATTCGGCCTCAGACGTGCCTGCACCTCTGACTACCGTTTCTGCCTCGCCCGAGACGCCGCTTCTGCCGCAATCCGGCACTGGTTCATCTACTAACGCCCCGTTTCCGCTGCCTGAGTTTCGTCGCCATTCGGCAAGGAGCATTAAACCTCCTACTCGGTTGACAATGTCTGTTAAAGTGGATTCTGGGGGGGCGCCTGTGGCAGAGCCACCAAGGGTCTCAGAACAGTTAGTAATAATCCCTTTAACTACAGTGTAGCGCTGCCGCGGACTGCACCTTTAAACTGCCTGTTAACTGTACTGTATTGTGTTTTCCTGCACTCCTCGTGATGACGCCGATCACGTGACCACCAGTGGCGTGAAGAACGCCATGACGTCATGAAGTCAGCTTCCAGAATCTTCCAGTAGTCGTCGAGTGCCCAGCAAGCTGATTAGACCTGTGTACCGTTTCTCCTGTAGTTTCCCTGTTAACTTTGTTGTTCCTTAAAACCTGTTGATTTGATTCATCGAGTCAAATATCTTATTCAGATAGAAACCTCCGTTCCTACAATATCGACCATTTTACACCATCGCAAAAAGTTATAATTACCCACCACTGTATACTTTATTCCTGATCGGTCCTACCCTGTCTAATTAATTGTTTAATTTTGTATATTTGTAAAAGCCCTTACTATTTGTTGTTCTGCTACCTATTGTCAGCTTAATACCCCATTTTAAACCTTCCACTTCCAGTTTGAAAACGCCATTAAACTTTTTGTATTCCACGTGATTATATTTAACATTATTAGCCCCAAACTTCACCAGATGGCTTCATTTGAAGTTTCACATTTTGGGTAATTTGAACTCTGGGCGATAGTGTTCAATGGGCGATGTCCATTTAGCCGCCCATTATAGGCCCGTTCGAATTTCCTTGCCGTGGGAGTAATTCTGGTTGTGTGCCATGGTGTAAAACGGGTGATAGTGAATCGGCAGCCGGTTTTACATCTCTCCTGAATGACTCTAATTGAAAGGAACATTCCGTGAGGTTTATCACAAGCGGTCCAACCGATATCATCCGTTTTACATTATGGACCATAGTTAAATTGGCCAACAGTCTGATGCGCCCCTTTCTCCCAATATGTGATGGTTACTATTTCCAAGGTTCTCTCCTACTCTCAAACCTGGAAACTTAAGTTTCAAGGCCAGTCCAAATCTAAGTTATGTTCCCGTTACAGAAACATTCTATTTTCCATAATTATTGTAGCTTTCAGCTCAAACTCTTTTTAGAATGCTTTGTGCATCCACACACATATCGCTCAATCCTGCCTCCAGGCCCTTTGCGCTGCTCGCTTCAATTCTCTTCAATGGTAAATGATTCCAGGATCTCAGTTCACACCGGATAAAATGGGTCATTCGACTTCTGTTCTTGCTCCTAATTCCCCAATTCTACCTCGCGTGTCTTGGTATATGAACAGAACACAATAGCCTTTTCAACTGCCACATTAACTTGAAATCTTGGATAAGATCTTCTTGAAGTCTGCTGAAGAAAGTAAGTCCAAATTTCCTATCTAAATATTCATGATATGATAACAGCTTATATTTATATAACGCTTTTAATGTAGTAAAACGTCCCAAGGCGCTTCACAGGAGCGTTATCAAACAGAATTTGACACCGAGCCACATAAGGAGATAATAGGGCAGAAGAAACGTTTTTAACGAGCCTCTTGGAGGAGGAAAGAGCAGTAAAGAGGTGGCGAGGCTTGGAAAGGGAATTCCAAACCTTAGAGCCTCGGCAGTTGAAGGCAGGGCCGCCAATCGTGGAGCGATTAAAATCAGAGATGTGAAAGAAGCCAGAATTAGAGGAGCGCAGAAAGGAATATCGAGCCCAGTCTCCTATCCCGATGCCCTCTTCAGTTATAATCCTTTTTCTGTTACCAGTTCTGACAATGTTGTTTATTCCTATCCTTGTTTGCCCAGTCTCACTGCACCTGTCCTGAACACAACTCACACTAAAGCCTCACCTGCTCTCCTCGAGCTGGCTCCTGGTGGTGCGCATGCTCAGCTCGCAGTCCTTCTCCAGCCGGTTCAGCGTGTTCTCAACTGTCCGGTTTACCGTCTGTTCTATTGTCGTGCACACCTCTTGGATCTGATTGACGCAACGTGTTGGCTGCCAATCCAAAAGTCACAAACAGACATAGGAACTACCAACTGATAAATTAGAGATAACCCATTCCGAAGGACACACTGCATTGTCTTATCCACATTAATGAATAACTGATACTTCTGCGACCTCCCTACCTCCAGGCTGTATTTAACTGAGAATTCGGGGCGCTGTTTCCAACGCTAACTCAATGGGGTTCATTTTAATTGTGTCCAATAGTATGAAACTGGCAATATCGGAGCGATATCGGATAACTGCAATGGGAAATTAAATCTGTCGATGTGTATAGGACGGTCAATACGCTATCACCCATTCTACTCTAACACGAACAGATAAAATTACTCTAAAATGACCCCAGAATCCAGAAGATCCTTGCCCACATGATTGTTTGTTTCGTGATATAAAAATCATGTATTGATCGCCAAATCTGACGATGATTGTCCATTATTATTCTGCTCTACTGCTCTATTCAACATGCATCTGCTCCTTCTGATTTCTACCAGGCTTTTCAATAAAGGGGGTGATGTTAGATATTAGAATACACAAACGAAAACTGGAAAGGGCCTAATAAATATCCTCTGATCTGTAAACCCTTCCCAACCAGGCATGTTGTATCCAATGAAGAATATCAACCTCCCACCACTATTCCCAACCCCCACCATCTGCCTCCAGGTCATACGATCCGTCGCAGAGGTAAAACACGGAGAAAAGAACAGTTGTGAATTTAGGAAAAACTCGGGGCTATTTTTTTCCAATCCTCTAAGGTAATCGAGCAAAGCTACAGGAAAGTACTATAACCATGAGTCTTTCAGCTAGCCCGTGACTTACCAGTAACAGAACTGTACCACTAACTCGGTAACTCGTGTTGCTCCAATTGGACTGTGGTGAATTTACCTTCATGAATGGCTCAGTAATCTGCTGCAGAGGTGGAGGACTCTGGGTCCGAATGTCTAACCTAACACTTTTTCGATGTGATTTATACTCACTGTCCCGAGTTCTCCCGGGGATCGAACAACTCATACAACGGAGCAGAAATTAATCTCCACCACGTTTTACAGCCCACAGTGTATCTTCACCGATCTAACATTTCTCTTATGAAAATCACCTCAATTTATTAATCAATCCCAATATTATAGTGCCCTGCGAATGTGTATCGCTTTGATCACTCTCCTCCTGTACCCTCACTATCTATGCCTGCCAAAATGGTCTGCAATTTCCAAAGTGGAAGCATGTCAAAGCCTCGTTAGAGTGTTGTTAGTTTATATTGTACTATTGCAGCAATACAACCTAAATCTCTATTTACCTTCCCAATGTACTTGTAGCACTGCTTGTGGATCGTCGGTGATTTATTGGTTATGACGCCAAGTTCCCTCCCTGCGTGTCAGCCATTAACCGGTCCCGCTACATTGTCTACACATTCCAGGAGTTTCCGGTATAACAATGCTCCAGCCTACAGATACACATTGAAGGATATCTCGGACCATCCCTAAATCGTCTTTTATTCGACCCAATACTAACCGCAGCACTACCAACACAATGTGGCTGCTGTATATACGGTCTACAGGATGTACAGCAGCAACTCTCTGAGGATATTTTAGCAACATTTTCCTCCTATGCGAACTCGACCCCAAATAAAAACAAGAGCAACAGAATAATGGGAACAATAACAACCCCAATTTACCCTCCAAGCTACATTTCACCGCACAGGGACATATATCGCCATTTATTCACCCTGGGAGCACCAGCATCAAAAAGCCTTCAGTGATTCAAAGAGAATGCCCGCCATCTCCTCCAGGCATCATGGAAGGGCCACTAAAAGCAACTTATCCAGAACCACCATATGTTGAGAAAAACTAAAGGGAAAATTATTCCAATTCGTAACTCCAACGCACAAATATTTTGATAACATTGCATCATTTCATTCAAATCAGTTATGAAGTTCATTAATGGTAGTCACGCAATACGAAGCACCGCATGACTGAAATTGCTATCTCGCTTCAGGTGGATTTATCCTATTGATGAAAGCCGTCTGTCTGCCTTTTTCTTATTCGTTCCTGGAATGAGGGCACTGCTGGCAAGGCCAACATTTATTGCCCATCGCTAATTGCCCTTGAGAAGGTGGTGGTGAGCAACCTTCTTGAACCGCTACAGTATTATTAACCCCGTTGCTGTTTGCTAGGACAGTTAAGACTCAACCACATTTCTGTGGGTCTGGAGTCATATATAGGCCTGACCAGGTAAGGGCGGCATATTTCCTTCCCTAAAGGACATTAGTGAACCAGATGTTTTTTTTTAATGACAATCCGATAGTGTCAATCGCCACCATTACTGATACTAGCTTTTTATTCGAGGTTTATTTAATTATCTTAATATAAATTCCCCAGCTGCTGTGGTGGGATTCTGAACTAACGTCTCTGGATCAGTAGTCCAGGCCTCTTGGAATGCTAGTCCAGTAATATTAACACTATGCTACCAGTCCCTTATCCAACATGCAAATTGGAAACTGCACGCGCAGCATCTACAGAACGTTGTTTCTGTGAGCGCTGTACATTCCTGATTAACATTGAGGGAAAATAGACCTACCTTGCTGGGATCCGGGATGTCAGCATATCAAAAACATATTTGCTCAGCCCGTGTCTCTTGCACAGCTCTTGCACTATCTGCATCATCACTCTCTGAGGAAAGACACAAACATATTCCACTGTAAATCTCAGCACATGTCCGGGCTTCAGCAAACAACATCCCATCAGAAATAAAGAAATCCTACTGTTATAGAGCTTTTCAAATCCTCAGAATGTCCCGAAGCATTTCACAATTAATTAGTTGCAGAATACAGTCACCGTTATTGTCAGGCAAACTCTGCAGCAAAGCAATATCCTGCAAATGGTATTGAGATAAATGACCAGTTAAGTTATTTTATTGGCGTTGATTAAGGAATGAATATTCGCTAACATCACTACCTTCTTCAAATAGTGCCAGATTATTTTTACTTTCACCTGAACAGGCAGACGAGGCTTCAGTTTAACTTTTGGTCCAAAAGATGATCGCTCCCACATGGCTGTACTCACCCAGCACTGCACTGGGTGTCAGCCTGCATTATGGACATAACTTCTAGAATGAGGCATGAACCGGTGACCTTCTGATTCTGAGGCGAGTGTTTAGGAATAAATGAGAGCCGCCTGTGCAATATGTGAGATATTGGTCAAAGCCAATCAGTGCCCTGCCCCGCTATCGACCTCAAAATGCTACTAAGGATCTGTAAAATTGGTATTTTATCTACAGTCAATGATTTAAAAAGACTATACTTAAACCGTGAAACAAAGCAGGCACTTCTGGAGATGCAAAACAGCTACAAAAATACTTAGATTAGGAAACACAGTTTGCTGATTCAGATCCATTATTTCGATAGAGGCATTGAACCCAATATAATCTTTTTGTTTCCTATTTCACACCCTCTTTATTTTGCTGAGAATACGGGGTTATTGGAAGATCTAACTGCTGATATAGGAGTAAAAATAGCAAAATCGGCGTTAAAACCTTTCATGCATTACATTCTGCCCCCAGGTTTCATATCTCTGAGTGTCTTTACGGGATCAATTTGTAAATTTGCTCTCGCAGTGTAGTTGCAATTGTTGCCCATCCTGGGTTGTGATGGGGGCATTAAGAGTTAGCACATCGGAGTATATTTTGAATGTGTGTGATAGTGTAAAACGGATGATCTTTCACTTCCATTGACTTCAATGAAACTAAAAATCAGGGGAGATGGACGACCTTCAGACAACGCGCTATTACACGTGTTACTGCATCGTATAAAGTCGAAATGTACCCAGAACTGGAGTTATGTGTAATCCAAAACAGGTAGATGTGGGAGGCTTCTTTCTCTGAAGGACATTATGGCACCTTTTGAGTTTATAGAACAATCTTGAGGTTGAGATAAATGACCAGTTAATCTGTCCTTTGATGGCTTTGTTACGAATTGAAGGTTAGGCGAAACTACAAGATTCATCAAATCCTGAGAGGGGATCCATTACTTCCTCCTGAACTTCAGTAACTTTCTCCATAATTTCTTTGGCTCCAGTCCAGAAATTAACATACGTTATTGTATTCAATGGCACACCTTGCTGTGGTTGGTGTTTAAATCCCGACCTTTGGATTACATGTCCTAAACTACCAGGCCGCCAATCTGTCCCATAGAGAATAGCCTGTTATTCGATGTGTGCACCCTCCATTGCGCTCCAACCATTCTTTTAAATGCGTTCCTAATCTGATACCAGAGCTCTGTTACTATACCTTTTGTTCATGTCAATCGGCAAATGCTGCCTGTGCCATCAATTTTGTCCCGGTGCACAGTGAGGATGGTGTACAGTTAGTGATATGGGGTGAAAAGTATCTCAAAACCTCATACCTTGAATATTAGGATCTGGAAATTTGCTCTGTTATCATGAAAACTATTCCAACGCTGGATTCAAATCACATTGTCAGATATTGCTACAGACAGCTATTGGCAAGTGTTAATCCATTTATTATCTACGACCTATTGAAATCCTTATGCCTATGTGTACTTCCTGTCTACCAAACCTAATTCCTGTTGTCACATTTCTGTATCAATCTTTCTCCTTTTAAAAATTGCTTTGTCCTAATTTATACTGGAAACTCCATAGCTACCTGTAACTATGCCCCACCAGTGGTGATGCTGTAGCATCTCGTGTTTGTTTCTCCCTGCTCCTGAGCTTCTCCAGCAGGGAAAAGTGCAAGAACCCTCAACAAAATCAACTTCCCAAATTACAGCAAGATTTACTGCGTAATTATAAGTTTCAATATCAAATCAAGGAATTATATCAAAATATGGACAATATGTATGACTTTAAAATGGGGAACCAGTCGCCTCTACACACCCTAATCCAATTAATGAGTTGGGTGGGACATTTTTACAGTACAATGCGCTCATTCAAAAGGAACACCTTAGTTTATGTGTGGGAGCACAGATTTGGGGCGATGTTTCTGGCGGCTCATTGTACGCATCGATTCCACATCACATCTGCCTTTTATTAATTGGTGGCAAATTCTAACTGGGCACCGTGATCAAATCACGGAATTTGGAAATCCACAAAGGGGACTCGCAGGTGAAATAAAATGAACTCCGTCTCTAGCTGTCTGTCACTCTCATGACCAGCTTCATCAGCTTTGCTCAGATAGAACTTCAGTTTAGCGCCGTGTTTTTCGGTCAAATTTTCCACCACGTTCAGTGACTGTTTACAAAGGGCCTGGCCCATCGGATCAAAGAAGACAAAGATCAGATCGGCCTGTTCACCAGCAGACAAAAAACGAGTGAAGATATCCGATATTAGGAGTGTCTGTCAATAATGCCCAATAAATGACCACAATGGATGGGTGAGTGCACTGAAAGGTGTGGGGCTGAAACCTATGACGGTAAAAACTTGTTCACAAGCTCTGCTGCTTGAGCTACTCTCAGCCGGGGTTCACTGGACGCTGCAACTTTACTGGATGGGCCCCGGTTCATGAAGGGCCAATCAGCGACTGACTCCCATAGTTCATCACTGGATATTGACTCCTTGCACGTGCGGGTAAGGTGAGGGGAAAGAATGGGCTCCATTGTATCAGACTGCAACAAAGAAATGCCAGCCCATGCACAGTGTCTTGGTTCAAATATGGAGAGTCACTAATCACACCAGGTACCAGAGGTCACCCACGCCGGTAGAACAGAACCTGGGAAGAGTTATTCTCCAGAATGTAGAAAACAGCAAATAAGGGAAACAAAGAAGGCACAGATCATGAAGTGGGTGATAGTGAAGTGGTTGCGGTACAGGACTAGAAACCCAGAGGTTCTGAATTGAAATCTCACCATGGTGAGTTGTTAAACAGAATGAAATAATTTTCTGCCTCACAAATGATCATGGCGGCTGCTGGATTTATATAACAAACATTCACTAACCTCACTTCAGATTAGGGAACTTGCCATGCCTATCGGGTTTGGACTACATCTGACTCCAGTCCCACAATATGTGGTAAGACAGGCTCTGCTATAATCCAGGACACTCTGAGTGACCAGCCATCGTATTCTTTATTGGGAGATGAGGGGTAGTCTGTCGTTGGTCGGCAGTGCGCTTCCAACTTCATTTCACAGGCCCTGCAGAACAATGTAGGCTCACCACCGGCTGAGCAATCAGCAGACCGTCTACCGGCGAGCGGTGTTGGTAGCCGGTGTAGAATCCTGAGTGGATGTGTATTATGAGGAGTGAGTCTGATTGCAAACCAGGCAAACAGAAACACTACCTGAGTGGATTTTCAAATTCAGAAATCATGAAATGTAATATTACCAACAGACGCTTAACAAGTTCATTAAAATGTCGCCTCGCCTCCCACATCCTGTCGCATTGGATTTCCGTGGCCCATCACTACCATCTTCAGTGAACTACCTTGTTTCCTGATTCTCCAGGGTCAGTGGGCTAGGAATTCAACTCGGGCGGTGGCACAAAGCGAGCGGTATCGGATCGGCCGCCCGTTATATGCAGCGCCTGATATTCAGTTGACGGCATTCGAACTGAATATCAGGCACCGCGTACAACGGGCAGCCGATCCGATACCGCTCGTGTTTCACCACCACCCGAGCCGAATTTCTAGGCCATTATGTTTGAAGGCTTGGTTAAACTCTCGGGCCTAGAAATTCAGTATAGCCACTTTTGGGGCGGTAAAGCCGGGCGGCCACTAAAGTTTGCGCCCGGCGCAAAGTCGCGCCCCCTTCACCGATATTCAGTCGCATCGCCCCAAGAGGTTGCTGCTGCGCAAAAACAGGCAATGCACGACTATCTTTAGGCGCTAAGCCGGCGGTGCTGAGCGATAGCCCCGAGGCTGGGCGCAGCGCAGGTGCGGCGAGTTCTTGATTGACGGCAGACACTCTGGCGCCGGTCAGCTCTTAAAGGGGGAGGGTGGATTTGTTTGCCTGCCACGCCCTGCACACTGCAGCCCTCAACCTAGGCCTGACCACTTCAGCTTCACCTGTGCAATGCCCAGGACTATGGAGAAGGCCAGGGAGAGAGCGCAGCGCTTCAGCGACGGTGACCTGAGGGTGCTGGTTGGCGGAGTGGAGTGCAGGCGCCATGTTTTGTTCCCAGAAGGTGGCAAGAGGCCGCTTCCCAGCGCCTACCGGAAAGCCCGGAGGGAGGTGTCCAACAGGGTGTCTTCCAACAGCGTGGTTGCCAGGACTCCTGTGCAATGCCGGAAGAAGTTCAACGACCTCACTCGGGTTGTCAGGGTGAGTACCCTTTCCAGTGTCCTCCTCATCCCTGCATGTGCACCTCACATTATGGGCAAAGGGACCTGAAAGCCCTAATGGCCAGCCCTCATCCAGCAGCTATGGGACTGGCATGAAAATCAATTGCACATTCAGCACTTTACACACTGTCCAAGCTATTCGACCATGGGAGGCATTGCAGACAAGATCAGGGCTACACACTGTCCAAGCTATTCGACCATGGGAGGCAGTGCAGACAAGATCAGGGCTACACACTGTACTAGCTATTCGACCATGGGAGGCAGTGCAGACAAGATCAGGGCTTCAGACTGTACTTAGAGGCCGTCCTTTCTCTTGCAGGCCAAGGTTGCGCACAACCAGCGCAACCGAACTGAGACCGGGGGAGGCCGTCCTGACCTCAAAGAGCTCTCCGACCTTGACCAGCATGTGGAGCGCATTATGGGAGGCCGGCTGATTGGCCCCGTCGCCAGTGGAGATGCCGGCCCTGTTCTGGGCACCAATGGTAAGGGCATCACCTTTGGACCTCTCTTGTTCCACTTGCGCATCAGATCAGCATCCTTTGCCACTGTCCGACCAATGCGGTGAATGGCACCACTCATGCCTCCCTCGCTGCTGCCCTGTCCTCACTCTAAAGCTACCCTTGTGCCTTCCTGCTTTCAGATGGTGAATCGCCAGGTGAGGAGGCAGGCCCTCAAGCTGCCACTGTCAGCCCTTCAGAAGACGAGGAGGAGGAAGAGGAAGCCGGCCCATCAGTGCCACCCTCAGCCGCGCCAGCCCATGGCGATGTAGGGGACACGTCTTCCCTGGAGGGTAGCTGGGGGGAAGGGTCGGAGGAGAGTGAAACTCCGGCGCCCAGCGGCCTGCAGCAACGCGGGAGAGGTGGGGAAGCTCGGCGGACTTCTCCCCAGAGGGTGAGTGCGGCCTCCAGTACTGCGACGGTGAGCGCAGAGGAGGTGCGCCTCCTAGAGGAAATGGCCATCCAGGCTGAGCGCAGGCACACTGAGCTCATGGCTGCAGTGGCAAGGATGCCTGACTCCATAGAGTCACTGTCAAGGAGTGTGCAGGAATTCGGGGCAGCACAGGCCAGGAGTCTGCAACAATTCAGTGCAGCACAGGCCAGGAGTCTGCAACAAATCAATGCAGCACAGGCCTGGAGTCTGCAGGACATCGCGGCAGCACAGGCCAGGAGTCAGCAGGACTTCGCGGCAGCACAGTCGGCTTCTAGCCAAGTGCTCAGTCGTGCCATCCATTCACTGGCTGGTGTCATTCGGACGCAGACCAGGGCCACACGTGCACTAACTGCTGCCACCCTCGCTGGATCAGCCAGGCATCGCCAGGGCACTCGCTGCGCAGCAGCAGCCCAGCAGTCTGTCCTTCAGCTGTTTGCTGCACATGCTGCAGTGCTGGCCCGTGCGAGTGCCAATGTGTCAGGCGACCAGCGAGCACCTGCGATCTGCCAGGTTGCCACCATTCCTGCAGCCGACACTGCCACTCCGCCATTGCAGCTGCCACGAGCTGCTGGACAGACTGCTGCCACCCAGCCAGAGTTGGAGCAGTCAGCAGCCGGCCACTCCAAGGCCAGAGCTGGTGCAGGCCGTCCCCCAAGGGCATCTGCCGTCTCGCCATCTGCCCCTGAGCAGCCTTCCCCCAGCCTTGCTGCAGCCACTGGGCTCCCATTGAGGAGGAGCAGCAGGGCGGGCAGGGGCCAGGCAAGGATGCGCAAGGCATCGCCCTCGCAGGGCAAAAAGTAGAGGTATGCACAAATGCCTGGTGCTTGTTGTAAGGCTGACAGTGGTGCAGTTGTTTTTGTGTAAGGCCGAGACTGGAGTCTTTCTTTCTTTGTGTAAGGCCGAGACTGGTGTCTTTCTTTCTTTTTGTAAGGCCGAGACTGGTAGTTTTGTGTTTTTGGATGAGGCTTCTCCACATGAGCATGTAATGTGGGAAGGGCAGAGGTTTTCAATAAATTATTGTTGTTAAATTGCAGTGTGCATGGTTTTTTGGTTAAGTCCTGGTTGCCCTGCTCGGCTGAGGGCTTGTGGAGCGGCTACATTCATCTGCTGACATTGGCACAAGCCAATCCCTGAGAGGGGGCCTAGAACTGACATTCAATAAGCCAGCGACGGGCGGCCCTTGCATTTTGTGCCTCCCTCCTGTGCTGGTCCTCCTCCTCCTCCTCCTGCTCCTCCTCCTCAGGTGGTCCTCCAATCTGTGCTGGCAGTGGCTGAGTCCTGCGGATAGCCAGGTTGTGCAGCATGCAGCAAACGACCACGAAATGGGAGACTCGCACTGGCGAATACTGGAGGGCTCCACTGGAACGATCCAGACAGCGGAACCGTTGCTTCAGGACGCCGATTGTTTGTTCGATGATGTTCCTGGTCACTTGATGGCTCTCGTTGTATCCCTCTTCAGCAGGGGTGCTGGGCGCACGGAGCGGTGTCATCAGCCAGGTACACAAATGATAGCCTTTGTCCCCGATAAGCCATCCTCGTGGGTGAGGCTGTGCCTGGAACATGTCTGCCACAGAAGTCTGTCGCAGGATGAAGGCATCGTGGCTGCTGCCTGGAAAGCGGGCATTGCCAGCTAGGATGAGCTGCCTGTGGTCACACCAGCTGGACGTTCAGCGAATGGTAGCCCTTCCGGTTGCGGTAATCCTCGGCATTCTCCAGAGGTGCCTGCAAAGCCACATGCGTGCAGTCAATGGCGCCCTGCACCATGGGGAAGCCCGCGAATGCTGCAAAGCCCATTGCACGCTGTTGCTGCTTGGCAAGGGCCATGGAGAAGGAGATGAACTGACGTCTCCTTTTGAAAAGGACATTGGTCACCTGCTGGATGCAGCAATGCATGGCGAACTGGGAGATGTTGCAATGTCCCCAGTAGCGGATTGGAAGGAGCCGGTGGCATAGAAGTTCAGAGCCACCATCACCTTCACTGCCACCGACAGAGACGCCCTGCTCCTCAGCTGTGGCTGCAGATCACCGCCAAGCAGCTGGCAGATCTCTGTGACCACGTCCCTTCTGAATCGCAGCCTCCGAACACACTGCTCCTCAGACATGTTGAGATAGGAGAACTGCTGGCGGTATACCCTGTGTGGGTAAGGCCTCCTTTGCCGACGCCTGTTGCCCCCTCTCCGTCTAGCCAGGGCTGCCACTCTCTCACGGCGTCTGTGAGCCCTTTGGATGTAATTGAGAAAGCCAGCGTTGACACCCATTGCAGCCCACATAATATGTTGGCAAACAATGAGATGTCAATGAAGGCAAAGACTAGTGGAAAGCTGTGGCCTGAAGCCAGAGGTACCTGTCCGAGTGTTGGGCCAAAGCAGAAAGCTATCTACCTTGGTCTCTCTCCAAAGATCCGTTTTACAAGAAGGTGTGCTGCGAAATGGCAGCCTTTTATATTGCAGGAGGAATGCCCTTTAATTTGCGTCCCCCACGCCCCACATCGGCTGAGCACCGTTGCACTCTAACAGTCGCTAGGGGCGCCAGGCGCACAATGGGGTGTCGCCACTGAAGTTCCGGTTGGGGGCGCACAAAGGGCGTTGAACGAGGAAATGACGTCATGATCTGCGCGCGCAGCTGAGCGCGTGCAAAGACTTTGCGCCGCCGCTAAATCTCGAGTGAAGTTGGGGTGAGGCGCAGTTCACGCTGCGCCCAGGCGCTACCCGCCTAGTGCCCGACATCTACTCCTCCTAAGGCGCTAGCGGCTGGCGCAACCAACTGAATTTCTAGGCCACGGTGTCTAATGAAATCGCAAAACTACAATCCAGGAATAAACTTTCCATGTACAGTCTCAAACTAACTATAACAAATATCTATTAATCTATTAATGTAGCTCAGTCCTCTGTCAAAAACAACAACTAGTTAAGATCAAACTCTAATAAAAATATAGCTAATCCTTAGAGGTGCTGCCTTATTCATTAACTAGTTATATTCAAACCCCTTGTTAGCCAGTTAGTGCCACTAACTACCGATCCTCTAGTTAATGTTCAACCTCTTCATTGTGCGATCACAACTCTGGCGAAGCCCTGGTTCACTCAGATAAGTGTGGATGAGGAATGATGTTCGATCCATCGAGCAGATCAATCCACTGGAACCCACAATCCCATCACCACCTCCAGCTGCTACTTGAACTGTTCAACAGTCTTCCGCCCAACCCGAACCCAGAATATCAATTCGGTGATCAGTCAGCACAAGTATGAAGCATTAACACATGGTCCAAGCTCTGGTCCTTGAATGCTCCGTGCCCTTAAACCTGCTTAAGATAACCCTTGTTTACCACCCCTCGTACCTTGCCTAACTTCACAGGTCCACATCTTAGAGGCGACCTGAGAGTTATATAAAATAATGTACGCCATGTATAGAATGTCTATTCTGAGGTTATTTGAGTTTGAGAGGATGAAGCGGGCCAGGGGACAAGCATTTAAAATACACGAACGTAGGAATAGTCTGGATGCTCGGCTTTCCCAGAGAGCAGTGAGTGTTTGGATTGCGTTGCCAGTTTGTGCGGTATGTGCTGACTCTCTGCATCACTTCAGCAGCGAGCGGGACTGGTGTTGGATGGGCCAGAGATCGCCTCATATTAAATGTGAATGATTTAACTATTAACGTGCGCGTGGCCGCTGTGGACTGGTTTCGATCGCCTGAGCATGTCGGAGAGGATTTTCCCCCGTTATTGGCCCTGTTTCTTTCCTACTATTTTACCGCTCCCAGGAGATCACATGGAGGTAGAAAGCTCTGATGCTACAAGCCTGTGGGAAAAGGATTGCTGGGCCAGCTGGTCTTTTCCTATCTTTATATGTTCCTGCACCGCCATTAAGTTTTAACAGTGTGACTTAACGCTGCACTTTCCTCGTGGCCAAGCTCTCTGACACTGGATCGCGGCCTAGCGGCCTCCCACAATCCCGCTCGCAGGAGTGGAAGGGACCTTTGTACATGAGTGACCCGAAATAAGTTCAATACCCATGGTCAGTCCTGACTGGAGCACTTCACAGCTGCAGCATTAGAGCCTGAAACGTCATGTTGATTCGCCGTTGTAGCTCAGTTCTCTGTTTGTTTGTTTGCTGCTCCACAGTGCTCAGTGTACCGCTCTCCTCAGTCATATCACCATTCGTTAAATGCTCACTGTTTAATCTGTCCTGCACAATCCGAGAGCAGCTTTGTGTTATATGCTTATCAAAGGAAGCCTTGCATTGATAAGGCGCCTTTCAACAGCTCAGGATATCACGAAGCAATTTACAGCCAATTCAGTACTTTTGAGAACAACAAATACTGCACATGCTGGAAATTTGCAATAAAAACAGAAAATGATGGAGATACTCAGCAGGTCAGGCAGCAACTGTGAAGAGAGAAACAGAGTTAACGTTTCAGGTCGATGACCCTTCGTCAGAACTGAGAAAAAACTGGAAAAGGAACAGATTTTTAAGCAAACGTAGGGGCTGGGAAAGGGGGGGGTGGAAAGAACAAAAGGGAAGACCTGTGATAAGATAGAAGGCAGGAGAGGTTAAGAGATATTAAGAGATATTCAAGACAAAAGGAGATAGTAATTGGACAGGGTAAGCTACAAAGGAATGCTCTAGATGAAGTGTAAATTGCGCTGGCAGAATGAAAGACAGCTGCCATGTGGGGGAGAGGAGAACAAGACACAGGCAAAATGTGTCGATAAAATATATATTTGATAGGGGCCGAGGTTATGATCTGAAATTATTTAACTCTATCTTGAGTCCAGAAGGCTGTAAAGTGCCTAATCGAAAGATGAGATGCTGTTCCTCGAGCTTACACTGAGCTTCAGTGGAACAGTGCAAGATGCCGAGGATGGTGAGGTCTGATTGGGAGTGGAGCGGTGAATTAAAGTGACTGAAGCTCGGTGCCCCCATATGGACTGAACGGAGCTGTTCGGCAAAGTGGTCACCCAATCTGCGTTTGCTCAGCCCAAAGTAGAGGAGACTGCATCGTGTGCAGCGAATACAGTATACAAAATTGCAAGAAGTACAAGTAAATTTCTGTTTCACCTGGAAGGGGTGGTGGGGCCCTGGGCAGTGGGAAGGGTGGATGTATAAGGACATGTGTTGCATCTTCTGCGCTTGCATGGGAAGGTGCCGAGCAAAGGGGAACAGGTGTTGGGGATGATAGAGGAGTGGACCAGGGTGTCGCTGTGGGAGCTGTCCCTACCTTATGCTGAAAGGAAAGGTGAGGGGAAGATGTGATTGGTGGTGTGATCACGCTGGATGTGGCGGAAATGACACAAGATGACCTGTTGAATGTGCAGACTGGTGGGAGGACAAGGGAAATCTATCATAGTTCCGGGATGGAGGGGCAGGGGTGAGGGCAGAGGTGCAGGAGATAGAACGGTCAAGGTCAAGGGCCGTGTCAACCACAGTAGAGGGAAATCCGCAGTTGAGCAAATAAGGAAGAAGTGTCAGAAGCACTGGTATGGAAGGTGCCATTGTCAGAGCAGATGCGGCGGAGATGGAAAAACTGTGATGTTGGAATAGAGGTCTTACAGGAAGCGGGGTGGGAAGAGGTGTAGTCCAGGTAGCTGTCGGAGTCAGTGGGCTTGCAGTGATTGTTGGTCAATAGCCTATCCCCAGAGATGTAGACGGAGAAGTTGAGGAAGGAAAGGGAAGAGTCAGACATGGATCATGTGAAGGTGAGGGAAGTCTGGAAATTGGAAGCGAAGTGAATGAAATTACCTTGTTCAGGGCGAGAGCAGGAAACGGCACCGATGCAGTCATCGATGTGCCAGAAAAGGAGGTGAGGCAGGGGACCTGAGTAGGACTGGAACAAAGATTGATCCACATACCCCACGAAAAGGCAGGCATAGCTAGGACCCATGCGGGTTCCCATACTGACACCTTTGATTTGGATGAAGTGAGTGGATACAAAGGAGAAATTGTTCAATCTGAGAACAAGTTCAGCCAGGCAGAGGAGGGCGCTGGTGGATGGGGACTGGTTGGACCTCTGTTCAAGGAATAAGTGGAGTGTAGAGGGATTGTACGTCCATAGTGAAAAGGAGGCAGTTGGGGACAGGAAACTGTTCGGTTGTGGGATCATGGTCCAGGCGGAGTAGGAGCAGGTGTCGGAGAGTTGGCGTTCAGCTTCCGCTAGTTTCCACTTTCCTGGCCCCTACCTTCTCCTTCACTATGGACGTCTTTCATTCTGCCAGCGCAATTTACACTTCATCTAGAGCCTTCCTTTGTTTCTTAACCTGTCCCGTAACCTATCTCCTTTTGCCTTGAATATCTCTTAATGTCTCTTAAACTCTCCTGCCTTCCATTCTATCACATTCATTCCCTTTTGTTCTTTCATCTCCCCATTTCCCAGCCCCTACGCTTGCTTAAAAATCTGTTCCATGTCCTGCTTTTTTCCAATTCTGACAAAAGGACAACGGCCTGAAATGTTAACTCTTTTTCTGTCTTTACAGATGCTGCCTGGCCTGCTGAGTATTTCCAGCATTTTCTGTTTTTATTTCAGTACTTTTGAGGTGCAGTCACAGTTGTAGTGCAATACATGTGGTAGCCAATTTGGGCACATCATACTCCCACAATGTAATATTCAACAGAGAATCTGTTTCAATGTTGTTATTCGTGGATAATTATTGGTGAGGTCGCCGGGGACATTTCCACTGCTCGACTACTCAATAGTACCATGGGGTTTTTTACGTCCACCCAAGAGTTCAGAGAAGGCATCGATTTAACGTCTCGTCGGGATGTCTCCGGCAACCTAGATTGTTTATTCAAATCACCTTCTCATGACTACTTTGATGGGCAGTAACTGGCAACATCATTGAATGAAGTTTAAAAATGTCAACGGTTATGAATAGATTAGATAGGTGGTTGAACCCACGACATCTTCCACATGGGGCAGCAGGCGCATGGGAAAGCCACCTCCTCCAAGTTCCCCCAAGTCACACACGATCCTGACTTAGAAGTATATCGCCGATCCATCATCATCGCTGGGTTAAAATCCTGGAACCTCCTCCCTAACAGCACTGTGGGAGTAACTTCAACACACGGATGGCAGCGGTTCAATAAGGCACCTCAGCACCACATTCTCAAGGGTAATTAGCGATGGGAAATAAATGCTGGCCTTGCCAGCGACGCCCACATTCAATAAACAAATACAACAAGTAAAGTGGGATAAAGTGATATGGGAACCCGGTGGGCACATGTAATTAGGAGCTATTTATCAACTTTATGGAATGGTTGGGCCTATTGCATGTTGTAACTTCTATGCAATTCTGACTTAGGAGATCCAGTTTTTTGGGGGGCACTTGTTGCTCACTTTCAATTAGCAATTTGGTTCCCTCAAACATTCTTTGAACTTGAGCTATCACAGCTATCAAGGGGAACACAGGGAACACGAATAAGGACACTTAGGAGAGAGTAAGCACGAGGAACAAGTGAAACCAAAATAATAGAAAAAAATAATTGCAGAGAAAAGGACAGAGAAAAAAATATAGAAAGCAAGAAAATAGAACTCAGGAAACTAAGGTCATTTAAATTTAAGACTGACTGTTTGAATAATGTTAGAGTAGGTTTGCCACCACTAATGTAAGCCTAGAGTCACCACCAACAATGTTAGAGTAGGGTCACCTCAAGTCATGTTAGAGTAGGGTCACCACCAATAATGTTAGCGTAGGGTCACCACAATTAATGTTAGAGTAGAGTCAACAATAATAATGTTAGAGTAGATTCACCACCAGTAATGTTAGTGTGGGATCACCAATACAAATGTTAGAGAAGAGTCACCACCAGCAATGTTAGAGTAGGGTCACCAACAATAATGTTACAGGAGAGTCACCACCAATAATGTTAGAGTAGGGTCACTACCAGATATGTTAGAGTACAGTCACCACCAATAATGTTAGTACAGGTTAACCAAAATTAATGTTAGGATAGAGTCAGCACCAGCAATGTTGAGTAGGGTCACCAGCAGAAATGTTAGTGTAGAGTCACCACCAATAATGTTAGAGTAGATTCACCACCAGCAATGTTAGTGTAGGGTCACCAACAGTAAGGTTACAGTAGAGTCACCACCAATAATGTTAGAGTAGAGTCACCACCAGTAATGTTAGAGTAGAGTATCCACCATTAACGTTAGAGTAGGGTCACCATCAGTAATGTTAGAATAGAGTCATCACCAGTAATGTTAGAATAGAGTCACCACCATTAATGTTAGAGTAGGGTCACCACCATTATTGTTAGAGTAGAGTCACCACCAGTAATTTTAGAGTAGACTCACCACCAGTGATGTTAGATTCGGGTCACCACCATTAATGTTAGAGTAGAGTCACCACCAGTAATGTTTGAGTAGGTTCACCACCAGTAATGTTAGAGTAGAGACACCACCAGTAATGTTAGAGTAGAGTCACCACCAGTAATGTTAGCGTAGAGATACCACCAGTAATGTTCGGGTTGGGTCACCAACAGTAATGTTATAGTAGGATCACCAACAGTAATGTTATAGTAGGATCACTACCAGTAATGTTATGGTAGAGTCACCATCAGCAATGTTAGAGCAGAGTATCCACCATTAATCTTAGATTATAGACTGCAGCAGTAATGTTAGAGTAGGGTCACTACAAATAATGTTAGAGTAGGGTCACCACCAGTAATGTTAGAGTAAAGTCACCGTCAGCAACGTTAGAGTAGAGTATCCACCATTAATCTTCGATTAATGTTAGAGTAGGGTCACTACAAATAATGTTAGATTAGCGTCACCACCAGTAATGTTAGAGTAGAGTCACCACCAGTAATGTTAGAGTAGGTACACCACCAGCAATACTGCAGTAGGGTCACCACGAGTAATGTTAGGGTATCGTCACCTCCATTCATGTTAGAGAAGAGTCACCACCAGCAATCTTAGAGTAGGATCACCACCAGTACGGTTAGAGTAGGATCACCACCAGCAATCTTAGAGTAGGATCACCAACAGTACGGTTAGAGTAGGATCACCACCAGTTATGTTGGAATACAGTCACCACCAATAATGTTAGTGTAGGTTCACCACAATTAATGTTAGAGTAGAGTCACCACCAGTAATTTTGAGTAGGGTCAGCACCAGGAATATAAGTGAAGGGTCACCAACAGTAATGTTAGTGTAGTGTATGTACCTTTAAGAGAGAACTACTTTTACAACTCCTGTATACAGTAGTACCGGCAGTGACCACACCTGTATATAAGCCTTGAGCATGCCTCTGTACTGTCAGTCTTGAGACTACCTTACTCCAGTAAACACCTGTTGATTGTTAAGTTACAACCTCCGTGTAGTTATTGGAAAACATCATACTTTAAGAATCACGGATTCAACAGTGGCGACGAGGTCGATTCGAATCAACCTGCAACTCTGCATTTCACGTCAAGGATCCGCTCCGGGAGGGTGGTGGAAGCATGTTGAGGCCAGAAGCACGAGCGTCGACCACGAGCAACCGCCCAGTCATCCGGCAGAGAGTGAACGTCGCAGGGGAGGCTGTTGAGAGCCGGGCTTGGTTCCCCAGCCACGATGATCCAGCAACAGACTGGCAACAGGTACAGCACAGACCCTTCCTGGACAGCGGCGGCAGGAGCCGACCGATGGCAGAGAAAAAGCCGAGCAGCGTCGACGGGATAAGAGAGAGGGTGAAGCGCACAGGGCACAGCCGGGTGTTGAAAACCGAGCAGCATCAAGGAAAAACAAAACAGAGAGAGAGAGGGTAAAGCAGCAGCCGGGTTCAGGACCGAGCGATGGCAACGGGAAAGGCACACAGGAGAATGCGAAGAGCACAGCCAGGGCTCAAGGGCTGAACCACGTCCGCAGGGAGAAGAAGGGAGAGCACGGGAGACGCCATTGAGCCGCGGAGAAGAAGGGAGAGCATGGGAGATTCCATTTTAGAAGCCGCAGCGGAGAAGAAGCGCGAGCGCGGGAAGAAAGGAAAGCACGGGAGATGCCATTTTAGACAGTTAAATCAAACTCAGGGATGCCGAAGAGTGGCAGTATCATTGCGTTCGGCAATGAAGTCGAAGATTGGGCGACATATGTGGAACGCATTGAGGTGTACTGCAGGGCGAATGAAGTGGCAGATGCTAAGAAAGCACTGGTTTTGTTAAATTCCATGGATGCAAAAACTAATGGCTTACTGCAAAACCTAATAACCACAGAGAAGCCAGTGGATAAGAATTTCGAAAACATAGTGGAAATCCTACAGGACCACTTAAACCCCACACCGCTGCTGATAGCAGAAAGATTTAAGTTCCACAAAAGGAACCAGCATAAAGACGAAAGTAATGCTGAGTACTTAACGGAACTGCGCAAGCTATCGAAACACTGCCAGTTTGGAGTGGGACTAGCAGCTACGTTAAGGGACAAGTTTGTGTGTGGGCTTCAAAGTGAAGGAACCCAGAAACGGCTTCTATCAGAAAAGGATCTTACGCTGGACAAGGCTTTCAGCATGGCAGTATCACACGAAGCAGCCGCACGGGGTGCTGCAGAGATACAATGGAGACCACAAGAATATGCACCAATGAAATGTCATATGGAGCAGGGAAGTGTTATCGCTGCAGCAGAACAACACACGACCAGAAGGATTGTTGGTTCAAGGGCCAAGTGTGCAGACAGTGTGGAAAAGCAGGACACATAGCAAGAGTCTGCAGGTCAGGGAAGAAAACCAGCAGCAAGAAATCTCCACAGGAGAAGTACAAAAAGGTACATAAGGTGATGGACAGTAGTTCAGACGAACAGAAAAGTGATACAGACTCCGGAAGCAAGGAGCTGGGTTGTCTGAAACTACATAAGGTAATCAAAATGGAGGATCACCAGACTATCTGGGTCACACTCAAGATAGACGGAGTCCAAGTGAAAATGGAATTGGACACTGGATCAGCCCTAACAGTCATAAACCAAAGGGACTACAAGCGGCTATTTTCACATATACCCTTGAAAGCTACAGAGATTGTCTTGAAGACGTACACGGGGCAAAAAGTCGACCCCAAAGGAAAAATAAGGGTGAAAGTGTTATACAAAGGCCAGGAAATACCTAAAATGGACCTATATGTATTGCCACATGGAGGACCACCACTGTTAGGACGTGAATGGATCCGGAAGATACAATTAGATTGGCATTCCATACAGGCACTGAAGGTTGAGGACAAAAAGGATGACGACGTCACACCTGGCCGACTGTCAAAAAATGCTAACTGACGCACAAGAAGTGTTCCAGGAGGGACTCAGAACACTAAAAGGCATAACAGCAACGATTAAAATAGAGGAAAAGGCAAGCCCAAAGTTTTTTAAGGCCAGACCGGTGCCTTATGCGATCCGACCAGCCGACGAAGCAGAGCTGGAAGGGTTGGAACATTCAGGAGTACTGTCGAAAGTAGACTGGAGCGAGTGGGCTACACCCATCGTTCCTGTAATGAAGAGGTAGTTGAGTAATACGCCTGTGGAACCAAAGAAAGTCCGCATCTGTGGGGATTTTAAGGTGACAGTGAACCCAGTCCTTCACACGTAACAATATCCGCTTCCACAGATTGAGGATATTTTCGCCTCGCTATCTGGAGATAATCGCTTCACCAAAATTAATCTGGCCCAGGCATACTTGCAAATGGAGGTAGAAGAAGCCTCGAAACAATACCTCACGATCAACACTCATAAAGGTCTCTACCAATACAACCGGCTGGTGTTTGGGGTAGCATCTGCTCTGGCTATTTGGCAAAGGGCAATGGATCAAGTCCTGCAAGGGATTCCAGGGACCCAGGCCTAGAAATTCAGTGCCCTTAGCACCGATTTTGCGGCGCTAGAGGGCCTAGCGCTGCAATTGGTGCCGGTTCCTAAATTGCCTGGGGCCCTTCCGCGGCGGTAGACCGGTAGCGCTGCGCCGGCACCGATGACGTCATCGGTGTGAGCAGCGTCCCGGTTGCCGTGGTAACCCGGCCCCAAGTAAAAATTCAGTTGCGACCGCCTCGCCAGTGGCAGCCGCAACTAAGACTCCGGCAAACGAGTGTTGCCGGAGTCTGCGCCAGCGCTTTAAGGAGGCGCGGTGGCCGGCCGCTTTCCCGCCAGCCGCCTGCCCGCAGCTCCCTCCCCGGACTTCTCTCTCTCCCCCCCCGCTCCCCCCCGGAACAGATGCAAGCCCGGCACTTGTCTGAGGTGCCGGGATCATTTTTGAAGAGATTTGCGTGGGCCGCGGCCGGTTGCAGGCAGCTCCTCCTTAACGGAAGGAGGAGGCCTGCACTTCCCGAGCCTGCCGCACCGCAGCGGGCGCCGCAGCGCCGGAATAGCGCCGCAATGCGGCGCGTTGCGCCAGTTTTCAGGCGCTAAAACCCTTCAGTAGCGCCGGCAGCCGTTTGGGCGCGGCGCTACTGAATTTTTGGCACGCGCAAAGGGACTTAGCGCCGGCGCTAACTTCCGGTGCTAAAGCCCTGGCGCAGCGCAAACTCAATTTCTAGGCCCCAGTGTTATTTGGACGACATCCTGGTCACGGGCGAAACTAATAGTGATCACCTCGCCAACCTGGAGAAGGTGCTCACTAGGTTAAAGGAATATGGGCTATGAGCTAATCGCCACAAGTGCGAGTTTTTCCAGAAGCAGATCTCGTATTGTGGCCACGTTATTGATGAAGAGCCATTACATAAGTCCCCTGAAAAGATTGAGGCAGTAGTCAAGGCTCCAGCATCGGAAAATGTGTCACAACTGAGGTCGTTCCTCGGGCTGGTGAACTACTACCATAAGTTCTTACCAAATTTGTCTACAGTATTACACCCACTGAACACCCTACTGCAAACGGGGGTACCATGGAAGTGGAATGATAAATGTAAACGAGCTTTCCAGAAGTGCAAAGAATTGATCACATCAAAAGAGGTGTTGGCCCATTTCAACCCAGCACTACCAATTCGGTTGGCATGTGATGCATCACCCTATGGTATTGGAGCGGTGCTGTTGCACAAATTCCCAGATGGGTTGGGGAGGCAAGTAACCGTTGCGTCTCGGTCACTAACCTCAGCCGAGCGTAACTACACCCAGATTGACAGGGATGCCCTCAGCCTAGTATGGGGAGTAAATTAATTCAACCACTATCTGCATGGGCAGAAGTTCACCTTGCTGACTGACCACCAACCACTTGTCTCCATCTTTAATCCAAAGAAGGGCGCTCTGGTGATGACTGCACAACGGTTACAAAGATTGTCCCGTTTTCTAGGGGTGAACCAATATGAAATAAAATATAAAGGCACGAAACAGCATGGAAATGCTGATGGGCTATCACGCCTGCCACTGCCTACTGTGGAGGAAGCACCAGCAGTGGACTCGATCGAGATATTTTATTCGTCAATAATTGAACGATTGCCAGTAACTAACGCGGATATAGAGAAGGAGACCCGCAATGATCCAACACTGTCTCGGGTATATGATTTGATGGTGAGGGGATGGCCAACACATGGCGACTCACTGTTGCCAGCATTCTCATCCAGAAGAGAACAGCTCTCAGTATGCCAGGGGACAGTGATGTGTGGATCCTGAGTGGTAATTCCACCCAAGTTAAGGGAAAGAGTGCTCAATGAGCTTCATGAAGGTCATCTGGGAGGGGTGAAAATGATAAGCCTTGCTAGGGCTTATGTGTGGTGGCCGGGGATTGATCAACAAATCGAGGACCTAACCAAGAGCTGCTCAGGATGCCAGAAGGTCCAAAATGCACCACCACATGCCCCTCTACACCCATGGGAGTGGCCCTCCTCTCCATGGCAAAGGGTGCATATTGATTTTGCTGGTCCATTCATGGACTCAATGGTCTTAATAGCAGTGGATGTGCACTCGAAATGGCCTGAGGTGATAAAAATATCCTCAACCACTACAGAGAAAATGATTGCAGTCCTACGGACCATATTTGCCAGGAACGGCCTGCCAGAGCAGATTTGCTCTGATAATGGACCACAGTTTGTGCCCGAAGAGTTTCGGAAATTTATGAGAAGGAATGGGGTAAGGCATTACACATCCGCCCCGTATCATCCAGCCACAAATGGATTGGCTGAGAGGTTCGTACAAACCTTTAAAAAGGCGATAAAGGCCATGTGCAATGATGAAATTCCACTACAGCATAAGGTGGACAATTTCTTGTTAGCCTACAGAAATGCGACACATGCAGTTACCAATCAGACCCCGGCCATGATGTTCTTTAACCGAATGTTGAGATCTCGTCTGGATTTGCTCAGACCAACTGCGCGAAGAAATGTTGAGGATAAACAACTCCAGCACATCAATGAGAAGCCAACAAGGAGCTTCAATGTAGGACAACCAGTCTTGGCCCGTGACTACCGAACAGAGAAATGGCAACCCGGAACGATATGCAAACGGCAGGGGCCATTAATGTACACAGTGGATGTCAGGGAGAACATTGTGAGATGCCACGTCGACCAGATCTTAGCGTCACAGGAACGAGTCAACCCCATGTCTCGCGTACCTGGGGATGAAACCGACATACCGGTAGCATCTACCTCAGAAACAGTAGCAGTGGAAACTGATGAACTAACCGACGAATTGCCTCCGCACCAAGAACAAGAACCTCAGGAAAGGCGCTATCCAGAAAGGATCAGGAAGCTGCCCCAAAAACTAAATCTATAAATGGACTATTTCTGTTTAATGTGCATGTTAAAGTGTTAATTGTTATATGAACATTATGGGTACTGCTAGTGTAAAAGGGGAGGAATTGTAGTGTATGTACCTTTAAGAGAGAACTACTTTTACAGCTCCTGTATACTGTAGTATCGGCAGTGACCACACCTGAATATAAGCCTTGAGCATGCCTCTGCACTGTCAGTCTTGAGACTACCCTACTCCAGTAAACAGCTGTTGATTGTTAAGTTACAGCCTCCGTGTAGTTATTGGAAAACATCATACTTTAAGAATCACGGATTCAACAGTTAGAGAAAAGTCAACACCAGTATTGTTAGCGAAGGTTCACCACCAGTAATACTGGTGTAGGGTCACCTCGATAAATGTTACAGTAGGGTCACCAGCAATAATGTTACATTAGAGTCACCACCAGTAATGTTATAGTAGATTCATCACCAGTAATGTTAGAGTGGATACACCACAAGATATTGGAGAGTAGGGTCACCACCAGGAATGTTAGAGAAGCATCCCCACCAGTAATGTTAGAGTAGAGTCACAACCAGTAAGGTTAGAATAGAGTCTCCACCAGCAATTCTTGAGTAGGTTCACCACCAGTAATGCTTGAGTAGGTTCACCACCAGTAAAGTTAGAGTAGAGACACCACCAATAATATTAGCGTAGAGTCACCACTAGTAATGTTCGGGTTGGGTCACCAACAGTAATGTTAGAGTAGGATCACCGCCAGTAATGTTAGAGTAGGGTCACTGACAGCAATGTTAGAGCAGAGTATCCACCATTAATCTTAGATTACAGTCTGCAGCAGTAATGTTAGAGTAGGGGCACTACAAATAATGTTAGAGTAGTGTCACCAACAGTAATGTTAGAGTAGGTACACCACCAGCAATACTGGAGTAGAGGCACCACGAGTAATGTTAGGGTTGGGTCACATCCATTCATGTTATAGTAGGGTCACCACCAGTACTGTTAGAGTAGAGTCACCACCAGTAATACTGGAGTAGAGGCACCACGAGTAATGTTAGTGTAGGGTCACCCCCATTAAATTTAGAGTAGGATCACAACCAGTAATGTTAGAGTATGGTCATCAACAGTGATGTTAGCGTATGGTCACCACCATTAATGTTAGGTTAGGGTCACTACCAGTAATGTTGGAGTAGGATCACCAACAGCAATGTTATCGTAGAGGCACCACCAGTAATGTTCCAGCAGGTTCACCACCAGCAATACTGGAGCCGAGTCACCATGAGTAATGTTAGTGTAGGGACACCTCCATTCGTGTTAGAGTAGGGTCACCACCAGCAATACTGGAGTTGAGGCACCACGAGTAATGTTAGTGTAGGGTCACCACCATTAACTTAAGAGTAGGTTCACAACCAGTAATGTTAGAGGAGTGTCACCAAGATAATGTTACAGTAGAGTCACACCATTAATGTCAAAGTAGGGTCACCATCATTTATACTGGAGTAGAGTCACCACGAGTAAAGATAGCATAGATTCACCTCCATTCTTGTTAGAGTAGCATCAACAGCAGTAATGTTAGAGAAGGGTTACAACAGTAATGTTAGAGTAGTGTCACCACCAGTAATGTTAGAGTGGAGTCACCACCAGTAATACTAGAATAGAGTCACCACCAGTAATGTTAGATTAGAGTCACCACCAGTAATGTTAGATTAGAGTCACCACCAGTAATGTTAAATTAGAGTCCCTACCAGTAATGGTAGTGTAGAGTAACCACCAGCAATGTTAGAGCTGGTAAACCAGTAGAAATTGTAGAGTAGAATCACCACCAGTAATGTTAGAGTAGTGTCACCACCAATAATGTTAGAGTAGGGTCAGCACTAGTAATGTTAGAGTATGGTCACCACCAGTAATGTTAGAGTAGGGTCACCAACAGTACTGTTAAAGTAGGGTCACCACCAGTAATAATGGAGTGGATTCAGCTCGAGTAATGTTAAAGTAGGGTCACCTCCATTCATGTTAGTGTAGGGTCACCACCAGTAATGTTAGAGTAGTGTCAGCTCCATTATTGTTAGTGTGGAGACACCACCAGTAATGTTAGAGTAGGGTCACCACCATTAATGTTAGATTAGAGTCACCGCCAATAATGTTATAGTATATTTACCACCAGTAATGATAGAGCAGATACACCACCAGCAATTGTAGAGTAGGCTCATCACCAGTAACGTTAGGGAAGAGCCACCACCAGTAATGTTAGAGTAGGGTCACCATCAGTAACGTTAGAGTAGAGTCACCAGCAGTAAAGTTATAGTCGGGTCACCACCTGCAATGTTACAGTAGGGTCACCAACAGTAATGTTAGAATAGGGTCACCACCAGTAATGTTAGAGTAGGTACACCACCAGCAATACTGGAGTAGGGTCACCACGAGTAATGTTAGGGTAGCGTCACCTCCATTCATGTTAGAGTAGGGTCACCACCAGTACTGTTAGAGTAGGCTCACCAGCAGCAATACTGGAGTAGAGGCACCATGAATAATATTAGTATAGGGTCACCCCCATTAATTTTAGAGTAGGGTCAGAACCAGTAATGTTAGAGTATGGTCACGGAGCGCAATGCTAGATTAGTTCCATTACCAGTAATGTTAGAGTAAGATCACTAACAATAATATTAGAGTAGAGACGCCATCAGCAATGTTAGAGTAGGGTCACTACCAGTAAAATTACAGTAGGTTCCTCACCAGCAATACTGGAGTAGAGTCACCACGAGTAATGTTAGGGCAGGTTCACATGCAGCAATGTTAGTGTAGGGTCAGCACCAGTAATGTTAGAGTAGAGACACCTCAGCAATGTTAGAGTAGGGTCACCAGCAATAAAGTTAGAGTAGAGTCACCACCAATAATGTTAGAGTAGGGTCACCACCATTAATGTTAGAGTAGGGTCACCACCAGTTATGTTAGAATACAGTCACCACCAATAATGTTAGTGTAGGTTCACCACAATTAATGTTAGAGTAGAGTCACCACCAGTAATTTTGAGTAGGGTCAGCACCAGGAATATAAGTGAAGGGTCACCAACAGTAATGTTAGAGAAAAGTCAACACCAGTATTGTTAGCGTAGGTTCAGCACAAGTAATACTGGAGTAGAGTCACCTCGAGTAATGTTACAGTAGGGTCACCAGCAATAATGTTACATTAGAGTCACCACCAATAATGTTATAGTAGATTCATCACCAGTAATGTTAGTGTGGATACACCACAAGATATTGTAGAGTAGGGTCACCACCAGTAATGTTAGAGAAGCGTCCTCACCATTAATGTTAGAATAGAGTCACAACCAGTAAGGTTAGAATAGAGTCACCACCATTAATTCTTGAATAGGTTCACCACCAGTAATGCTTGAGTAGGTTCACCACCAGTAAAGTTAGAGTAGAGACACCACCAGTCATATTAGCGTAGAGTCACCACCAGTAATGTTCGGGTTGGGTCACCAACAGTAATGTTAGAGTAGGATCACCGCCAATAATGTTAGAGTAGGGTCACTGACAGCAATGTTAGAGCAGAGTATCCACCATTAATCTTAGATTACAGTCTGCAGCAGTAATGTTAGAGTAGGGGCACCACAAATAATGTTAGAGTAGGGTCACCAACAGTAATGTAAGAGTAGTCACCACTAGCAATACTGGAGTAGAGGCACCACGAGTAATGTTAGGGTTGGGTCACATCCATTCATGTTAGAGTAGGGTCACCACCAGTAATACTGGAGTAGAGGCACCAGGAGTGATGTTAGTGTAGGGTCACCCCCATTTATTTTAGAGTAGGATCACAACCAGTAGTGTTGGAGTAGGATCACCAACAGCATTATTAGTGTAGAGACCCCACCAGTAATGTTCCAGTAGGTTCACCACCAGCAATACTGGAGCCGAGTCACCACGAGTAATGTTTGTGTAGGGACACCTCCATTCGTGTTAGAGTAGGGTCACCACCAGCAATACTGGAGCTGAGGCACCACGAGTAATGTTAGTGTAGGGTCACCACCATTAATTTAAGAGTAGGGCCACAACCAGTAATGTTAGAGGAGTGTCACCAAGATAATGTTACAGTAGAGTCACACCATTAATGTCAAAGTAGGGTCACCATCATTTATACTGGAGTAGAGTCACCACGAGTAAAGTTAGCGTAGATTCACCTCCATTCTTGTTAGAGTAGCATCAACACCAGTAATGTTAGAGTGGAGTCACCACCAGTAATGCTAGAGTAGAGTCACCACCAGTAATGTTAGATTAGAGTCACCACCAGTAATGTTAAATTATTGTCCCCACCAGTAATGGTAGTGTAGAGTAACCACCAGCAATGTTAGAGCTGGTAAACCAGCAGAAATTGTAGAGTAGAATCACCACCAGTAATGTTAGAGTAGGGTCAGCACTAGTCATGTTAGAGTATGGTCACCACCGGTTATGTTAGTGTAGGGTCACCAACAGTACTGTTAAAGTAGGGTCACCACCAGTAATAATGGAGTAGAGTCAGCTTGAGTAATGTTAAAGTAGGGTCACCTCCATTCATGTTAGTGTAGGGTCACCACCAGTAATGTTAGAGTAGGGTCACCACCAGTAATGTTAGATTAGAGTCACCGCTAATAATGTTATAGTATTTTTACCACCAGTAATGATAGAGCAGATATACCACCAGCAATTGTAGAGTAGGCTCATCACCAGTAATGTTAGGGAAGAGCCACCACCAGTAATGTTAGAGTAGGGTCACCATCAGTAATGATAGAGTAGAGTCACCAGCAGTAAAATAATAGTAGGGTCACCGCCTGCAATGTTACAGTAGGGTCACCAACAGTAATGTTAGAGTAGCGTCACCACCAGTAATACTGGAGTAGAGTCACCTCGAGTAATGTTAAAGTAAGGTCACCTCCATTCATGTTAGAGTAGGGTCACCACCAGTAATGTTAGATTAGAATCACCACCGATAATGTTATAGTAGATGTACTACCAGTAATGTTATAGCAGGTACTCCATCAGAAATTGTAGAGTAGGTTAATCACCAGTAATGTTAGAGAAGTGTCACCACCAGTGTCAGATTCGAATTTGGAGAAAACCCAGACGCCAACGGAATTGAGGACAAGTTCAGAGTTTATTAAAACAGCTAAGAGATACTTGTGCACAAGGGAGAGCCACACAGCTTCCTTAGGGTAGTGGTGCACTCTCGAGGGACAAATAGCGGATCATTCAAGTTATACAATTCTATAAGCAATGCCCACCTACTACAGAATGGGGGCGTACACGTACAAACAGTGTCACAACAGTTAATCTTTATTGGTTTATGTGGTTAGTCACTCAACTGTCGGGCCCACTCCTTGAATTAGTGTACCCTCTGACCATGCCAGTCACCGATATTATTTGTTTCATCCTACTCCACACATGCCTGCTGTTATCACTTCCCCGTTGTCGGCATAGTTTACAGTTTGAGAAAACATGTTTTATCCTTATCTGTCGAACAAGCAGGATGGCTACAAGGCCGCAGTGATTCATGTATCCTGTGACTGGTACAACGTTGGTTGTTAATTGTACCCTCATCTCCTGGGAGGACAGGCCGTGTTTAGACAATGGCTCGACTGAGGCTGTGAACACACACATTCCAAAGTTTGATTAGTGAAGTGGCGTCTTGCAGTCTGCAAATGTGCTTCACTCAGCTAAACCTACACTGGGTAAATAGCGGGTTAACATATTCAAGTATCCCAGAATTCATTGAAAACAAGCTGCACCTTTCAGTCACACCTTCCAACCCCCGGAAAGGACCCTTGAGGCGGGGTTGGAGAGTGTGCTCTCTAAGCTATTATATTGTGATAAGCTGGTGGGTTTATAGTATGTCAGAAACGCATATAGGTTTTCCCAGATCAAATAGCACGAATGTTGAAGGTTTTCCTGTAACCACCAGCCCCTCAAATTGTTCGATACTTCCACCCCCCCCCCCAGGCCTTTGGCTATTCTAGGTAGGCCACACATTTGTTGCATATGGTCTGGTGTGAATCCTGTCTGGGTGGCCACCCGTCGAGGCACCAGATATGCATCAGATGAGTAAAATTAACATTTAGGCATTCCCCGATTCATTATACGATTGCTTCATTATTCACACACTTGATTTTCCAACAATATGTTAAAACCATCATCTGAAATGCTTGGAGTAGGAGCAGTACAAGAATTAACAGTTTTAACCACTTGTTTTAAAATTTGTTTCACCCGAGTCCATTTACATTTCCTGCATGTCATACATAACAAGGTCAGGACAATTACTAACTGCACCACGACTAATACATGTGAAATCAGTCGGATCTATGGATGGATCTGTATATTTAGTCCCCGTCCCAAATGCCATCCACCCATATGGTCACCTTCATCGCGTCGATGTCTTTCTTCAAATCCGTGTTCCGTTGTTGCAGAATACAGTACACCTTTTGTTTGAGAGCTGTATCTCCTTCCACAACTGCCTCAGCTGTTCGGGCAGTGGGGGTATAGGATACCCAAAGGTGTTGATGTGGTTCTATAATCCATACTTGATGTCTTCAGACACTGAACAAGAGGTAATATTAAACTGGTGTATGTCCACCAACTCCTCGTGTTCAATCCGTACCAGAACTGCTGGTGTGAAGCAGAACTCTGGACTGGGGATGTCGCAAGTTAGATTGGCATACGCAAACATCTCCAAGTTGGTCGTTACACAGTATTCACCTTTGCCGGCGTATGCCACCTGGGTGGGCTTTGAGGCTGCATCCAATGCCTCCATGGTGCAGTTAATCTCCATGCCCGTGTTATTGAAACCACATTGGGCTTGCGGGCTTTGGCTGATTGCATGTGGGCACATGATTATAGCTTGGTACCATCCGGTTTCATTTCACCATCACTGCGTTAGGCAACATATTGTGGTAAGATATATGTATGCCATTTTATAGTATACCAATATTTTGTACCTGATATACCTCCCGACCTTGTGTCTCTGGTGTCGTCACCGCGATGACCAAAACTAAACCCAGGAACCCTCTCCCCCTGTCTGGTTTGCATTCGACCTGCGTGGGGTATACCTGTACCATGGCTCAGAATTCACAAACTGTCATATTGAGGCTACTTAAGAGATGTTCGGGCGCACCCGCCCCAGAATGACCTCGAGTCAGTGTCTCTTTTAACTGTTGGTTGGTAATCCACAGGGGTACCTCCACCGCCTGCATCTGTTCCAAGTTTTCTCAGGTTTGCTCCACTATCCAATTCCCATATGTGCTGCAAACGTCGTTTGCTGCTGCCTGCTGTGAGGCATGGTATTCCTCTTTAATTAACTTATTTATAGTCTGCTCATGTGTTTCTAATACAGTAGCTATATCCTGGAGGTATACGGTTAATATCTGGTCCTCATTTAATGCTTGGCCTGCATTCTTGTTCTGCTCTTTTAAGATGGCTTTAATGCGGGGACACAGATCCCAGACCTTCTGATCTATGGTAGCCAGATCAACGATGTTAACAACCGATGTGCCGGTGTTAAAGGCCGTCACTGCATCATAAACTAAAGACCTCTTATGTTGCCATACCCACTGGCTTTCCTGTCTGTATCTGCCCCTGCTACGATCTGCACCTTGTTGCAATACCTGTGTTAGAAGGCGCTGGTATAACTGTTGGGCTTGTGGTGAAGACCAAGCAGGCAGGGCGGTGTTGGCCAGGTTCAGCACCACTAACACTAATCCATGACGCATGTTATCATACAATATATCCCCAGAACGGGTGAACACCAGCCCACTAGCAGGTCCCTTTGTCATGGTGGGGCAGGTCAGTGGCTCACGTGCCAGGGAAGATGGTGTCATGGAAACCATTAGTGGCGGGGGTGTGGAGGGGACCCCAGTAGCAGTCAATCACAAGTGGTAGCCCGGGCTCCTTGTATTGTTCTGTAATCCCAAAAGTTTGACATCTCTCTAGGGTAGGCGTACATAAGGGGTCCCAACGCCCCGCATTATTCTGGCAGCATATCCTGTCCTTCCTTCCTGTGATTTTACTGGTACAGACCCCCTTGTGTGTTTTGTGTGGACCAGTAGTTATCTCACAGAAAAAGGGGGCTCCTGGCCGGTCGACACAGAACCCCAGTGCCATGGTGAGTGTTGATTGTTCTTTGAACAGTAACCCTATAATTCCCATGGTAAGCCACCCCATCATTATCCTATACCACCGCCAGGCATAAGGAGTGCAGTTCCTTTAGCAGTCTCGGCACTAGCTTGTGGTAACTAGCATGCTCCCTCTCTCTCTCCCTCTGACCCTCTGTCTGTCTCCCACCCCCTTTCGGTCTGTCCTGCTATTAGCCATGTGCACAGGGCTCAGAGCGGGGTTAAGGGTACTTCATACGTGACATTGAGGCGGAGGTGTTGGCCTTGTGCCAGTGGCTCAATGTAACTTATCTGACTTAACGTAATTCAGTGAGTGTTAGGAGCCATCGGATGGGAATGGGTGAAGACAGGTTGCACTGTCCTCCTTCGGAGGTAGGAGGGCTTATAAAAGGGGGTGGATATCCCCTCGGGAAAAGCCTCCAGTCCCGAAACCAGCGGTTCCCAAAGAGCAGCTGTGTGTCAGAACTGGTCTATCTCCCCTGCGTGGGGTAGGGTAAATAAAAGATTCTTAGTTCTGTTGGGATGTACAAGAAGGGGTCCGGTAGTCCTACCACAAAAGTGAGATAATCAGAACTCTAGTTAAGGAGTGAGTTCCGAAGAAGTTAGAGCCGTATAATAGTGATAGTTTGCAGGATCTCTGGTTAAGTCAAGAAACTGGACCATCGAAAGGTCGACATCCCCCGTAGTGGTGGCAGTACTGAGGTTGGGCCCGCACATCTGTAAGAAAGATACAGGTAAAATAGCACCTCGCAGAATCGACTTATTCCTTCGAAATCCGATCCTGATCAAATATAGGGACAGAAATTCTGCAATTAGTTTACAAGATAACTTCCATATAACAAAAGAAAGAAGGTAATCCATTGTGACTCTGCTTAGAGCCCAAGGGGTTAATTTATCAAATCATAATTTTCCTTCTGTCACTGTGGATTAATATTATCATAAAATTAAGAAACTTATATTTAATAACGTCCAATATCTTTAAATTTCATACTAAAGTTGTTGCTTGGTGAACTTAAACAGCTGTCAGTGGAAAGGGTTAACTCATTTGCAGGTTTATAGAAGGTGGGGCGAAACAATATCAGGTGCGTGCAATTGCATCACTTCATGTAAATTTTAAATAAAACTTTCCCAACAGAACAAAACTTTCACACTTTAACTAAAGACGAACAGAACAGATAATACAATGCAAAATAGCATATGCTTGTGGAAAGCAGTGAATTACGTCAAATTACTTATTGTTGTTTCTCCAGACATCTTTCCAAAATATAGGGGAGCAAAGACAGGTTAATACACGTAATTATTTTCTTTAGATCATATGGTCCCCAAGAGATGGGGAAATCTCTTCCCCAGGCACCATCACCGGCTTAGTCTGGCTCCAGTGTCTCCATCTTACATCTAACTTTTCCTGTAGGCAAACGGAGATTCCTGTACTTAGGAGGACCTGGAAGGGGCCATCCCACCGTGGCTCAAAGGTACCTCGAACTGGTCGCTGAACCATCACCCATTGTCCTACCCGAGGGGGCGCTTCCCAAATTCTCCTTTGTCTTTAGGCATCATGTGCCTTCTGTAGGTGTTGAACCCGAAAGTGGTTGGACTGATTGGCCTCACTGATCAGGCGTAGATATGTCAGGAGAGTTGTCTGGAATTGGAAAGTGTCCCCCGTACCCTGAGGGGGTGCGTCTTGGGGTAACACCATAGCTCGTCCTGTCATTAGTTCAAACGGGGTTAAGCCAGTGCCTTTGGTCGGCGTGGTTCGTACGCCCCAGAGGATGGCGGGGAGGACTACATGCCACGCCTTTCCAGTCTGTAAAATGGCCTTAGTCACGGACTGTTTTAAAGTACAGTTCATCCATTACACCATTCCTGAGGATTGTGGATGGTAAAGGATGTGGAACGGTTATCGAATCCCCAGGAGGGCTAAAGCCTGTTTCATGGCTTTGCCGGTGAAGTGGGTTCCCTGGTCAGAATCTATCTGGTAAGGCACCCCCCCATCGGGGAATGAGTTCCATTGCTAGGATTTTCACCGCTGCTTCAGCTGTATTCCTCCAAGTGGGGAAGGCCTCGACCCAATGGGTAAAAAGGCCGATGACTACAAAGACATGGATATACCCGCCGCTGGGGGGCAGCGGTCCTGTGAAATCCATTTGTAAGTGCATCTAGGGTTCCCTGGGCCACCGGGCATGCCCCATACCTACTCGTATGTGACCCCCGATTCCCGTTTGGCGGCAAGGTACACATAGGCACCCATACTCGTTGATCTCTCTGGCCATGCTGGGCCACCAGCTGTCAGCTATAATGGAATATAACTTATACCCTCCCAAATGCACGGGCTCATGGTAAGATTGTATCAGGGCACGTCGAATCGATGTAGGAACCACGTACTGTGTCTCGTGATGCCAAAACCCACTGGGGTCTTTGTACACTCCCTTACGCACCCAAAACTGTATATTCTCAGGGGACTCGGAAAGGTATGTATTTAGGAGCATATCATTTGGTAAATCGTCGGTCAGGGAAGCCCCTTCAGTTCGTACTACTTCCTCCGGACTAAGGGCCATCACAGGGAGAGCCAA
The DNA here is from genome assembly GCF_052327205.1 of Somniosus microcephalus. Classification (NCBI taxonomy): domain Eukaryota; kingdom Metazoa; phylum Chordata; class Chondrichthyes; order Squaliformes; family Somniosidae; genus Somniosus; species Somniosus microcephalus. Next base: position 56,183,203 of record NW_028225180.1, read on the forward strand.
CGTGGCCCATTGAGCGGCCAAATCAGCGGCTCGGTTACCCTGGATTTCTGGGGTCTCCCCCGCCTAGTGGGCAAGAATCTTGACTACCGCCCCCAACGTGGGGCCGTCCGCTGCCCGAAGGAGTTTGGTGATCAGGGCAGCATGTTTAATAGTGTTGCCTAAAGTAGTCAATTATCCCCGTCGCTGCCACAGGCAGGAGTAATCGTGGACGACAGTTGGCATATTCGCTGTCTCTATAGAGATTTGTGGTTGTTCCTTCTGTCAATTGAAGGGCTCTAGTGAAGGTGGTGACCTCCGCCAGCTGTGCTCCTTCCATCCCCAGGGCCCCTTGGGCGAGGGTCTGTCCTGACGGACCCACTACTGCCCATCAGGTGAACCGTCGTCCCTCGTGGTAATAACTTGGCCCATCCACGTACATCTCTAGGCAGGCCTTGGCTATTGGTTCGGTTAGGAGGGGTCCCTGAATATCGAGATGTGAGATAGTGGTGCAGTCATGGGTGGTCCATTTGTCAATTAGCAAGGATGTTGGGTTCGCTCGAGGGTCCGTTACCACCTTGATCCAAACCCCCCTACCTAACAAACAAGCCTCCCATCTCGCACGTCTCTGGTTGGAAATAGTTTTCAGGCTACATGCAAGAAGTTTCACGATGCTGTGGCGGGTATGAAGGATTACCTTCCCGGGACCTACCATGGACTCTGTTGCTTCTACTGCCCACGGGGCCTGTCCCATCATGGAGGACGGTACCGGGCACGAGTAGTATCCTACCGGTCATAATCGATCGCTCCGGGATTGTCCCTCTACCACACTATTTGCCCGATTGCCCACCCAATTCCACAGGTGGAATGGTTTAATGGAGTCCTGGAGACCCAGGGCAGGTGCATTGGCCAAAGTGATTTTGACCATCTCAAAGGCTTCGACTGCCTCTGATGCCCAATTCAGTCTTGCCTCTCCCGGGGCCCTCCCTTTAGGAGGTCATTTAGAGGGCTTGCCCATTCGGTGAAGTTGGCTACGTAGGTAGGGCAATAGTTAAAAAATCCCATCACCCTTCACAGGCCAGAGACACTGACGGGCCGCAGCATCTGTGATGTAAGCTGCAGGTGGACCAAGTGATATACAAGGTCGACGCTTAGCTATAGTACAGATGGCAGACTTTGATCGGAGGTTCAAAACAGTCTTTATTCACAGGCCTGGGGAGAACCTTCTGAGACCCTTCTCAGATCCGACTCCACCGAAAGTTTAGTGAGTTACATTCATATACATAAGCTTATCAGCTGCCCTAGGGGCGGGTACAAATCTGTCAATCATAGTCTCTAGTATTCCATTATATCCATTGCTTCTACCACGTGACATTTTATGCTTCTCCCCATATCCCGCAGTTAATCATGTTTTTTGCTTGTTTGACTTATTCCAACTTCTCTATCACCGTGGCTTTCTTCTTATCTACTCTTGTAGCCTGGAGCCACAGTCGTCCATTGTCTCTGCCAGATGGTCTGGCTCAGTAACATGTTTTCATTAGATAACAGTTCTTGTTCAATCGGCCTACTGGTCCGAACCATCTCTGCAAAGCACAGATTCTGACTTTGTAACCTGCTCCTGTTACTTCTGCAAAGCAAGCATATTTGTAATTAGTTCCACCAGACTTTGATGTAAGCATTTTGTCTTTTAGACAACCATGTTGTAGCTTCAGAAACAAGCGAAGGCCGCCTTGTTACTCAATTTATATGCATGTTATCTTGTATACGTGCTGCCTTGCCTGGCTGAACAGGCATCTTCCCCAATCTTCCCTCAAGCCTCTCAATCAATTAATCATGTTTTTAGAGCTTAGCTGGATAAATATAATAAATACAGATCTATATACCATTTAACTCAGGGTATGAATTAATTCGTTACCTCCACCCTGAACATTGGTGCTACATTATACATATTCTAACATAAACTAAAGTATGATATTCATTTGTTTACTGCAATCTGCAAGAGGGCATGAACCCTTTTGGGGGTCAGGGTCCTACCCTTTGGCGAGATGATCTGACCAAGGTAGGTAACCCGAGGAAGACCAATTTGAGCTTTGATCGGATTCAGTTTGAACCCTCCTAAAACTAAAGTCTCCAGGACACACGTCAGGGCGTCCAGATGAGCTGAGGGTGAGGGACTACCAATGAGGATGTCATCTACATATTGACGACTGGCAGAATCTTGCATTTGGGTATCTGCTAATGCCGGCTCGAGAGCCTTTTTCAGGCTCTCGTGAAAAATAGTAGGGGAATTGTGAAATCCCTGAGGCAACTGTGTCCAAGTATACTGGGTGGACCGGACAGTGAAAGCAAATCACTCTTGGGACCCGGGATCCAAAGGACATGTCCAAAACCATTTTGGATGTCCAGTGCCGTGAACATGGACAGGGCTGGGTGGAGGCCATTTAAAATAGTGGTGGGATTTGCCACTAAGCCAGGGAGCTTGGGAGTGACCCGAATCAGAGCCGTATAATCAATGGTCATTCTCCAGGATCCATCTGGTTTCTGCACTGGCCATACCGGGGAGTTGATACGGGAGTGGGTCTTTGTCACTATACCGGTTTCTAAAAAGTCCACGACTATGGACTCAATGGCCCGTTGAGCTTCTGATTGGAGGGGGTATTGTCAGTGGGCCTCGTGGTAGGGACCGTGGACCTTAACTGGGTCCATCTCCGCTCTACCACAGTCTAATTTGTGGGTGGCCCATGCAAGAGGGTAAGCCTCGCAAACTCTCCCCCATGGTCCTTCCTCTGCCCTTGCGCGCTTAACCGGGAGGAGGGCTTGTACTCTGCATTCTCGGGCTTTGTATTCCTGGAAGGGGAATCTCTCCCCTTGGGACCACCCTACTTCCAATAGATGATCCTTTAGGATCAAATTTACCTCTATCTGATGGAGGATGTCCATACCTAAATGCAGGCCCTCACTGTTGGGGCCTACCCAGAGGGTGACCCACCAGGTATGAACTCCTGGCAACAGTTGCAGTGGAAGTGGAACAGTCCGATGGAGGACCACCTTTCTCCACTAACCCCAGTTATCTGAATGCTTTGATATAAGGTGGGATATTCTGTGTTGGTTATCGAAACTGAGGCCCCCGTGTCTAAAAGGGCACAGTACTGCTGGCCTCCTAACTGTACATTTAGGCACGGGCGTGTGGACCCCGGCTCCCCACCATGGAGACCGGCTCGTCCTAGTGGCTGCCGAGGAGGGCTCCAAGCTCCTCCATCTCTTGGTTTGAAAAGCCTCCCTTGGGTTGTCCCAGAGGGCCTTAAGCGGGTCGGGTCCTGTCGGCAACAGTCAGCCTGTTGATGCCCGGGCCGCCCACAATCAGTACACTTAAATCTCGTCCGGGTGCAATTCTTTGCCAGCGGTGCGTTACAATTGTAACAGAGTTGAGCCTCTTGTATGACTGCTCTGTTTTAATGTCTGGGGCCACTTTGGTGGACCAGGGCAGAGAAGTTGAGGTGGACCTTGATGGGTGGCATAAAGGTCCACCTGGTGGAGCCCAAAATGTCGACCAGCCCACTCCCGGATTCCGGCTTCCATGTGCTGGGGGCTGGCCCCATTTCGGAGGGTGGTTTGCTAGGGCTTTTCCAGTCCCCGGAGTAGATTATCTATTAACCGTGGGTCGTTGTGATTAGCAGGAATATCATTCGTCTGGCACCGAAGTTCATCCTGCTCGATTAATCAATCAATGTACACATTGGGGTTTTCTCCGGGACTCTGGCTCGGGATGGTGAGCCCCGTCCAGGTAGCGGGGCCATTGCCCAGTCCAGTCTGAACCCAAGATCTCAAACCATCGAATTGGATCTTATACTCTGCCACCATGGCTGGGGCATTTAGGATATGGTGTCCCTATGCCCCATAAACCATAGAGGGACATTTCACCTCGATAATATCTTTTATGTCTTGTATGAACAAATTAAAGTGCTGAGCAGCACTCTGTATTTTTGCTCATACTTCGATGTTAGGATTGTGTCTTCTGAGGTCGGGAATGAGAAAAATGATGCTGGATCTCTCCTGGGGTGGAAAAGACTGTTCTTCGCCCATCGTACCCCATGCACCTATCTCTAGGTTTTGAGCTGCAACCGCCTGGTTAACTCGGACGGGGGCCACGGGAATGGATTTTTTGTCCCCAGACTGAAGCGATGCTGGGGGGTAGATAGGAGCGTTTTTGGGGGGGGCACGTGGGTTGGGTGGTCTCAAATCGTTGAACCTCTACAGTCCCCATTGGGGGCCCGGGATATAAGGTCGACGTTTCACAGAATCACAGAATCACAGAATCCCCACAGTGCAGATAGAGGCCATTTCGGCCCATCGAGCCTACACCGACACATATCCCACCCTATCCCCGTAACCCCACGTATTTAATCCCCTAACACTAAGGGTCAATTTATCATAGCCAAATCAACCTAACCCGCACATCTTCGGACTGTGGGAGGAAACCGAAGCACCCGGAGGAAACCCACGCAGGCACAGGGAGAATGTGCAAACTCCACACAGACAGTCGCCCGAGGCCAGATTTGACCCCAGCTTTTTAAGTTGTCTAGATTCTCAGTCCCTGGTGGCTTGAGGTGCAGGAGACTGCTGACTTGGACTTTAGCCTCCTGCATGGGTCTCAAGAATTCTTGTAACGGGGCCGGTTTCCCCCCCCCCTTGTCCACGATTATGGGTCCCATCTGATCCATCCAACTAGCACACAAAACCGCCCCGTATTTGGCTTGTTTGGCATCCTTTTGTTCCGCCCACCACTTTATTTGATCGACTACTGGGCTTGTTTCTTTCCACCCCTTTTTAATCATCTCACTTTGAAATTTCAAATTAGCCTCTCGGACTCATTGAATGACAGTGAGGTGGCCATAACCGGAACTTCCTCGTCACCCATGGGACCTGTATTAATTGTTACGTATATTCTTATACTCTATTTTATACATTATCGGCACAAACATCTCACAATATACTCTAAATCAGAAATATACACTTATGTCTAATCAATTCAGTCAGTCCGTTGTCTCCGTGAGGAATAATTTACTATATGGGTAATTTAATACTGGCTGGCCCATCCAAGGTTTTTAGCCCCCCCCCCTGGTGCATGAGCGAGTCTGTGTTCCTCCTAAAAGCCATACTCTGGCTTCTTCCCTTAGGACACAACACGGTTCTCACCTCAGCCATCAATTCCAGTGACTTTTAACTCCTATGGTCCTTACTTGCAATATCCCACTTCTGAAGACAACTGTTAGATTCGAATTTGCAGAAACCCCAGACAGAGACAGAATTGAGGAAAAGTTCAAAATGTATTAAAACAACCAAGATAAACTTGTGCACAAGGGAGAGTCACCCGGCTTCCTCAAGCACAAGATGCACTCACAAAGAAGAAGCAGTTGTTCATTCAAGTTATACATTTCTATAATCAACGCCCACCTACTACAGAATGGGGCATATATGTACAAACAGTACCACAACAGTTACTCTTTATTGGCTTATGTGGTTAGTCACTCAACTGTCGGGCCCACCCCTTGAACTCAGGTACCCTCCGACCATACCAGTTACAGATGTTAGTGTTTCATCCTACTCCCCACATTCCTGCTGTTATCTCTTCCCCGTTGTAGGCATAGTTTATTGTTTGAGAAAACATGTTGTATCCTTATCTGTCGAACAAGCATGGTGACTACAAGGCCACAGTGTTTCGTGTAGTCTGCGACTAGTACAATGTTGGTTGTTAATTTGTACCCTCATCTACTGGGAGGATCAGCCGTGTTTAGACAAAGGTTCTACTGAAGCTGTGATCACACACATTCTCAAGTTTAATTAGTGAAGTGGCGTCTTGCAGTCTGCAAATGTGCTTGTTTCCTTGCATTTTGTGCTTCCCTTATCACTTCTATTTGTCTTCGATCCTTGACATTTGACCCTGCTTGCCTTTCTGCTATCTGTTCCCAGCTGCATGTTGTCAGTCTCTGTCCGAAGAATTAATTAAAACCTATCTTTGTATCTAACAGCTATTTCTTACAATTCCTTCTTTGAGAGGGTCAACATAGTCAAGTATTCCAGAATTCATTGGGAACAAGCTGGATCTTTCACTATCTTTACACTTGTGCACAGATCTTTTTCAAATGAAGAATTTGAATACGCGGGCATCAGGTCCAGTTGAACACATACAGGCGTAATTAATATTTTTTTGAACTGATAATGAAAAGGAAATATAATTAGTGAACACATTTTGGCCAGCCTTTACAACCATGTTGGAGAAGCTACAGCCCAGGAATACTATGGAGTGTAGCGTTCTCTCTACATTCCTCGGGCACTCTGTCTCCACTTGTACCCTGAAATTAAACGCCTTTAGTTCAGGTAGAACACCAGCTAGATACTGCTGGAGCTCCTTTAACACAATGATGATCACAGGCTGTCTCATGTTTTATTCCATGAATCAACGTAGGCCAGAACAGCACAGGTTATATACAGTGCAGAAGGTCCTCTATATTAACCTGACAGTAAAACTGCGAGCCACACTTTAAACCCATGTACTGAAATTAAGAGGGATTCTACAGAACTTCACCGAATCTATTGTGGAGTGTGCATTGTGTTAATCTACTCGCTCAGCTATTCTATAAAGTGAGAGGCTGGGCCATTCCATGAAGGATGGTTCTGGAGAGACTCCGCACGGTCTAATATAACTGGTGTTTTCCCAGAGAGATAAACTTTTCACCAGCAACCTCGTGATAAGCATTTGGTAAATAGCTCAGCCTTCTCTCTCCACGTGACCAGTGCTGAAAATCCAACCTTGTGGAGCTCTGCGAAGACAAGATTGAACCGTGATTTAATGCTTTACATTTCTCCTTACGCTTCAATCGTCATAAAAGTTTTATTCCGTTTAGTTTAAGGGTATCAACCATCAAGGTTGGGTTTCAACGTGGAAGTAGGAAGCGGTCTTTTGAGAACAGTTTTACCGAAGCTTCAGAAATTGCAATTAAATATCAGAAACGTGGGCCAAGTCCTCACTCAGAGGACACAACCGAACAAGATGCATTGATTCCGAACTATGGATCTAGATTTATTTAATTGCAATCGATCCTATTTGGGACTGAGGTGACTGTTATTCATCAAAAAACCTCTTTAACCATGACTATGGAAGATTTGGGCATGTTGCAACGAACTGCAGGAATTTGCTAACATTTTACACCGAGATGGAAACTAGCGCCGCTAGAATCCACACTACACCTATTGCTGAAATTATAGCCCCACCGCTCCGTACAACCACCAGCTTCCCATCTATCCCTTTTTCTACCTTGACCTTGGTTCCCTCCTGCCTCTCCCCTGTGAGCAAAATCTGAGTGCCCCGCTCCCAGGAAGTTGTCTTTCCGACTCGAAACACCACGTAAGGTGGAATCAGGATTTCCTGCTCGTTTTTGAAACAGGAGTAATTGTAGATCGGGACACCTTAGCGTGTGGTTATATAAAACAAGGTGTTAGTCTTTGTAGTCTGGTCAGTAAATCTCTTGGCAATGTTTACATCAAGAGACGAAGAAGTAAAGCTTCCAAACCACACCTCTGCTCCCTCCTTAGCCTTGAAAAATATTTCACTCCCTCTGTAAACGGTTTGTGTGGCACTGCCTGAATCGCCTTTTAGTTTATCGATGGCAACGGATAGAAGATAATGAAAACTTTTAAATTTGAAACTCTGCACGTAGATTGCGTCCGTAGCACCGTACATTGGAACAGCCTCATTGAAGACATGATAGAAGGGGCTATCATACGGGAAATCTGCAGTATAGGTATAGACCGCTAACATGTGCTGCCTACTCAGCCCACTCGGTACCTCGCATGTCATTTCATTGTCTGCATTGTCTCAGGCTTCTTTAAATTCTTTGCTATAATTTTTCTCTTCGCTGATGTAGATTGTGGCTATGTTATCAGCTTCTGGACTCCGGGTGAAGATGTAAGCTGAAGAGTTTTTCGCCATGTTCTTTGGATGGCATTTTTCTCGTTGTTTCCGCTGATGCTGACAGAAAAAACGTCCTGGTCTGTAAAACAAAGCATGAATCTGACCAATTTACAGAAAATCGTTACTGAGAAGTTAGGTGACTAATCAAAGTGCAGCGCACCATCAAGGTGGGAAAGAGAAAGGGAGGATCCGAGAGAAAACAAGGAACGGTGGATAACTGACACCAAGCTTGTGTCTAACAAGCCATTGTGATAAGGGGAGACTGTGGAGGAAATCCTCCATATGCAATAGGAAGGAATGAAATGAGTTTTGACTCCAGCCTGTGCATGTGAAGCCCCATTAGTAGTGCGGGATCTGGGAAAACTTAACCTAAGATGTGAACCAGGACAATGCCAAGTCACGGGGCCGGATTTAACGATGAGGTTGATAGCGTTCCCCGTTATTCACATCGGACACCAACTTCTGGGGACAACACATGTGTAGTTAAACTCAGAGATCCGGAACTTGCTGCACATGATGCGACGTTCCTCCAAAAGCTTCCCGAGAATGGCACTCGCCATTCAAGGTCCCCCATTCAAATACACTGAACAGCTGAAGTTGCTGTGCTTACCTCACAGACACGGACTAAACCCACCAGAAATAGTTAGCGCTTGTCCATTCCAGTGTAACTACCCCTTTAGGTGTGGTAAGTCTTAATTACTGGCAAACAACATCGCTGACACTGAGAAGTAACAGTTAGAAGTATGGAGCCTCATTCAGTCAGGTATTAGTTATTGTTGGAGATTAAGAAAATTTAAAAGTGTCAATAAAAACACATTTTTAACTTTTTCTTTCTGTCTCTTTTATCTTTCTCTCTTAATACAATGTTTCTTTTTCTCTCTTTATTTCAGTTTCTGTACCTGATTTGATATTTAATTAAATATTATAACTGACATTTCCTGGTTTGGACTCTGCGTTTCTCATTAACGAGTCACAAATGGCATCCTATATGACTGTGACCGTGCTAAACTGTCCCTCCTCATCCTTCTGGACCTGTCTGCAGCCTTTGACATGGTTGACCACACTATTCTTCACACTGACATCATCGAAACACACAGTGTCTAGTCCCATGGTTATGCTGATGATACCCAGCTCGACCTCACAACCAGCTCTCTCGACCCTCACCCGCCAGTTTCTCATTTGCAGACTGCTTGTCTGACATGCAATACTGGTAGAACAGAAATATCCTCCAATTAATATTTCGAAGAGCAGAGCCAATGTCTTCGGTTCCCACCACGAAACCTGTTCCCTAGACACCAACTCCACCCTGCTCCCTGTCTGAGGCTGAACCAGACCATTCACAACCATGGCGTCCTATTTGACACAGATTTGATCTTCCGACCACATATCTGCTCCACCATCAAGACCGTCTACTTCCAGCTCCGTAACTTTGCCTGTCATTTGCTGCTAAAAGCCCTCATCCATGCCGTTGTTACTTCTAGACTAGATGGCTACAATCCTCTCCTGGTTGCTCTCCCATATTACACGCTGTAAAGTCTTGAGGTCATCCAAAACTCTGCTGCTCGTACCTTAACTCGCACCAAGTGTTGTTCACCCATCACCCCTGTGCTCGCTGACTTACATTGGCTCCTGGCCCGGTAACACCTCCATTTTAAAATTCGCATCCTTGTTTTCAAATCCCTCCATGTTGTCACCTCTCCATACCTCTGTAACCTCCTCCTGCCCTGCAACCCACAGATCTCAGAACTCCTCCAATTCTGGCCTCTTGCGTATCACCAAATTTAATCGCTCCACCATTGGTGGTTGTGCCTTCAGCTGCCAAGGCCTTGAGCTCTGGAATTCCATCCCAAAACCTCTCCACCTCTCACTCCTCCTTTTAGACGCTCCGTAAAACCTACCTCTTTGATGAAACGTTTGGTAACCGATTCTAATATCTCCTTGTGTGTTACATTTTGTTTGATAACGTTCCTCTGAAATGCCTTGGGACGTTAAATGCACTATATAAATGAAATATGTTGTTATTATTGTAGATTCTTCAATATTATTCGTTGATCCGATACACAGTGGCTGCCATGTTCATACAGGTCCCACATGCTACATAGATGATGTTGCGCTTTTTGCATAGTTGGTTGACAGGAACATTCCATTAAAAATCCCATAGAAGATCTATGGGCTTTTTAAGTGCAAGTTCTGACTGCAAAATCAGGTCCTTTATGGTTATTCTATTCAGCTTACAGCGAGCCAATTCTTTCCTCCTTGCTACTCAATCCACCCTTGGCTCAGTGGATACCACTCTTGCATGTGGGTCCGAAGGCTGTGGGATCAGTTCCCATTCCAGAGACAAGACTGACACCCTGCTGCAGTATTGAAAGTCTACTGTACTGTCTTTCGGATGAGATGTTAGTCCAAGGTTCCGTCTGCCTCCTCAGGTGCATGTAGAAGATCACATGGCATAATTTGAAGAAGAGCGGGAGAATTCCACCGGGTGTTCTTGCCAATATTGATCCCTCAACCAACACCACTAAAATAGATTATCCGGTGATTATTAAATTGCTGTTTATGCCACCTTTCTATGCACAAATTGGCTGCTGCCTTTCCCACATTACAAAAGTGAAAACACTTCAAAAGTACTTCACTGGGTACAAAGCACTTCTGGATGTCCTGAGTTTGCGCAAGGCGCTATATAAATCTGACACATTTTATCTTTCACTGTCACCCCGCCTCCATGTTCACCAGTTAAGAACATGTAAACCTTGGTTTTGTAAATCGAAACAGTACATGTAAACCTTGGTTTACTGACCACACCACCTTTTCATTACCAATAGCCCTTTCCTTCACGTCCGAAACATTCCCCATGCTCTACCCATACTTTACACCATCTGATACTGATGTGAACAACTCAACATGGCAAGTTGCTGCAAATAGAAAATTGATGGAAACTGCACCATTACACAGATTCACGAAGGTTTTCCTTTGGATAGATCTAAGAATGCAGGTACTTACTATTTATGCATAGATGAAATATTAGAATAAATTCTGAGGGATGCATTGTCTCTTTCTTCTGCTGGTTCCGTCTCCTGGGTAATACACTGCCGTCTCACTGGTTAATGTCTGCAGGATCAGAGAGTACAATTCAATTAAGTACGGTCTTACTGGAACTGGAAATAATTTTTATCTATTCAATCACGAGATGTGGGCATCGCTGGCAAGGCCAACTTTTAATGCCCATCCCTAATTGCCCTTGAGAAGGAGGTGGTGAGCCGCCTTCTTGAACTGCTGCCGACAATGTGGTGAAGTTGCTCCCACAGTGCTGTTAGGGAGGGAGTTACAGGTTTTTGAAACAGTGAAGATGAAAAAACGCCGATATGTTTAGCAATCAGGATCGTGTTTAACTCGGTGGGGAACTTGGAGCTGGTGATGTTCCCATGCGCCTGCTGCCCTTGTCATTCTAGGTGGAAGAGGTCACAGGTTTGAAAGGGGCATTCGAAGAAGTATTGATGAATTGATGCAGTGCCTCTTGTAGATGGTACACACTGCAGCCACCGTACGCCGGTGGTGGAGTGATTGAATGTTTAAGGTGGTGGATGGATGCCAAGAAAGTTGCTTTGTCCTGGATCGCTTCAAGCTTCTGGAGTGTTGTTGGAGTTATGCATTCAGTCAAGTGGAAAGTATTCCATGGCAGTCCTGAATTGTGCCTTGTAGATGGCAGAAAGACTTTTGGGAATCAGGACGTCAGTTACTCGCCGAGACCGCTGTCCTGCTTTTGCTTTAGTATGTATGCGGCTGGTCCAGTTACCTTTCTAGTCAATGGTGACCCGAGGGACTGCCTGACTGTTGTGCTCTATGCCTCTATTTATAAAGCCCATGATCCTATATGCTTTAGTATGTATGCAGCTGGTCCAGTTACCTTTCTAGTCAATGGTGACCCCAGGGACTGCCTGACTGTTGTGCTCTATGCCTCTATTTATAAAGCCCATGATCCTATATGCTTTAGTATGTATGCGGCTGGTCCAGTTACCTTTCTAGTCAATGGTGACCCCAGGGACTGCCTGACTGTTGTGCTCTATGCCTCTATTTATAAAGCCCATGATCCTATATGCTTTAGTATGTATGCAGCTGGTCCAGTTACCTTTCTAGTCAATGGTGACCCCAGGGACTGCCTGACTGTTGTGCTCTATGCCTCTATTTATAAAGCCCATGATCCTATATGCTTTAGTATGTATGCAGCTGGTCCAGTTACCTTTCTAGTCAATGGTGACCCCAGGGACTTCCTGGCTGTTGTGCTCTATGCCTCTATTTATAAAGCCCATGATCCTATATGCTTTAGTATGTATGCGGCTGGTCCAGTTACCTTTCTAGTCAATGGTGACCCCAGGGACTTCCTGGCTGTTGTGCTCTATGCCTCTATTTATAAAGCACATGATCCTATATGCTTTACTAACTGCTTTGTTAACCTATCATGTCAACTTCAGAAACCTTTCTACAAACGCCCCCAGGTCACACTGCTCTTGCACGCCCTTTACAATTATAGTTTGCATTTTCTTTCCTTATTCCCCCGAGTAAAATATATGGCCTCAAACTTTTCTGCATTGAATTTCAACTGTCATGTTACTGCCCATTCCACCAGTCAGTGGAGATTTCCTCCAACCCCCAACCCGATTCTGATTAACATCAGTTTTACTAGGGCTCCTTGATGCCACACTCGGTCAAATTTTGTCTTGATGTTAAGGGAAGTCACTCTCAGCTCACCTCTGGAATTCAGCTTCTTTGTCCATGTTTGGCCCAAGGCTGTAATGAGGTTGGGAACCGTGTGGTCAAGCAGAACCCAAACTGGGCATCAGTGAGCAGGTTGTTGGTGAGTAAGTGCCGCTTGATAGCCCTGTGGATGACACATGCCATCACTTTGCTGATGATTGAGAGTAGACTGATGGGGCGGTAATTGGCTGGGTTGGATTTATCCTGCTTTTTCTGGATGGGACATACCCGAGCAGTTTTCCACATTGTCCTTTTAGATGCCAGTGTTGTATCTGCACTGGAACAGCTTGGCCAGGGGTGCAGCTAGTTCTGATGTACAAGTCTTTTGCATGACAGCCGGGATGTTGTCAGTGCCCACAGCTTTTGCTGTATCCAATGCGCTCAGCCATTTCTTGACATCGAGTGAATTGAATTGGTGAAGAATGGCTTCTGTGTTGGTGAGGACCTCAGGAGGAGGCCTGTATGGATCATTCGGTCGGCAATTCAGGCTGAAGATGGTTTCACATGCTTCAACCTTATCTTTTGTACTCACGTGCTGGGCTCCACCATCATTGAGGATAGGGATAATCATTGAAGCCTCCTCCTCCCGTTAATTGGTTAATGGTCCACCACCATTAACGACTATTTATACACATCAAGTCTCCAGGTAGTCAATCAAATTAAATCATAATTAGCATTAGTTACAGTCACTTAACAAATAGATTCAATTAATTTGTGCTTTTTCTGATAAAAAGATTAAGTGGAATATTTGAAAATGTTATTCGATAGTTTTAAAAACCTCACTGAATTAAAACATGCTTTACAAATGGAAAGTGGAATTTTCCAATGCTGGAGCCGGCACTTTTCCTGCTTGACTGGTGTGATGAGGGAAGCTTTCCTTGCCTTCTATTCGCTCCTAGTGTCCTAACCCTTGCAGAACAGGCGGTGAATCCTCCAAAGTCACTGATAACCCCAGTCTTCTAGCACCATATGGAACCGTGCATACTCCGACGCTTGTGGTATCCTACACTTACACTAGAATTGAACCCCCACCTCTGGTACTAGCGGTATCCCATCATCTACATCAGGGTTGACAGTGCTCCTCTAGTACATGATACACTACAATAGAGGGGATCATAAACATCTGTATTAGTGGTACCGTACACTGTCACAAGTGGTAACCCTGTTCCACTTTTTCTCGTTGTACCCTACACTTCCACTAGAGGTGACAGTGAACCTCCAGTACTAGTGGTACTCGCACATTTAGACTAGAGCTGTCAATATACCTCTGGTACTAGTAGAAGCCCTACACTTAGGCTGAAACTCCCAGTAGAGTGGCCCCACTACACTTACTCTAGATGGACCGTGCTCTTCAAGTAATAGTGGCACCTTACACTTGCACTTGAAGTGACAGAGCTCCTCCAGTACTACTGCTACTCCTACACATACACTAGAGGTGACCATTCTCCTCCTCTATTGTTCTATATATGACTGTGTTGCTCCATTACTAGTGATAGACCTACATTAAGACTAGATGTGACGATGAAATTCTGGTGCTAATGGGTCGCTACACTTACACAAGGTATGACCGGGCTCTACCGGGACTAGTGGTACCCACACACTTGCCTTTGATGTGAGGCAGCTCCGTCAGTACTAATTGTATCCTACCCTTATATTAGAGCTGACTGCATCCCACCAGGAATGGTAGCATAGTGGTAATGTCATTGGGCTAATAATCCAGAGGCCTGGTCTAATGATTCAGAGATTAAGTTCAAATCCAACTTAAAGTTAACTTCAGTTAATTAAGTAAATCTGGAATAAAAAGCTAGTATCAGTAATGGTAACCATGAAACTATCGGATTGTCGCAAAAACCCATCTGGTTCACTAATGTCTTTCAGGGAAGGAAATCTGCTGTCCTTACCTGGTCTGATCAATATGTGACTCCAGACCCACAGCAATGTGGTTGATTCTTAACTGCCCTCTCAAATGGCTCAGCAAGTCACTCCGTTGTAACTAACCACTACAGAAATATAATATGAATGAAACCAGAACGGCTATGGACATGGCTAGAAGTATATCACAGAATCACAGAATCTACAGTGCAGATAGAGGCCATTTTGGCCCATCGAGCCTGCACCGACACATATCCCACCCTATCCCCGTAACCCCACGTATTTAATCCCCTAACACTAAGGGTCAATTTATCATAGCCAAATCAACCTAACCTGCACATCTTTGGACTGTGGGAGGAAACCGGAGCACCCGGAGGAAACCCACGCAGACACAGGGAGAATGTGCAAACTCCACACAGACAGTCGCCCGAGGCCAGATTTGAACCCGGGTCCCTGGCGCTGTGAGGCAACAGTGCTAACCACTATGCCACCGTGCCAATCCTTCATCGTTGCTGGGTCAACATACTGGAACTCCCTACCTAACAGCACTGTGGGAGCACCTTCACCACATGGACAGCTGCGGTTGAAGAAGGCGGCTCACCACCACCTTCTCAAGTCAACTAGAGATGGGTAATAAATGCTGGGCAACGGCGCCCAGATGCCATAAGCAAATAAAAAAAGTACTACTGGTAGCCCTACATTTACATTAGATTTACAGTGCCCCCTGAGATCTCGTGGTACCCGTACACCTAAAGTAGAGGTGACTGTGAACTTCTGATACTAGTGGCATGCCTACACTAACAGTAGATCTGACTGTGCTCCTCTGGTACTAGTGGTATCGTTACACTTATTCTAGAGGCGACAGTGCTGCATTGGTAAAAATTGTTTGCTAAACTTATGCTTGTGCTAACCATAATTCTCTGGTACTATTGGTTCCCTCAACTTATACTAAAGGTGTCGGTTCTCCTTTAATACCAGCAGCACCCTACATTTGCACGAGAGGTGAACGTGTTCCTCCAGTAATAATGGCACCCTGCACATACATTAGAGATGTTCGTGCTTCTCTGGTTCTGGTGGTACCCTACACTTGCACTACAGTTGATCGTGCTCCTCAGGTGCTACTGATAATCAACACTTACACTACAGGTAAGTGTGATTCTCTTGTACTTGTAGTACCCTAGAAATACAACAGAACGGGCCCTGCTCCTTCGGTACTAGTGGAGCGCCTAAAATTACACTACCGGTGATTGTGCTTCTCCTATTTATCACTTACACATTGCCCCTCGGCGACATCATCTGAAAACACAGCATCAAGTTCCACATGTACGCTGATGGCACCCAGCTCTATCGCATCACCACCTCTCCCAAACCCTCCCTAAATGGTCAGAATACTTGTCCGACATCCATTACTAGAGGAACAGAAATGTACTCCAACTAAATATTGGGAGCACCAAAGCCATTGTCTCCGGTCCCCCCACCCCCCACAAACTCCATTCCCTAGCCACTGACTCCAACTCTGTCCCTGGCAAGTGTCTGAGGCTGAACCAGGCTGCTCGCAAATTTGTTGCCATAATTGATTCAGAGATGTTCTTCTGACCACATATCTGCGCCATCACTAAGACCACCTTTTTCAGCCTCCGTAACTTCACCTGACACGTGGCGGTTGGTGAGAAGGTCACGAAAGGAGCCCCGGGAGGGGCGGCTGGTGAGCAGGCCCGGGCGTTGGGCTGAAGATTGTCGGACAGGAGGAACGGTGGAAATGGAATGGCGGGGCGCACAGACGCAGCGGCTTTGCTTCTCCCAGGACAGTGCTATTTACGTTTAATGTTAATGTTATTTGTACTGGACTCATGGGAGCTTGCAAGATCACATTTCGTTGTTCATGTACTTGTGCAATGACAATAAAGTTGAATTATTATTATTATTATTATCTTCAGCCCTCTATAAACTTAAGCTCATCCAAAACTCGGCCGACTGTATCCTACCTCGCACCAACTCCCGATTACCCATCAACCCTGTGCTGGCTCTGGGTTAAGCAACACCTTGATTTTAAATCGTCATCCGTGTTTTCAATTCCCTCCATGGCCGAGACCATCCCCAGCTCTATAAGCTCCTCCAGCCCTACAATCCTCCAAGATCTCAGCACTCCTCCAATGCTGGCCTCTTACGCATTTCCGATTTTAATCATATCACCTCATGTGGCTGGGTGTCAGAGTTTGTTTGCTTACACTCCTGTGAAGCAGCTTGGAAATGTTATTATGTTAAAGGCGCTATATAAATGCAAGTTGCTGTTTTTCATTGGAACTATAGGTAACCCTACACTTACACTAGTGGTGAGAGTGCCCCTCTGGTACTAGTGGTTAAACGACTCCTACTACAGAGGTGACCTTAAAACTTTGGGATTAATGGTACCATCCCTTGAGCACTCCGTCCTTGCAAACTACCGCCTCATCTCCAACCTCCCTTTCCTCTGCAAAGTTCTTGATAGTGTTGTCGCCGTGTGGCAAAGCCACCAAGAGACTCTTGCAGTAATGTATATAATTGCCTTTAACAGGGGTTTGTTAACTTTAAATGTTTGCTCTGTATAAATAGCGCAGGTTCGGTAAAATGTCGATCCAGCGTGATGACGTCATCACGCAGGTCACGTGACTACTCAACGGCGGGAAACGTGTTGCCGTCATGACGTCAGAGGGGAGAGGCGTGTCCTTTCAGTTCTCGTGGAACCAAGTATTGTACAGACCTGTTTAGAGTTTCTCCTGCGTTTTTGTTTGTAACTTTTACCAGTGCATTAAACCACGTTTGGTTAACTGCTAGTATCAATCTCAGTACTTTCGTTAGGAGTTGAGAACTCCTACAGCCTCCCAAATATGTCCCCATCTTTCCCGCAATTCCATGTTTGAATCCCTCCAATCTGGTTTCTGCCCCTGCCACAGTAGAGAAATGGCTCTCATCAAAGTCACCAATGACAGTCTTTGTGACTGTGACAGAGGTAAACTATCCATCCTCGTCCTTCTTGACTTGTCTGCAGCCTTTGACATGGTTCACCATGGCTTCCTTCTCCAATGGCTCTCCACCATCATCCAGCTGATTGGGACTGCACTCGCCTGGTTAATTTCTTATCTCTCTATTCATAGCCAGAGAATCACCTGCAGTGGCTTCTCTTCCTGCTCCCGCATTGTTACCTCTGGTGTCCCCCAATAATCTATATTTTGCCCCCTCCTATTTATCATCTACATGTTACCCCTTGGTGACATCATCTGAAAACACAGCATTAGTTTCCACATGCATGCTGATGACAGCCAGCTCTACCTCAATCCCTCTTCTCGCGACCCCTCCACGGTCTCTAAATTGTCAGACTGCTTGTGCGACATACAGTTCTGGATGAGCAAAGATTTTCTCCAATTAAGTATTAGGAAGACCGAAGCCATTGATTTCGGTCCCTAAGGATAAGGGATAAGCCATTTAGGACTGAGATGAGGAGGAATTTCTTCACCCTGTGAGTGGTGAACTTGTGGAATTCTCTACCACAGAGGGCAGCAGAGGCCAGTTCATTAAATATATTCAAGAAGGAGTTGGATATATTTCTTAAGGCTAAAGGGATCAAGGGATATGGCGAGAAGGCAGGGACAGGGTATTCAATTTGGATGATCACCCATGATCTCGTTGAATGGTGAAGCAGGCTCAAGGGGCCGAATGGCCTACTCCTGCTCCTATCTTCTTTGTTTCTATGTCCCCGCCACAAACTCCGTTCCATAGGCACTGACTCCATCCCTCTCCCTAACATCTGTCTGAGGCTGAAACACACTGCTTGTGAACTTGCTGTCAAATTTGACCCTGAAACGAGCTTCAGACCACATATCTGCAGCATAACAAAGGCCGCCTATATTCCACCTCAGTAACATCGCCCGTCTCCACCCTTGCCTCAGCTCATTCGCTGATGAAACCCTCATCCATGTCTTTGTTACTGCTAGACTTGACTATTCCAACGCACTCCTGTTGGCCTACATAAACTGGAGGTCATCCAAAAGTCGGCTGCCCATTTTCCTAACTCACACCAAGTCACGTTCGCCCATCACCCCTGTGCTCATTGACCTACGTTAGCTCGAGGTTAAACATAGAAACATAGAAGATAGGAGCAGGAGTAGGCAATTCGGCCTTTCAAGCCTGCTCCGCCATTCAATGAGATCATGGCTGATCATCCAAATTCAGTACCCTATCCCTGCCTTCTCCCCATATCCCTTGATCCTTTTAGCCTTAAGAAATATATCCAACTCTTTCTTGAATATATTTAATGAACTGGCCTCCACCGCCCTATGTGGCAGAGAATTCCACAGGTTCACCACTCTCTGGGTGAAGAAATTCCTCCTCATTTCAGTCCTAAATGGCTTACCCCTTATCCTTAGACTATGACCCCTGGTTCTGGACTCCCCGGCCATCAGAAACATCCTTCCTGCATCTAGTCTGTCCAGGCCTGACAGAATTTTATAGGCTTCGATGAGATCCCCTCTCAATCATCTAAACTCCAGTGATTATAAGCCTGGTCGACACAATCTCTCCTCATACGTCATTCCTGCCATCCCAGGTATCAGCCTGGTGAATCTTCGCTGCACTCCTTCCATGGCAAGAACGTCCTTCCACAGGTAAGGCGACCAAAACTGCACGCAATACTCAAGGTGTGGTCTCACCAAGCCCCTGCATAACTGTAGCAAGACATCCTTGTTGCTGTAATCGAACCCTCTTGCTACGAAGGCCAACATACCACTTGTCTTCTTAACCGCCTGCTGCACCTGCATGCTTACCTTCAGCGACTGCTGCACAAGAACACCCAGGTCTCTTTGCACGTCCCCTTCTCCCAATCTATTGCCATTCAAATAATAATCTGCCTTCCTGTTTATGCCACCAAAGTGGATAACCTCACATTTATCCATATTATAGTGCATTTGCCATGTTTCTGCCCAATCACCCAACCTGTCCAAATCATACTGGAGTCTCACGACATCCTCCTCACAGCTTACCCTCCCACCCAGCTTTGTGTCATCTGCAAATTTGGAGATATTACATCCAATTCCCTCGTCCAGATCATTAATATATATTGTGAACAGCTGGGGCCCTTGGACCGATCCTTGCGGTACCCCACTAGTCACTGCCTGCCACTCGGAAAATGACTCGTTTATTCCAACTCTTTGCTTTCTGTCCGCCAAACAGTTCTCTATCCAAGTCAATACCTTGCCCCCAATCCCATGTGCCTTAATTTTGCACGCTAATCTCTTATGTGGGACCTTATCAAAAGCCTTCTGAAAGTCCAAATACACCACATCCACTGGTTCTCCCTTATCTATTTTACTAGTTACATCCTCAAAAAATTCCAGTAGATTGGTCAAGCATGATTTACCGTTTGAAAATCCATGTTGAATTTGTCCGATCCTGTCACTGCTTTCCAAGTGCTCTGCTATTGCATCTTTTATAATAGACTCTAGCATTTTCCCCAATACTGATAACAGGCTTAACGGTCTATAAACCCCCGCTTTTTCTCTACCACCTTTTTTGAATAGTGGGGAAGCATTAGCTACCCTCCAATCCATGGGTACTGTTCCAGAGTTTATCGAGTTCTGGAAGATGACCAGCAATGCATCTACTATTTCTAGGGCCACTTCCTTAAGTTACCTGGGATGCAGATTATCAGGCACTGGGGATTTATCCACCTTCAGTCCCATCAATTTTCCTAACACCATTTCCCTACAAATACTTATTTCTTTCAGTTCCACCCTTTCATCAGACCCAATGTTCCCCGGCATCTCTGGGAGGTTATTTGTGTCCTCCTTTGTGAAGACAGAGCCAAAATATGTATTTATTCGGTCTGTCATTTCTTTGTTTCCCATTATAAATTCCCCTGATTCTGACTGCAAGGGACCTACGCTTGACTTCACCAATCTTTTTCTCTTCACATATCTATAAGAGCTTTTACAGTCAGTTTTTACATTCCCAGCAAGCTTACTCTCATATTCTATTTTCCCTTTCTTAATTAATCCCTTTGTCCTCCTTTGTTCAATCCTAAACTGCTCCCAATCCTCAGGATTATTGCTTTTTCTGGCCAATTTATATGTCCTCTCCTTGGATATTATGCTATCCCTAATTTCCCTTGTTAGCCATGGTTGAGTCACCTTTTTTGTTTTATTGTTATGCCAAACTGGGATGAACAAATTCTGTAGCTCATCCATTCGGTCTTTGAATGTTTGCCATTGCCTATCCACCGTCAACCCTTTGAGTGCCATTCCCCAAGCAATCCTACTCAACTCGCTCCTCAGACCATCGTAGTTTCCTTTATTTAAATTGAGGACCCTTGTCCCTGAGTCAACGACTTCATTCTCCATCTTAATGAAGAATTCGATCATATTATGATCGCTCCGACCCAAGGGGCCTTGTACAACAAGATTGCTAATTAATCCTTTCTCGTTACATAATACCCAGTCTAAGATGGCCTGATCTCTGGTTGGTTCCTCGACATATTGGTCCAGGAAACCATCCCATAAACACTCCAGGAAATCCTCCTCCACAGTAGTGTTACTAATTTGGTTGGCTCAATCTATATGTAGATTAACGTCACCCATGATGACTGCTGTGCCCTTATTGCACGCTTCTTTAATTTCCCTTTTAATGCCATCCCCAACTTCTGCCTTAATGTTTGGAGGTCTATATACCACTCCCACTAATGTTTTTTTCCCCTTAGTATTTCTCAATTCTGCCCATACAGATTCCACATCATCAGAGCTAATATCCTTCATTACAATTGTATTAATCCCTTCTTTAACCAGTAATGCTACCCCAGCTCCCTTTCATTTTTGCCTATCTTTCCTGAATATCGAATACCCCCTGGATGTTGAGTTCCCAGACTTGGCCATCCTTGAGCCACGTTTCCGTAATCCCAACCAAATCATATTCGTTTACCTCTATTTGCGCAGCCAATTTGTCCACCTTATTACAAATGCTCCTCGCATTAAGACACAAAGCCTTCAGGCTTGTTTTTGTAATGCTCTTAGACCTATTAGAATTATTGGCCCAGATATTAGGTTCATGGGCTTGCCGTGTGTGCAAGCCCCCGATTTGCACTTACCCGGTGCGCCGGCCTTTCTGCTCCCAGGAGCGTGGAATTCTTTTTTCAGATGATGACTCCCGCCGCCCAGGAATGCAGCCAGCGCGAAGTATCCATCGTGGAGTGTAAGTGAGACACACCCCGTGAGGTCTCATTACCATAGGACACGCCCCCAATCTTTCTCACAAGCTGCAAAGCATTTTCACATCCAGAGCAGCATTTTAAATAGGTTATTTGTATTTTTATGAATCTTTTCGTAGCTTTTATAAACTTTTAAATACTTTTACACTATTTTGAAGAATCTGAAGTAGTGTTAAACAGAATTAAAGCAATTTAAAGAGTTGTAAAAGCCCTGAAAGCATTTGTTTCATTCAATTCATTTAATTAGCAACGTTAAATGGCTGGAATGAGCACAATTCACATCATTAAAAGAACTCACAATTTAACTGACGATGACCTCAGCAATCTCCTGAATGAGGTGGAGGCGCAGCGCCTGTGCATCATTGGGAATGAGAACTCCAAGGCACCGTGAAAAGGACAGATGATAGCTTGGTCTTTCAAATAGCAGCATAGGGCTCCAGTCACGGGGAGGGAAAAGGCACAGGAAACGTATGGGTGTCACATTTTGCGCAGAGTGGGCCTTTGGCGTAGCCGTAAGCATCCCCGCCGCTGGGCCAGAAGGAGTAGGGTTTCGATCCCCGCTCCACACAGTCCCGGCAAGTGGAGTCTGAGCTCCGACTCTAAATTCTGGGTGGGCATCCAGCAGGATACTTGCATCCGTGGGGGTGGGTGTGGGTGCCCCCCCCCCCCATCTCGTATGGGTTGTGGGAGCCCGGAAAACCCTCCCACCGTAGGACTAACCATCCTAATGGCTGGTATGAAGATGGTTATGGTCACGGAAGGAGCGTTAACGTGGCCAGAAATCCTTCCACCACTTCAGACAGTTCCCCAAAGGGAACAGTGTGAGGACACATACGACGACGACCTCTTGCGCAATGCACCTCCTTGGACCCTCAGTCGCAGATGCGAGGGGGCAAATCGTTCAATTGTTAATTTTTTCATTTTATTGACATGTAAAATGTTGTGTTTGCTGTTTTCATTGAAATGTTTATTTGTGACTGAAAGGCTATGTAACCTTTTTCTTTAAACAGTGCAGCCTGTAGTCAATTTAAAAAAATTTGCAACTTTTATTGGAGCCAAAGTATTTTTACAACAATTGTTTGAAAATTAGAAAATAGTTAGTTTCCACCTTGAATGTCTTTATTGCAGTAAGAAAGCAGAAAAAGTCACTTTAAACTGTTAACATATTTTTCTGAACTATTCATGTTTACAAATGTTTGAAAAGTAGGCATTTGCTAGTTAACATTTAAAAGTTATAAACTATCTACATCAAAACTGACCCTGAAAACTGTGTTATGATGCAATAAAAGTTCACTGCTTCACTTTAAATTGTGTCTGCTCCTTACTTTGCCTTGTGGGGGGAGGGGTAGGTACAAGGCGCCACTAGCTCGTGAAGGTGTTGGCTACTAGCAGTTCCCGAGCAGCCTTACTTTCGGTGGCACTTGGCTCCTCCCCATGAGGCCTGGCAACATGCACATTGCCATCGCCTTCATCCTCCATTTCAACAGGCAGCTGTTCTGCAGTGTTACGGGGCAGTCCTTCCTGCAGGGCAAGGTTGTGCAAAGCACAACAGGCCATCACAATCCTTGCCACTTTCTGGTGAGAGTACTGCAAGGTCCCCCCTGACCTATCCAGGCACTGGAAGCGTGATTTCAGAACTCCTATTGTCCTCTCCATCACTTGACGTGTGGACACGTGTGCATGGTTGTATCTCTCCTGAGACTGATTAATGGTCTTGCGGTAGGGTGTCATCAGCCATGGTCTTAGTGGGTAGCCCTTGTCGCCCAATATCCATGCGGATCCTGTAGGCAATTTGCTGAGAGCATCATACAATTTAGAGATACGGAGGACGAAGGAGTCATGATTACTTCCCTGGTGCCCTGCATTCACGTTTAGGATCCTGAGGTGCGCATCACATTATATCATTGCATTCAATGAATGATACCCCTTCCTGTTTATGTATGTCACAGGTGCATCCAGTGGTGCCTTCAATGCAATATGGGTTCCATCGACGGCCCCAATCACTTTGGGGAATCCAGCAATGCGATGAAATGCTAAGGCCATCTCCTTTTGATGTCGAGTGGGCAAGTCATACATAATGAAATCTGAAAGCCTATGGCAAATGGCTTCTGTGACCTGGTGAATGCAGACCCTCGCAGCATTCTTGGAGATGTTGCTTATGTCACCAGTGCCTGCTTGAAATGACCCATTTGCAAAGAAGTTCAATGCTGTGGTTACCTTCTTGTTCACTGACAAGGCAGTGCGGGTCTTCGAGCGTGGTTCCAGGTCCACCTTCAACATGTCACAGTCAGCCAATTGCCTCTTTACTGAAGTGCAGCCTCCTGACACACAACTCCTCCGACAGCATCTCAAATGTTCGCCTCTCCCTGTACACTCTGTGGGGTGGGTAGATGTTCCTTCTGAGCAGGAAATAGTTATGGTTCCTCACTCTTCCATGTTGTTTCCTGGCGTTCCGATTTCTTTGAAGCATCACGGCATCATTTCTATAAGAGGGCATGTTTCTCGCTCACAGGACTCCTCTTTACACAGACATACCTGTAAGGAGGAAATTGAAATAGTTGTTAGTTATTTTAATAAATTGAGTGGCTATAAAATCAACTCGGCATATGCCAGGAAACATGCTTTAACGGCTTGCGAACACGTCATACCCAGCTGATGAATATCACAGGCCGAGATCCTTTTCCAATAACTTACATTTTCAGAAAATCATTACATACATACATTCATCCACATACTGAAAGGAATACATGCATAAATGCACATCCTTCAAGGAATATATACAGACATACATACAATCATACATACATACTTACTAAAAACGAGATATATTACTGATGACAAGTTTATTTTTTAAGCATTTTATTCATTTTTAAAGTCATTTTCACATTTAATAAACGCATCAAATTCAATTAGGCCTTGCACACAGCCACAATTGCTCCTTATACCTACATTACTCAAAAGCCGTTTAAAAAAAATAATTAAAGTTGAAAACTTACCTCAGACTTTCTTAAAATAACTTCTCCCTTTCCCAACCAAAAATGTGCCGTTCAGAAGCTCCACTAATGAAAGAGTTCTTCCTCCGCAGCTTCTCTGCGGCTTTACTCATCGTTTTTTTATGTGTAAATTGTGGGGACTTACCCTCACTCAAACGATTCATGAAAATGCCACATTTTAATGCGCACGCGCTGCCTGCAACGTCGCACGCGATACGCCTCTTAACCCCTTGCTTCAGAGGACAGGAAATGTCGGTTTTCAGCGCATGCGCTGTGCATCCTGAAAACCGGTAATTCGATCGGGCCCACGCGTGAGTACCCCGTCCATACTCATGTGTTGGGACCCGAATTACTGGGCCATTATTTACTGTGGCCACGTTTGACTTAAACCGTTGATTTCTCTGACTGCCACTTTTGTTTTTCTCCTTCCTATCTTGTGCTTTTATCCCTGTTTCCCTTTCCTCTGTCTCCCTGCTCAGGTTCCCAACCCCCTGCCATTAAGCAGCCCCTAGATTTCAAAATTCTCATCCTTTTTTCAAATCCCTTCATGGCCTCGCCCCTCTCTATCTCTGCAATCTCCTTCAGTCCCACAACCAGCCTAGATAACTGTGCTCCTCTAATTCTTACCTCCTGCCCAACTTTGGTTCTGTCTACATGGAAGAGGACACAAACAAATTCCCAGAAATGCTAGTGAACCAAGGGTCTATTGAGGAGGAGGAATTAAGAAATAGGAGCAGGACTAGGCCAATCGGCCCCTCGAGCCTGCTCCACCATTCAATAAGATCATGGCTGATCTGATCCTAACCTCAAATCTACTATCACTCTCCATCTCACCCGAACCCATGTTATCTCCTGGGAGAGGCGAAAAACCAGGTAAAAAAACCCAATGGCCAATTTGGGAGAACAAATCTGGGAAATTCCTCTCCGACCCATCTAGGCGATCGAAACTCGTCCAGGAGATCACTCTGTCCCTGTATTTTCTACAGTACTTACGTTCTGTAAGGGTGATCTCCACCCCAGCCAGGAACAGGAATAAAAACCATCTCCTGAAATCTAACAGAATTAGAACACAAGAAGTAGGAGCAGAACCAGGCTACACGGCCCCTGGGCCCGCTCCACTAACCACAGGGCCATGACCATTCCGAACCTAGACTCATGTCCAATTTCCTGCCCGATCCCCGTAACCCTTAATTCCCTTTACTTCTATGAAACTATCTATCTCTGTTTTAAATTTATTTAATGATGTAGCTTCCACAGCTATCTGGGGCAGCAAATTCCACAAACCTACCACCCTCTGAGTGAAGAAGTTTCTCCTCATCTCAGTTTTGAAAGAGCAGCCCCTTAGTCTAAGATTATGCCCCCTAGTTCTAGTTTCACCCATCATTGGGAACATCCTCACCGCATCCACCCGATCAAGCCCCTTCACAATCTTATATGTTTCAATAAGTTCACCTCTCATTCTTCTGAACTCCAATTAGAGTCCCAATCTACTCAACCTCTCATCATATGTCCACCCCCTCATCCCCGGAATTAACCGAGTAAACCTTCTTTGTACTGACTCGAGAGCAAGTATGTCTTTTCTTAAGTATGGACACCAAAACAGTACGCAGTATTCCAGGTGCGGTCTCACCAATACCTTGTACAACTGCAGCAATACCTCCCTGTTTTTATATTCTATCACCCTAGCAATAAAAGCCAACATTCCATTGGCCTTCTTGATCACTTGCTGCACCTGCATACTAACTTTGAGTTTCGTGCACCAGGACCCCCAGATCCCTTTGTACTACAGTACTTTCTAGTTTCTTGCCATTAAGATAATAACTTGCTCTATGATTTTTCCTGCCAAAGTGCATAATTAAAGGAAATTAGTATTAGTAAAAAAAAGAGCTGGAGAAATTAATGGGACTGGAAGTCAATTAATCCCCAGGGCCTGATAATCTGCATCCCAGAGCTCTAAAAGGTGTAGCCATGGAAATAGTGGATGCATTGGTTGTCATCTTCCAAAATTCTATAGATTATGGAACAATTCCTGCAGATTGGAGGGTGGCAAATGTAACCCCAGTATTTAAAAAAAGGAGGGCGAGGGAAAACAGGGAACTACAGACGAGTTAGCCTAACATCAGTAGTAGGGAAATTGCTAGAGTCTATTATAAAGGATGTGATAACAGGACAGTTAGACAGAGTTAACATGGATTTATGAAAGGGAAATTGTGTTTGACAAACGTACTAGGCACTATTCACAATATATATCAATGATTTGGATTAGAGCCAAATGTAATATTTCCCAGTTTGCTGACGATACGAAACTAGGTAGGAGTGGAGTTGTGAGGAGGATTCAAAGAGGCTTCAAGGCGATTTAGACAAGTTGAGTGAGGGGCAAATACATCGCAGATGCAGTATAACGTGGATAAATATGAAGTTATCCACTTCGGTATAAAAAACAGGAAGGCAGAGTATTATTTAAATGGTGATGGATTGGTAAATGTTGATGTACATAGGGACCTGGGTGTCCTTGTACAACAGTCACTGAAAGCAAACATGCAGGTGCAGCAAACAGTTAGGAAGTCAAATGGTATGTTTTGCCTTCATTGCAAGAGGATTTGAGTACAGGAGCAAGGATGTCTTACTACAGTTATACAGGGCCTTGGTGAAACCACACCTGGAGTACTGTGTGCAGTTTTGGTCTCCTTACCTAAGAAAGGATATACGTGCCATAGAGGGAGTGCAGCAAAGGTTCACCAGACTGATTTCTGGGATTGCACGTCTGTCATATGAGGAGACATTGGGTCGACTAAGCCTGTATTCACTAGAGTGTAGAAGAATGAGAGGGGATCTCATTGGAACGTATAAAATTCTGACAGGTCTAGACAGACTGGATGCAGGGAGGGTGTTTCCCCTGACTGGGGGGTCTAGAACGAGGGGTCAGTCTCAGGATACGGGGTAGGATATTTAGGACTCCGATAAGGAGAAATTTCTGCACTGAGGGTGGTGAACCTGTGGAATTCTCTACCACAAAAAAGGCTGTGGAGGCCAAGTCACTGAATATATTTAAGAAGGAGCTTAAATAGATTTCTAGACACAAAAGGCATCAAGGGGTATGGGGAGAGAACTGGAATATGGTATTCTGATAGAGGATCAGCCATGATCACATTGAATGGTAGAGAAGGCTCGAAGGGCCGAATGGCCTACTCCTGCTCCTATTTGTCTTTGTTTCTATGTTTCTGAGCATCCCTGACTATAATCGCTCAACCATTGGTGGCCGTGCCTTCTGTTGCCTACTCCAGAAGCTCTGGAATTCCTACTTAAACCTCTCTGACTCACTACCTCTCTTTCCTACTTTGAGACACTCTTTAAAACCTACCTCTTTGGCCAAGCTTTCGGTCACCTGACCTAATTTCTCCAATCATTTGTCTTAAAACTCTCCTGAGCAACGTGATGGGACGTTTCCCTACGTTAAAGTCGCTATATAAATACAAGTTGTTGTTGTTTTGTACACACACGTCTGAACACGTGTTCCCACTACTCGGGTACCTCGCTATTCATTCCATGAAGTCGGTGCGACCAGCACACGATGAGTTGAAAGTTAAAACAGCTTTCTTCTGAGCATGGGTTGTAAATTCTTTAAAAGCATTTTAAAAAAAGGATATCTTCACAGGCAAGAAAATGGGCTGAAGTTTCCGATCAGAAGCTTCCTGCATGCGGATGCTGCCGATTGGAAAAAAATCTACGCACCTGGCTACATAGGTCACGACACTTCCTCTCCTGGTCCGAGCTCGCAGAGGACCAGGTATCCCAGGTACGCAGGCGGTTCGCAAGCGTCCCTGGGATCACGGGGTCCATGGGGAACCAATCAAAGAAGGGAATCTCTCTTCACACTTTTGACAGGTCTCTCTGGAAAGATCTGTCAAAAGTATGAATGGGAACACTTACAAAGCACAGTTAAACATTACGTAAAATATTAAAAAATCAAGTATTTAAAATTAATTATTTTTACATTAAATTAAATATTTTAAAGAAACATTTATTTTTAAAAAGTTATTAAACATTTTTACAGGGCTAAAAAAAACACATTTTTTAAAAATTATTTAAAGTTTACAAATGAGTGATTTTTAAAAAAAAAATTAAAATCTTTTTTT
Organism: Somniosus microcephalus; assembly: GCF_052327205.1. Taxonomy (NCBI): domain Eukaryota; kingdom Metazoa; phylum Chordata; class Chondrichthyes; order Squaliformes; family Somniosidae; genus Somniosus; species Somniosus microcephalus. The sequence goes on from NW_028225180.1 coordinate 56,212,138, forward strand.
TAAATTGTTTTCATCAGGCATAAGATTTTTTAAGGTTTTCAGCAGGCAGAACTCCCTGCCCGCAGAGCCCCTTTTCCTGGGCAAGTGGATGATCTTTCAAGAGGATTCTTGACAGATCCTAAGTGCCAATTTTCAGTGCATGCGCTTCGCATTCCTAAACCCAGCACTTGCGATCCCTCTATGGGTGCGTACACACCCGCAGAGGTCGGAAAACATGGCCCATAATAGTAAGACTGATGTATAATGTTCTGAATCCTGTATCTGTAAACAGTGAGGTGATGCACAACATTGATTTCAGAAATGGCCATAAATATACAAGTGGTAGATTTGCATGCTATTTCAGTCAATATTCTCCACTTGTGCGTGTGTCTCGCTCTGTGTGTCCACGCATGTGCGTCCAATCAAACTCTCAGTCAGCGTCCTATCCTTTCCCCACTGGGGAAATGTAAAAGCGATTCAGTCTCAGATCAGTAGTTTCTCCAAACTATAGTTGAAGTTATTCTCCGGCATTAAATTATAACCAAGTTTGAGATCTTGTAAGATTCAGTTATCTGCATTTATGGTTAGGGTTAGGGTTAGGGTCATTCACGCTGACACTGGTACAATAAACACACAGCAACAACAACTTGCATTTCCATCGAAACACATCACAAGGTGCTTCACAGAAGCCAAGTACGACAAAAGATGGGCTCAGACTAAAGGAGGTAGGAGGAGGTGTGGTCAGAATGTTGTTCATAACAGTGAGTTTCAGAGGGTTCTAAAGGAGGAGGGAGCTGGAGACTTTTAAATTGGAGCTGCTCGCGGACTGGCAGCCAGTATATAGGTTCACAAGCACAGGGTTGAGCAGTGAGCAAAGATTCAATGCTATTTTTCAACCCACTGACCCAGCCCCACACCCCACTGACCCAGCCCCACACCCAACTGACCCAGCCCCACACTCCTGACCCAGCCCCGCACCCCACTGACCCAGTCACACACCCCACTGACCCAGCCCCACAACCCACTGACCCCGCTGCACACCCCACTGACCCAGCCCTACACCGACACCCCATTGATCCAGCACCACACAACACTGACCCAGCTCTACTTCCTACTGACACAGCCCCACACCCCACTGACCCAGACCCACACACCACTGACCCAGCCCCACACCCCAATGACCAAGCTCCACACACCACCGACACAGACCCACACCCCACTGACCCAGACCCAAACACCACTGACCCAGCTCCACACCCCACTGACAGACGCACACATCACTGACCCAGACCCACACACCACTGACACAGCCCCGCTCCCCACTGACACAGCCCTACACCCATTTGACCCAGAACTGCAGCCCACGGACCCAGTACCAGCTCCCCACTGACCCAGACACATACCACACTGACCCAGCCATGCACCCCACTGATCCAGCCACAAAACCCACTGACGAAGCCCCACTCCACACTGACCGAGCCCCACACCCCACTGACCCAGCCCTGCACCCCACTGCCCCAGACCCGCACCCCACTGACCCAAACTCGCACCCCACTGACCCAGCCCCACACCCAACTGAACCAGCCCTGCACCCCACTGCCACAGCCCCACACCGCACTGACCCAGCACCACACCCAACTGACCCAAGCACACACTCCACTGACCCTGACACGCACCCCACTGACCCAGCCCCATATTGCACTGACCCAGCCCCACACCGCACTGACCCAGCCTCACACCCCACAGACCGAGCCCCACATCCCACTGAACCAGCCCCACACCCCACTGACCAAGACCCGCACCATACTGACCCAGCCACGCACCCCACTGACCCAGCTCCATACCCCATTGACAGAGCCCCTCACCCCGCTGACACAGCTCCACACCCCACTGACCAAGACCCGCACCATACTGACCCAGCCCCGCACCCCACTGACACATCGCCCCACCCCACTGACCCAACCCCACACCCCACTGATCCATTGCCCCACCCCACTGACCCAGCCTCACACCCCACTGACCCAGCCTCACACCCCACTGACCCAGCATCACACACCACTGACCCAGCCCCACACCCCACTGACAGCCCCACACCCCACTGACCCAGCCAATCACTCAACTGATCAAGCCCCACACCCCACTGACCAATCCTCATACACAACTGACCCAGCACCCCACCCTAATGACCCAGACCAACACCCCACTGACCCAGACACATACCACACTGACACAGCCCCGCACCCCACTGACTCAGCACCACACACCACTGACCCAGCCCCACACCCATTTGACCCAACACCTCACCCCACTGACCCAGCCCCACACCCCACTGACCCAGCCCCACGCACCCAGTCACACTCCCCACTGACCCAACCCCACACCCCTGACCCCGTCACACACCCTACTGACCCAGCCCCACACCCAACTGACCCAGCCCCACACTCCTGACCCAGCCCCGCACCCCACTGACCCAGCACCGCACAGCACTGACCCAGTCACACACCCCACTGACCCAGCCCCACAACACACTGACCCCGCTGCACACCCCACTGACCCAGCCCTACACCAACACCCCACTGACCCAGACCCACATACCACTGACCCAGCCCCACACCCCACTGACCAAGCTCCACACACCACTGACCCAGCTCCACACCCCACTGACACAGCCCTACACCCATTTGACCCAGAACTGCAGCCCACGGACCCAGTACCAGCTCCCCACTGACCCAGACACATACCACACTGACCCAGCCATGCACCCCACTGACCCAGCCACAAAACCCACTGACGAAGCCCCACTTCGCACTGACCGAGCCCCACACCCCACTGACCCAGCCCTGCACCCCACTGACCCAAACTCGCACCCCACTGACCCAGCCCCACACCCAACTGAACCAGCCCTGCACCCCACTGCCACAGCCCCACACCGCACTGACCCAGCACCACACCCAACTGACCCAAGCACACACTCCACTGACCCTGACACGCATCCCACTGACCCAGCCCCATATTGCACTGACCCAGCCCCACACCGCACTGACCCAGCCTCACACCCCACAGACCGAGCCCCACATCCCACTGAACCAGCCCCACACCCCACTGACCAAGACCCGCACCATACTGACCCAGCCCCGCACCCCACTGACCCATCGCCCCACCCCACTGACCCAACCCCACACCCCACTGATCCATTGCCCCACCCCACTGACACAGCCCCATGCCCCACTGACCCAGCCTCACACCCCACTGACCCAGCCTCACACCCCACTGACCCAGCATCACACACCACTGACCCAGCCCCACACCCCACTGACCCAGCCAATCACTCAACTGATCGAGCCCCACACCCCACTGACCAATCCTCATACACAACTGACCCAGCACCACACCCCACTGATCCAGACACATACCACACTGACACAGCCCCGCACCCCACTGACTCAGCACCACACACCACTGACCCAGCCACACACCCCACTGACACAGCCCCACACCCATTTGACCCAACACCTCACCCCACTGACCCAGACCCTCACCCCACTGACCAAGCCCCACACCGCTTTGACACAAACCTGCAGCCCAATGACACAGCCCCAAACCCCACTGACCAACTCCACACCCACTAAAGAAACCCCGCACCCCACATACCCAGACACCACTGACCGAGCCCACACCCCAGTGACAGTCCCACCCCACTAACCCAGACTCACACCCCACTGACCCTGCCCCACAACCCACTGACCCAGCCTCACACTCCACTGACCCAGCCTCACACCCCACTGACCCAGCCATTCACCCAACTGACCCAGCCCCACACCCCACTGACCCAGCCCCACACCCCACTGACCCAGCACCACACCCCACTGACCCAGCACCACACTCCACTGACCCAGCCCGGCACCCCACTGACACAGCCCCACACCCCACTGACACAGCCCCACATTGCTATGACACAACCCCGCACCCCACTGACCCATTCCCCCGCCACACTGAACCAGACCCACACCCCACTGACACAGCCCCACACCCCACTGACACAGCCCCACACCCCACTGACACAGCCCCACACCCCACTGACACAGCCCCACACCCCACTGACCCAGACCCGCACCATACTGACCCAGCCCCGCACCCCACTGACCCAGCACCGCATCCCACTGACCCAGACCCGCACCATACTGACCCAGCTCCACACCCCACTGACACAACCCCACACCACACTGACCCAGCCCCACACCCCGCTGACCCAGCACCACATCCCACTGACCCAGACCCACACCGCACTGACCCAGCCCCGCACCCCTCTGACCGAGCCCCACACCCCATTGACCCAGCTCTGCACTGCACTGACCCCACTCAACTCCCAAGTGACCCAGCTCCACACCCCACTGACCAATCCCCCCACCACACTGATCCAGCCCCACACCCCACTGACCAATCTCCACACCACACTGACCCATCCCCCACCACAATGTACCAGCCCCGCACCCCACTGACCCAGCCCTACACCCCACTGATCCAGCCCAGCACCGCACTGACCTAGCCCCACTCCCCACTGACAGACCCACACCCCGCTGACCCAGCCCCACAGGCCACTGACCCAGCCCCACACCCGACTGACCCAGCACCGCATCCAACTGACACAGCCCCTCACCCCACTGACCCAGTCCAACATGCAGACCCAGCCCTCAACCACCTGACCCAACCCCTCACCACTCTGCCCCAGTCACTCTCCCAACTTACCTAGCCCCAAACCCCACTGACCCAGCCCCGAACCCAACTGACAGCCTAACACCACTGACCGAGCCCCACACCGCACTGACCCATCCCCCACCCCACTCACCCAGCCCCACACCCCACTGACCCAGCCCCAAACCCCACTAACCCAGCCCCATCCCAACTGACCCAGCCTCACACACCACTGACCAAGACCCACACCCCGCTGACCCAGCCCCACATCCCACTGACCCAGCCCTACACCACATTGACCCAGACTCGCACCCCACTGACCCAGCTCCATACCCCACTGACCCATCCCCCCACCCCACTCAGCCAGTTCCGCACCCCACTGACCCAACCCCACATCACACTGACCCAGCCCCACACCCCACTGACAGACCCACATCACACTGACACAGGCCCCCAACCCACTCACCCAGCCCCACAAACCTCTCACCCTGACCCGCACCGACACAGCACTGACCCAGCCCCAAACCCCACAGACCCAGCCCCTCACCCCACACACCCTTAACCGCACCCCACTGACACAGACCTGCACCGACACACCAATGGGCCAGCCCTGCAGCACACTGCCCGCACCAACACACCACTGACCCATCCCCAGACCCCACTCACCCAGCCCTACACCCCACTGACCCAGCCATACATCCCACAGTCCCAGCCCCACACCCCACTGACCAATGCCCGTCACCCCACTGACCCTGGCCCTGCACCCCACTGACCCAGCCCCACACCCCACAGACCCAGCCCGATATCCCACAGACCCAGCCCATCACCCCACTTGCCCTGAACCGCACCCCACTGACCCAGACCCGCACCGACACACCACTGACCCAGCCCCACACACCATTGACCCAGCCCACAATGACACCCCACTGACACAGACACACACCACACTGACCAGCAGGTGAGTGCAAAACCCAAGGCTGACGCATTTGCAACCATCTTCAGCCAGACGTGCCGAGTGGGTGATTCATATTGGCCGACTCCTGAGGTCCCTACTATCACATTAGCCAATCTTCAACCAATTTGATTCATTCCACGTGATATCAAGAAAAGTCTGAGCGCACTGGATACAGCAAAGGCTATGGGCCCCGACAACATCCCGGCTATCGTGCTGAAGACATGTGCTCCAGAACTAGCTGCACCTCTAGCCAAGCTGTTCCAGTCCAGCTACAAAACTGGCATTTACCCGACAATGTGGAAAACTGCCCAGGTATGTCCTGTCAACAAAAGGCAGGATAAATCCAATCCGGCCAATTACCGCCCCATCATTCTAATCTCAATCATCAGCAAATTGATGGAAGTTGTCATCGACAGTGCTATCAAGTGCCACTTACTCACCAATAAACTGCTCACTGATGCCAAATTTGGGTTCCGCCAAGACCACTCGGCTCCCGACCTCATTACAGCCTTGGTCCAAACATGGATAAAGGAGCTGAATTCCTGAGGTGAGGTGAGAATGACTGCCCTAGACATCAAGGCAACATTTGACCGAGGGTGGCATCAAGGAGCTGTAGTAAAACTGAAGTCAATGGGATCGGGGAGAAAACTCTCCACTGGCTGGAGTCATACCTAGCACAAAGGAAGATGTTTCTGGTGACTGAAGGTCAATCATCACAGCCCCAGGACATCGCTGCAGGAGTTCCTCAGGGCAGTATCCGAAGTCCAACCATCTTCATCTGCTTTGTCAATGAACTTCCCGCCAAAATAAGGTTGGAAATGGGGATGTTCGCTAATGACTGCAGTGTTCAGCACCATTCACAACTCGAGATAATGAAGCAGTTCCTGCCCGCATGCAACAAGACCTGGAAAACATTCAAACTTGGGCTGATAAGTGGCAGGTAACATTCGTGCCACAGAAGTACCAGGCAATGAATATCTCCAACAAGCGAGAGTCTAACCACCTCCCCTTGACATTCAATGGCATTAGCATCGCTGAATCCCCCACCATCAACATCCTGGGGGGGTCACCTTTGACCAGAAACATAACATGATCATCCACATATATATTGTGGCAGCAAGAGCAGGTCAGAGGCTAGGTATTCTGCGGCGAGTGTCTCACCTCCTGACTCCTCAAAGCTTTTGCACAATCGACAAGGCACAAGTAAGGAATGTGCTGGAATATTCTCCACTAGCATCGATGAGTGCAGCTCTAAAGCCTCTTCAAGAAGCTCCACACCATCCACCACCAAGCAGCCCGCTTGATTGGCACCCCATCCACCACCTTAAACACTCACTCCCTCCACCAGCAGCGTACCGTGGCTGCAGTGTGTACCATCTACAAGATGAACAGCAGCAACTCGCCAAACCCGCGACCGCTTCCACCTAGAAGGATTAGGGCAGCAGGCACATAGGAACACCACCAATTCCGAATTTCCCTCCAATTCACACACCATCATAACTTAGAAGTATATCGCAGATCTTTCATCATCACTGGGTCAAAATCCTGGAACGTCCTACCTAACAGCACTGTGGGAGTACCTTCACCACAGGAACTGCAGTGGTTCAGGAAGCCATTAGGGATGGGCAATAAATGCTGGCCTTGCAAGCAACGCCCACATCCCATAAACGAGTTACAAAACAACCCATCCCCACACCGACAGCCCACTGAGCCAGGCATACACTGAAACCACACTGACTGAGCCACTGAAATAAAGAATAGATTTGCCTTCCAAAGCTAGGCTTTATTAACTTTAAAATCTGCAGCACATCTTTCCACATCCAGTCCCAACCAAAGCTGGAAAAGAACTGAATTTAAGGTGGCCACCACACATCATGTGACAGCAACTACCAATGAGATTACAACATATATCCCAAGGCAGTTAACAAACAACCAATCACAATACTTTTACTAAACAAGGAATAATCACCACATTCACCCCTCCTTTTAAAATATACTCCAACCTAAATAACCTTTACAATTTATAATTAATTATTTACAACTAAAACTATGCACAACAAGAGTAAAACTGTTTACATGACAATACTAAGTGAACAACAAATAATAACATTGCACATAAGTATTAAGTATCTCTCAACTAAAACAATATAATATAATATAATATATCAACAATTTTAAAACATTACTATCAATTTAAGAGTCCATTTTCAAGCGGTCGACCGGATATCTTGTTCGTGTCGACCTTCTTAACCTTGGTGAAATTCCTTGCCCTCCCACACCAGAAGGCACAGAAGTATCTTCAGCAGGAAGGCTATCCATATCCCGATTTTCAACGGTTTCCAGATTAGAAATCCCATCAGAAGGTAAACTGGGACGGTCATAAACATCCATCAAGGGCTGACTAATAGAAGTATAATTATCTGCAATCGGATTGGAGACATGCGTAGTATCTGTAACAGCATCCACATTACCAAAATCATGACTATTGTTAATATCCTCAGAAGAGGGCTGGCCACCACAAGGAGCCAAGTCTTTAATTGAAACGGTACTTTCTTTCCCATCTTGGAATCGAATATGAGCATATTGGGAATTTGCCTCCAACAGCTCCACCTCCTCCACTAAAGGATCATATTTTGACAATCTAACATGGCGTTGAAGCAGCACAGGTCCCTGCATAGTAAGCCATGAAGGTACCGAATATCCCATAGTAGATTTCCGTGGATAGTTAAAGAGCCTTTCATGGGGGGTCACATTAGTAGCCGTTGAAAGCAATGATCTAATGGAATGCAGGGCATCAGGCAGTACCATTTCCCACTGTGTATTCTTAAGGTTCCGGGATGTCAATGCCACCATAACTGCCTTCCAGATCACCCCATTGTATCGTTCGCACTGTCCATTACCCTGGGGATTAGACAGGGTAGTTCTACTAGTAGAAATTCCCCGACTCTGAAGATATTCCTTCAACTGGGAAGACATAAAAGAACTTCCCTGATCCGAATGGATATACGCAGGCATCCCAAAGATGACAAAAAGTTGAGTCAGACATTTGATAACTGTAGCAGCTGATACATCTGCACAAGGAAAAGAAAAAGAGAACCTTGAAAACTCATCCACAACAGTAAAAATATATCGGTTTTGAGTAGTTGAAGGAAGAGGCCCCTTAAAATCGACGCTCAAACATTCAAAAGGAGAAGTAGCCTTTATAAGATGAGCTCGTTGAGGCTTAAAGAAATTCGGTTTACACCGAGCGCAGATAGAACATGATGAAGTCATCCGCTTGACGTCTTCAACTGAAAATGGCAAATTCTTACTGCGGACGAAGTGTATCATCCTCGTTACCCCAGGATGACATAAGGCATTGTGAAGATTAATAAGCGTATCTCCGTGAATCACAGAACAATAAGCCCTCGACAGTGCATCAGCAGCAACATTATCCTTCCCCGGACGATAAACTATGTCAAAATGGTAACATGCCAACTCAATCCTCCATCTCATTATTTTATCATTTTTGATCTTTCCAAACTGTTTAACATCAAACATAAAGGACACAGATTTTTGATCAGTTACCAATGTGAAATGTCGCCCCGATAAATAATGTCTCCATTTACGCAATGCTTCTACTATTGCGTATGCCTCTTTCTCTATTGAAGAATGTCTTTTTTCACTATTGTTCAAAGTACGTGAGAAAAAGGCCACAGGTCTTCCATTTTGGTTCAGAGTAGCCCCAATTGCAAAATCAGAAGCATCCGTCTCGATCACAAAAGGAACCGGCTCATCAATAGAATGCACAACTGCTCCTAAAATATCCTTTTTAAAATTCTCAAAACATGTCCTGGCCTCCCATGATAGAGGATATGTCGTAACCCGAATAAGAGGCCGGATCTTCCGTGAAAAATTTGCAATCCAATTAGAATAATAAGAAAACAGTCCAACAACTCGTTGCAAAGCCTTAGAATTAGTAGGACAAGGTAAATCAATCAATTGTCGCAGACGTTCTGGATCTGGTTTAATCTTGTTTGCCGAGATAATATACCCCAATAGATTTACCTCAGTAGTCGAAAAGATACATTTCTCTTTATTAAAAGTTAAACCAACTTTTTCCGCAGCTTGAAGGAATCTTTTTAAATTAGAATCATGCTCCACCCTTGATTTGCCACACACTGTGATGTCATCTAAGTATGAAAAGGTGTCAGAGAGGGAGTTATCACTTATAAAAGCATCCATTGCCCGTTGAAAACAAGCAACACCATTAGTAACACCAAATGGTATTCGGCAAAACTGATAGCTTTCCACCAGCCTCAAAGGCCGTATATGGTTGATCCTTCTTAACAATAGGAATCTGATGATAAGCACTCTTAGTCAATAGTGCTAAAAACCTTATACTGAGATACTTTATTGATAAGCTCATCAATCTTAGGCAAAGGGTACGCATCTAATTGAGTATACCTATTAATAGTTTGGGAATAGTCTATCACCATTCGTTTCTTGTGTCTCTCGTTAGTCGTGACAACTACCTGTGCTCTCCAAGGCGAACAACTAGGTTCAATGATTCCTTCCAATAAGAGACGTTGAACTTCAGAATTAATAAATTCTCTATCCTGACTAATATATCTTCTTGACTTGGTCGCAATTGGCTTACAATCCGGCATCAAATTGGAAAAAAAAGTGATAATGGAGAAATGGATAAAGAGGTTAATCCGCAAATAGATAAAGGTGGCTTAGTCCCTCCAAATGAAAGACTAAGAGACTCGTGTAACTGAAGCACATCATGTCCAATCAAAACATCCGCACAGAGATTAGGCAAAACAGATAGGCGTATATCAGTATACGTATTACCTAGAAGAATCATTTTCACAAAGCAGCAACCAGCTATTTGTGAAGTAAGGGTCGTCTGAGCCATACACACCTGATACCTAACAGGCAAAATTTTCAAATGCTTCTCCTTCGCAAACTGAAGACTTATAAAACTCTCAGTACTGCCCGTATCTATAAGGGCCTTCACTTCCAACCCATTAACTTGAGCCGTAACTATAGCTTTGTTTAGGCCATGAGCAAATGCAGCAGAAATTGATGCAATAAACGCCCGATCTAAAGGCTGAATAGTCACAGAGGAGGAGGTGGTAGAGGAGGGCCCTCCCACACCAGGAGAGGAGGAGGTAATTGAACCTGATGATTTGCACACGCGTGCATAATGACCTCTCTTGCCGCATTTACTACACACAGCCTCCCGAGCAGGACACTTCAGAGGAGGGTGCCGGGTATTCCCACAAAAATAACACTTCTGAATCCTAGAGGCATCAGCCGCCGAAGTAGAAACTGTTTCAGAATCTAGTAAACCACTCCCATTAAGTCCACATAATTCCTTTTCATCCGAAACTGCCGAAACCATAGTCGCAGGCCGATTAAAAAGAGCATAAGAATCCGAACTTCTCTGAGCCACATCCAATGTAGAAGCTTGCTCAAAAGCACTTTTAAGATCCAAAGTCTTATTTTCTAACAACCGCTGACGAATTGATCCAGACAGTAATCCATTAATAAAAGCATCCCGTACCGATTCTTCCTTATATTCTTCAGCCATCACGGCCTTATAATTACAGTTAACACTAAGGCACCGAAGTGCTTGTAAATAAGTATCCAAAGATTCTCCCACCTGCTGCCTACAGGCAGATAGAAGGTGACGTGCGATACCTCATTCTTTGGTTTAACAAAAATCTTTTCCAATGTAGAAATAGCCACTTCATAAGTTTTACAGTCCAAAATATATTTATATACATCCGGAGCAATGTAGTTGATCAGCATATTCAGCTTATTTAGAGACTCTTGATCCAACACGCCCAAAAAGTTTTTAAATGTACAATACCAATGTTTCCATTTATCATCCACTCCAGCAGAATTGGGGTCAGCCTTGAATCGTTCTGGTTGAAGATATCGCTCCATTCTAACATAAAGTTAATAAATTGAAATAAAGAATAGATTTGCCTTCCAAAGCTAGGCTTTATTAACTTTAAAATCTGCAGCACATCTTTCCACATCCAGTCGCAACCAAAGCTGGAAAAAAAAACTGAATTTAAGGTGGCCACCACACATCATGTGACATCAACTACCAATGAGATTACAACATATATCCCAAGGCAGTTAACAAACAACCAATCACAATACTTTTACTAAACAAGGAATAATCACCACAGCCACAAACCCACCTGATGCAGCACAACAGCGACACACCTCCTACCCAGCACTACACAAAATCCATACTGACCCAACCCCGCAACCCACTGACCAGCCCCGAATTCCACTGACCCAGCCCCACACCCCACTTACCCAGCCCTAAACTTTACTGAACCAGCCCCGTACCTCACTGAACCAGACCACACCCCACTGAACCATCCCTACACCCCACAGTCACAGCCCCGCACCCCACTCACACAAACCCACACCCCACTGACCCAGCCCCACACCCCACTGACCCAGCCCCACACCACACTGACCCAGCCCCACACCCCACCGACCCAGCCCCACATCCCACTGACCCAGCCCCACACTCCACTGACCCAGCCCCACACCCCACTGACCCAGCCCCACATCCCACTGACCCAGGCCCACACCCCAAAGAAACAGGCCCACACCCCACCGACCCAGCCCCACACACCACTAACCCAGGAAACACCACACTGACCCAGCCTCACAACTAACTGGCCCAGCCACGCAACCCACTGACCCAGCCGCGCACCCCACTGACCCAGCCTCACACCCCACTGAACCTGCCCACAGCCCATTGACCGAGTTCCACACCCCACTGAACCAGATCCAAACCTCACTGACCCAGCCCCACACCCCACTGAGCCAGGCCTGCACTCAACTGACAAATCCCACACTCAACTGACCTGTCCCACACCCCACTGACCAGGCCCCTCTCCTCACTGACAGAGCCCCACACCCAACTGACCCAGCCCCACACCCCACTGACCCAGCCCCAGAACCCACTGACCCAGACCAACACCCCACTGACCCAAAATCGCAATCAAGTGACCAGTCCCATACCCCATTGACCCAGCCACACGCCCCACAGTCCCAGTCTCAAACCACACTGACACAGCCCTACACCACAATGACCCAATCACACACCCCACTGATCCAGCCCCACAACCTACTGATCCAGCAACACACCCCACTGAACCAGCCTCAAACCCCACTGACCCAGCCCCAAACCCCACAGATCCAGCCCCACATCCCAGTGACCAACCCCCACACCCCACTGACCCAACCTCACCCCACTGATCCAAACCCACACAACACTGACCCAGCCCCACACAGACACCCCTCTGACCCAGTCCCACACACCACTGACCCAGAAGCACACCGACATCCCACTGAACCAGTCCCTCATCCCACTGACCCAGACCTACAACCCACTGACCCGACCCCGCACCCCACTGACACAGCTCCACACCCCACTGACACAGCTACACACCCCACTGACACAGCCCCACACACCACTGACACAGCCCCACACAGACAGCCCACTGACCCAGCCCCACACCCCACTGGCCCAGCCCCACCCCACTAACCCAGCCCCACACACCACTCACCGAGCGCCACACCAACACCACACTGACCCAGTCCCACACCCCACTGACCACTGACCCAGCCCCACACCCCACTGATCCAGCCCCACACCGAAACTCCTCTGACCCAGTCCCACACCGAAACCTCACTGACCCAATCCCACACCCCAGTGATCCAGCCCCACACCCCACTGACCCAGCTCCACACCCCAATGACACAGCCCCAACCCACTAACCCAGCCCCACACTCCACTGATCCAGCCCCACACCGAAACCAACTGACCCAGCCCCACACCCCATTGACCCAGTCCCACTCCCACACCCCACTAACCCAGCCCCTCACCCCACTGACCCAGCCCCACACCCAAACCCACTGACCCAGCCCCACACCCCACTGATCCAGCCCCTCACCTCACTTACCCAGCCCCACACCGACATCACACTGACCCAGCCCCACACTCCACTGACCCAGCCCCACACACCACTGACCCAGCCCCACACACCACTGACCCAGCCCCACACCCCACTGACCCAGCACCACACCCCACTGACACAGCCCCAGAATTAGTCCTGTTCCTATCAGAAGATTCGCACATTCCGTTCCCGATCACTTTGTTAGTTACCTGTTGTCCTGGAGTGACGTTGCACATTCAACTGTCATAAATATTGGAACAAAACTTTTCAATTTCTTGACAAGCTGTCGCTGGGCTGTGAGGTGCTGTTTCTCTTTCGGCCAGGGATTGGCTCCCTGAGCAGTGCCTGGGAAGCCCAGATAAGGAGCTGGGTCCGTGCACAGAGCGCCTGATAGAAGCAGACAGGGACCTGTTCGAGGGATGATAAGGTTGCAGAGGGCTGCTTGTTGGGGGCAGTACTGGTATGAGCAGCAGGCTGAAGTGTCGTAGAATGGTGCAGAAAGACACATCACATAAGAATATAAGAAATAGGAGCAGGAGTAGGCCATACGGCCCCTCAAGTCTGCTCCGCAATTCAATAAAATCATGGCTGATCTTCCAGCTCAACTCCACTTTCCCGCCCTATCCACATATCCCTTGATTTCTCCCCCCCCCCCCCGCCCCTCTCCCTAGTGTCCAAAAATCGATCACTGTCTTGAATATACTCAATGACTGAGCATCCACTTCCCTCTGGGGTAGAGAATTCCTACGATACACAACCCTCTGAGTGACGAAATTGTCCTCATCTAAGCCCTAAATGGCCAATCCCTTATCCTGAGAGAATGACCCCTAGTTCTGGACTCTCGAGCCAAGGGAAACAACTTCTCAGCATCTACGCTGTCAAGCCCTCTACGATTTTATACATTTCAGTGGGATTTGCTTTCACTCTTCTAAACTCCAGATAATATCGGCCCATTCTACTCAATCTCTCCTTATAGGGCAGCACTCTCATCCCAGAAATCAATCTAGTGAACATTCCTTGCAGCCACTCAAAGGCAAGAATATCCTTCCTTAGGTAAGGATTCCAAAACTGTACACAATACTCCAAGTGTGGTCTCAACAAAGCCTTATATAATTGCAGCAATACTTCCTGACTCTTATACTCCAACCCTCTTGCAATAAATGCTAACATTTGCCTTCCTAATTGCTTGATGTACCCGCTTGTTAATTTTCTGTGATTCGTGTACAAGGACCCCCAAATCCATCTGCATACCAACATTTATTAGTCTCTCAACTTTTAACAAAATATCCTGCGTTTCCATTCTTCCTACCAAAGTGGATAGTTTCACACTTTCCCACATCACAATAGAATTACTGGTGAGAAAGGCCTTTGACCCATTTTAGTCATTCCATCCAGAATGTCACTACACTCCGCCCCACCCAATTGCAGCATTAGTTCTTAAATGATTCCAGGCTTCCCATCCCCAGGCTACCCACAAATCCAGTCCCCCCGTCATTCATTCTCTGTGTCAAGAACTTCCTGATAGCAGGCATCAATTTACCTTTACTTAACTTGGCCCTGTGTACATTGTCTGACTCTCCCAATTTAGTTTAAAGTAATATTCCAAATTTACCTTTTCAATTTACTTAACAATATTCTATCTCTCTGTACGATCACCTCTGATATGAATAAATGAAGTTGAGGTGCAGATCAGCCATGATCTGATTGGAGAGCAGGCAGGCTCAAGGGGCTGAATGGCCTCCTCCTGTTCCTCTGCTCCTAAACTCGCAGTGAAAATATTGAGAGATTTGTGGAATAAATGGGATTTCTTGGTCAGGATACGTCGAGCATGTCTACAGCACTCCGTACGTCCTGAGGACATCCCAAAGAGCTTCATATCCAATGCATTATAAGGAAGTGCAGGCAAATACAGCAGCCAGTTTGCACACAGCAAGATCCCGCACGATCTAGATGAATAATTAGTTAACCTATTATTGGCGGTACCTGCGACAGTGCAGAACAACCTCAGTAGGGGTGATAGGGGATTTTATATTTAGATATTGCTTTCATTGAAATGAAACAAATCTCTTTAGTGCATTGAGCCAAATCCTGGGAAAGCGGGGCAGCTCCTGGGCTGCACCGTTTGTTAGAGTTTTTCCTGCCCCATTCAGCTGGGAAATGCATTGCACCGTAAATTGCTGTAAGAGTGACCTGATAACGGCAGAGCAAGGGCATTAGCCCATCTGGGACCTCAGTGAACAACGGGACCAGCACTCAATCTCCTTAAAATATGATATTTCAGGATTGAGAAAGAAACAGAGGAATGTTAGAGTAAAAGGGTGAATTAGAGAGAAATTAGGTACAGACAGAAAGAAAGCGAGGTAAGGAAGATGGGATTAAGAGAGAGAAAAGATTTAGCAAGGAAAAGTAAGAAAAAATGTAAAATATTAACATAAAGATTATCATGTTGCTAATACAGTAGTTACGCTGATAATTATTAGCCCTAATTTTCTGTGGTGAGTTTAATATGCAATTCAAGCAATTTCTTAACTACAAGGGGGAGGTTGTGGTCGAGATGTCATGTGTGTGAGGCAAAACTTAGAGCGCGCAAATCGACCAGCAGGTTTTTGGATATTTGCAACTCACGCCGCATCACTTCGTCTCATGTACTGGCTGGCAGATTTGCATATTAATAACGCCTGCGTCGTTAACATGCAATTATTTCTCCAGGAAGGTTTAGAACACTACATTTAATACTTTGGGTTAGAGCATCCATTTTGTGCCCAATCGGGAAGTTGCGCCTGAAATTGCACTTGTTAGAATACAGTTCTAATTTCCGCTGGAATAATTTGCATAATCACAAACGTAAAATCTTCCACGAAACAGCGCAATCGGTCAGCGTAATATAATGTAAATGTTTCATTTTTTCTCCTTCCATTCAAAAAGTGTTCCTTGATGTCCCAAGGCGCTTTTGCATTATAAAACAAAATTTGACAGCGAGCCACATAAGGCGATATTGGGGAAGATGACCAAAGGTTTGGTCAAAGAGGAAGGTTTAAGGAGCCTCTTAAAGGAGGAAAGAGAGCTGGAGAGGCAGAGAGGTTTAGGGGAAAGAGAGGTGGAGAGGCAGGGAGGTTTAGGGGAAAGAGAGGTGGAGAGGCGGGGAAGTTTAGGGGGAAGAGAGGTGGAGAGGCAGGGAGGTTTAGGGGAAAGAGAGGTGGAGAGACGGGGAGGTTTAGGGGAAAGAGAGGTGGAGAAGCGGGGAGGTTTAGGGGAGAGAGAGGTGGAGAGGTGGGGAGGTTTAGGGGAAAGAGAGGTGGAGAGGCAGGGAGGTTTAGGGGAAAGCGAGGTGGTGAGGCGGGGAGGTTTAGGGGAAAGAGAGGTGGAGAGGTGGGGAGGTTTAGGGGAACGAGAGGCGGTGAGGCGGGGAGGTTTATGGAGGTAATTCCATTGCTTAGGATCCAGGCAGCTGTAGGCCACCTATGGTGGAGCAATTAAAACTTGCGATTGTCAAGAGGCCAACATTGGAAGAACGCAGATATCTCAGTTGATCAGAGAGACTCACCATGGATTTGTGAAAGGTAGGTCATGTCTGACAATACTGATTTTTTTGGAGGAAGTGACTAAAGTTTAGGACATTGGAATACATATTGATGTTATTTATAATGACTTCCAGAAGGCGTTTAATAAAGTCTGTTATAAGAGATTGTTAACTGAGGTAGAAGCCCATGGAATTGAAGGCAAATTATTGACCTGGTTAGGAAATTGGCTGAGCGGCAGGAGACAGAGAGCATGGATAAGGGGTAGGTACTCTAATTGGCAGGATCTTGCTGGTGGTGTCCCGCAGGTATCCGTGTTGGGGCCTCATCTATTCATAGTATTCATTAACGACTTAGATGATGGCATAGAAAGCCATATATCCACATTTGCCGATGACAAAAAAAGGTGACATTGTAGGCAGTGAAGATGAACGCATTCAGTTACAAAGGGATATCGATTGATTAAGTGAATTGGCTAAAATGTGGCGAATGGATTTCAATGTAGGAAAATGTGCGGTCATCCGCTCTGGGCCTGAAAAGGATAAAACAGGGTACATTCTAAATTGTGAATAGCCAAAGACAGTGGAAGTCCAAGGAGACTTGTAGTCCAGGTACATCGAACATTAAATATCATGAACAGGGACATAATATAATCAACAATGCTACAGGCATGCTGGCCTTTATATCTAGAGGACTAGAATAGAAGCGGGTAGAAGTTATGCTACAGCTATACAAAGCCCTAGGTAGACCTGGAGTATTGTGAGCAATTCTAGGCACCACACCTTAGGAAGGATATATTGGCCTTGGAGGGAGTGCAGCGTATGTTGACCGGAATGATACCCGTACTCCAGGGGTTAAATTGCGAGGAGAGTTCACAGAAATTGGGGCTGTATTCGTAGACTTGTAGAATCATAGAATGGCTACAGTACAGCTGGAAGCAATTTGGCCGGTCGAGCCCGTGCCGGCTCTCTGCAAGAGCACTTCAGCTAGTCTCACTCCCCTACCCTTTCCCCTTAGCGTTGGCAATGTTTTTTCCTCCAGGTACTTATCCAATTCCGTTTTGAAAGCCACGATTGAATCTGTCTCCATCATACATTCAGGCAGTGCATTCCAGATCATAAACACTCACTGAGTAAAAAACAGTTTCTTCTTCATGTCGACTTTGGTTTGGTCCAGTGTTTTATAAAGGCTCATGATAACTTCTTTGCTTTTGTAGTCTATGCCTTTATTTATGGAGCCCAGGATCCCGTATGCATTTTTACTCTTTTATCAGCCTGCCCTTTCACCTTCAATGATTTGTGCACATATAACTCCTGGTCTCTGTGCATACACACACTTTATAATTGTACTCTTCAGTTTGTATTGGCGCTCCTCGTTCTCAGTACCAAAATATATCACTGCTCACTTTTCTGTGTTAAATTTAATCTGCCACGTATCTGCCCATTCCACCAGTCTGTCTATGTGTTCTTGAAGTCTATCACTAGCCACGTCACTGTTCACTCTACTTCCGCTTTGTAAAACTGCAAATTTTGCAATTGTGCTCTGTACACCCAAATCCAAGTTACTAATGCATATCAAGAAAAGCAGTGGTCCTAGTACCGAATCCTGGGGAACAGCATTGCATAAATTCCTCCAGTCCACAAACAACCGTTTACCACTACTCTCTGTGTCCTGTCAGTTAGGCAAATTTCATATCCATGCTGCCACTGTCCCTTTTATTCCATGGGCTTCAACTTTGCTTGCAAGCCTATTATGTGTCTCTTTATCAAACGCCTTTTGGAAGTCCATTTATAATACATCAACCGCATTGCCTTCATCAACCATCTCTGTTACCTCAACAAAAAACTCGATCAAGTCAGCTAAACTCGATTTGCCTTTCCAAATCCATGCTGGTTTTCCTTAATTAATCCGCACTTGTTCCAGTGATTGTTGATTTTGTCCCGGATTGTTGTTTCTAAAAGCATCCCCACTACTGAGGTTAAACTGACTGGCTTGTAATTACTGGGTTTATCCTTACACCCTTTTTTGAGCAAGGGTGTAATATTTGCAATTTTCCAGTCCTCCGGCACCACTCCCGTATCTAAGGAAGGAGGATTGGAACATTATGGCCAGTACCTCCACAATTTCCACTATTACCTCCCTCAGCATCCAAAGATGCAACCCATCCAGTCGTAGTGAATTATCTACTTAAAGTACAGCCAGCCTATCTAGCACCTGCTATTTCCCAATTTTTATCCCATCCAGTATCGCAACTACCTCCTGTTTCACTATGAATTTGGCTGCATCTTCTTCCTTCGTAAAGACAGCTGCAGACCACCTAACTTAGTACAAAAGCAAAATATTGCGGATGCTGGAAAACTGAAAGAAAAAAGAAAATGCTGGAAATACTCAGCAGGTCAGGCAGCATCTGTGGAGAATGAAACAGATTTCATTTCAGTTCGATGACCCTTTGTCAGAACTGGAAAAAGCTGGACATCGAACAGGTTTTTAAGCAAGTGCAGGGGCAGGGAAAAGGGAGAGGGGAGGAAAGAACTAAAAGGAAGGTCCGTGATAGGATGGAAGGCAGGAGAGATTAAGCGACATTAAGAAAGATTAAGAGATGGTGAAAGGCAAAACGTGATGATAATGGGACAAGTTAAAAACCAAAAGATGGCGCTAGATGAAGTGTAAATGGCACTGGCAGAATGAAAGACAGCTGCCATGTGAGAGTGAGAAATAAATAAATAAACTGAAAAAAAAGATGGGGCAGAGGTTATGATCTGAAATTGTTGAACTCTATGTTGAGTCCAGAAGGCTGTAAAGTGCCTAATCGAAAGATGACCCGCTGTTCCTCGAGCTTACACTCAGCTTCAGTGGAACAATGTAAGAGGGCGACGACGGTGAGGTCTGAGTGGGAGTGGAGCGGAGAATTAAAGTGACAGGCGACCGGAAGCTCAGGGTCACCCTTACAGACTGAACGGTGGTGTTCCGCAAAGTGGTTACCCAATCTGCATTTGGTCTCCCCAATATAGAGGAGACCGCATTATGAGTAGCGAATACATTATACTAAATTGCAAGAAGTACAAATCGCTGTTTCACCTGGAAGGAGTGTTTGGGGCCCTGGACCGTGGGAAGGTTGGAGGTAAAAGGGCAGGTGTTGCATCTCCTGCGCTTGCACGGGAATGTGCTGGGCGAAGGGGAAGGGGTGTTGGGGGTGTTAGAGGAGTGGACCAGGGTGTCATGGAGGGAGCGGTCTCTTCAGAATGCTGAAAGGGGAGGTTAGGGGCAGATGTGTTTGGTTGTGGGATCACGCTGGATGTGGTGAAAATGGTGGAGTCTGATAAATTGTATGTGGAGGCTGGTGGGAGGAAAGGTGAGGACAAGGGGAACCCTATCGTGGTTCTAGGAGGGAGGGGAAGGGGGGAGAGCAGAAGTGCGGGAAATGGAACAGACACGTTCAAGGGCCTTGTCAACCACAGTAGATGGGAATCCTCGATTGAGGAAAAAGGAAGACGTGTCGGAAGCACTGGTGTGGAAGGTGGCATCGTCAGAGCAGTTGCGGCAGAGATGGAGAAACTGGGGGAATGGAATAGAGTCCTTACAGGAAGCGGGGTGGGAGGAAGTGTAGTCCAGGTAGCTGTGGGAATCAGTGGGCTTGTAAGAACATAAGAAATAGGAGCAGGAGTAGGCCAATCGGCCCCTCGAGCCTGCTCCACCATTCAATAAGATCATGGCTGATCTGATCCTAACCTCAAATCTTCTATCACTGTGCATCCACCCGAACCCAAGTGATCTCCCGGGAGAGGCGAAAAACCAGATAAAGACCCAATGGCCAATTTGGGAGAAAAAAATCTGGGAAATTCCTCTCCGACCCATCTAGGCAATCGAAATTCTTCCAGGAGATCACTCTGTCCCTATATTTTCTACAGTACTTACCTTCTGTAAAGGCGATCTCCACCCCAGCCAGGAACAGGAATAAAACCATCTCCTGAAATCTAACAGAATTAGAACACAGTAGGAGCAGAACAAGACTACACGGCCCCTGGGCCCGCTCCACTACCCACAGGGCCATGACCATTCCGAACCCAGACTCATGTCCAATTTCCTGCCCGCTCCCCGTAACCCTTTATTCCCTTTACTTCTAGGAAATTATCTATTTCTGTTTTAAATTTATTTAATGATGTAGCTTCCACAGCTTTCTGGGGCAGCAAATTCCACAAACCTACCACCCTCTGAGTGAAGAAGTTTCTCCTCATCTCAGTTTTGAATGAGCAGCCCCTTATTTTAAGATTATGCCCCCTAGTTCTAGTTTCACCCATCATTGGGAACATCCTCACCGCATCCACCCGATCAAGCCCCTTCACAATCTTATATGTTTCAATAAGATCGCCTCTCATTCTTCTGAACTCCAATGAGTAGAGTCCCAATCTACTCAACCTCTCCTCATATGACCACCCCCTCATCCCCGGGATTAACCGAGTGAACCTTCTTTGTACTGACTCGAGAGCAAGTATGTCTTTTCTTAAGTATGGACACCAAAACTGTATGCAGTATTCCAGGTGCGGCCTCACCAATACCTTGTACAACTGCAGCAATACCTCCCTGTTTTTATATTCCAACCCCCTAGCAATAAAAGCCAACATTCCATTGGCCTTCTTAATCACTTGCTGCACCTGCATACTAACTTTTTGAGTTTCGTGCACCAGGACCCCCAGATCCCTTTGTACTACAGTACTTTCCAGTTTCTTGCCATTAAGATAATAACTTGCTCTATGATTTTTCCTGCCAAAGTGCATAACCTCACACTTTCCAGTATTGTATTCCATCTGCCAAATCTCTGCCCACTTACTTAGCCTGTCTATGTCCCTTTGCAGGTTTTTTATGTCCTCCTCACTCACTACTTTCCCTCCCATCTTTGTATCATCTGCAAACTTTGATATGTTACACCCGGTCCCCTCCTCCAAATCGTTAATATAGATTGTAAAGAGTTGGGGACCCAGCACTGACCCCTGCGGAACACCACTAGTTACTGGTTGCCAATCTGAGAACGAACCATTTATCCCAACTCTCTGCTTTCTGTTAGAGAGCCAATCCTCCACCCACGCCAGAATATTACCCCCAATCCCGTGATTTTTTATCTTGAGCAATAATCTTTTGTGTGGCACCTTGTCAAATGCCTTTTGGAAGTCTAAATACACTACGTCCACTGGTTCCCCTTAATCCACCCTGTATGTTACTTCCTCAAAAAACTCCAGCAAATTTGTCAAACATGACTTCCCCTTCATGAAACCATGCTGAGTTTGCCCTATTAAATTATGTTTATCCAAATGTCCCGTTACTGTCTCCTTAATAATGGACTCTAACATTTTACCAACCACAGATGTTAGGCTAACAGGTCTATAGTTTCCAGCCTTCTGCCTACTACCCTTTTTAAATAAGGGTGTTACATTAGCAGTTTTCCAATCTGCCAGGACCTTTGCTGAGTCCAGTGAGTTTTGGAAAATTATTACCAATGCATCCACAATCCCTACCGCTACTTCCCTCAAGACCCTGGGATGCAAGCCATCAGGTCCAGGGGATTTATCCGCCTTGAGTCCCATTATTTTACCAAGTACCACTTCCTTAGTGATTTTAATCGTATTTAGTTCCTCCCCCCCTAGAGCCCCCTGTTTGTCCAGTGTTGGGATATTCTTAGTGTCCTCTACTGTAAAGACTGATACAAAATAATTGTTCAGTGTTTTTGCCATCTCCATGTTTCCCACCATTAATTTCCCGGTCTCATCCTCTAAGGGACCAACATTTACTTTAGCCATCCTTTTTCTTTTTATATAACTATAGAAACTTTTACTGTCTGTTTTTATATTTTTTGCTAATTTACTTTCATAATCTATCTTCCCTTTCTTAATCAATCTTTTTGTTATTTTTTGCTGTCTTTTAAAGACTTCCCAATCTTCCATCCTCCCACTAGATTTGGCTACCTTATATGCTCTTGTTTTTAGTCGGATACTATCCTTAATTACTTTACTTAGCCAAGGATGGCTATCTTTTCTTTTACACCCTTTTTTCCTCAGTGGAATATATTTTTTTTGGAAGTTGTAAAATAACTCCTTAAATGTACACCACTGGTCATGTACCGTCTTACCCTTTAATCTATTTTCCCAGTCCACTCTAATTAATTCCGCTCTCATACCTTCATAGTTTCCTTTATTCAAGCTCAGCACGCTTGTTTGAGATCCAACCTTCTCACCCTCTAATTGAATATGGAACTCAACCATGTTATGGTCACTCATTCCAAGGGGATCCTTTACTAGGACATTTTTAATTAATCCTGTCTCATTACACAGGACCAAATCTAAGGTTGCTTGCCCCCTGGTCGGTTCAGTTACATACTGCTCAAGAAACCCATCCCTAATACACTCAATGAACTCTTCCTCAAGGCTGCTCTGCCCAATTTGATTTGTCCAGTTAATATGATAATTAAAATCCCCCATAATTATAGCTGTTCCCTTATTACAAGCCTCAACTATTTCCTGATTAATACTCCGTCCAACAGAGTTGCAACTGTTCGGAGGCCTATAGACTACACCAACTAGTGTTTTTTTCCCCTTATTATTCCTTACCTCCACCCAAACTGTTTCACTATCCTGCTCCTTTGACCCAATATCATTTCTCTGTATTATAGTGATTCCTTCCTTTATTAACATAGCCACCCCACCTCCTCTCCCTTCCTGCCTGTCCTTCCTGATTTTTAAATAACCTGGTATGTTTAATTCCCAGTCATGGTCACCCTGCAGCCATGTTTCTGTAATGGCCACAAGATCATACCCATATGTCATTATTTGTGCCGTTAACTCATTCATTTTGTTACGAATGCTACGTGCATTCAGATAAAGAACTTTCAAATATGTTTTGTAACACTTAGTTCCTGTTTTTTCCCTTTTTAGTACCTTACTTTTTACTCCATACCTTCTGTCCCTTCCTGACACATTCTGTTTTTTAATTCCCCCACTGCTACCTAAGTCTATGACCTTCTCTGTTGTCATTTCTATTATTTGCTCTCTAGAAACCTCCCCCCCACTAATTAGTTTAAAGCCCTCTCTACAGCCCTAGATATATGATTCGCCAGGACTCTAGTCCCAGCACTGGCCAAGCGGAGTCCGTCCCAACAGAACAGCTCCCTCCTGTCCCAGTACTGGTGCCAGTGTCCCAAGAAGCAAAACCCATTTCTCCCACACCAGTCTTTGAGCCACGCATTTAACTCTTTAATTTTATTTATCCTAGCCAAATTCGCTCGTGGCTCAGGTAATAACCCAGAGATTATTACCCTTGAGGTTCTGTTTTTTAATTTGACCCCTAGCTGCTCATACTCCTTTAACAGAACCGTCTTCCTTGTCCTATCTACGTCGTTTGTACCAACATGGACCACGACAACTGGATCCTCCCCCTCCCACTGCAAGTTTCTTTCCAGCCCAGAAGAGATGTCCTTAACCCTGGCACCAGGCAGGCAACACAGCCTTCGGGACTCCCGCTCTTGACTGCAGAGAACCCTATCTATCCCCCTAATGATACTATCCCCTACCACTACAACATTTCTTTTTACTCCCTCCACTTGAATGGCCCCCTGTACCACGGTGCTGTGGCCAGGTTGCTCATCCTCCCTGCAGTCCCCGCTCCCGCCCTCACAGGGAGTAAGAACCTCGATCCTGCTGGACAAGAACAAGGGCTGCGTCTCCTTCAACACTACATCCTGGATCCCTGTACCTTCCTCACTCGTAGTCACACCGTCCTGTCCCTGACCACGGACTACATCTGCAGTAATTAACTTCATAGGTGTGACCATCTCCTGAAACATAGAGTCCAGGAACTTCTCCCCCTCCCTGATGTGTCGCAGTGTCCGAAGCTCGGTCTCAAGCTCCATAACATGGAACTTGAGTTCCTCTAGCAGCAAACACTTGTCACAGATGTAATCACCGTTAGCCTCAATGGGGTTCACCGGCTCCCACATCTCGCAACAGTAACACATCACCTGCTCCATTCTATATAATTAATTAAATTTCTTATTATTAGTTATGAAGACCCTGCCCGGATATATATGATAATATCACACCACTATTCAATAGGACTTACCAACTTAAAGGTATGAAAGAGAAGAGAAGGATGAAAACCAACCAACCAGCTGATCACCAACCTCCTCCTTGAATACTGTCTGTGGAGCCTGTTTGGTTGACTCGTCTCGCTGCTCCGCCTCCGCAGTGTTGTCCAAGCCTGGGAGTGGGGAACAAAACAGAGCAAAAAACACACCCTCACCTCCCACTTATCCGAACTCTCCCACTTAGCAAAACTCCAGCAGCACTCAATGCACAAAGCACTCCATGCACCGCACTAGCCCCTCCCCTTTTATACCTGGATTCTACTTCCTGTTTAAACTGCCCAAGAGTTTAAAAAACCCTTAAAAAATTTAACTTACTTCAAATAATTAACTTCTTAACACACTAAAATTCACAAAATACACTTAAATGATTTTTCTCCCACTTAGCAAAACTCCAGCAGCACTCAATGCACAAAGCACTCCATGCACCGCACTAGCCCCTCCCCTTTTATACCTGGATTCTACTTCCTGTTTAAACTGCCCAAGAGTTTAAAAAACCCTTAAAAAATTTAACTTACTTCAAATAATTAACTTCTTAACACACTAAAATTCACAAAATACACTTAAATGATTTTTCTCCCACTTAGCAAAACTCCAGCAGCACTCAATGCACAAAGCACTCCGTGAGTGAGTGTTTGTCAATAGCCTATCACCAGAAATGGAGACAGAGAAGTCGAGGAAGGGAAGAGAAGAATTGGAGATGGACCATGTGAAGGTGAGGGAAGGATGGAAATTGAAAGCAAAGTGACTGAAATTTTGTAGTTCAGGGTGAGAACAGGAAATAGCACTGATCAATGTACCAGAAAAAGAGGTGAGGGAGGGGACCTGCGTAGGACTGGAACAAAGATGTTCCACATACCCGCAAAAAGGCAGGCATAGCTAGAACCCATGCGGGTTCCCATAGCAACACCTTTAATTTGGATAAAGTGAGTCGAGTCTGTAGTACAAAGGGATCTGGGGGTCCTGGTGCACGAAACTCAAAAAGTTAGTACGCAGGTGCAGCAAGTGATTAAGAAGGCCAATGGAATGTTGGCTTTTATTGCTAGGGGGATGGAATATAAAAACAGGGAGGTGTTGCTGCAGTTGTACAAGGTATTGATGAGACCGCACCTGGAATACTGCACACAGTTTTGGTGTCCATACTTAAGAAGACATACTTGCTCTCGAGTCAGTACAAAGAAGGTTCACTCGGTTAATCCCGGGGATGAGGGGGTGGTCATATGAGGAGAGGTTGAGTAGATTGGGACTCTACCCATTGGAGTTCAGAAGAATGAGAGGCGATCTTATTGAAACATATAAGATTGTGAAGGGGCTTGATCGGGTGGATGCGGTGAGGATGTTCCCAATGATGGGTGAAACTAGAACTAGGGGGCATAATCTTAAAATAAGGGGCTGCTCATTCAAAACTGAGATGAGGAGAAACTTCTTCACTCAGAGGGTGGTAGGTTTGTGGAATTTGCTGCCCCAGAAAGCTGTGGAAGCTACATCATTAAATAAATTTAAAACAGAAATAGATAGTTTCCTAGAAGTAAAGGGAATTAAGGGTTACGGGGAGCGGGCAGGAAATTGGACATGAGTCTAGGTTCGGAATGGTCATGGCCCTGTGGGTAGTGGAGTGGGCCCAGGGGCCGTGTAGCCTTGTTCTGCTCCTACTGTGTTCTAATTCTGTGTTAGATTTCAGGAGATGGTTTTATTCCTGTTCCTGGCTGGGGTGGAGATCGCCTTTACAGAAGGTAAGTACTGTAGAAAATATAGGGACAGAGTGATCTCCTGGAAGAATTTCGATCGCCTAGATGGGTCGGAGAGGAATTTCCCAGATTTTTTTCTCCCAAATTGGCTATTGGGTCTTCATCTGGTTTTTCGCCTCTCCCAGGAGATCACATGGGTTCGGGTGGATGCAGAGTGATAGAAGATTTGAGGTTAGGATCAGATCAGCCAAGATCTTATTGAATGGTGGAGCAGGCTCGAGGGGCCGATTGGCCTACTCCTGCTCCTATTTCTTATGTTCTTATGTTCTTATGAGTCAAAGGAGAAGTTGTTCAATGTGAGAACAAGTTCAGGCAAATGGAGGAGGGTGGTGGTGGATGGGGACTGGTTTGGCTTCTGTTCAAGGAAGAAGCGGAGTGCCTTTAGGCTATCCTGGAGGGGGATGGAGGTGTAGAGGGAGTGAACGTCCATAGTCAAAAGGAGAAGATTGAGGCCAGGAAACTGGAAACTGTTAAAGTGGCATTGGAAGAGTCGCAGATGTAGGTGGGAAGAGACTGGACAAGGGGAGAAA
The DNA here is from genome assembly GCF_052327205.1 of Somniosus microcephalus. Classification (NCBI taxonomy): domain Eukaryota; kingdom Metazoa; phylum Chordata; class Chondrichthyes; order Squaliformes; family Somniosidae; genus Somniosus; species Somniosus microcephalus. Next base: position 56,239,667 of record NW_028225180.1, read on the forward strand.
AAATAGAGTCGAGATAGGAAGAGATAAGTTTCGTGGGGCGAGAACAGGCTGAAACGATGGTTCTACCTGGGCAGTCCAGTTTCTGGATCTTGGGAAGGAGGTAGAAGCGGGCTGCGCGGGGTTGGGGATCTCTGAGGTTGGCGGCCATGGAGGGAAGATCTCCAGAGGAGATGAGGTCAGTGATGGTCTTGGAAACGGTGGCTTGATGTTTGGTAGTGGGTTCATGGTCCAGGCGGAGGCAGGAGGAGGTGTCGGAGAGTTGGTGTTCAGCCTCCGCTAGGTAGGAGTCAGTTCGCCAAACAACAATAGCGCCACCCTTGTCACCAGGTTTAATGACAAGGTTGGGGTTGGATCTGGGAGAATAGAGTGCTGCAAGTTCAGAGCGAGGTAGTTTGGAGTGTCTGAGGGGTGGAGAGAAATTGAGATGGCCGATGTCACGCCGCAAGTTTGCAATGCAACGATCTAGAGAAGCTAAGAGGCCAGAGGGAGGGGTCCAGGTAGAACGAGAATTCTGAAAATGGGAGAAAGGGTTAGCTGTGCGGGTGGAAGACTCCTGTCCAAAGAAGTGGGCACGGAGTTGAAGGCGTCAGAAAGAGCTCAGCATCATGCCGAGCTCGAAATTCTTTGAGATGGGGGAGTAAGGGGATGAAGCTCAGGCCTTTGCTAAGGACTGATCGTTCGGGGTCAGAGAGGGGAAGGTCAGAGGGGATAGTGAAAACACGGCAGGGGGTGAGATTGGAAGAAGGGATGGGGTCAGAAGAAAGTGAAGTGGAAGAAGGTTCTGGAGGGTTGTTGGTGTCCAAGACTTGTTGAGGCTTGCGATCATTGACACCCGAAAGGAAGAAAACAACCTAACTTAGTACCTCAGCCCAACGCTCTGCCTCCATGCATAGGTCTCCATTTTGGTCCCTAATTCGCCCCGCCCCTCCTCTTAATACTTTTTGTTAGTATTTAAAATGTTATGGGGGATTTGATCGATGTTTTCAAGATATTAAGGGGAACTGATGGGATAGATAGAGAGAAACTGTTCCCGCTAAGTTGGTGAGTCTAGGTCTCGGGGGCATAGTCTAAAAATGGGAGCCAGATCTTCCAGGAGTGTAATTAGGAAACACTTTTGTACACAAAGGGTGGTAGAAGTTTGGAACTCTCTTCTGCAAATTGCAATTGATGCCAGATCAATTGTTAATTTTGCATCTGAGACTGATAGATATTTATTAATCAAAGGATGTTGGCCCAAAGGTGGGTATATGGAGATAGGTCGCCCTTTACACCATATCTGACGCTGACAGTAATCTGCCCTCCCTGTCACTGCCGGTCCCACTTTAATAAACAAAATGACCTCCACTGAAACTGAAAGTAAACGATTGCTGAGCCTGGGACAGTCTGACAGACGGTATAATCGGGCTGATGAGTGAACATTAAACGGACTGACAGACAGCTCTAATCTCCGCCCTGCAGAGCTCGCACCCACTCTCTGCTGAGTTACAAACAAGCATCGTTACACTTTAATGTTCCTCGCTATTTATATCCCGAACCATGCACTGTATTATGACCCGTTTCAGGACATTCCCGGTGATTTATATCCCGCACCATCCCCTGTCTCATGACCAGGTTCAGTACATTCATCAGGCTGAATATATAAAGTTCAGAGCGGGAGTGAAAGGAAAACAGGGGGGGCAAAGAAAGATTATGAGAATAGATTGGCAGGTAACATAAAAGCGAATCCAAAAGTATTCTACAGGCACACAAATAGTAACCAGGTAGTAATAGGAGGGGTGGGGGTGGGGGTGGTTAGAGACCAAACAGGAGACGTATGCATGGAGGCAGAGAGTATGGCTGAGGTACTAGCTGATGTACTTTGCAGCTGTCTTTAACAAGGAAGGAGATGCTGCCAAATTCATAGTGAAAGAGGAGGATAGTTGAGATAAAAGATGAGATAAAAATTGTTAAAGGTATACTAGAAAGGCTGGCTGTAATTAAAGTGGATAATTCACCAGGACCCGATGGGTTGCATCCTAGGTTGCTGAGGTAGGTAAGGGTGGAAATTGTGGAGGTACTGGCCATAATCTTCCAATCCTCCTCAGATCCAGGAGTGGTGGCAGAGGACTGGAAAATTGCAAATGTTTCACACTTGTTCAAAAAGGTTGTAAGGATAATCCCAGCAACTACAGGCCAGTCAGGTTAAGCTCAGGGAAACTTTTGGAAACGATAATCAGTGACAATTAACAATCACTTGGACAAGTGACGATTAATTAAGGGAAGCCAGCACGGAATTGTTAAAGGCAAATCCTGTTTAACTGCATTGATCGAGTATTTTTATGATGTAACAGAAAGGGTTGATGAGGGCAATTCAGTTGATGTGGTGTACATGAATTTCCAAAAGACATTTGAGGAAGTTCCACATAATAAGCTTGCCAGCAAAGTTTAAAACCATGGAATAAAAGAACAGTGGCAGAATGGATATGAAATTGATGAGTAGCTGCAGGGAGGATGTTTCCCCTGGCTGGGGAGTTTAGAACCAGGGGTCACACCCTCAGAAGAAAGGGTAGACCATTTAGGACTGGGAGGAGGAGAAATTTCTTCACTCAGAGGGTGGTGAACCTTTGGAATTCTCTAGCCCAGAGGGCCGTGGAGGCTCAGTCGTTGAGTATATTCAAGATTGAGATTGATAGGTTTATGAATATTAAGGGATCAAGGGATATGGGAGAGTGCAGGAAAGTGCAGATGAGGCAGAAGATCAGCTTTGGTCATATTGCATGGCAGAGCAGGCATCGAAGGGCGAAATGGCCTACTCCTGCTCCTATTTCTTATATTCTCATGAAATTGACTGAGTGACAGGAAACAAAGTGTAGTGGTGAACAGTTGCTTTTCGGACTGGAGGAAGGTACACAGTGGTGCTCCCCAGCGGTCGATAATAGGACCACTGCTTTTCTTGATATATATTAATGACTTGGATGTGGGTGTACGGAGCACATTTTTAAAATTTGTAGATGACAAAAAACTTGGAAGTATAGTGAACAGTGAGGAGAATAGTGATAGACTTCAAGAGGACATAGACAGGCTGGTGTAATGGGCGGACACATGGCAGATGATATTTAATGCTGAAAAGTTCAAAGTATTACATTTTTCTAGGAAGAACGAGGAGAGGCAACATAAACAAATGGGTACAATTCTAAATGGGGTGCATGTACAGAGACACCTGGGTCGTATGTGCACGCATCGCTGAAGGCGACAGGGCAGTTTGAGAAAATGGTTAAAAATGCATATGGGATACTGGGCTTCATAAATAGAGGCATAGAGTTCAAAAGCAAGGAAGTTTCAATGAACCTTTATAACACCGACTCAGCCTCAACTGGAGTACTGTATCGAATTCTGGGCACCACGCTTTAGGAAGGATGTGAGGGCTCAGAGAAGCTGATTGTCAGAAGAACCAAAGGCGGCATGAGGAAAAAGTTGTTACGCAGTGAGCACTTATGATCTGGAAGGCACTGCTTGAAGTGGTGGGGGGGGCAGATCATGGCTTTCAAAAGGGAATTGGATAAGTACCTGAAGGACAAATAAAGCAGGGCTACCTGGAAAGGGCGGTGGAGTGGGATGAGCTGACGTGCTGTTGCAGAAAGCCGGCACGGGCTCAACAGTCCGAATGGCCTCCTTCTGTGCCATACATTTCTATGATTGTATAATTGTCCTTTGCAATGGCAAATAGAGAGAGTACAATGGCAACATGTTCCCGTAAAGGTCAAGGGTGGGACCAACAAGCCCAGGGAACCTTGGATGTCAAGGGATATACGAGAATGGATTAGGAAAAGAAGGGGGGCTTTTGGCAGATACAAAAGGGCTAAAGACAGATAAAGCCCTAGAGGAGTATAAAAAGTGCAGGGGAATACTTAAAAAAGAAATTAGGAGAGCGAGGAGGGGCCATGAAATAACACTGGCGAGCAAAATAAAGGAAAATCCTAAGGTGTTTTATAAGTATATTAAGGGCAAGAGGATAACTAGGGAAAGAGTAGGGCCCATTAGGGACCAAAGTGGCAAGCTGTGTGAAGAGCCAGAAGATGTAGGTGGGGTTTTAAATGAATTTTTTGCATCTGTGTTCACTATGGAGAAGGACGATGTGGACATAGAAATCGGGCAGGGGGACTGTGATATACTTGAACATATTAGCATCGAGAGGGAGGAGGTACTAGCGGTTTTAGCAGGCTTAAAAGTGGATAAATCCCCAGGCCCGGATGTGATGTATCCCAGGCTACTATGTGAGGCAAAGGAGGAGATTGCTGGGGCTCTGACACAAATTTTCAGAACCTCTCTGGCCACAGGGGATGTGCCAGAGGACTGGAGAACAGCTAACGTAGTACCATTATTCAAGAAGGGTAGTAGGGATAAACCAGGGAATTACAGGCCAGTGAGCCTAACATCAGTGGTAGGGAAATTATTGGAAAAAATTCTGAGGGACAGAATTGGTCTCCACTTGGAGAGGCAGGGATCAATTCGGGATAGCCAGCATGGCTTTGTCAAGGGAAGATCATGTCTGACCAATTTGATTGAATTTTTCGAGGGGGTGACTAGGTGTGTGGATGAGGGTAGTGCAGTGGATGTGGTTTACATGGATTTCAGTAAGGCTTTTGATAAAGTCCCGCATAGGAGACTGGTCAGGAAGGTAAGAGCCCATGGGATCTAGGGTGCCTTGGCACATTGGATCCAAAACTGGCTTAGTGGCAGAAGGCAGAGGGTGATGGTGGAAGGTTGTTTTTGTGACTGGAAGCCTGTGTCCAGTGGGGTACCGGAGGGATCGGTGCTGGGTCCCTTGCTGTTTGTGGTCTACATTAATAATTTGGATGTGAATGTAGATGACACAAAAATTGGAGGGGTGGTAAATAGCGAGGCGGGAAGCCTCAGGCTACAGGACAATATAGATGGGTTGGTCAGATGGGCGGAACAGTGGCAAATGGAATTTAACCCTGAAAAGTGTGAGGTGATGCATTTTGGACGGACTAACAAGGCAAGGGAATACACAATGAATGGTAAGACCCTAGGAAAGACAGAGGATCAGAGGGTCCTTGGTGTGCATGTACATAGATCCCTGAAGGCAGCAGAACAGGTGGATAAGGTGGTTAAAAAGGCACATGGGATACTTGCCTTCATTAGCTGAGGCATAGAATATAAGAGCAGGGAGGTTATGATGGAGCTGTACAAAACGCTGGTAAGGCCACAGCTGGAGTACTGTGTGCAGTTCTGGTCGCCACACTATAGGAAGGATGTGATTGCTTTGGAGAGGGTGCAGAGGAGTTTTACCAGGATGTTACCTGGGCTGGAGCGCTTCAGGTATGAAGAAAGACTGGACAGGCTGGGGTTGTTTTCTTTGGAGCAGAGAAGGCTGAGGGGGGACCTGATTGAGGTATACAAAATTGTGAGGGGCATAGATAGGGTGGATAGAAAGGAACTTTTCCCCTTAGTAGAGGGGTCAATAACAAGGGGGCATAGATTCAAGGTAAGGGGCAGGAGGTTTAGAGGGGATTTGAGGAAAAACTTTTTCACCCAGAGGGTGGTTGGAATCTGGAACTCACTGCCTGAAAGGGTGGTAGAGGCAGGAACCCTCACAACATTGAAGAAGCATTTGGATGAGCACTTGAAATGCCATAGCATACAAGGCTACGGGCCAAATGCTGGAAAATGGGATTAGATTAGACAGGGCCTGATGGCCAGCGTGGACGCGATGGGCCGAAGGGCCTCTTTCTGTGCTGTATAACTCTATGACTCTAATGGAATAGCACTTTGCAATATAATAGACCATTGCAATTGAAATTCACTTTGCAATATAATAGCGCTTTGCAAAGGAAAGTTCCTTTGCAATGGAATAGCATTTTGTAATATAGTAGTCCTTTGCAATGGAATTGTATTTTGCAATGGAATATCACTTTAAAATATAATAATCCTTTGCAATGGAATATCACTTTTTCAATATAATAGTCCTTCACAATGTAACATCGCTTGGCAATATAATCGTGCTTTGCGGTGGACTGTGACTTTAAATGGGCACGCAGCTTATGTTACAGAAAACCGGGACATGCCCCACCGCCCGGTTGCTGTGTGTGGTCATTGGCTGGAGCCGCTGAAAGGCTATGTTGCTGCTCACAGACACACCGAGGCAGGCAGGCAGCAAGTGGTGCAAGAAGAGAGGAAGGAAGGAATGGCGGCTGCAGCTCAGCTCCTGTATGAGTGAGTGAGTGTGGAGCTCAGGACCTCAAGGGGGTGGGGGATTGAAGGATTGGAGGGGGTGAACAGGAATGTAGGATGTGAGTGATTGGAGATTGGCAGGGAGGGTGAACAGAAGTAAATACAATCAAGAATAAATAATATAAAGATACTTTACTTTTGTTAACTAAATGTTTGTCTGTGATTCGAGTGGAGTGCAATAAAATGAATGGAAGGATCCCACAGCAGCTTTTGCTGTGAAACACACCAAGCACATTCCGCAATGCAGTCCAAAGCAGGAAAAAAACAAATGGATTTATTATTAAAAATAATATATATACATTGTTTTTTCAAAAGTCATGTCGTGGTTTGGGCGGGTTTGGGAATTATAGTGAGAGTAAGATCCAACAGCTCTGAAACATACCACAAACATTCCCCGATAAAGTCGAGTTCAGAAAAAAATCAAATGACTTGATGAAAAAATGCAGCTTTGATTTTTATAAAAGTCTTAACAGAAAGTCAAAGTAAGATCCCACAGCATGGGATGAAATCAGTATCATCTAATGGTGTTTAATTTTTTTTTGTCAGACATGAGGTGCAGTACCAATGCACACGGCAGCTAACTTGAACACAGACAATCCCTGCATACACACCAGCTTTTGCTGTCTCTCTCTCTCACACACACACACACAGGCCAGCTGCAAAATTGCCACACAACACTGTCAGCAATGTCAGAATGTTGATTTATCTCATTGCTCTGCTGTGTTTGACAGTTTAAAAGCTAAAAGACATATTTCCGTAACTTATCTTTTCATTTTGCGGCCTACAGAAACAGGCATTCCATTCTGCATCAAAAACAAAATACTGCAGATGCAGGAAATAAAAACATAAAAGCTGGAAATACTCAGCAGGTCAGGCAGCAACTGTGGAAAGAGAGATAGGGAGAGAAACAGAGTTAACATTTCAGCTTGATGACCTTTCGTCAGATTCTGTCAAGATTATGACGAAAGTTAATTGACCTGAAACATTTACTCTGTTCCTCTCTCTCCACAGATGCTGCCGGACCTGCTGAGTATTTCCAGCATTTTATGTTTTGATTTCTATTCTGCATGTTTTCTTAATTTCATGTGTCTCTCTCACTGCCTGCCTGCCTTGTTTTGATTTCAGTGGAGTGGAATAAAAAGAATGCAAAAAACCCAGAGCATCTTTTACATTCAGCTACTCGACAAATACATTTTTCGGTATCTCACCGAGTAACTGTCTTTCTTTAAGTGAATGAAGTGAAATAAAGTGCAATAAAGTGGAACACAGCAGCATTAAATGTGGAACAGGCCAGAATGAAATCCAATATAACAACAGCAGGTAATAAAACAGCAGGCCACATCTCAGTCAAACACCAGCATTTGTTCTCCCTCTCTCTCTCACACACGCCCTGGCCATCCTGCAGAGGGATGACTGCCATGTTGGAAATTTAAAACCAAAATGACAACTTTCAGTACCTTATCTTTCCACTTTGTGGCCTACAGAAACAGGCTTTCTATTCTACATCTTGCCTTTTGATTTCATGTCTCCCTCTCTCACTGGCTCTCTGTCTGTCTGTCTCTCACTCACACTCTCCCTCCCACCCACATTGAACTAACATTTAGAGTGACATGACACACAGACTCACATAGAGTCTGCAATTTGCAGAAACACAGACACGCACGTACATACAGACACACTCACACAGACTCTGCAATTTAAAGAAATTCACACTCACATTCACTCTCTCACACACATCCATTTTAAAGGGGTGCAGTCTTGGAGTGTCGAATTTGATGAATTCTCTTCCTGGCTGTGGCAACCACGTTTGATGAGCCCTCCTCCAGAAGGGACTGACCGAGACCTCCTCCAGAGGAGACTGAGTGTGACCTCCTCCAGAAGGGATTGACCGAGCCATCCTCCAGAGGAGACTGAGTGTGACCTCCTCCAGAGGGGATGACCGATACCTTGTCCAGAGGAGACTGACCGAGACCTCCTCCACGGGGGGCCAAGGGAGACCTCCTCCAGAGGAGACTGACCGAGACATCCGCTGGAGAGCAGACTGACCGAGACCGCCTCCAGAGGAGACTGACCAAGACATCCGCTGGAGAGCAGACTGACCGAGACCGCCTCCAGAGGAGACTGACCGAGACCTGCTCAATAGGAGACTGACCATGACCTCCTCCAGAGGGGACTGGCCAAAACTACCACCAGAGGAGTCTGACCGAGACCTCCTCCAGAGGGGACTCATGTTTCCTCCTCCTGAGAGGACTGACTGAGACATCCTCCAGATGAGATTGACCTATAGCTCCTCCAGTGGGGAATGACCAAGACATCCTCCAGACGGGACTGACCGATACCTTCTCCGGAGGGGATGACCGAGACCTCCTCCAGACGGGACTGACCAATACCATCTCCAGAAGGTTGACCGAGACCTCCTCCACAGCGAACTGACCGATGCCTCCTCCAGAGGAGACTGCCCAAAACCTCCTTCAGGGGAGACTGATCGAAACCTCCTCCAGGTGAGACTGAACGCGGCATCCTCCATAGGTTGTATTCAAAGGGGCACACGTGAATTCTGTCTGTTTATTTCCCGGGTTTAAATTTCCTCTCTGTGCCCTGGTTTTGTTGCTTCGGATTAACAGGTTCCTGTTCGATTGTGGCCCTTGTGTTTTGAAGAGGTTGAAGCCTGGGGTTAAAGTAGCACTGCCTGCAATGTTACAAAAATGTTAACTCGGAGCGTGATGATCAGGGACTGAGACTGAAGTAAAGTCGGAAACGTGAACCCGGGAATGGACATCTCAATATAATGCTGGTATTTCAGAGCGTTGTGACAACTTTGAGGGGTCATGGAGGCAATTTGAGGGGATTTGATAGAGTAAACAAGGAGAAACTATTTCCAGTTGCAGGAGACTGGGTAACCAAAGGACACAGGTTTAAAATAATTGGCAAAAGAACCAGAGCAGAGATGAGGGGGGCTTTTCATGCAGTGAGTTGTTCCGATCTGGAATGCACTGCCTGAAAGGGTGCTTTTTTTTAAATTCGCTTATGGGATGTGGGCGTCGCTGGCAAAACCAGCATTTATTGCACATCCCTAATTGCTCGAGAAGGTGGTGGTGTGCCTCCTTCTTGAACCGCTGCAGTCCGTGTGGTGAAGGTACTCCGACAGTGCTAGTAGGTAGTGAGTTCCAGGATTGTGACCCAGCGACGATGAAGGATCGGCGATATACTTCTAAGTCAGGACTGTGTGTGACTTGGAGGGGAACTTGGAGGTGGTGGTGGTCCCATGCACCTGCTGCCCGTGTCCTTCCACGTGGAAGAAGTCGCGGGTTTCCATGGTGCTCTCGAAGAAGCCATGGCGAGTTGCTGCAGTGTATCTTGTAGATGGTACACACTACAGCCACAGTACACCGGTGGTCGAGGGAGTGAAAGTTTAAGGTGATGGATGTGCTGCCAATCAAACGGGCTGCTTTATCCTGGATGGTGTCGAGCTTCTTGAGTGTTGTTGCAGCTGCACTCATCCAGGCAAGTGGAGAGTATTCCATCACACTCCTGACTTGTGCATTGTAGATGGTGGGAGGGCTTTGGGGAGTCAGGAGGTGAGACATTCGCTGCAGAATGCCCAGTCTCCGACCTGCTCTTGTTGCCACAGTATTTATCTGGCTGGTTCAGTTATGAGTCTGGTCAATGTTGACCCCCAGGATGCTGATGGTGGGGGATTCGGCGATGGTAATGCCGTTGAATGTCAAGGGGAGGTGGTTAGACTCTCGCTTGTTGGAGACGGTCATTGCCTGACGGGCGAACATTATCTGCCACTTATCAGCCCAAGTCTTGTTGCATGTGGGCATGGACAGCGTCGTCATCTAAGGAGTTGTGAATGGCGCTGAACACAGTGCAGTCACCAGTGAACATCCCCATTTCTGACCTTATGTTGGAGGGAAGGTCATTGATGAAGCAGCTGAAGATGGTTGGGCCTAGGACACTGCCCTGAGGAACTCCTGCAGTGATGCCCTGGGGCTGTGATGATTGACCTTCAATCACCACCACCAGCTTCCTTTGTGCTAGGTATGACTCCAGCCAGTGGAGCGTTTTTCCCCCCGATTCCCATTGACTTCAGTTTTACTAGGGATCATTGATGCCACACTCGGTCAAATGCTGCCTTGATGGCAAAGGCACTCACTCTCATCTCACCTCTGGTATTCAGCTCCTTTGTCCATGTTTGGAACAAGGCTGTAATGAGGTTGGGAGTCGAGTGGTCTTGGTGGAACCCAAACTGGGCATCAGCGAGCAGGTTATTGGTAAGTGCCACTTGATAGCACTGTCGATGACACCTTCCATCACTTTGCTGATGCTTGAGAGTAGACTGAGGGTGGTATTTGGGCAGGTTGGATTTGTCCTGCTTTTTTTTGTGTAAAGGGCATAACCTGAGCAATTTTCCACATTGTCGGATAGATGCCAGTGTTGCAGCTGTACTGGAACAGCTTGGCAAGAGGCGCGGCTTGTTCTGGAGCACGTCTTCAGCACCATCGCCAGGATGTTGTCAGGGCCATAGCCTTTGCTGTATCTAGTGCACTCAGCCCTTTCTTGAGAGCACGTGGAGTGAATCGAATTGCCTGAAGACTGGCTTCTGTGATGATGGGGACTCGGGAGTTGGCCAATGTGGATCATCCACTCGGCACTTCTAGCTGAGGATGTTGCAAACGCTTCAGCCTTGTCTTTTGCACTCACATGCTGGGCTCCACCATCATTGATGGGGATATTCATGGAGGCTCCTCCTCCCGTTAGTTGCTTAATGGTCCACCACTATTCACGACTGAGGCAGATTGTACTTGTATACTTGTAAAGAAACAGTTTGCAGGGTTACGGGGAGAGAGAGGGACTAATTGGATCGCGCTTTCAAAGAGCTGGCACAGACAGGATGAGCCGAATGGGCTAAATGATTATGATTTGATGCAGATTGATGGGGGCCATTTTGCTGCAGGGTGATGTTGACCATTTTGCGACAGGTTCATGGCGGCCATTTCCCGTTGCCTGTGGGGCACCATTTTTAGAGTCCCAGCTGCGCTCTTTTGCTGACACTCTTGTGTAAATTGTATATCCAGCCTCCCGAGTAAGACCACCCGCTTCAATAGACTGACAGGTCGCGTCTACTGTATCATTTGGAGAAGGTGGGATGTACAATTGAGGAATCTTTATTTAATATTAAAACAATGAAGCCAGATATTATGTAAATAACGAGATGACCAGGCGCGAGCTGAAGTAAGCGGTGGAGTTTTATTAACACAACACAGAGACAACAACGATAACTTGCATTTATATAGTGGATTTAATGTAATGAAATGTCACAAGGCAATTATCAGACAAAATTTGACACTGTCCCACAAAAAGAGATTTTAGGACAGATGACCCAAAGCTCGGTGAAACTGGTAGGTTTTAAGAAGCATTTAAAGGAGGGGGAAAGAGAGGTAGAGCTGTGAAGTGATTTAGGGAGGGAATTCCAGAGTTTAGGGCCTTGGCAGCTGAAGTCATGACAACAATGTGGAGCGGAGAGATCTCGAAGGGTTGTAGGGATACTTGTTACAGAGTGGGACTCCTCACTGGGAAAGACACACACTGTACACAGGGACACTTGTTACAGAGTGGGACTCCTCACTGGGAGAGACACACACTGTACACAAGGACACTTGTTACAGAGTCTGACTCCTCACTGGGAGAGACACACACTGTACACAGGGACACTTGTTACAGAGTCTGACTCCTCACTGGGAGAGACACACACTGTACACAGGGACACTTGTTACAGAGTCTGACTCCTCACTGGGAGAGACACACACTGTACACAGGGACACTTCTGGTCACCACATTTTAGGAAGGATGTGAAGGCCCTCGAGAGGGTGCAGAGGATTTACTAGAATGGGTCCGGGGATGGGGGAATCTTAGCTACAAGGACAGGTTGGAGAAGCTGGATTTGTTTTCATTAGAGCAAAGGAGTTTGAGGGGTGTTTTGATAGAGGTATACAAGATTATGACGGGTATGGATAGGCTAGACGGGGAAGGGCTGTTCCCGCTAGTTGACAGTACAAGGACTAGGAACACAGATTTGGGCAAGAGATACAGAGGGGAGGTGAGGAAAAACTTTTTACGCAGCGAGTGGCGAGGACCTAGAACTCGCTGCCGACGGAAGTGGTGGATGAAGAGATATTCAATGTTTTCAAGGGGAGACTGGATAGGCACGTGAGTGAAATAAACGTGAAGTGTTATGGGGATAGAGCAGGGGAATGGGACTGACGGATTGCTCTACAGAGAGCTGGCACGGAATCAATGGGCCGAATGGCCTCCTTCTGTGTCATTATGACTATGACATTTGTTACATAGTCTGACTCCTCACTGGGAGAGACACACTGTACACAGGGACACTTGTTACACAAATCGACTCCTCTTTGGGAGAGACACCCAGGAATACTCAGTGCAATTGTCAGTGTCCCCCTGCAGCCCAGACTGAGCCCCACCCTGGGCCCTTCCTGTCTGTTCATTTCCCCAGTGCCCCATTGGGGAACATTCAGCCCCGGATATCCTGCAGAAGCAGCACTGTGGGGCCGGGCAGCTGAGTCTCGGGACCCTGTGGCTGGGCCTCTGACCTCACAATGGGAGATGACGCTCACTCAGCTCGAGCTGGAAACCCTTAAACGGCCGATAATAGTCATAATTGAAATGTTCATACAAACACTCTCAGTCCGGGTCTTGATTCCCACAACGACTCCAGGTGTCTCTTTCCATTTGAACTGAATTGATTCTCCTCCAGCCTGAAACAAATTAAAGATTAAAGAGGAAATAAACAATTGCACAACAGTGTAAATAACAGGGAGACTAGGGTTAATAGTTCAACAATAATTACAAAAAATACTATCCATAAAAGTGACTGAATCCCTTTTAGTCTTTAATTATTACATTACTCATTTACACATCACTCACCAGATCCGCTCCAGACTCCTGCAAGTCAGTAGAAGGCGGCGGAGAGCGGGGACAGATCAGTCTGTGAAGGAGCTAAATCCAAGGTTCAGATCCGTCAATGACCGGATTGCACTGAGAGCGGAGGCGAGATCCTCGGTACAAGAATCCGAGACCCCGACATCCCATAGCCTGGGGATCAGAGAGAAATAACAGGAATCAGAGTAAATCCCCAGATTATTAATAATACCAATAATAATGTCCAGTGTTGGACATCCAGTTATTATAAACACAATCTCAAACAGTCTGGTACTTACTGCAGTTTCTGTATTTTACAGTCCGGGTTCCTCAGAGACGCAGACACCAGTTTCACTCCTGAATCTCCCAGTTTATTGTAACTCTGTCTAAACACAAACAGAGATTGACAAACAAACTGAAACAAACCCCGGCTCCGATATAATTTGCTCTCTCGGATATTCTAGAAATCACTGAGAGTACTTCAGGAAATAAATAACCCGGTTTCCCACCACGACATCCCACCTGGGTGAGTCAGGTGCGGCCGGGGTCGGTGACGGGTCGCAGCCCCGCTCTGCAGATGGACTTGCCCTTGATTGTCTTGTTAATCCTCGCCCAGCGTGTTTCCCGGCCAATTAGAGGAAGCGGGTCTGGTGACGTCACTTGATGACGCGTCAGCAACCGCTCTCCTTAAAGGGGCCATGCGTAAATTTAGCTTGACATTTGTGCTGTCAGTGTTCTGCAGCATTGAGGTGCTGCAAACACGGAGAACCTCTGCACAGAGGTGCATGGCTACACACAGGCTCTCCCATGATTCCCTCCATGTGCTTATGGTTCTCTTCCCATCCAAAGGGCGGAAGAGACCTCACCAGGAGATCAACACAGCCTGGTTGCACATTGCACCGGAAGACACAAGCAGGGATGTCGTCAGGAGGACCAGGCTGCAGTGGTTCAAACCTTTCATGAAACGTTACTGCAAAGCCACACTCAAACTCATCCTGCTGTGCCACTCATCACATTCCCATCACTCTGCCTTTCCTACCCTACTCCTGCACCTCCTTATTCACACCAACTTACCTTGCACCTCCACCCATCCCTCTCTATCTGCATTGTCACTTCCCCATCTCATTAGCCACCACTCACACTCAGCCTCATCCTAGTCCAATCATACCAACTAACACCACACAAGGGAAGGCACTTGGGTGTTTTAGCCAATGTTCATGTGAAGTGGCTTAGTGAGTTGCACTGAATGGTGAGACATAACGGTATCCCCCGGAATGCCGATGAGTGTGAAAGGAATGGTTTGGGCATTGTAGGGATATTGTGTTGGTGTCAACCTGGCACATCAGCTTGCAGCCAGGTTGTGCAGCTTCAAGTGAAGTAAATCTGGCCATGGTGAGGCCAATCCTGGCGTCCCGGGCAACAATGTAGATGGAATAAAATGATAAAGTGGTGATTCTATGCACTTTATACTCTGTGCATTATATTAACCTGTATAATATCTCGGGGTGAGTTATATTGTGAAACGCCACCAAACTATGAAAAATCCATCCCCCAGGATTTTATGCAACAAGGAGAGTTTATTCTGTCCCGTTGCAAATTTTAAATGTCCCTGAGCCCCTAGTTTATAGGGGAGGGGAGTCCCTCACTTTATTCCCCATTAAACTGGCTCTACATTTATTTCAAGTGTAACTGGCCTGACAGTTTTTGGGGAATTTTCGGAAGTTCCCTCCCCGAGCGGGGCCTCACACACAGGGGGCGGATTATTGGGAATTTCCGGGTTCAATGCCCCGGTTTACCCAGGAGCCGCCCGCTGTGTGCGAGGCCCCACCACTGGCCAGTGTGTGCCTGTACTCCGGGGCTGATACCCCACAGCACGTTAGATTGGAACCTTTTCACCAGCAGATTTTAGATCCTGAATATCAATCTTTACTCAATGTTCAGGACTGTGAATAATTGTTAACATTTACAGCTGAAAGAATACCCGATTCCCCAATATTCCCAATCCAGGAAACTTCCCCCTCGACAAGACAAACCCTGCACAGTATTGGAGTAAATATCGAACTGTTAGTGATTTAAACTTGGGATTCTGTCCTGTTTCTAGTTGAAATGCTGGATGTGGAAAACATTTTAAATTAATTTTATCTTTACTGCCGGATTATATCCGCTGTATATTTATTGTAGTTAAATTATCAGACTCTCAGTGACCTGCATTTGTTGATTCGACATAGATTGTAAAATTCTACTTGGTCACAAGGATCCATTCCAGGTTCTCCAGTCCTTAGGGAATTACTGACCGATCCTTTTATTATTGGTCATATCTGTGTTGAATCTGCTTCTCTCTGGTTTAACTGAACTGTTAGTATCCCTTCATTACGAAGCAACAACACAATCCGTGACTGTTCCACAATTCATCCAACAGTTAGAGACAAACAAACAGTTACCTCAACACCCGGCATTTGTGCAGTACGGGTCCCAGCCGCTGGACTCCTTCACACTGAATGGAGCAGTTCACGAGATCGAGCTGTTTTATTGTATCTCAGAGTCGAATGATGAGGCAGGACCGCACCGTCAATCGGGGTTAGTCGCAGTCCACTAAATCCAAGTGTTTCCACAGATCTCACTGTTTTCCAAGCCAGTGCTGTATTCTGAGACTCCATCAGGTAGTGGAATGTGTTCAGGAGGTTCCTTTTATCAGTTGCTCTCGCTATGTTCCCAATCTGTCCTTCAAACTTCTCCTTCACCCAGTCAATCACTCGGCAGGAGGTTTGATGAAGAAATGGAGCCAGAAAAACTGCTCTGGAACAATTGATCAGTTCGGATTTTTTCCAGCTCTCTCCGGAGATGTTCCTCTATCCACCCTTCATGGTCTCTGCCTCTTGCCAGCACGTTCATGTTCTACAAGTGTCCGACCTCCAACAGTAGAAATGACCGTTAGCTCAGCGTATCGATCAACCAGCTGGAAAACCTTAACCGTCTCCTTTATTAGGATAGTGTTCACTCTCAGTGTTTCAGCTTGTACCCGGAGTGTTTCCTTGCATTTCTGTTGAACATCTTCAATTAGATCAGACAGCAAATGGTTGTCAACATTAGTTGCATGGACATAAAAACTTCTCAATACCACTTTAGTATTCAGTAAAATATTGCAAGAATTAATTCAGTTTCAATAGGGGTGCTTGCAGAAATTAAACTCAGTTAATGGAAACCTCGCTTGAAAGTGAACATTGGCTGAGAAAAGTTTCAAATCCTGACTTGATTCTAATATTCCATGAACATGGAGATTTCTGTAAAGGTGATATTTTCCCTCTGATGGTTAATACTATCCGGCCTGCCCTGTACTACAGACATCTCATTACAAATCCACACAATATTCTGGTTATACAACAGTAGAGGTTCTAGTGGATCAATCTTTGAATCCGTCGGAGAATGGGATTGATTGCTCACCAAGAGGGACAATGTGCAGAAGATTCACTGTTACTGTATCAGGCCTTGAGCATGTTTTCTGAGTTCGTGTGGGCACTGGGAGAGGGACAGACTGTGAATGTACAGAAGTTCCACCGTTAGTGTGTCAGGTCCTGGGCAGGTTATCTGGGGTAGTGTGGGCACTGGGAGAGGGACAGACTGTGAATGGACAGAAGTTCCACCGTTAGTGTGTGTAAGAATTCGCAATAATTTACAGTTCTGAAGATTCATTTTTTTGATTAAAGTATCCCTGGGCAATGTGCTTTTAAATTTCCAGGGATAAAAATGGTAGTCGCACCACATGGCCGAATGATAAAAGAGGCTTGGGATGTAGCTTTCTGTGTCTGGAAGTAGGTTCAATGAAGACAAAGGACAATGCTTTGTTTACAAAGCAACTGAATGCTATTAGCATTTGTTTGTATATCGAGTGGATACAAAGGAAACTGCAGAAGAGACTTTTGCACCTTGAATGGGAATTGTTCAAGATTTGAAATGGGTTTTAAATCACCCAGCGCTGGACAATAGAGCAGCTGTATCTCCCTTTTGTTATTGGACCCTTTTTGGGTGGGGAATTTTGCACACAGCCCTTGCAAGGCAGAACGGCAGGGGAGCTCACCAGGTATAAAGATAGATGCTGAAGCCAGCTCGCTCTCTTGACTTCCTGGGACCATAGGTGAGCTCTCTCTCTCTATCTCTCTCTCTCTTCGCTGGAACACATGTGAGCAGAGTTTCTGACTCCTCAACAAGGCAACCTAGCAGGAGTTAAGGGGGGATGGTGATTTAAGGGAATTGCTAAGATTGTTTAAATAACATTGTAGCCATTGTATCCCTCGTTTTCGCTGTCTGCAACCCCCCCGTTATATAGTTTTACAATTTCACTGTGTTCGTGTGGGATAGTTTGATATTGTGATTATAGTTTCTTTTAGTTAATAAAGCCTGAATTTTTTCTCTCATCCAAACCACTTGTTCCGTTTTAATATCATTAATTATAAGTTCCTCCACTCAGAACTAAAGGAGGGGTAGCGATTCGAAACCACTGTTTGCAAATTGGTTTAGAGTGCAGCAGCAAAAAGACTGCTGGCCAGGTAGATTACCTTAAACCAGTTTAAAAGAAGCCCCCGGAATCCTTACAGTGTGTCAGGTCCTTGGCAAGTTATCTGGGGTAGTGTGCACACTGGGAGAGGGACAGACTGTGAATGTACAGAAGTTCCACCGATAGTGTGTCAAGTCCTGGGCATGCATTATCTGCACATCTAATCAGCTAATCACAGCAAGAATGTTATTGCAATGAGGGAAACAGAGAGAAATAAGATGATCACATGTCAGGAATTAAGGCAGAGGAAAGGGTGCAGGCGTTGGATTTCTTTTGTTTGGAAGAAGAGACTTTAGAATACCAGACAGATCATCCGGCAGCGAACTCGGCCACGGTTTCTGACACGACAACGGACCTGGAAATAGATTGCCGTTCCTTCATCGTCGCTGGGTCAAATTCCTAGAACTCCCTACCAAACAGCACTATTGGAGTTCCTTCACCACACGGGCTGCTGCGGTTCAAGAAAGCTGCTCACCACCACCTTCTCAAGGACAATAAGTGATGGGCAATAAATGTTGGTCTTGCAGCAACGCTCACATCCCAGGAATGAAAAAAAAATCCTGCCAGGTGTGTATGGGGTTTCACAGTGTAGCAGGATCCTGCGAGGTGTGTATGCGAGTTCACAGTGTATCAGGGTCCTGCCAGGTGTCTATGGCGCTTCAGAGTGTATCGGGATCCTGCCAGGTGTGTATGGGGTTTCAGAGTGTATCGGGATCCTGCCAGGTGTGTATGGGGTTTCACAGTGTATCGGGACCTTGCCAGGTGTGTATGGGGTTTCACAGTGTATCGGGATCCTGCCAGGTGTGTATGGGGTTTCACAGTGTATCGTGATCCTGCCAGGTGTGTATGGGGTTTCACAATGTATCAGAATCCTGCCAGGTGTGTATGGGGTTTCACAGTGTATCAGGGTCCTGCCAGGTGTGTATGGGGTTTCACAGTGTATCAGGATCCTGCCAGGTGTATATGGGGTTTCACAGTTTATCAGGATCCTCCCAGTTGTCGATGGAGTTTCAGCACTGATAGCGAGCTGCACCTGGATTAACTGGAGTAACAAAAATCTGCAAATTTACAAATAATTCAGAAATCTGAGCAAATTGTAACTGCAATTTATGCAGAACATTTGAAGATTGACAAATCCAAATAAAATGTTATTCTGTTTTCCCAGCCTTTGAAATTCTGATTCCCAGATTCTGACAATCTCTAAACAAACGGCTACAGTCAAACATTCCGATTCTCAGGAGTGAAATAAATGGTTTGAAATCTCCATGTCATCACTTGCCTTTCAGGTGACTGGGTACATCGGATAAACCCCATGTGATGTTCATGTAATCAAATGGATCAGAACCTGTTTAAATCAATTAGCTTTCATTAAATCAGATCTGTGTAATATTATAATAAATTCTGAATTTGAATTCAGTGTGATTTTACCGTACCAAGTTCCTGCATTTCTTTCAGTCTTTTGTCCAGCTATGGCGCATTTTCACAAAGGATTCCCACATCACCCTTTGAGCCTTTCTCCATCACCACATTTAGGAGAATTTTGGAACTGACTGCCTGGTTTCCCTTCTCCGCGAGCTCAGTGACTTTCTGTAAAGAACAATAATGAATATATTGAGGAGCAGAGTGAAAGACAAGCAGTGCGAATGAGAAGGAAAGGATCTGCTCAGGGATGGGATCTCTCAGTTGTTTTGAGCACAGAAAGCAATCACTGGGCCGGGTAACGATCCTTTCTGAACAGGGGCTGAATATTCTGCAAAACATCTTGATTCACTATTAACGGCAAATAAATGACATGAAACTAAAATAGAAAATCAGAAATATTGTCTGGGAGAGCGAGGAATAACTAACAATCTGCAGTAGTTTTAATGAAATTTGTTTTCTCTGTCCTTCAGTGTCCAACATGACATCAGATTCCTGATTGACAATATGATACACTTGTTTCTCACACTTACTTCCTGCTGTCACACTTTGATTTGAAGAGAAATAAACACAGCTGCGAATCTGAACTGAAATGGCAGGTAAGGGATGATTCTTAAGTGAGGGAAAACTTCAACACGGCGATGAAAGTCAGCGACTTGAATTAACAGCAGCATTAATGGCATAAGAACATAAGAAATAGGAGCAGGAGTAGGCCAATCGGCCCCTCGAGCCTGCTCCACCATTTAATAAGATCATGGCTGATCTGATCCTAACCTCAAATCTTCTATCACTCTCCATCCCACCCGAACCCATGTGATCTCCCGGGAGAGGCGAAAAACCAGATAAAAAACCCAATGGCCAATTTGGGAGAAAAAAATCTGGGAAATTCCTCTCCGACCCATCTAGGCGATCGAAACTCGTCCAGGAGATCACTCTGTCCCTATATTTTCTACAGTACTTACCTTCTGTAAAGGCGATCTCCACCCCAGCCAGGAACAGGAATAAAACCATCTCCTGAAATCTAACACAGAATTAGAACACAAGAAGTAGGAGCAGAACCAGGCTACACGGCCCCTGGGCCCGCTCCACTACCCACAGGGCCATGACCATTCCGAACCTAGATTCATGTCCAATTTCCTGCCCGCTCCCCATAACCCTTAATTCCCTTTACTTCTAGGAAACTATCTATTTCTGTTTTAAATTTATTTAATGATGTAGCTTCCACAGCTTTCTGGGGCAGCAAATTCCACAAACCTACCACCCTCTGAGTGAAGAAGTTTCTCCTCATCTCAGTTTTGAAAGAGCAGCCCCTTATTCTAAGATTATGCCCCCTAGTTCTAGTTTCACCCATCATTGGGAACATCCTCACCGCATCCACCCGATCAAGCCCCTTCACAATCTTATATGTTTCAATAAGATCGCCTCTCATTCTTCTGAACTCCAATGAGTAGAGTCCCAATCTACTCATCCTCTCCTCATATGACCACCCCCTCATCCCCAGGATTAACCGAGTGAACCTTCTTTGTACTGACTCGAGAGCAAGTATGTCTTTTCTTAAGTATGGACACCAAAACTGTCTGCAGTATTCCAGGTGCAGTCTCACCAATACCTTGTACAACTGAAGCAATACCTCCCTGTTTTTATATTCTATCCCCCTAGCAATAAAAGCCAACTTCCATTGGCCTTCTTGATCACTTGCTGCACCTGCATACTAACTTTTTGAGTTTTGTGCACCAAGACCCCCAGATCCCTTTGTACTACAGTACTTTCCAGTTTCTTGCCATTAAGATAATAACTTGCTCAATGATTTTTCCTGCCAAAGTGCATTACCTCACACTTTCCAGTATTGTATTCCATCTGCCAAATCTCTGCCCACTTACTTAGCCTGTCTATGTCACTTTGCAGGTTTTTATGTCCTCCTCACTCACTACTTTCCCTCCCATCTTTGTATCATCTGCAAACATTGATATGTTACACTCGGTCCCCTCCTCCAAATCGTTAATATAGATTGTAAAGAGTTGGGGAACCAGCACTGACCCCTGCGGAACACCACTAGTTACTGACTGCCAGTCTGAGAATGAACCATTTATCCCAACTCTCTGCTTTCTGTTAGGGAGCCAATCCTCCACCCACGCCAGAATATTACCCCCAATCCCGTGATTTTTTATCTTGAGCAATAATCTTTTGTGTGGCACCTTGTCAAATGCCTTTTGAAAGTCTAAATACACTACGTCCACTGCTTCGCCTTTATCCACCCTGTATGTTACTTCCTCAAAGAACACAAGCAAATTTGTCAAATGTGACTTCCCCTTCATGAAACCATGCTGAGTTTGTACTATTAAATTATGTTTATCCAAATGTCCTGTTACTGTCTCCTTAATAATGGACTCTAACATTTTACCAACCACAGATGTTAGGCTAACAGGTCTATAGTTTCCAGCCTTCTGCCTACTACCCTTTTTAAATAAGGGTGTTACATTAGCAGTTTTCCAATCTGCCAGGACCTTTGCTGAGTCCAGGGAGTTTTGGAAAATTATTACCAATGCATCCACAATCCCTACCGCCACTCCCCTCAAGACCCTTGGATGTAAGCCATCAGGTCCAGGGGATTTATCCGGCTTGAGTCCTATTATTTTACCAAGTACCACTTCCTTAGTGATTTTAATCGTATTTAGCTCCTCTCCCCCTAGAGCCCCCCGTTTTTCCAGTGTTGGGATATTCTTAGTGTCCTCTACCGTAAAGACTGATACAAAATATTTGTTCAGCGTTTTTGCCATCTCCATGTTTCCCACCATTAATTTCCCGGTCTCATCCTCTAAGGGACCAACATTTACTTTAGCCACCCTTTTGCTTTTTATATAACTATAGAAACTTTTGCTATCTGTTTTTATATTTTTTGCTAATTTACTTTCATAATCTATCTTCCCTTTCTTAATCAATATTTTAGTTATTTTTTGCTGTCTTTTAAAGACTTCCCAATCTTCTATCCTCCCACTAGATTTGGCTACCTTATATGCCCTTGTTTTTGGTCGGATACTATCCTTAATTACTTTACTTAGCCACGGATGGCTATCTTTTCTTTTGCACCCATTTTTCCTCAGTGGAATATAGATTTTTTGGAAGTTGTAAAATAACTCCTTAAATGTACACCACTGATCATGTACCGTCTTACCCTTTAATCTATTTTCCCAGTCCACTCTAATCAATTCCGCTCTCATACCTTCATAGTCTCCTTTATTCAAGCTCAGCACGCTTGTTTGAGATCCAAGCTTCTCACCCTCTAATTGAAAATGGAATTCAACCATGTTATGGTCACTCATTCCAAGGGGATCCTTTACTAGGACATTTTTAATTAATCCTGTCTCATTACACAGGACCAAATCTAAGGTTGCTTGCCCCCTGGTCGGTTCAGTTATATACTGCTCAAGAAACCCATCCCTAATACACTCAATGAACTCATCCTCAAGGCTGCTCTGCCCAATTCGATTTGTCCAGTTAATATGATAGTTAAAATCCCCCATAATTATAGCTGTTCCCTTATTACAAGCCTCAACTATTTCCTGATTAATACTCCGTCCAACAGAGTTGCAACTGTTCGGAGGCCTATAGACTACGCCCACTAGTGTTTTTTTCCCCTTATTATTCCTTATCTCCACCCAAATTGTTTCACTATCCTGCTCCTTTGACCCAATATCATTTCTCTATTATCGTGATTCCTTCCTTTATTAACATAGCCACCCCACTCCCCTCCCTTCCTGCCTGTCCTTCCTGATTGTTAAATAACCTGGTATGTTTAATTCCCAGTCATGGTCACCCTGCAGCCATGTTTCTGTAATGGTCACTAGATCATACCCATATGTAGTTAGTTGTGCCGTTAACTCATTCATTTTGTTACGAATGCTACGTGCATTCAGATAAAGAACTTTCAAATATGTTTTGTGACACTTAGTTCCTGTTTTTCCCCCTTTTACTACTTTACCTTTTACTCCATATCTTCTGTCCCTTCCTGACACGTTCTGTTTTTTAATTTCCCCACTGCTACCTAAGTCTATGGCCTTCTCCGTTGTCATTTCTGTTATTTGCTCTCTAGAAACCTCCACCCACTAATTAGTTTAAAGCCCTCTCTACAGCCCTAGTTATATGATTCGCCAGGACTCTAGTCCCAGCACTGGCCAAGTGGAGTCTGTCCCAACGGAACAGCTCCCTCCTGTCCCAGTACTGGTGCCAGTGTCCCAAGAAGCAAAACCCATTTCTCCCACACCAGTCTTTGAGCCATGCATTTAACTCTCTAATTTTATTTGTCCTGGCCAAATTCGCTCGTGGCTCAGGTAATAATCCAGAGATTATTACCCTTGAGGTTCTGTTTTTTAATTTGACCCCTGGCTGCTCATACTCCTTTAACAGAACCTTCTTCCTTGTCCTATCTACGTCGTTTGTACCAACATGGACCACGACAACTGGATCCTCCCCCTCCCACTCCAAGTTTCTTTCCAGCCCAGAAGAGATGTCCTTAACCCTGGCACCGGGCAGGCAACACAGCCTTCGGGACTCCCGCTCTTGACTGCAGAGAACCCTATCTATCCCCCTAATGATACTATCCCCTACCACTACAACATTTCTATTTACTCCCTCCACTTGAATGGCCCCCTGTACCACGGTGCTGTGGCCAGGTTGCTCATCCTCCCTGCAGTCCCCGCTCCCGCCCTCACAGGGAGTAAGAACCTCGATCCTGCTTGACAAGAGCAAGGGCTGCGGTTCCTTCAACACTACATCCTGGATCCCTGTACCTGCCTCACTCGTAGCCACACCGTCCTGTCCCTGACCACAGACTACATCTGCATTAATTAATTTCATAGGTGTGAACACCTCCTGAAACATAGAGTCCAGGAACTTCTCCCCCTCCCTGATGTGTCGCAGTGTCTGAAGCTCGGTTTCAAGCTCTTTAACATGGAGCTTGAGTTCCTCTAGCAGCAAACACTTATCGCAAATGTAATCACCATGAGCCTCAATGGAGCCCATCAGCTCCCACATTTCGCAACAGTGACACATCACCTGTTCACCCATATCTGTGTAATTAATTAAATTTCTTATTATTAGTTATGAAGACCCTCTGCCCCGATATAGATGATAATATTACACCACTATTTAATAGGACTTACCAACTTTAAAGGTATAGAAGAGAAGGAAGAGGACCTACCAACCAGCTGATCACCAACCTCCCTCGTGAATGCTGTCTGGGGACCTGACCGGTTGAATTGTCTCGCTGCTCCGCTTCCGCAGTGTTGGATTAGCCTGAAAGTGGGAAGCAAAACAGAGCAAAAAGCACCCCCTCACCTCCCACTTGCCCGAACTCTCCCACTTACCAAACTCTACTTACACTCAATGCGACCGCACTCAGCGCTACCGCACTAAGCCCGCCCCTTTTTATACCCGGATTCTACTGCCGGTTTAAACTCCCCAACAGCTTAATTTACTCTAAAAAATTAAACTTACTTCAAATAATTCACTTTTTTACTCACTAAAATTCAGTAAATGCACTTAAAAGACTTTTTCTGCCACTTACCAGTCTGCTTAAACTCAATGCGACTTGCGGATGAGAGAAATGGAGAAATAAACAGGGCCCTGAGCAACTTTACCCAACCGACCTCATCGCCATTAATCCTTTAGTGACAAAGCCAGCCCCCCTCGTTCCTCCTCGCCAACACTTTCACAAGTAGTCAGCGGTATCTCAAAGGATGTGGGTGCCCAGACTAGGCCTATCTTTCAGTCAGAGAAGCACAGAGCCATGATTATAACGCTCCGAGTCTGATGTACGAGGAAAATGGTGATAACATCGCCAGCTGTTTTATTAATTCAGACTGAAGACATTGAAAGAGAGTGTCACACTGGGCCCGAATTATTACGGCCTTGCCACAGGCCCAGAGACTGGAAACTCTTTCTTCACCCTTCCTATTGCTGAAGTGTGTACAAATGGATTCTATCTTAACATAGCTCCCTGTAACATCATTGTGTTCTAAACCTTTCCACCTCTCTCCTCCTTAAAGACACACCTTAAAACCCACATCTTTGACTAAGCTTTTCGTCACCTTCCTGATATCGCCTTATACGGCTTTGTGTCAAATTTTGTTTGAGAACGGTCCTCTGAAGCATCTTGCGATGTTTTACTACTTTAAAGGCACTATATAAATGCAAGTTTATTGTGGTTCTAGCATTGTCATAGAACCCTTTAATTAATCCCACTCCCCTGCTCTTCCCCCATAGTCCTGTATTTCTTTCCATTAAGTATTTACCCAAGTACCTTTTGAATGTTATTATTGAATCTGTTTCCACCACTCTTTCAGGCAGTGCATTCCAGATTACATGTTCCCTCATGTTGCCTCTGGTAATTGTTCTACTTAAATAACACTCGATGCCAACTCCAATTTTTTGGAACATTGAACCGTTTTGTTTTTCTCTTAAACCAAGTGACCATCTCTCACTACTGCAATATCGCTTTCTTTTTTTCTGCTACAGGTAATAACGTTTCACTGTTTCATAAATCTTTTTAATTACGCTCTCATCTCAGATCCTGATATATTTCTCACCGTCCATTCATATCCGCTGATACATGTCAACTGCTCCATTCACCTTTTGTGTAAAACCATTGTTGTAGGTCGGTACAGATCGCAGCCGTCCCTTCCCTTCTCCCTGAACTCAAACCTACTGCCCCAAGAACGTGAACCCGTCCCTCCTGCTCCAGCCCTGCAGCCGCACATTGACCTGCCTCATAATTCCCTCTGTAGTGTATGTAACCGTCTACCTTTAAGAGACTATTGTATGTAACCGTTCACCTTTAAGAGAACTATTTTAGGTGTGGCACTACTTGTTTGGCTTCTGTATACGGTAATACCGACGGTGACCACACCGGTATATAAGTGCTGTGGCATGATTTATAGGGCAGATTCGCCCTGACCTTCGAATAGTAAAGTCCTGTTTGTTTGTTACTCCTGAAGTCTGTGTCGTTATTAACTGCACAACCCACAGACCTTACAGTGGCGACGAGTCCAATCGTACCCTGCGGCAAGACTACCAAAGCAACTAAAGAGCGTCGAAGAGAGGCAACCGCCCTCGTCGTTCTGCTGGGAGAAAACACGAGGCTGCAGCAATAGAAAGGAGGAAGACTTTAGCAACAAAAGCTTCGATCAGCAACAGGCACTGACTGTCCCTTCTGCCATGGTGCGGAGTGAGCCGATCAGCAGGAAGCAAGGCGGCCACGGAGACTGTGAGTAAGGGAAAGTGTAAAGAATATCCGGAGGATAAGGGCTGTGCACTCGACCACGGTCGAGGGGGAAAGGAGCCGGACGGAAAGTCGGGTCCAACGGCGTCGTGAGACAGCCAGACCGCGATCGGCGGGAAAGCCGGGCAGCGACCGAAGCCACGAAGCGCTGAGACCGGGAGCGTAGGTGCGGGAAGAGAGAAACTCAGCCGCAGCCGGGGAGGGAAGCACCGGACTGCGAGAGGGCTGGGAGGCGAATGGGAACCGAGCATGCGGGAGAAACAGAGCTGACCAAGGGAGACTGCGCGAGAGCCAGTCCAGCGGCTGAACTGTTCTCCGCCAACGGGAGTACACAGCGCCGGTAGAACCGAGCGGGCGGGAGAGAGAGAGACAGAGCCGAGCAAGGGGAGAGAGACTGCGCGAGAGCCAGTGCAGCGGCTGAACTGTTCTCCGTCAATGGGGTGTACCCAGAGCCGGTAGAGCCTTGCGAGTGGGAGAGAGAGACAGAGCCGAGTAAGGGGAACTGTGCGAGAGCCAGCCCAGCGGCTGAACCTGTCCGCTGTGGGGAAAGCGTACCCCTCCCACCAGGGAAGAAACGCGGGAAGCCGCCACTAGGCGGAGAAGATGACAGACGCGGGAAACCGCCAGTGAAGGGGCGGGGAGAGAAGGAAAGAGCGGGAAACCGCAATTTTAGCGGGAAAAGCCGCCATCTTAGGAAAAAAAAATAATAATAATTTAAAGAAATACTTGTGTTGTTCCCAAGGAAAGGAAGATGCCTGAGCGTGGGGACATCAACGATTTTAATTCTGAGATAGAAGACTGGACCACGTACGTGGAACGTATTGAGATACATTGTAAGGCTAATAAAATAGCAAAGGATGAAAAAGCTTTAACCTTATTTAACATAATGGGTGCGAAAACATTCGGGTTGTTGAAGCATCTTCTCTCACCAGCTAAACCGGTGGATCAGACTTTTGATGATATTGTAGCAGTGCTGAAGGATCACTTGAACCCCGCACTGTTGATGTTGGCTGAACGATTCAAATTCTATGCAAGAACGCAATGGAAAGACGAAAGCAACGCGGAATACTTGGTCGAACTGCGTAGGCTAGCGAAACAGTGCCAGTTCGGAGGGAATCTGACAGAGGCACTGCGAGACAAGTTCGTATGCGGATTGTCCAAGGAAGGGACGCAAAAGCGACTACTCGAAGAGAACGATCTTCCACTGGATAAGGCTGTCCTTATCGCAGCATCAAACGAAGCCGCAGCGAAAGGAACTGCGGAAATGCAGCTAAAGGCAGCGGCACTCGGTGTGGACCAAATTACCTCGAGTATAACAAAATGCTATCTCTGTGGGAAGACAACACACGATCAGAACCAATGCTGGTTTAAGAACCAGGAATGTAGGAAATGTGGCAAACTGGGTCACATCGCTAAGGTATGCCGGTCAGGGAAGAAGACCAACAACCAAAGGAAGCCATCACAGGAAAAGTACAACAAGGTACACAAGGTGGCTGAGAAGAATTCAGACTCAGACCCAAACGGCCAGGAGCTGGGTAGTCTGAGAATTCATAATGTGAGTAAGGAAGCTGACCTACAACCTATCTGGGTCATGCTAAAAATAGCTGGAGTCCAAGTGAAAATGGAGTTGGACACTGGATCAGCTGTATCAGTCATAAATCGAAGGGATTACCACAGGCTATTCTCACATATACCCTTAAGAGATACCAAGTTCGTATTGCAGACATACACGGGGCATAAAGTATACCCCATGGGAAAGATAAGAGTCAAGGTGAGAGATAGGGGTAAAGAACACCCAAGAATGAACTTATACGTACTACCTGAGGGAGGTCCACCACTTCTAGGATGGGAGTGGATCAAGAAAATAGACATGGAATGGCACTACCTACAAGCAATGATGAGTGAGGACTCGGTGCAGACAAGCAGCTCAGACTCTGAACCGGAAGACGATAAGTCCAGCCCAAGTATGAAAAACAAGGTTAACATGAGCTCACTGACTAAGGTTGGAAAAACGATGGCGTGTATAAAGACAGAGAATTCTGAGTCTGTTCAAGTTACAGACGTATGCACTACGGAGGAACACCGGGCTCGAACTCAACGTTATCTCAAAGTACGACAACAATTAGAACAATTGAGTTACCGTCTCGTACAAGAGATGAAAACAATGAAAAAGTTCTATGACACCGAATGGGAGAGTCTGGAAAGACAACAGAACCTGCTGGCTCAAGCAGAGAGCGACCATAGAGCCATCATGACCAATTACCGATCACATCTCCCTTATGATGTTCAGGAGTTAGAATATTTGCATGATCTAGAGATACAGCATAAAGGCAAACCACGCTACACTGAGGATTTTGTCCTGCAATTGGAGACGGAGCTAGCGCAGGCAAGGTTAAGAGATGCTGAATCGCAATGTGCACTTAAAGAGATGCAGAAAAAAATCTTGGACATAGAAAAGAGAAACGCTTCTTTACCTGATGAGAATAATGTGGCCATGTTGCAAGAGGAGCTTATAGGGGCAAAACTGAAAGAAGCTAAGCAAAGGATGTTGGAACTTGAAACACAGAACCAAATCAGCAGTAACCAGCTATGTCGAGCAGAGAAGGAGTGCAATGGTCTACAGGAGAAGGTGCAATATCTCTCAGCCCAGAATAAGGGACTTCTCACTCAGTTAAATGAAAGTAAAGGGAAAATGGCTGAGATAGACTGCAAGAATAAAGAAGATTTGATGGCAGTGAGACTTCGAGAGGCAGATAGCATAGCAGCCTTGGCTGAACTCCAACAGAAAATTGCGAAAGAAGCAAATGAAGAGGAATCTTCAGGAAGCCAGGATTTGATTCCAGTTCTTCTCTACGACTCCTTACAAGCAGAGTGTGAGAAGTTGAAAGAACAGTATGAACAGGCCCAGGCTATAATTCTGGAGGGGGTTAACTCGGCAACCTCCAAAAAGCTAGTTTCAGTAGAAGCATATGAGCAACTAAAGGTTGAACATGAGCAAGAAGTCCAAAGGCTGCAGGAAATTCTTGATGAGCTCAAGGCCAAGACAGACTCATCGGTAGAAGTTCCATCCATAGATGAGAAATTAGAGGTGAAAGACATGGCAGAACATGAAAGACAAGATGTCCAAGAACTCAGAAAAATATTGAAGGAAACCCAAGACAAATATGAGGCGGCAATGACCGAGGTTCAACAACTTGAAGAACAGATTCAACTGGGAATCCTTTCAGTGGAAGAAAAGGAAACTGTAAGAAACACAGAGACTGTAAGAATGGCCCCTGAACATGAGTTAGAGAGCATCAAGGCGCAACTTCTCCGAGCGCTGAAAGCCAAAGTACAAGAGGAAAAGAAGGTGAAAGCATTGGAGGAAAAGGTGGATGAAATGGAGAAGACTCTGATCCACAGTGTTCCCGTGGAAGAGTTAATGGTCAGCCAACTCCTTCATATGCTGAGGGAAAAGACTCTGCAATGGGAACAATCTGAACACGAGCTTCAATCTTCAGAGGGAAGGAGTTCGGAGCTCTCAAAAGTTATGGAAATAGCTGAGTTTGCAACACAGATTTTACTGGGATGCCAAAAGTACGCTGAATCACGTCTATGTGAACAACAGAATGTTGAAACAGCTGCTCCAGTAGAAGGATTGAATAGCCCGATCAATCAATCCCCGATGGAAGGGGTAGTATTGGAATCACAAATGAGGTCCTTAGTGAAGGATTTGCAGGAAACCCAGGAAGAGCGGGATGACTATGAACGCATGAAGAAGTCCCTTCAGGAAAGATGTCTAGGGAGGGAACAACAGTCGGCTAACGTCCAGTTGGGTAAGGAAGAAGTAGCAGGCCCTCTCGCTAGACTAGCTCAGGATGACACCGAATATTACCATGACCTGTTGAGTGACACGGAATATTACGAGGAGTTGGTCTGCCCAGCTTGTGATGAAAACTCCCCAAGTGCAGAAATCAGGATGAAGCACTTAAATCTAAGGAACATAGGGAGATGGTGGCGCTACAGCTGGCAGCTGAGAAGGGAGCCCCGAGAGTCTCCAAGAAGCAAAAAAAGGAAAAGCCGAAGCCGAAGATGATAACCATCTAAATCATTATCACTTCTAATGGGAAAGTAGGGAAAAATTACTAAGGCAGTCCAGCTGTTTGTAAAAGTCAGCACTGCTGGTTCAGCAGGACGGAAATTCAAGCTGTTACGTCAAGGGAAAGGCTATTGGATGAGTCACGCTAGCAATGTGAACCGGCTACACCACAGAGATGTTGTTCGGACCGAGTCAAGACCAGAGACTGAATCTGTGAACTGTTCCCACAGAGACTGAACCTGTGAACTGTTTTCCGCAGAGACTATATCTGTAAATTGTTTTACATGAAGTTGAATATATGTTATGTTTAATGGGGAATACGTATGTTGTAAGCTAAAAAGGGAGGATTGTAGTGTATGTAACCGTCTACCTTTAAGAGACTATTGTATGTAACCGTTCACCTTTAAGAGAACTATTTTAGGTGTGGCACTACTTGTTTGGCTTCTGTATACGGTAATACCGACGGTGACCACACCTGTATATAAGTGCTGTGGCATGATTTATAGGGCAGATTCGCCCTGACCTTCGAATAGTAAAGTCCTGTTTGTTTGTTACTCCTGAAGTCTGTGTCGTTATTAACTGCACAACCCACAGACTTTACACCCTCCATAAGTGGGTCAGTGCAAAGCAATCCAGAGATCACCACATTGAGGCCTTGTTTTTTGGTCTAGAGCCTTAGTCGTAATATTCCTTCTATAAACGTGTTTCAATCGCTGCTGCTGGTACAGACCCTGGCGATTTTCTGCTCTCCTTTCTTTACCATAGATGGTGCCACCTGTTCCTGGATGTTCTCTCTGGCACCAGGGATGCCTCTTACCATTCAGGACCTCCGCAGGGCTGCAGACGACTCTGTCCATTAAGCTGACTATAGAATCTCCCACGATTATCGGCCTCCTATTCCTGTGCCCCACCTGCTCTCACCCCCACCACACTCGGGTAGGCTATCTGGAGTCATACTGTTGCTCAGGAAGACCCTTCTCTGAGTCACTGTCTATCCACCTTTCAATAGTCTCCATCTATTGGACAGTTCCAGTACTCGGGGGCTCCCTCCACCTCTGACTGTGATGCCTCTCTAGGTAGTCACTCACTCCCCTCTTTCTACTCATTCCCTGTCCTGTCCCCTCGACCTCGACCTGTGAGAGCTGCAGGTTCTTGCACGAGATCTGGGCCCTTTGTCAGGACAAAAATTATATTTGAAAGTATTCTGTGAACCAACTTGTGTCCATTCTCATTCCTGTTGAAGATATTGGATCTTCTCCCGTTTGGACCTTCAGCCATGGTGGTGACAGGCGTTCCCAGATTCTGATGCTCTGTAGTAGATATAGGAGGGTTAGACAGAAATATTAAAATGAGTAAGAGAACGTTGCCTTGTTAAACATGATATCGAGTCCCTTCTCCCCCATCAGTACAACAGCTGTTAGCTCTGGGATCGAGCATTTCCCGAGTGTTACGATCAACTCTCCAATCAGGTGTGACACAGACAGCTGCCCAGTGAAATCCAGTGAGTCCCGCTGATCTCCACAACCCAGTTCCAGCAGCCATCCGTCACTCGGCCACTTTATTTTCTCTTCTATCGAATTTTACAGGATCATACGCGTCATCCGGGTGGCGGCAGCACCGAGCATGTGCACTGCGAAATAACAACAGAAAATGCTGGAAAAACTCAGCAGGTCAAGCAACATCCGTGGAGAGAAATTTGAGTTGACGTTTCGGGTTGGACCCTTCTTCAAAACGGCGGCTGGAGCGCGCGTTCGCTGCATAAATTAATGATTCTCCTGAGCACGCCCCTTCTATTGGCTGCACACACTAGATTGACATGTCTGCCGACCATTAGGAGTCCGAGGCGCCATAGAGCTCCGGCCACGGCGTTTGAACCGACCGGCAATTAAACCGGCACCGCGCGAGCCGGGCAGCGGTTCTGTGTGACGTCAGAGCCCCGCCCACGTCGATTGTGACTGAAAACAGAAAATGCTGCAAATACTCAGCAGGTCAGAGAGCACCACTGGGGAGAGAGAGAGAGAGAGAGACACTCACTCTGTCTGTGAGTGAGTGAACCGTCCCCTCTCTCAGACTGAACCCTCCTCTCTCAGACCGATCCAACTCTCTCTCAGGCCGAACCAACCCTCTCTCAGACTGAACCCATCATCTCTCAGACTGAGCCACTCCCTCTCTCAGACTGAACCGCCCCTTCTCTCAGACTAAACCGCCCCCTCTCTCAGAATGAACCGCCCCCTCTCTCAGACTGAACTTATCCTTAGACTGTGAGCCCTGGTTCTGGACTCCCCGACCATCGGGAACATCCTTCCTGCATCTAGTCTGCCCAGTCCTGTCAGAATTTTATGTTTCAATGAGATCCCCTCTCATTCTTCTAAACTCCAGCGAGTATAAGCCCAATCGACCCAATCTCTCCTCATATGTCATTCCTGCCATCCCAGGTATCAGCCTGGTGAATCTTCGCTGAACTCCTTCCATGGCAAGAACATCCTTCCTCAGATAAGGCGACCAAAACTGCACACAACACTCAAGATGTGGTCTCACCAAGGCCCTGTACAACTGCAGCAAGACATCCTTGTTCCTGTACTCAAACCATCTCGCTACGAAGGCCAACATACCATTTGCCTTCTTAACTGCCTACTGCACTTGCATGCTTACCTTCAGCGACTGGTACACAAGGACACCCAGGTCTCATTACACTTCCCCTTCTCCCAATCTATTGCCATTCAGAAAATAATTTGCCTTCCTGTTTTTGCCACCAAAGTGGATAACCTCACATTTATCCACGTTATATTGCAACTGCCATGCTTCTGCTCAACCACCCAACCTGTCCAAATCATCCTGGGGATTCTCGGTATCCTCCTCACAGTCCACACACCCACCCAGCTTTGTGTCATCTGCAAATTTGGAGATATTACATCTAGTTCCCTTGTCTAGATCATTAATATATATTGTGAATAGCTGGGGTCCAAGGACCGATCCTGGCGGTATCCCACTAGTCACTGCCTGCCACTCAGAAAAAGACCTGTTTATTCCAACTCTTTGCTTTCTGTCTGCCAACCAGTTCTCTATCCAAGTCAATACCTTGCCCCCAATCCCATGTGCCTTAACTTTACACGCTAATCTCTTATGCGGGACCTTATTGAAAGCCTTCTGAAAGTCCAAATACACCACATCCACTGGTTCTCCCTTATCTATTTTACCAGTTACATCATCAAAAAATTCCAGTAGATTAGTCAAGCATGATTTACCTTTTGTAAATCCATGTTGACTTTGTCCGATCCTGTCACTGCTTTCCAAGTGCTCTGCTATTACATCTTTTATAATGGACTCTAGCATTTTCCCCACTGCTGATGTCAGGCTTACCGGTCTGTAATTCTCCGTTTTCTCTCTACCACCTTTTTTGAATAGTGGGGTAACATTAGCTACCCTCCAATCCATGGGCACTGTTCCAGATTCCATCGAATGCTGGAAGATCATCAGCAATGCCTCCACTATTTCTAGGGCCACTTCCTTAAGTATCCTAGGATGTAGATTATCAGGCCCTGGGGATTTATCGGCCTTCAATCCCATCAATTTCCCTAACACCATTTCCCTACCAATACTGATTTCTTTCAGTTCCTCCCTTTCATCAGACCCTATGTTCCCCGACATCTCTGGGAGGTTATTTGTGTCCTCCTTTGTGAAGACAGAACCAAAAAATATATTTAATTGGTCTGCCATTTCTTTGTTCCCCATTATAAACTCCCCTGATTCTGACTGCAAGGGACCTATGCATGACTTCACCAATCTTTTTCTCTTCACACATCTATAAAAGCTTTTACAGTCAGTTTTTATGTTCTCAGCAAGCTTACTCTCATATTCTATTTTCCCCTTCTTAATTAATCCCTTTGTCCTCCTTTGTTGAATCCTAAACTGCCCCCAATCCTCAGGTTTACTGCTTTTTCTGGCCAATTTATATGTCCTCTCCTTGGATCTTATGCTGTCCCTAATTTCCCTTGTTAGCCACGGTTGAGCCACCTTTTTTGTTTTATTTTTATGCCAAACTGGGATGAACAAATTCTGTAGTTTGCCATTGCCTATCCACTGTCAACCCTTTGAGTGACATTCCCCAATCAATCCTACCCAACTCTCGCCTCATACCATCATAGTTTCCTTTATTTAAATTCTGGATGCTAGTCTCTGAGTCAAATACATCGCTCTCCATCATAATGAAGAATTCTATCATATTATGATCGCTCCAATCCAAGGGGCCTCGTACAACAAGACTGATCCGCCCCCTCTCTCAGACTGAACCGTTGTCTCTCTCAGACTAAACCGGGCCCTCTCTCAGACTGAACCCCATCTCTCAGACTGAACCCCCTCTCTCAGACTGAACCCCTCCTCAGACTGAACCTCCCCATCTCAGACTGAACCCCCCCTCTCTCAGACTGAACCCATCCTCTCTCAGACTGAACAGCCACTCTCTCAGACTGAACCACCCTCTGTCTGACTGAACCCCCCTCTCTCAGACTGAACCCCCATCTCTCAGACTGACATCCCGTCTCTCGGACTGAACCCCTCTCTCAGACTGAACCGCACCTCTCTCTGACTGAACCCACCCCCTCTCTCAGACTGGACCACTCTCTCTCAGTCTGAACTGCCCCCTCTCTCAGACTGAACTGCTCCTCTCTCAGTCTGAACTGCCCCCTCTCTCAGACTGAACACCCCTCTCTCAGACTGAACCGCCCCCTCACTGACTGAACCACCCCCTCTCTGACTGAACCGCTCCCTCTCTCAGACTGAACCTCCCCCTCGCTCAAACTGAAACTGCCCCCTCTCTCAGACTGAAGCATCCCCTCTCTCAGACTGAACCACCCTCTATCAGACTGAACCGCCCCCTCTCTCACACTGAACTGTCCACTCTCTCAGACTGAACCGCCCCCTCTCACAGACTGAACCGCCCCCTCCCTCAGACTGAACCGCCCCCTCTCTCAGACTGAACCGCCCCTCTCTCAGACTGAACCGCCCACTCTCACAGACTGAACCGCCCCCTCCCTCAGACTGAAACGCCCACTCTCTCAGACTGAACCACCTTCTCTCAGAATGAACCCCCCTCTCAGACTGAACCACCCTCCCTCAGACTGAACCGCCCGCTCTCTCAGACTGAACTGCTGCCTCTCTCAGACACTAAATACCCCTCTCTCAAGCTGAACTGGCCCCTCTCTCAGACTGAGCCGCCCCCTCTAGGACTGAACCATTCTCTCTCTCAGACTGAACCGTCCCCTCTCTCAGATTGAGCCGCCCCTCTCGGACTGAACCGCCCCCTCAGACTGAACCGTCCCTTGTCTCGGACTGATCTGGCCCCTTTCTCTTCACTGACTCTGAACAACAAGACGATTTTCTGCAGCTCCTTTAACGAAGTAAAACTTCCGAGCTCCTTTACAGGAGCGTATTCTGAAAAATCATTGAGACCAAATCACCTATGGAGATATTAGGACAGGTGACATAAAGCTTGGTCAAATGTAAGAAATCACACAACACCAGGTTATAGTCCAACAGCTTTATTTGAAATCACAAGCTTTCGGAGCGCTGCTCCTTCTTCAGGTGAAGTGGAGAAATGCATAAAGACACAGCTTATATAGTCAGAGAATCATGTCGGATGTTTACAGGTAACCTTTCCAACTGCCATTTGTCACACCTCGGCAGAGAGATAATCACAGCAGTCAAAGGTGTGAATGGTGTCCAAACAGGTCAGTCAGGGAAACATTACATCAAAGAACAATGAGGTGGGGTCACAAGGGGTCAAATATTGCAGATGCTGGGGTCTGTATGAAAAACAAAAAAACAGACAAAAAACATTTTTTTTGGCTGGAAATCACAGCAGGTCCGGCCGCATCTGTGTAGAGAGAACAAGCCAATGTCGACTCGAGTCTGGATGACCCTGCATCAGGTGGGGTTACATGTAGCGTGACATGAATCCAAGATCTCGGTTAAGGCCGTCCTCATGGGTGCGGAACTTGGCTATCAGTTTCTGCTCGACGATTTTGCGTTGTCGTGTGTCTCGAAGGCCACCTTGGAGAATGCTTACTCGAAGATCGGAGGCTGAATGTCCTTGACTGCTGAAGTGTTCCCCGACTGGGAGGGAACACTCCTGCCTGGTGATTGTTGCGCGGTGTCCTTTCATCCATTGTCACAGTGTCTGCATGGTCTCGCCGATGTACCATGCTCCGGGGCATCCTTTCCTGCAACGTATGAGGTAGACAACGTTGGCCGAGTCACATGAGTATGTACCATGTACCTGGTGGGTGGTGTCCTCACGTGTGATGATGGTATCTGTGTTGATGATCTGGCATGTCTTGCAGAGGTTGCTGTGGCAGGGTTGTGTGGTGTCGTGGTCGCTGTTCTCCTGGAAGCTGGGTAATTTGCTGCGAACGATGGTCTGTTTGAGGTTAGGCGGCTGTTTGAAAGCGAGTAGTGGAGGCGTGGGGATGGCCTTAGCGAGGACACAGGATCTGCTCAGACGAGGAGGAACGCAATGGACACCTACAGACACTGAAAGACGCCCTTGTAAGAATGGGATATGACGCTCGACTCGTCGATCGACAGTTCGGACGGGCCACAGCGAAAAATCGCATAGACCTCCTCAGAAGACAAACATGGGACACAACCAACAGAGTACCCTTCATCGTCCAGTACTTCCCCGGAGCGGAGAAACTACGCCATGTTCTTCGCAGCCTTCAACATGTCATCGATGATGACGAACACCTCGCTAAGGCCATCCCCACGCCTCCACTACTCGCTTTCAAACAGCCGCCTAACCTCAAACAGACCATCGTTCGCAGCAAATTACCCAGCTTCCAGGAGAACAGCGACCACGACACCACACAACCCTGCCACAGCAACCTCTGCAAGACATGCCAGATCATCAACACAGATACCATCATCACACGTGAGGACACCACCCACCAGGTACATGGTACATACTCATGTGACTCGGCCAACGTTGTCTACCTCATACGTTGCAGGAAAGGATGCCCCGGAGCATGGTACATCGGCGAGACCATGCAGACACTGTGACAACGGATGAACGGACACCGCGCAACAATCACCAGGCAGGAGTGTTCCCTCCCAGTCGGGGAACACTTCAGCAGTCAAGGACATTCAGCCTCCGACCTTCGGGTAAGCATTCTCCAAGGTGGCCTTCGAGACACACGACAACGCAAAATCGTCGAGCAGAAACTGATAGCCAAGTTCCGCACCCATGAGGACGGCCTTAACCGAGATCTTGGGTTCATGTCACGCTACATGTAACCCCACCTGATGCAGGGTCATCCAGACTCGAGTCGACATTGGCTTGTTCTCTCTACACAGATGCGGCCGGACCTGCTGTGATTTCCAGCCAAAAAAAATGTTTTTTGTCTTATTTTTTGTTTTTCATACAGACCCCAGCATCTGCAATATTTGACCCCTTGTGACCCCACCTCATTGTTCTTTAATGTAATGTTTCCCTGACTGACCTGTTTGGACACCATTCACACCTTTGACTGCTGTGATTATCTCTCTGCCGAGGTGTGACAAATGGCAGTTGGAAAGGTTACCTGTAAACATCCGACATGATTCTCTGACTATATAAGCTGTGTCTTTATGCATTTCTCCACTTCACCTGAAGAAGGAGCAGCGCTCCGAAAGCTTGTGATTTCAAATAAAGCTGTTGGACTATAACCTGGTGTTGTGTGATTTCTTACATTTGTCCACCCCAGTCCAACTCCGGCAACTCCACACCATAAAGCTTGGTTGCAGAGGTAGGTTTTAAAGAGAGTGTTAAAGGAGGAGAGACAGTGTATTCCTGAGCTTAGGGCCTCGGCAGCTGAAGGCCAATGGAGGGTTGAGGGAAATTGGGGATGTACAGGAGGACCGATTTGGAGGAGTGCAGAGATCTCGGAGGACTGTAGGGCTGGAGGAGGTTACAGAGATAGGGAGGAGTGAGGCTATGGATGAGAACTTTAAAATCGAGGCGTTGCTGGACCGGGAGTCAATGTCGGTCAGTGAGCACAGGGGTGATGGGTGAACAGGGAGCGGCACTGAACACCATCCTGTCACATGAGAGAAGTGACCATGGAGACATCATTTCCTCCCCATTCAAGGACACCTTCATTCAGCAGTTAAATGGTTAATGAGTTGGCCCTTCGAGCGGCTCGCCCTCCCCGCACTGAAACACCAGACACTGGCTCTGAGGTGTTGGTCTGAAAGTTCAAACATCAGGGAATCCGTGGAATGGTTCATAAAGTCCCAGATAGAGGCGTTACAACTAATTCCCAGAGCTGTGTCTCTTTTATTGGGATAATACTTCACAAATAATTGTTTCTAACTAACTTTGTTCATAATTAAACAAGTTGTCAAACTGGTTCGATTAGTATTTTGAAAGAGTAGCTTCCAGTCAGAGGGCGGAGATTGGCTCAAATCTCAAATAACAAGGATCAGCTCCAATTACCAAACTGTGATTGGCAGGAAGAAAACCAGGAACAGCCTCCTGATTGGTGGCAATGAGTTTACAAAGACAGAACTGGCAGGCTCCACACAGAAAGAGAGAATCTGCGGGTCCAGGTAAGGTTCATATAGTTTGCAGCCTGTGTCTAACTTTAATCTCCCTGTTTAAAGCCGGTGTCTCCTGGTAAGATGATGTTCCACGGGCCCTCTCCCCGTGGCTCTAGCCATTCTCTCAATGTGCGCTCGGACAGTGACCCAGGGCAGAGGCTCTGTTTAACAGCGAGGGTCCTAGGGACCAGCCCACTCCTGTTCTGCACTGCCCTTCTCAATCTTCAGAGTGAAGGAGTGAGATGAATCAGAGAGTTACCTCATCCTCGGCAGCTGAGCCTGCGGCGGGCCCTGGACCCCTCTTCCTCTCTGAGGATCTTCACCACCACACACTGTGTTCACACACTGCCTCTTTTGGGGATGCTCTCAGGTTTGAAGGTGAAGGGGACCAGGTTGAGGAACTCTGGCGCTCGCCACTCACACAGCGCCCATCCCCTCACTCGGTCCTCAGCACCTCAGCTCATGAAAGCGCTCTCAGGTGTTTGGCTCAATCTCCAAACATCAGGCGATCGGTGGGACTTTCCACAATGTCCCAGATAATGGAACAATTGGTGTCTAACGCTGGGTCTGTTTTGCTGCACTGACTGAACAGGAAGTGATAAAGAAATGTTTCTAACTCACTTTATCCACAGTTAAACGGAGTGAGGATTTGTCAAACCGGCTCGATTGGTTTTTACCAGAAACTCCGCTCCTCTTTCTAAAAATAGAAATTCTTCAGATGCGAAACAATCTCGGAGCAGAATCCACCTTTTCACCAGAGGGTGAAATTCGGGCACAAATCTCAACAACAAGGATCAGCTCAAATGATCAAACTGTGACTCGCTTCATGAAAACCAGCCATTGGCTGCAGTGAATTTCCACAGATGGAGTTTGCAGAGAGACGGAGAATCCCGGGGACCAAGGTAATGTGAATGGAGCTCTGAACCTGTATTCTTTCTTTCTAAAATTACCAACATGTCTAACATTGTTAATGTCCTCAGCAGATTTTATTAATCAATGTTTCACATTTCACCAACACCATGCTGTGACTGTACTGAGCCTATTTTTGCTGTAACCTCTCCTCAAAATTAGAGACCATTCAGTATCAGTTCATGAAGTGAACCGTCCACGATTATTTACAACTTCTATTCACAGCTCCAAATGCCACAATCATTGAGATGCTCCGAATGTGGGATGATGACCAGCTCTAGAAACTGGTGACATTCTCCCGGGATGAAGAAGGGCTGGACGGTGTCATGGTGGGGTTAATTTAAGAGGAAGAACTCAGTGGATTACAACATCGGGTAAGTGGCAGAAACACAGAGTGAGTTTGGTTGGTATCAGAATCACACAATCAGCAGGAAGCTGAAGCCCTGACATTGCTGATAATGATGTTGGAGGATAAACACATCACACATTACTGTGAGACCCCTCTAGGAGTTACTTTAGCTCAAGGTTTATCCCCTTCAAATAAGAAAATTCCAGAGCAAGGTGATCGGAATGTGTGAAATGCTCATCCGCGGATATCGCCAGTGGCAATTGCTGCCTCGTGGTTTGTCCCACCACCTGCCCTGAAAGACTTTAACTCTGATCAACTGTTAAACACATTGGGGTTCACGTTCGAGGGAAGATTTCCAAATTCTGATTCCGATGTGGGGCTGGGTCAGTGGGGGGGGGGCGGGGCTGGTTCAGTGGGGGGGGCGGGGCTGTGTCAGTTGGGGGGGCTGGGTCAGTGGGGGGGGCGGGGCTGGGTCAGTGGGGGGGCGGGGCTGGGTCAAGGGGGGGCGGGGCTGGGTCAGTGGGGGGGGCGGGGCTGGGGGGGGCTGGGTCAGTGGGGGGGGTCCGGGGCCGGGTCAGTGGGGGGGGCGGGGCCGGGTCAGTGGGGGGGGCTGGGTCGGTGTGTGGGGGGGTGCTGGGTCGGTGTGGGAGGGGGGTGCGGAGCTGGGTCGGTATGGGGGCTGGGTCGGTGTGGGAGGGGGGTGCGGGGCTGGGTCGGTGTGCGGGGCTGGGTCGGTGTGGGAGGGGGGTGCGGGGCTGGGTCGGTGTGGGAGGGGGGTGCGGGGCTGGGTCGGTGTGGGAGGGGGGTGCGGGGCTGGGCATCAAAGCCCTGCTCACCGATCATCCCTGTCCTTATATACGTACATTGGCTCTCGGTTCCCCCAGCATATCCAAATTATTATTCCTATCGTCGTTTAAATTCCTTCATGGCCATGTCCCTTCCTGTCTCTGTAAGCTCAGCCAGCCCTACAATCCCCACCACCAAGATCTCTCTATTCCTGTGACTCTGGCCTCTTGTGTCATTTCACCCTCTCCTCCCCCCATCAATGGCGGCTGTGCCTTTGGCTCTCCTGGCTCAATGCTCATCAATTTCCCACCGATCCTCTCCAGCTCCCTCCTCCTTTAGAACCCTCCGAAACTCACTGCTGTGGCCGGCATTCTGACCATGCCTCCTTCTACCGCCTTTCGTCTGAGCCCATCTATTGTCGCACTTGGCTTCTGTGAAGCACCTTGCGATGTGTTTCGATGGAAATGCAAGTTGTTGCTGTCTTGTTTTGCACACTTTGTACAAAACTAATAAATTGCAGGACAACGGAGTATTACAGTTTAAACTCTTTAATGAAGCATCAGGTCTATAAGCTTTCTCACAGCAGCACCGTGTGGACAACATGGAGTCCTCCAAAACA
Organism: Somniosus microcephalus; assembly: GCF_052327205.1. NCBI lineage: Eukaryota > Metazoa > Chordata > Chondrichthyes > Squaliformes > Somniosidae > Somniosus > Somniosus microcephalus. The sequence goes on from NW_028225180.1 coordinate 56,281,405, forward strand.
ATAGCAGTCCTTACAGATGCCTGCAGGCCAATGACAACTCAGCATGTGATCACATGTGAATATAATAGGTATTCCTTACAGATGCCTGCGGGCCAATGATAAATGAATAAGCAAATGTTACAGCCCCTTTTAAAAGAAAAATGTTATGCATTTCTTTTGAACCTTTCTTCTACATAATGTTCTCAATAGCATTAACATATAAGTAAACTCAACATTTAACTAGCACTGAAAACATCTCAATGTTTCAATAACGATGTACAGGTTTATTTTAGGGCAGCGATCCGCCTATACCCTTTGACAGTTCTCAAGTCAAGGATAACTCTAGGCTTGACCTCTCGTTGGAATGACGGTGTTGTTTCTTGGTGTTCAGGAGGTGCCTGCGATTGCGACGGTACACCTGTCCTTCTGGGGTGCGGACGTGATACGATCACTCAGTATCGGCTGGCTGGATGACGACTGCTGGCTTCCAGTAGTCATGCTCCTGGATTCTGACAGATTCTCCATTGTGCTGCGGTGGCAGTAGTCTAGCTGACCTGTCATAGTATCTCTTTTGGTATTGCTGTCTCTGTACACGTTTTGCATGCACTTGCTTGCAGCCGACGACCTCTGGCTGCAGCTGCTGGTTGGTGCTTGGAAGGATTGAGCGAAGTCTGCGGCTCATCAACAGCTGTGCTGGTGACTTGAAGTTGTCAACCGGAGTGTTGCGGTACTCAAGGAGACTGATGTAGGGGTCTATTTTGTCCGCTTTGGCTTTGTCCATGAGTGTCTTTGCAACTGGACAGTTTTTTCAGCAAGGCCATTACTTTGAGGGTAATGTGGGCTTGATGTGACATGTTTGAAATCCCATGCCTTGGCAAATGACTCAAACTCTTTCGATTTGTATTGGTGGCCATTGTCTGAGACTAAAGTCTCTACAATGCCATGCCTGGCAAAGGCTGCCTTTAGCTGGTGGATCACAGCTGCAGATGTGGTGCTGTGAAGCTTGTCCAATTCAAAAAATCTGCTGTAGTAATCAACAGTCACTATAGTCCTCATTGTTCCATGTGAACAGATCCGTTGCCGCGACCTGCCAGGGCCTGTCTGGGATACGTTGAGGTATCATGGGCTCTTTGACATTTGACGGGCGGCGTTCTAGACAAATGGAACATTTTCCGACAATGTCCTCAATGTGTTTGCACATTCCGGGCCAAAACATAATGTCACGTGTCCTTTGTTTGCACTTTTCCATGCCCATATGTCCAGCATGAATTTTTGTCAACATCTCTTCTCTGAGACTGGTAGGAATGATGATTTTCTCCCCTTTGAAGACGATTCTGTTGATTTGTGACAGTTTGTCTCTGTGGTTCCAGAATTCAGAAATGCTCTGAGGGCATTTCCTCCTTTCCTCAGGCCATCCTTCATGTATGACTTTGCTCAGCGGTGTGAATTGTGCATCTTTCTCTGTTGCTGCTTTGATCTCCTTCAGTTTTGAGTCGCTCACAGGTAAGCTGTTGTGCACCTGCACATCCATGCCTTCACTGAGGCTGTTGTCCTGGTAGCTAAGAGACTTTCTGGAGAGCGTGTCTGCGACAGGAATGTCTTTGCCTGGACGGTGAATGATTGTGAAGTCATACTTCTGTAGCTTGAAGGATCATTCTCTGTGGCCTTGGTGGGGCTGCGGCTAGTGGTTTCCTCATGATTGACTCAAGGGGCTTGTGGTCGGATTCCACAATGACCTGTCGGCCATAGACATACTGGTGGAAACGCTTACATCCGAACAGAATTGCATATAGCTCTTTCTCTATTTGAGCATAGTTGATTTCACTGTCTGGGAGAGATCTGGAAGCGTAGCCGATGGGCTTTCCTTCTTGCAGTAATACTGCGCCTAGTCCGTACTTTGACTCGTCCACTTGTAGTCTGTGCTTTGTTGGGGTCGAAGTAGGCAAGAACTGGTCCTGGTTCCCTGGTGATTAGGTCTTTCATTTTCTGAAATGCTGTGTCATGTTGTTTGTCCCACAGGAACTCATTGGATTGCTTGAGCAACTGACGCATGGGTGCGTTGATTTCGGAGAGGCTCGAGGCAAACTTGGCTAAGTAGTTAACCATGCCTAGTACTGTCTCTTCACTCGAGCTGCTCGTGGCGCCAGTTATGGTTTTCAACTGTGCTTGGGCTATCTCGTGCAATCTAGCTATGTCTATAGCTTTGTCCAGCGTTAGCCCGGACCCAACATTCAAAAGTTTCTCTCTCTCACTTTAGCTGAATGTATTCCAAACACGATGCGGTCTCTGACCATCTCGTCTTTATCTGCATACACAGTCTTTTACCAGCAGTTTTAACTCAGTCACGAACTTTCAAACGACTCACCAGCTCCTTGTACTTTCTCCTGAAATTTGTACCTAGCGAATATCGTATTTGTCTTGGGCATCACACATGCTTCAAAATGGTCAAAATAACTTTTCAGTACCTTTGCTTCATCTGCGGTGAGAGACCATGTGTTAAAAATGTCTCTCCCTTTTTCTTCGATCCATAGGAGTAGGTAGCTGCATTTTTCTTCCTCTTCTTTTCAACGGACCCGAGAACATCAACTCCACGTGTTGCTTGAACTTGCTCCATTCTCTATGTAAGTTCAAAGATTCCCAATTCATTCGAGGTAAGGGAGCTCCAACGATGTCCATTTCAAATCCCTGTTCTGACACCATGTCTTGTTTTGCACACTTTGTACAAAACTAATAAATTGCAGGACAACGGAGTATTACAGTTTAAACTCTTTAATGAAGCATCAGGTCTGTAAGCTTTCTCACAGCAGCACCGTGTGGACAAAATGGAGTCGGGACCCTGGGTCCTCCAAAACAATAGCAGTCCTTACAGATGCCTGCAGGCCAATGACAACTCAGCATGTGATCACATGTGAATATAATAGGTATTCCTTACAGATGCCTGCAGCCCAATGATAAATCAATATGCAAATGTTACAGTTGCTGTGTGTTTATTATTCTAGTGTCAGCGTGAGTGCCACAGCAGATAACTGAATTTACAAGGTCTCAAAATTGGTTATAATTTAATGCCGGAGAATAAGTTAAACGATAGTTTGGAGAAATTACTGAGCCAAGACTGAATCACTTTTACATTTCCCCAGTGGGGAAAGGAAAGGACGCTGACTGACTGAGACTTTGATTGGACGTACATGTGTGGACACACACTGCGGCGGTACCACCGATTGTACCTTACATAAAGATATACATAATTCCCTTTAACTTGCCTTTTGGGGCCGTTGCCCCTTTAACTTACCTGCTGGGGCCATTGCCCCTTTAAGACGCGCGCTGACGTCACGTGCGTGCGGTGGCCGCCGGCACAGCCCGGCCTCGCGACTTCGGCCTCAACGGCCGGCCGACGGGAGCGACGCGATCTCCCACGGCAAGCACCGGCACAGCCTGGCCTCGCGACTTCGGCCTCAACGGGCAACGACGCGCATCACGTGACACCCTAAGCGCAGGAAACGCGAACAACGTGATGACGTCACAACACAAACGCGATGACGTCATCACGCTCCCCACAGGACTGCGAACTCAGTCCTCGTGGAGTCCCCGCTGGGACAAGACCTATACCACGGTGCTCCTACAGTCAGCCATCTTACCTGATGTAATTAGTCTGTTCCTGTAAATAAACAACTTGTTAATAGTTCGTCGAAGTCAAACTCTCTTATTTAGTGGCGATCCACACGAACCGCTACAACACACACAGCGAGACACGTGGAGAATTGTGATTGTAAAACAGCAGGCAAATCTACCACTTATTTATTTATGGCCATTTCTGAGATTGCAAAGACCTGTGAAAATATTCCACAAATCAGTACTATGCCTCGACTCACTATTTAAAGTGACATGATTCACAACATTACACATTAGTGTTGCTATTAGTGGAACAGCGGTAAGTGTCCTCACCTCCCACAGTGCTCATTAGTCAGGTGCTGACACCATGAGAGATATGGTCAATATATTCAAATAGAAACACCAACCAGGACACGTCTCCATGAACACACGGACAATGTCACTGCACATAGAGACCAGAGCGATCACACTCGGCTATATATTGTGTGTGTGGATAGAAATCATATTCATAAACTACCAGAATTTAATATGAAAGCTCAACAAATCAAAAATATTAAACACACATCTGTGAATAAAAATAATCTAATAGTGCCAGACTGTGCTAATCCGAGTGGTGGATCATTGAATTCATCAGTGACCACTCGCTCCACATTTCCCTGCAGAATATTCTCTATCTTGGGTGTAAGGCTGGTTTTGGCCTCCACTGTGGGAGTAAATCTCACCAATGGGCGCTCCCAGTGCTGAGTCTCGGCCGACGGGAGCCCGTCTGGAACTGGGTTGTGGAGATCAGCGGGACTCACTGGATTTCACTGGGCAGCTGTCTGTGTCACACCTGATGTGGAGAGTTGATCGTAACACTCGGGAAATACTCGATCCCAGAGCTAACAGCTGGTGTACTGATGGGGGAGGAGGGACTTGATATCACGTTTAACAAGGCAACGTTCTCCTTCTCATTTTATTATTTCCATCTAACATTTCTTTTAATATACTTATTACAGAGCATCAGAGCCTGGGAACGCCTGTCACCACCATGGCTGAAGGTCCAAACAAGGGAGAAGATCCAACATCTTCAACAAGAATGAGAATGGACACAGGTGGGTTCACAAAATTCTTTAAATGTAATTTCTATCCTGACAAATGCTCCTGATCTCGTGCAACAACCTGAGCTCACACAGGAAGAGGAAACTTATTATAAGAAATAGGAGTACGCCATTCGACCCTTCGAGCCTGCTCTGCAATTAGTATCCAACAATCTATCGATCTTTGTCTTCAATATATTCAATGACTGAGCATCCACAGCCTCTGTGGTAGAGAATTCCAAAGATTCACAACCCTTTGAGTGAAGATATTTTCCTCACTTTAGTCCTAAATGTCTGACCCCCTCATTCTAAGACTCTGACCCCTTGTACTAGACTCGCCAGGCAGTGGAAACATCCTCCCAGTAACTACCCTGTCAAGCTCCTTAAGAATTTTATGTTTCAATGAAATCACCTGGGCAGGGGCTGAGTACAAAGCAGGAAGTGAGTGACCATCTAGAGGGGCACTGCAGTCACAGGTGGAGGGAGCCCCTGAGCACTGGAACTGTCAAATTGATGCCTGGTATTGGGGTCTATAAGGTGGATAGAGACAGTGACTCAGAGGACGGTCTTCCTGAGCGACAGTGCGATATCAGGGAGTCACCTCGAGTGTTGGGGGGCAAGAGGTTGACAGCAGTTTACCCAAAGGAACAGGAGAGCGATAGAAGTGTCTGATTCGACAGTTTGGGGAATAGACAACTTCTGGTGCCAGAGGGAATAAAATGTTACAATGGGTGTGACCTTTTCTGGAAAGGCAAGGAGAGCAGAAAATACTTCTGGTCAAAGCCAATAACACAACTAGAAATCCATGTTTTAAAATAATGTTCAAGTTGCGAGTGTCACTGGCAAGCACAGCATTTATTGCCCATTCCTGGTTGCCCTTGAATAGGTGATGGTAGGCTGTCTTCTTGAATCTCTGCAGTCCACATGGTGAAGGTGCTCCTTCAGTGTTTTTAGGTAGGGAGTTCCGCGGTTGAGATCCAGCGACAATGAAGGAGCAGTGATACATATCCAAGTTAGGATGTTGTGTCATTTTATGGGGAACTTGGAGGTGATGGTGTTCCCTTGCACCTGCTTCCCTCGTCCTTCTAGTGGTAAATGTCGTGGGTTTGGGTGGTGCTGTCGACGATGGCTTGGCGAGTTACGTGAGTGCATCCTGTAGACAGCCCACTGTAGCCTCGGTACGCCAATGGTGGAGGGTGTGAATATTTGCCACAATAGATGGGGTGCTGATCGAGCAGAATGCTTTGTGTTGAATTGTGTCGAGCTTCATGACTGTTGTTGCAGCTGCACTCGTCCAGACAAATGGAGAGTATTCCATCACTTCCTGACGTGTCAAGTTGGCGGGGGAAAGAATTTTGGGGATGAGGAAGTGAGCCACTCACCACAGAATACCCAGCCTCTGACCTGCTACAGTAGATACGCTTTTTATGTGGCTGATCCAGTACAATTATTGGATGATGTGGGGGACTTGGCGATGGTAATGTCACTGACTCTCATGGGAATGTGGTTGAGGAGATGGAGATAACAAGGGAAAGGTAGCATAATGGTTATGTTACTGGACGAGTCATCTGCAGCTAATTAAATAAATCTGGACTAAAAAGCTACGATCAGTAATGGTGACCATGAAACTACCGGATTGTTGACTAACTACCTTTAGGGAAGGAACTCTGTCGCCCATACCTGGTCTGGCCTATACGTGACTCTTAACTGCCCTAACAAGCCACTCAGCTGTGCCAAGCTGCTACATAAAACAATAAAAAGAATAAAACCGGGCAGACCACCCGGCATCGACCTCGGCATCGGCTTTGGACACGAAAAAGGCACACCGAGCCCAGTCAGCCGTGCAAAGTCCACCTCATTAACATCTAGGGAAGTGTGTCAAAATTTGGAGAGCTGTCCCACAGACTAGGCAAGCAACAGCCTGATATAGTCATGCTCACAGAATCATACCTTTCAGCCAATGTCCCAGAATCCACCATCATCACCAGATGAGGCGGCAGAGTGGTATACAGTCAGGAGGTAGTGGTCCGGGGAGTTTTGAAGATTAACTCCAGACCACACGAAGTCTCATTGCACAGGTCAAGCATGGGCAAGGAAACCTCCTGCCAATTACCACATATCGCCCTCCCTCAGCTGATGAATCATTACTTATCCATGTTGAACAACACTTGGAAGAAGCACTGAGATTACCAAGGGCACAGAATGTACTCTGGGTGGGGCAGTTCAATATCCATCACCAAGAGTAGCTCGGTAGCACCATTGCTGGGCGAGTCCTGAAGGACATAATTTCCAGGCTGGGCCTGTGGACAGGTGGTGAGAGAACCAACATGAGGGAAAAACCTACTGGAATTCGGCCTCACCAATCTACCTGTCGCAGATGCAGCTGTCCATGACCACATTGGTAACAGTCATTGTGGAAACGACGTCCCGTCTTCACACTGAGGACACCCTCCATCGTGTCGTGTGGTACTTCCAATGTGCTAAATGGGATCGATTGAGAACGGATCTAGCAGCTAAAAATGGGTATCCATGAGGCTCTGTGGGCCATCAGCAGCAGCAGAATTGTATTCCACCACAATCTGTAACGTCATGGCCCGGCATATCCCTCACTCTACCGTTACCATCAAGCCAGGGGACCAAACCTGGTTCAATGAAGAGTGCAGAAGAGCATGCCAGGAGCAGCAGCATGAGTACCTAAACATGAGCTGTCAAACTGGGGATGCTGCAACACAGGACTACGTGCATTCTAAACAGCAGAAACAGCATGCTATAGACATAACTAATCGATTCCACAACCAACAGATCAGAACAAAGCTCGACAGTCCCTCCACCATCAGCGCACCCTGGATGCAGTGTGTACCATCTACAAGATGCACTGCAGCAACTCGCCAATGCTTCTTCGGCAGCACCTCCCAAACTCACGACCTCTACCACCTAGAAGGAAAATGGCAGCCGGCGCACAGGAACACTTTCACCTACTTCCCCCCAATCAAACACCATCCTGACTTGAAAATTCCTTCATCGCTGGGTCAAAATCATGGAAGTCCGTCATTAACAGCACAGAGAGTACCTTCACCACAGGGTCTGCAGCGGTTCAAGAAGGTGGCTCACCACATCCAGGTCAATTAGGGATGGGCAATAACTGCTGGCCTTGCCAGCGACACCCACATCCCAGGAATGAAGAAAAAATGTACAGGTCCTGACACTTGTGTGGTTCGAATATTATTTGCCAGTTATCAGCCCAAACCTCAATGTTATCCGAGTTATGCTGCATGCGGGCATGGACTGTTTCATTATCTGAGGAATTGCCAACAGAGGCAAACACACTGCAATCATCAATGAGCAGCCCCACCTCTGACCTTATGATGGAGCGAAGATGAATCAGCTTGAGATAGTTGCGGCTAGTATGCTGCCCTGGTTTGAGGAATATATTGAGGTAATTGAAAGTCAGATAATAGATTGAAAAACAAGGCTGGTGATCTCTGGAATTTTTTGCACTGGGCTGCTTGAGGAGGCAGGTCAATGTGTGACTGCAGTGCTGGAACAGCAGGGAAGGGTTCACGTTGTTGGGACATTAGAGTGAGTTCGGGGAAAAGGGACGGGATGGCCGTGATCTGAAAAGACCATTAATAATGGTTTTCAGAAAAGGTGGCTGCAGCAGGCAGAAGAGAATCAGTTGATATGACCAGAGTTTGGGGAAATCCAGATCTGAGAATAGGGAGTATCATTAATATAACTTTTTTGGAGCAGGATCAGCAGATTTATGAAAGTGTAAAAATATTATCAGGAAAAAGGAGGGAGATTTTGAAGTAATGAGCGATAAAGTCATTGTTTCCCTTTTGAAAAAATAAATAAAAACGAGGATGAGCATTGAAAAGAACATTGACTGAATGTTACGTGTGTGAATGTAAAAATCGTTCCAAACATGTGAAAGCTAAAAGCAAGACTGATGGGGTCCAGTATCTATGCAACGTTTGTACAGGACTAGGAGAGAAATGCTTCTGGTTAGAACATTTTCAGCAGCGAGAGAACATTGTTGTGGGTGGCTGTATAAATAGCTGGTTTGTATCGGCCCAATATCAGACTAGAGCACTCAATACTGCAGGAAATCATGAGGAATGTAGAACATGTAGTAGCAAGGTGAAAAGGGAGATAGGGTGGGGCTGGGTAAAATGGTATATGGGATAAGACCAACGGATAATATAAAAAGTCAGGGTTTATATGAAGTGAAATAATAATTCAAGGCTTTAGGGCTCGGGACAAAGGGGGAATCTAGTTGTGGAGGATGAAGTTTTGAGGAGATACCATATATTTTCTTTACATTCTAAACATGATTTTGGTACTGTGAATGTAGATGTAATAGAGGATGATGTGGGACCATAGTTTGAGATAACTGTAGAGAAGGATTTGGATTTTAGAAAAATTGCAATGTGGATAATTCACTGATCCCCGAGAAAATGCACTCCAGGATGTTAAAGGAAGTCACACCGAGGAGATAGGAGAGAGACTCCACAATTTTTCAATCCTCTTTAGATATAAACAATATAATTGATTGCTGAAGGAGCCCAAGTAACGCCTCTGTTCAACTATGGAGGAGAGAGAGGAAAGATCGGGTATCTAGAACAGTTAGTCTATGGCAGTCATGCGCCAACTCCTCGAATTTGTAATTTAATGCTGAATTAGTGAATGTTGAGATACAGGGGAGGCTGGAACTGATTAGCTGTAGACAAGTCGTGTTTGAGAAATGTAAGCACTTTTTTTAAAGAATTGACTGACTATGTAGATCGACAGGATGTAGCAATTGCGTTGAATGTGGTTTTTCCACAAGGTGTTCGATCTAGCTCACTGGAGGCTTCAGCCGTCTGGTGTAAGAGAAAATGTTGCAGCTTGTATGTAAAGTGGATAATGTGTTTAGTTTTCTCCATTTGTGTTCACAGACCCGAATTCTACAATCACTGAGGTCTTGACAAAGTGCGACGATTACCAGCTGTTCCAGTTGACGAAATTCTACTGGGACAGACTGGAACAGGCGATTGAAGGAGGGGTGGACGGTGTCGGCTCGTTGTTAACATACGAGAGGCATTTCAGTGGACAAGAACATCAGGTAAGTGGGAGGGACACAGAATGAGTTTGGATTATTAAAACATCACAAAACTAACAGGATGTCAGATCTTAGAATCACAGATTGTTACAGAAGAGGAACACGCCAAACAGGAAAGAAATGGATTAAAACTGTTGTAAATCTGAAACAACAACACAATTGTGAAAATACCCAGCAGATCCGTCCGTATCTGTACAAAGAAAGGACAGGGTACCAGGTCCGATATAACCCTTTGTGGGCTAAAATCAAAAGGAACCAAGAATGTTATTAGCACTAGGAAACAACTGACGGGATTTGGAAGGAAGTTCATGAGTTGAGTGACCTATAAACTACTTAAAGTAAATTGAGGAACTGTGAGATGATAACCATGTGCCTGCTAAAGGAAACTTATTTGTTAGAAAATGCTAAACCAGTGAACAAGTATTGGACCCAAACAGAACAAACAATCCAAAAAAAATACCTGTGGGGAGTGTTGGATCAACCGAATAGAATGATCCAATTTATATTGATTCAGATCCAGAGCTAAATCAACTTGTTGGTTCTATGAAGATCCTCAGGATGTTCAAGCAAATTATACAGCTATAGTATAATCACAGAAACTTACAGCACAGAAGGAGGCCATTTGACGCGTCATCTCTCTGCAGACTCTTTGAAAGAACAGTCCTGCTTAGTGTCAAATTCCAACTGTTTGTCCAAAACCCTGTAAGTTCCTCATCCTCCAGTACCTGTCCAACTCCCTTTAAAATTATTTATGGAATCAGCTTTCACCATCTTTTCAGGTAGAACGTTCCTAATCCTGACAACTCTGAGTGGAAGCAATTGTCCTCATCCTCTCTCTAGATCTTTTTCAATTATTTTAAATCCATGACCTCTGGTTATTGAACTACTCACCAGAGGGAATAGTTTTTTCTTTCTCAAATCTATCAAAACCTCTCATCATCTTTAAAAACCCCTATTAGGTCACCTTTGTTCCAAGGGGAAAGTTCCTGACTTTTCCAAGCTAGTAGTAGGAAACCTTGGAGTCTGAATACTAACCAATCCAGATAGTTCTCAGCACGGGATACCAAAGAATTACTGAAAGTGCCTCAATTTAAACATCTAGATCAGGGGTGTTAAACAGACAGTTCCATCCCATCCATGTAACTGAAGTCCCTCATCCCTGGTGCTGGCTGTAGCTGGAGTGCCCGGCAGCGCCGAGGGTTTTTTGAGGGCATGTTAATATGAAAAAAGTAGAAATAATTTTTATATATATAAATGAGTTTGTCTGTCTGTGTGGGAAGGAGAGAGGTGGGGAAGGAGAGAGAGAGAGACTCCTCCTCCTCCTCCTCCCCCCTGATCCCCGTCCCCCCTGATCCTCCCCCCGAACTCCAGAGGTTGGCCCCCCCGAGACTCGCACCCCCACCCCCGAGGCTCGCCCCCCCCCCCCCAGCAACTAAGCACTGAACTCCGGAGGCGCGATCTTCCGAGCACCAGCCTCCCGAGCTGGCTTCAACATTGCGGCTGTGCGAGACGGCCGGAGGGCCCGGTTGGCAGGGTAGCCGTGACGCTGACCAAGCCCTGCCCCCCGGCCGAGCCAGAGAGAGAGACGCCGCGTCTCAGCTGCTCCTGCTGCGCGCGCGGCCCCCCCCCCGAGGTGAAGACCACCGACTGCGGCTGTGCGAGACGGCCGGCGGGCCCGGTTGCCAGGGTGACGCTCGGGCATGGGTGCGGAGGAGACGCCGAGGCTTCTAGGCCTACCTGGAAAAATGGGGAAAGGTAGGAAAATTAATGAGATTAGATAAGTTAATTACTTTCTAAATCATTTTTTTAAAAAACAATATGTGTTTTAAAAGCAACGTTTTTTTTTAAGACGCGGGAAAAAGAAAAAGTTTGGAATCAAGATGGCGGCGACTCACCTCGGTTCAGAACGATAAGGCCCGGCCACACACGCACCAATTGGCCCGGCGGCACACGCCAGCAACCCGCTGTACGATTGGTCGGCCTCAAGGTCACTCTGTCGCTAATGAGCGGATAATGAGATGCTAATGAGCGGAACGTTCAAGGTTTTTCGGATACCGCGGGCGCGATTTTAGCCCGGCCGAAACGTAAATATGCTTTAAACCGTCTCGGAAGCGTAAGCTTTCTTTGGAGGTAACGCGCGCGTAGGTACGCCCTGTAACTTTCGAGCGCATAGCCCGACAGACGCACAGGCAAAGACAGACAGACAGACAGATGTATCAATTTATATATATAGATATACTAGCTGGGGGGAGCCTGGCGTTGCCAGGGCTGTTTTGGGGCGGGCGGTTTAAATCGAGTGCCAGGCTTTGGGGCCCTGTCTGTGTCCCTTTGTGAATCTGGTGCTGGGCAACATTTTAAATCGAGTCCCAGGCTTCAGGGCCCTCTCTGTGTCCCTTTGTGAATGTGCTGCCGGGCAACATTTCTACCTTTTTAATACCTTGAAAGATGAAAGTGAAAGTACTTATAAAACGTTTTTGGTAAATCTTATGTTATTTTTAAAAGAGAAACTAACTTTTTCAAAGCTGGATAAGGAGAGTAGCTTGAGCTGCAACCAGTGAAAGAATGGCTGGCACTTCCCTGAGATGAAAACAATTAGTCCCACCCACACACACACTTAATACCGTGAAAGTACTTATAAAACGTTTTTGGTAAATCTTGTTATTGAGATACTAACTTTCAAAGTAGTTTGAGCTGGAAGCTGCAAGCACTGAAACAATGGCTGCCAGATCCCCGAGATGAAAACGATTAGTCCGCCCCCCCCCCCCCCCACACACACACACACACACACACACACACACACACACACACCCCGATTGGCCAACCATCAGGGGACCGTACTGTAGGATTGGTCAATCGTGACGGCACAGGATTGGTCGAACCTTGACGTCAGTCAATCAATGCAAGCAGATAATGAGTTTAATTTTGAAGGTTTTTTGCATAAGGCGCGAACAATTTTCGTCCGACCGAAAAGTAAATAAGCTTACCAGTATCCCGGAAACGTAAGCTTTCTTCGGAGGTAACGCGCGCGTAGCTTTCGAGCGCATAGCCGGACAGACGCACACCCAAGGACAGAAGGACAGACAGACAGACAGATCGACCGCTTTATATATATATAGATTATACTAGCTGGGGGGGCCGACTGGCCTGTAGGTGCTATACCTCTCCACTTTTTTGAACAGGGGTGTGACAGTGGCAACTCTCCAGTCCTCTGGCACCACTCACATGTCCAAGGAGGATTGGAAGATTGTAGCTAGAACAGTGACAATTTCGGATGGATTTCATCCGGACAGGGTGGCTTTTATACTTTGAGTGCTGCCAATATTTTAAGTGCCTCCCCTTTACCTATTTGCATCTTGTCCAATTTCTCTATTATCTCTTCATTTACTGTGACATTGGCAGCACCCTCTTGCTTTTTGAAGACAGACGCAGAGTATTAATTTAGTACCTCAGCCATGCCCTCTGCCTACACAAAACAACCTCCTTTTTGGTCGTTAATAGGCCCCACCCTTCGTTTGATTATCCTTTTACTATTTATAATAATATTTATAAATGACAACAGTGTTCCCCTTTATGTTAACCAATGATATTTTCACATAAAAGTTTTAGGCCCTCGTATTTCTGTTTTTAGTTCGCCTCTGCACTTTCTGTATTTTTCTTAATTAACTCTATTGTATTATGAATATGACATTTATTATAAGCCAACCTTTTCTGTTTAATGTTAACCTCTATATATAGGGGGAGAAATTCGGTTGGTAGCACCACCGCTTAGCGCCTAAAGAGGCCGAGAAATGGGGCGCTAACCAATTTCCGACTGGGCGAAGCGAAGCCAGCGCCTCTCCCCATATTGAGCTGACATTTAGCGGCGGCGCAAAATCTTAGTGCCCGCTCACGGGCGCAGGCAGATTATGATGTCATTTGAGTGAAACACCTTTTGGGCGCCCGGGACCAGAAATTCAGTGGCGCCCCCCTCCGCACCGCCTGGCGCTATTAAGGACAGCTTACCTGGAGCCTTCCCCAGTCGCTCTCGGGCTGGAGAGGCGCTATTTAAAGGGGTTTGAAAGCGCCAGCCTTTTTGGCTCACAACTTCCTCGAGAATTACAGAGAGTTGCTGAGCTGCACACTGCGAGCCATTTCACCACTGAGCCAGCGCTGACCATCATCTTGGTGTTGGTGAGCATTGACAACGGGAAAACTTCCTGTGCGCACTTATTATGGGGGCTGCATTGGAGGGGAACGTCCTGCTGCTGAATCATCGGGAAAGGGCACAGAGAAGCATGGAGAGAGGGGCAGGCATGGCCAGACGGAGGAGGGCCAACAGACGTCGCCACACCAGACCTTGCGCTGGCAGGGTTTTCTGACAGCAGTTTTCCTACATGAGCATGTCGGAGGAGCAGTGTATCAGAAGGCAGCGCTTTACAAAGGAGGTGGTGACTGAGCTGTGCCAGCTGCTTCAGCCAGATCTGCAGCCTCCGATAAGGTGCCGGTCATCTCTGTCGGTGGCTGAGAAGATGACTGCTGCCCTGAACTTCTACGCGAGCGGCTCTTTTCAGGCTGCGTGTCAGAGGCTGATCAGAAGTCGCTTCTAGGCCCCTCTCATGGAATGCTTGCTGCCATTCCAACAACAGGAATGGAACCGCTCTGATACCCCCAAGCCTGTGAAGGGCAAGATGCATGTAAATAGCAGACATGGCCATTGTAAATGAAAAGTGTTTTATTACACAAAATGTTGTTCCTTCCAACATGAATAAGCAATGGCAACAGAAAGCAAAACTAACACTCTGACACATAACTGGCTCTCACACCCGGGAGACTGTCCAAAACATAAATCACATTCCGACCATCTTCCTTGGCCTTGATTCCTACTCAACAGATGCTTCATCAGCACCTTCTACTGTTTCCCCCTTGATGGTGATCTGGGTCTCTTTCGAGACTGGCCCCTTCCCTCCCTGCAGCTCCTCCTTAATGTGACCCCAATGGCTGCAGCAAGGCTGGGGGAGGCCTGCTGACTGTCCGAAAGTGCAGATGCTCCTGAGGGGTGGCCTGGACGACCTCTGGGCCTAGAGGGCCCGGCTGCTGACTGCTCCACCTGTGCATAGGTGGAAGCAGTCTGTCCTGCAGGTGGTGGCAGCTGCAGTGGAGATGTGCCAGCAGTGGCATCAGGAATGCTGTCACCTTGAGAGCGGACAGCAGCTCACTGTTTGGCCAACATACTGGCACTCTGACGGCGCAGCACCGCAGCCTGCGCAGCAATCGGATGGTCCACAGATTGCTGGCCTGCTGTGGTGCTGTGAGGGCCCCGGGTAATCCTGTCTGATCCATCGAGGGTGGCAGCAGTCAGTGCTCGCGTGGCCTCAATCTGCGTCTGCATGAGACCAGCGAGTGACTGCGTGGCAGCACTCAGCACTTGCATGGCAGGTGCCAGTGCTTTGGCGAAGCCCTGGACAGTCCTTTCCATTGCTTCGCTGAAGCCCTGGACAGTCCTTTCCATTGCTTCGCTGAAGCCCTGGACATTCTTTTCCAATGCTGTCCTGAAGTCCTGCGCACTCCAAGCCTGTGCTGCTCCGAAGTCTTGGACACTCCTCGCCAGCATCTCGATGGATTCAGGCAACCTTGCCAATTCAGCCATAAGCTCAGTGTACCTCAGCCCAGCCTGGGTGCTCATTTCTGCGAGGGCACGCACCTCCTCTGCGCTCTGTGCAGCAGCACTGGCAGCCTGACTCGCCCTCCGGGGAGACGGTCCCCGAGCTTCCCTACCCCCCTTGCGTTGCTGCAGCCCACTGGTGCCTGGAGTTGGTTCCTCCTCAGAGCTTGTCGTCCCCCCAGTCTGGCGTTGGGCTGGCTCGCCTGAGGGTGGTTGGGATGGTCCGGCTTCCTCCTGCTTGTCGCCTCCAGAGTCACTCACCGTGGCAGCTTGAGGGCCCGCCTCCTCACCTGGCAAATCAGCACCTGAAAGCAGGGAGGTACAGGAGTGGCTTTAGCATGAGGACAGGGTGGCAGTGAGTGCTGCAATGCACTGCGCTGGTTCGACAGTGAAAAATCATGCTGGTGGGGGGAACAAGTGGAAGGAGAGTGATCAAAAAGGTGATAACCTTACCATCGCTGCGCACACTGGGGTCGGCAGCTCCAGCGGCGACAGGACCACTCATCCTGCTTCCCAGAATCAGCTGGATTCCTTCCTCCAGCTCCGTCAGGGTGTGCAGGTCAGGCCGGCCTCCTCCGGTGCGAAGTTGTTCCCGCTGGTTCCACGCCAGCTTGGACTGCAGGAGAAAGGACAGGAAGTGATGAAACATGCGCACTGAGCTGACATTACATGCCCCCCATGGTTGAATAGCCCTTACATCATGCATTGAGCTGACATTACATGCCCCCCATGGTTGAATAGCCCTTACATCATGCACTGAGCTGACATTACATGACCCCCATGGTTGAATAGCCCTTCCATCATGCACTGAGCTGACATTACATGCCCCCCATGGTTGAATAGCCCTTACATCATACATTGAGCTGACATTACATGCCCCCCATGGTTGAATAGCCCTTACATCATGCATTGAGCTGACATTACATGCCCCCCATGGTTGAATAGCCCTTACATTATGCACTGAGCTGCATGTGCGTGTGTGTTTCCTGAAAGGGCCATGGGTGCTGGCTGACAGACGGCCATTGGGGACTCGCGCACCCTCTGGCCATAAAGTGAGGTGCAGATGGAGGGATGAAGATGATTGTGAAAAAGGCACTCACCCTAACGACCCGAGTGAGGTCGTTGAACTTCTTCCTGCATTGCACAGGAGTCCTGGGCACCACGCTGCTGGAGGACACTCTTGTGGCAACCTGCCTCCAAGCTCGGCGGTATTCGGCTTGAGGAGGCCTCCTCCCATCCTCAGGGTACAGAACAGCTCGCTGGTGCTCCACTGCGCCAACCAGAACATCCAATGCCTCATCAGTGAAGCGCTCTGCCCTCTGCCTCACCCTTTCCATGTCTTGCTAGGCTGGAGCGCCACAGGTAGGTTCGCACTGATTTTAAGGCCTACAAGGCAGTGAGTGTGTCTGGTGATGCTAATTGACCTGCCCCTTTAAGAGCTGGCCGGCGCCAGTGTGTCTCGGGGAAAGTGATTATTGACAGCACCTGCGCTGCGCCCCGCCGCGGTGAAATTGGGTTGCGCCGCCGGGTTAGCGCCTTAAGAGTATCGTGCAGCGCCTGATTTAGCACCGCAATCACCTTCAGGGGCGCTGCAACCCAATATTGCACAAGGTGGCGCTAAACTTTGTGCTTCGCTAGGACTAGCGCCCCAAACGGGGCGATACCGAATTTCTAGCCCTATATCTTTAGTCATCCAGGGAGCTCTAGCTTTGGATGCCCTTCCTTCACCCTCATAGGAACGCGTCTGGTCTGTACCTGTGATATCTCCTCTTCGAAGACCTCCCATTGCTCATTTACTGTTTACCTGCCAATCTTTGTTTCCAATTCAACTGATCCGTTTACAGCTCACTGAAGTAAACCCTATTTCGGTTGAGCATCTTCACGTTAGATTGATCATTGTCCCTTTCCATTACTACTCGAACCCTAATGATATTTTGATCACTGTTCCCCAAATGCTGTCCCACTGAAAAGTGCTCCACTTTCCCACTTCACTGCCTATAACTAGATCGAGCTCTGCTTCGTTCCTTGTTGGGCTGGAACTGTATTCATCAAGAATGTTCTCATCTAAACATTTCAGGAATTCCATCCCTCCTTGGCATTTACTCTGTGTTTCCCCAGTCTACTGTCACTCTCCCCCACTGCACTGTTTTTTCTTTCTTATTCCCCCTGAACTCTTTGTATCCAGGAATGTTAAGTTCTGATTCCTCCCCTTGTTTGAGCCAGGTCTCCATATTGCTAGTATATCATAACCCATATCCTGCAGCTTACCAACATTATTTGTCACGCACCGTGAATTGATGTATACACATTCTAGACTCGCCTTAGTCTGTTTTGCATTTCCCCCCTGCCTGATTCCTCCTCTCTCTGGGCTCTTCCATATTCTCGCGCTATTTGTCTCTCGCAATGCTCCATACACCTTGTTTCTCCTCTCGAATTCTTCATCCTGGTTCCTGTCCCCCTACCTAATTAGGTTAAACACTCCCATTCATGGCCAATAGTTGCACAGAACATTGCTGAGGCCACAATGGACTCATCAGGATTGAGCCCCTAACATCAGAATGAACGAATAATGGGGAATGGGGTCAGAGCAGGGCAGAACGGATCATACTCGGACCGCGGACCTTCCATTATAAAACACAGTCTCAGAGCTGAATTTATCAACTTACAGGAAAAAAGAGATGAGGGGAACATGATCTGGGTCTTATGACTGCTTGAAATGGTGAAGAGGGAGAGTATTGAGAGTGTACGGGACCGAAAGCAGGGAGGCTTTGTTACCAACGGGAAACCAACGCCGCCCTGGTTTCCTCTTCCTGCTCTTGCCCGAGCGCAATAAGAGGAAAATCTCTTCCAGTTCATTATTGCTGCAGTCCCTTCACTCCACTCATCAATATATTCATTCTTGTTCTTTACAGAAAATCACTGAGCTCACGGAGAAGGGAAACCAGGCGGACAGTTCCAAACTTCTCCTAAATCTGGTGATGGAGAAAGGCTCTCGAGCCCGAAGGGTGATGTGGGAATCCTTTGTGAAAATGCGCCATGGGGTACCAAAGTTGGACAAAATACTGAAAGAAATACAGGAACTTGGTACGGTAAAATCACACACTGAATTCAACTTCACATCTAAATTTACATATTTTACTAAAGTAGTGCACAGATTTGCTTTCATGAAAACTAATTTATTTAAACAGGTTTCTTTCGATTTAATTACATGAAAGCCACAGAGTGTTTATCTGAAGTTCCCAGTCAGCTGAAAGGTAGGTGATGGGCTGAGGATTTCAAACAGATTATTTCGGTTCTGATTATCAGAGACATTAACTCTAACCATTGGTTTAGAGATGTCCAAAATCTGGGGGTGAAAAATTAAAGAGCTGGGCAAACAGAATTCAACTTCATTTTCACTTGTCACTGATACTGAAATGTGTCATTGAAATGTGTGGGATGAAGTTACAATTCACACCAGGCTTGGGATTATCTGTAAACTTGCACATGTTGTCATTACTCCAGTAGTTTATCCAGCTCCTCATGCGACTGGCTTTTGCTGCCAGTGCACGTCACTGACCGGGATAAAACATCAAACTCCCAGTGGTCAGTCAGTCTAATACAGCAATTGACCAGCAGTGAACATTAATTTATTGGGGCTTCCCTGGATGAGTCACTATGGATTTGGAGCCATGTCCTGGGAGCTAAGCCTCCAGCGCTGCTAAAATTATGAGGGGCCTAGATAGTGGATAGGAAGGACCTGTTTCCCCTAGCAGAGAGGTCAACAATCGGGGGCATAGATTAATGTAATTGGTAGAAGGATTAGAGGGGAGTTGAGGAGAACCTTTTTCACCCAGAGGGTGGTGGGGGTCTTTACAAACTGCCTGAAAGGGTGGTAGAGGCAGAGACCCTCTACTTGGATATTCACTTGAAGTGCTGTAAACTACAGGGCTATGGAACAAGAATTGGGAAGTGGGATTAGGCTGGATAGCTCTTTTTCAGCCAGCGTAGGCACAATGGGCCAAATGGCCTCCTTCTGTGCCTTAAAATTCGATGGTTTATTGAATTGCTCATCCACCTCTTCCCACTGTCGATGGAGTTGATGACTAGAGGGTTTCTTGCCCACTAGGGGACAGAGAATGTCCCTCGTCCTGCCCACTGCTTCTACCAGGGCCTCCAGGGCAGCGTTTGTGAATCTAGGGGCACGATCTGTAGCTCCAGCAGCCATTTGACCAATTCTCAATTGTCTCCCTATTGTCTGTACCCAGAGAGTACCTTTACAAGGGGCTGGTTGCCTTTTAATTGGCGTCAGGGAGGCCCGATATCTAACACCCATCCCCACCCAAAGGAAAACACAGGCTATGCATAGTCAGTGAATAGCACGGGCAGCGCTAACTGCACCACTGGCTCATTACAATCAGAACAAATAATACCTGCTGCCTGAGTCAACGCTAAGAGGCATTTACAGTGCACGTTCCGTTCACTGCACGCCCGATTCCAGGCCGGATCAAATTCTAGGCCATGCAGCCTGTATGTGCAACACCACTCAAACAGTGTTAGTATTTTCTGAAACAAAATTACAGCAGGAACATTATGAGAAGCAGAATAAATCCACTTGACCCAAACAAGTCTGTTCCTGTAACAGTGAAGATCTCACCTGTCCATCTGTTCAGTGTCTCCACAGAAACTTATCTAATTAACTCTCAGTCCCATTTATCTGCCCCAAATTCCCTTCCCTGGTAACTTGATCCCCTATTCTATTACACTTTGGGTGAAATAATTTATTATGTCCATGTATAATTCAGACACGGACTGCAGGAGTTGGTTATAACAGGTCTTTACTGAATTGAGGCAACCTGGAACTACTATGCAAATGTTACTACACAGGCTTATATACAGGGGTGGTCACTACTGGTACTGCAGTATACAGGGGCTGCAGAATATAGTTCCTCCTGCAAAGTACATACACTACAATTCCTCCCCTTTTAGCTAAACAGTACATAACATTCGATTAACAATGAAATAACATATTTACAATTACAGTTGCTAGATACATTAGTTGAAGTTAAGCAATTATAAGTTCAGTCTTTGAGGAGGCTCCCTGATTCTGTCTGGATAACGCCTCTTTGGGGTATCAGGTTCTTCTGGCAACGTTGAGTCGGGATCAATGTCGTTGTTTGGTTCGTCTGCTTCCAATATCACCGATTCTGAGGTAGATGCAATTGGTACGTCGGTTTCATCGCCAGGTGTATCAGATCGTGGTGTGGAGTTGACTTCTCCCAGTGACTCTAGAATCTGGTCAGCATGGCGTCTTACAATGCTCTCTCCAACGTCCACGGTATACATTGAGGTCCTTGCCATGTACAGATCATTCCTGGCTGCCATTTCTCTGTGCGGAAGTCCCGGGCCAAAACTGGTTGACCTATCTTAAAACTCCTGGTCGGCCTTTCATTCATATTCTGAAACTGCCTGTTCTCCACATCTCTTCTGACGTTTGGCTTAACCAAATCCAAGCGGCATCGTAGTCTTCGATTGAAGAACATCATGGCTGGAGTTTGGTTGGTAACCGCATGTGTCGCATTCCGGTAGGCAAACAAGAAGTTATCCACCTTGTGCTGCAGGGGTATATCTTCATTACACATTGCCTTGATAGCCTTCTTGAATGTTTGAACGAACCTCTCGGCCAATCCATTAGTGGCTTCATGATATGAGGCGGATGTGTAATGCTTAACACCATTGTTCTTTAAGAACCTCCGGAACTCTTCAGACACAAACTGTGGTCCATTGTCGGAGCAAATCTGTTCAGGCAGCCCATTCCTGGCGAATATGGTTCGTAAGACTGTGATAGTTTTTTCTGTCGTGGTTGAGGACATTTTTATTACCTCTGGCCACTTTGAATGTGCATCCACCGCAATTAAAAACATCGAGTCCATAAATGGACCAGCAAAATCAGTGTGCACCCTTTGCCATGGAGATGAGGGCCACTCCCATGGATGTAGAGGGGCTAGTGGTGGGGCGTTTTGGACCTTCTGGCATCCTGTACAGCTCTTGGTCATCTCTTTGATTTCTCTATCGATTCCCAGCCACCACACAAACGCTCTGGCTAAGTTCTTCATTTTTACCCCTCCCAGATGACCCTCTGAAGCTCATTGAGCACTCTATCCTTCAATTTGGGTGGAATTACTACTCTGGATCCACACATCAAGGTTTCTCGGCACACTGACAGCTGTTCTCTTCTCGGCGAGAATGCTGGCAGCAGTGGTTCGCCATGTGCTGGCCATCCCTTCACCGTTAAATCATAGACGCAGGAGAGTGTCGGGTCATTTCGTGTTTCCTTTTCTATGTTTGCATTCGTCACAGGGAGACATTCGACTATGGTCGAGTGGAATATCTCCACTGGATCCACTGCAAGTTCTTCTTCCACCGTCGGCAACGGTAGGCGCGACAATCCATCAGCATTCCCATGCCGTTTAGTTCCTTTGTACTCGATGTCATATTGGTGTGCCCCTAGGAAAAGGGACCACCTCTGTAGCCGTTGTGCTGTCATTATCGGTACGCCCTTCTGAGGGTTGAAAATGGAGACAAGAGGTTGATGATCAGTAAGTAGAGTAAATTTCTGACCGTGCAGGTAGTGATTGAACTTCTTCACCCCCCCCCCCCCACAGCAGGCTGAGGGCCTCTCTGTCAATCTGGGCGTAGTTACGCTCGGCTGAAGTTAACGAGCGTGACGCAAAAGCAATCGGCCTCTCTGAACCATCAACGAATTTATGTGACAGTACCGCCCCAATGCCGTAGGGAGACGCATCACACGCCAGTCTTATCGGTAGTGATGGGTTGTAGTGAGCCAATACTTCTCTTGAAGTGATTAGGTCCTTACTCTTCTGAAAGGCCCGCTTACATTCATCGCTCCATTTCCATGCTACTCCCGTTTGTAGTAGGGCGTTCAGTGGGTGCAGAATTGTGGACAAATTCGGCAAAAACTTATGGTAGTAATTCACCAATCCGAGGAATGACCTCAGTTGCGACACATTTTCAGGCACTGGAGCCTTAACTACCACTTAAATTTTGTCAGGGGGCTTATGTAACCCCTCTTCATCAATCACGTGGCCACAATACGATATCTGTTTCTTAAAAAATTCGCACTTGGGGCGATTGGCCTGTAGCCCCTGTTCACGTAGTCTAGTGAGCACCTGCTCTAGGTTCGCAAGGTGTTCACTGTCATCGTCACCTGTCACTAGGATGTTGTCCAAGTAACACTGAGTCCCCGGAATTCCTTGCAGGACTTGTTCCATCGCTCTTTGCCATATCGCCGGAGCTGATGCTACTCCGAATACCAGTCGATTATACGGGTAAAGACCTTTGTGAGTGTTTATCGTGAGACACTTCCTAGAGGATTCTTCAACCTCCATCTGCAAATATGCTTGTGCTAGGCCAATTTTTGTAAAACGCTTCCCTCCAGATAGTGAGGCGAAGATATCTTCTATCCTTGGAAGAGGATATTGTACTGTGTGAAGGACTGGGTTCACCGTCACCTTGAAGTCCCCATAGATGCGAACCTTCCTTGGCTCCTCAGACTTATTGTTTAACGTTTTCTTCATGACAGGAACGATGGGTGTCGTCCACTCGCTCCAGTCTACCTTAGATAACACGCCTGCATTCTCTAGATTCTCCAGCTCTGCCTCGACAGCTGGGCGAATTGCATATGGTACCGGTCTTGCTTTGAAGAACTTGGGAATTGCATTCTCTCCTATTTTTATTGAGGCGGTTACGCCTTTAAGAGTTCCCAGTTCTTGTTGAAATACCTCTTTGGCGTTAGCTAAGATTGTTGACAATCATCCAGGAGTGATGTCGTCATCCTTTTTACCAGCCACCGTCAGTGCCTGAATGGAGTGCCAGTCTAAACTTATCTTTCTGATCCATTCATATCCCAATAACGGTGGTCCACCATCTTGCAGTATGTACAGATACAATTTCTGTCTTTCCTTGCCGTTGTATTCGACAGGCACCCTTATTTTTCCTCTGGGGTATACTTTTTGCCCCGTATACGTCTTCAAGACAATGGATGTCTCTTTCAAGGGTATGTGTGAGAATAGCTGCTCGTAGTCTCGTCGATTCATGACGGTTAGAGCTGATCCTTGTGATGAAATATGCCATTCATCAGGCACTGTATTCCCTGTGTTTAGTTTAGTTTCAGTTTCATTTCCTTACCTGTATTGTATTGTGTGTAGGGCTCCGCCCATACCTGGCCCCTACTTAAGCAAGCCCCAGCGTGTCTCACAGCAGTACAGCAGATCTCTGGATGAGAGACACTTCTCCAATGTGTGTTACTTTCTGAGTTAATAAAAGCCTTGCTTTGCTCCGTTAACGTCGAGTCTCAGATTCATTGAGGCACATCAATCCTGTATCCAATTCCATTTTGACTTGGGACCCTGCTATCGTGAGGGTGACCCAAATGGTTTGGTGATCCTCTTTTGCGATTACGTTGTGAAGTTTGAGACAGCTTAGTCTCTTGTTTCCGGATTCACGATCGCTTATCTGGTCTTCGGAACTACTGTCCGTCATCTCTTGTACTTTCCTGTACGGTTCCTTAGTAGCCTTTTTGTTGTCGTTGGTCTTCTTCCCAGACCTGCAAACTCGTGCAATGTGTCCCATCTTTCCGCATTGCCTGCATATTTTGTCCTTGGACCAGCAGTCCTTCTGGTCATGGGTTGTTCTGCCGCAGCGATAACATTTTGCAAATCCCCGTGTCATTTCGTGGGTGCCGTATTCCTGTGGCTTTTGCTGTATTTCCGCAGCTCCCCTTGCTGCTGCTTCGTACGATACTGCCACGCTGAAAGCCTTATCTAGCGTCAGCTCTTTCTCTGAGAGTAACCTCTTCTGGGTTCCTTCACTCAGGAGTCCACAGACAAATTTGTCCCGTAAGGTATCTGCCAGTCCTGCTCCGAACTGGCAGTGCTTTGATAGCTTGCGTAGTTCCGTAAGGTAATCAGCATTGCTCTCATCTTTATGCTGATTTCTCCTGTGGAATTTAAATCTTTCTGCTATCAGCAGCGGTGTAGGATTTAGGTGTTCCTGTAGGATAGCAACAATTTCGTTAAAACTCTTCGCCTTCGGTTTGGCTGGAGTAATCAGGTCCTGCAATAGGCCGTACGTTCTTGCGCCCATTAAGTTTAGCAGTACCGATGCCTTTTTCTCATCGGCTACTTCGTTTGCCTCGCAATATACCTCGAGTCTTTCCACATACGTGGTCCAGTCTTCTATTGCATTATCGAAGGCAGTGATATTGCCGGTCTTTGGCATCTTGGAAATCTAAGATGGCGCCTCCCACGCTTTGCCTTCTTCCCCGCTGGATTAAGATGGCGCCTCCCGCGCTTTCTGTCTTCTCCGCTGTTGCTAGCACTGTTGCTGGCGACGCCCTATGGTCTTCGCGCACTTCCCCCCGCGCTGCTGCTAACGCCGCTCTCCGCGGTCTCCTCCCTCTTCTCGGGTCTGTACGCTGCCTGGCTTCGTAGCACCGGCCGCGCCCTGTGTGATCCACCCTCTCTCTCTCTCTCTCCTCCTCCCGACAATGCTGCTCGGCCCCGTTGCAAAGCCACCCGCTCGAGCTCTAGACCGCCGCAGCCCAGGGAGGATCAGTGTACTACCTGCCACCAGCCTGATTAGCTGAAGCACCATCGACAGGATAACCAAGCCCCGCTCTCGACAGCCTCTCCTGCAAATCTTCAACTCCGCTGACTCAGAGGCGGATGCCCACGGTCGACGCCTGTTTCTTCTGTTTCTTTCTTCCTTCTGGCCTCGACCTCTGATAACTTCGCTTCAGGGATGGATCCCCATGAGGTGGTGCAGACTGTAGGTAAGTTCGTATCTGCTCGTCGCCAGTATTATGTCCGTGTATAATTGAGACACGGACTGCAGGAGTTGGTTATAACAGGTCTTTACTGAATGGAGGCAACCTGGAACTACTATGCAAATGTTACTACACAGGCTTATATACAGGGGTGGACACTACTGGTACTGCAGTATACAGGGGCTGCAGAATAAAGTTCCTTCTGCAAAGTACATACACTACATAATTGAAACTCAATTCCATCTGAATCCTTACCTCCTAATTGGAACTTTCTGTTAGCACCTGATTCCCTTCTCCGTGAGCCTAGTTCCTGCAGCAATGCTGTTAATTACATTAAAAATCAGAATCACTTCAATTTCAGGACTCTGAAGTTTCTTCAGTAAAGGAAACTAATCAAATTTCCTTGACCTTTCCTCATAATTTCCCGATGCCCTTAATCATCTTTCTTAATTCCATTCCATTCCTATTCATCCAATCGTAGCAAGAGAATCGAATCTCCTGCACTGGCTTCTCTATCCGCTCCCGCTCTGTTACCTCTGGTATCCCCCAAGGATGTATCCTTGTCCCCTCCTATTTATCATCTACATGCTGCCCCTAGGCGACATCATCCGAAAACACAATGTTCCACTGACGAGACCAGCTCTACCTCACCACCATCTCTCAGGCTCTGCACTGTCTCTGATGCGTCACGCAGCTTGTCCGACATCCAGTATTGGCTGAGCAAACACTTCCTCCTGTTAAATATTGGGCAGAACAAAGCCTTTCCTTTGGTCGTGGCCACAAACTCTGTTCCCTAGTCACGGACTCCATCCCTCTCCCTGGCAACTGTGTGAGTCTGAACCAGACTGTTTGCAACCAATGCTTCCTATTAGATCCTGAGCTGACCTTTCACTCCCATACCCTCTCCATCAACAAGAAAACCTGCTTCCAACTCCATAACATTCGCTATCTGTGCCCCTGCCTCAGCCTATCTAATGCTGAAATCCTCATCTATGCCTTTGTTATCTCCAGTCTCAGTTATTCCAACACTCTGTGGCTTGCCAACCACCAACGTTCCTTCCTCTGTAAATTTGAGCTTATCCAAAACTCTGCTGTGCCTATCGGAACTCGCACCGAGTCCCGTTCACCCATCACCCCTGTGCTCGCTGATCTACTTTGGCTCCCGGTCTGGCAAAGTCTTGATTTTGAAATTATCATCCTTGCTTTCAAATCCCTCCATGACCTTACCCATCCCTATCTCTGGAATCTCCTCCAGACCTACAACACTCCGAGATCTCTGCACTCCTCAATTTTGGACTTTGCGTATCCCTAATTGTCACCTCTCCACTATTGCCGGCTGTGTTCTCAGCAGCCTCAACCCTGAACTCTGGAATTCTCCCTCTAAACCTATCCACCTCTACTTATCGCCTGTTCACTCTTAAAATTATACCTCTTCGACTAAACTTTTGGTTACCCGTTCTAATATCTCTTTATTTGGCTCAGCGTTTCATTTTATCTGATTACACTCCAATTAAAGCGTCTTGGGACGCTATTACTACGTTAAAGGGGCTATATCAACTCAAGTTATTGTTGTAAATCCCCTTTTCACCTTCACAATAACATTAACATTTCCCTTTGACATGTTAACCGGAAATATATAGAATTTCCCACGAGCTCACCCAAGAGCTGATCAAATAATTGGGGAACATCAGGGCATTGTGAGCCTGTCCCTCTCTCAGTGCTGCCCAATCAGTACATTGTGAGTCTGTCCCCCTCTCAGTGCTGCCCAATCAGTACATTGTGAGCCTGTCCCTCTCTCAGTGCTGCCCAATCAGTACATTGTGAGCCTGTCCCTCTCTCAGTGCTGCCCAATCAGTACATTGTGAGTCTGTCCCTCTCTCAGGTGTGCCCAATAAGTACATTGTGAGCCTGTCCCTCTCTCAGTGCTGCCCAATCAGTACATTGTGAGTCTGTCCCTCTCTCAGTGCTGCCCAATCAGTACATTGTGAGTCTGTCCCTCTCTCAGCGCTGCCCAATCAGTACATTGTGAGCCTGTCCCTCTCCCTGCTGCCTAATTCCGGATTTGCTATTTGTACAAAAGCTCAGCTCTGCTGGGTGTGAGGTTCAATCATTTATCCATTATAACCACTACAGCCATGTAACCAGAATCACCTGTGGATTTGTAATGAGATGTCTGCAGTACATTGTGCAACAGATAGTATTCACCATCAGAGGGTACATTTCACCTTCACCCAGCTCGCCATGTTAAGTATATACTGTATTAGTGTCCCATTAGATTTGAAACTTCTCTCAGAAGTGTTCAGTCAACCAAGGTTCTGTTTTGAACTGTTTTGGTGTTCTAACTGTCAACGATTAAGATTTCGAAATAGTTCGTGTTACATATTACTGAAAAGCAGAGCAGTATATCGGAGCTTTCTTTGTCAATATAACTAACATTGAAACCACTTTCTGTCTGTTCTAATTGAAGACGTTCAACAGAAACACAAGGAAACACTCCGGGTACAAACTGAAACACTGAGAGTGAACACTATCCTAATAAAGGAGAAGGTTAAGATTTTCCAGCTGGTTGATCGATACACTGAGCGAACGGTCATTTCTACTGTTCGAGATCGGACACTTGTAGAACATGAACTGCTGGCAAGAGGCCGAGACCATGAAGAGTGGAGAGAGAAACATCTCCGGAGAGAGCTGGAAAAAATCCGAACTGATCAATTGTTGCAGAGCAGTTTTTCCCGGAGAAAATCCAAATCTGGGAGTTCAGGAGCAGTGAGCGGAGTCCCGGGGATTGGAAAAACAACAATGGTACAAAAGATTGTTCATGACTGGGCCACTGGGAAAATATACCCACACTTTCAATTTGTTTTCAGCTTCAAATTCCGGGATTTGAATGCTATTAACTGTAGAATAAACCTGAGGAATCTGATACTGGATCTGTATCCTTACTTTGGGAATATTCTGGGAGAGCTCTGGAAGAACCCAGAGGTATTGCTGTTTATATTCGATGGTTTTGACGAATTCAATGACACGATAGATTTTGCTGACAATCGGAAAAATACAGAACCTCAGCACATGTGCACAGATCCCGAAGACTGGTGTGAAGTGTCTGACATTGTGTACAGTTTAATACAGCACAAGCTGCTCCCAGGATGTTCAGTGCTAGTGACCAGCCGCCACACTGCATTACATTTATTGGAAAAGGCTGAGATCAGTGTCTGGGCTGAAATCCTGGGATTTGTTGGTGAAGAACAGAAGGAATATTTCAACAAGTTTTTTGAAGATCAGACGGTGGCAGCAGCTGTTTTCAAACATGTGGAGGAGAACGAGATCCTGTACACCATGTGCTACAACCCTTCCTACTGCTGGATCCTCGGTCTGTCACTGGGTCCCTTCTTTACACAAAGAGACAGGATTCAGCAGCGAGTTCCCAAGACCATCACCCAACTATATTCCTACTATATTTACAACATTCTGAAAATCCATGGCCGAGAGATTGAAAGCCCCCGTGATGTGTTACTGAAGCTTGGTGAGATGGCCTTCACAGGAGTCTCCGAGAAGAAGATTGTGTTTGGAAATGGAGATTTGATCAAGTACAATCTACAACCTTCCCAGTTCCTGTCTGGGTTCATGATGGAACTTTTGGAGAGAGATAATTCTGCCCAGAGCGTGGTGCACACATTCCCGCACCTCACCATCCAAGAGTTTGTAGCCGCACTCGCACAATTCCTGACTCCAGATCCCGGGGACATCCTGAAACTCCTCAATGAAGCCCACAGCAAGGAAGATGGGCGATTTGAGAGATTTCTCTGTTTTGTTGCTGGTCTCTCCTCTCCACAGGCAGCTTGGCCCCTGGAGGAGTTTCTGGGTCCATTTCTTCATCAAACCACCTGCTGAGTGATTGACTGGGTGAAGGAGAAGGTTGAAGGACAGATTGGAAACGCAGAGAGTGAAACTGGTAAAAGGGACCTCCTGAAAACATTACACTACCTGTTTGAGTCTCAGAATAAAGCACTGGCTCAGAAAACAGTGGGATCCGTGAAAACACTTACATTTTGTGGATTGACATTGACCCCGATTGACTGTGCGGTCCTGTCTCATGTCATTGGATTCTGCGATACAATAAAATAACTCAATCTGGAGTACTGTTCCATTCAGTGTGAATGACTCCAGTGGCTGGGACCCATACTGCACAAATGCCAGAGTCTGAGGTAACTGTTTATTTGTCTCTAACTGTTGGGCGAATTGTAGAACAGTCACGGATTGTGTTCTTGCTCCGTAATGAAGAGAAACAAACAGTTCAGTTAAACCAGAGAGAAGCAGATTCAACACAAATATGACCAATAATAAGAGGATCGGTCAGTAATTCCCTAAGGACTTGAGAATCTAAAATGGATCCTTGTGAACAAGTGGGGATTTTACAGATCAGCAAATACAGGTCACAGAGTCTGATAATTTAATTACAATAAATCATATTTAATAAGGCTGGACAGCAGAATGTAAACATAAAATATAATCCAGCAATAAAGATAAAATTAATTTAAAATGTTTTCCACATCCACCATTTCAACTAGAAACAGGAGAGAAACCCGAGTTTAAATCACTAACAGTTCGATATTTACTCCAATACCGTGCAGGGTGTGTCTTGTCGAGGAGAAAGTTTCCTGGATTGGGAATATTGCGGAATCGGGAATTCTTTCAGCTGTAAATGTTTACAATTATTCACAGTCCTGAACATTGTGTAAAGATTGTTATTCAGGATCTTAAATCTGCCGGTAAAAAGGTTCCAATCTAACCTGCTGTGGGGTATTAGCCCTGGAGTACAGACACACACCGGCCAGCGGTGGGGCCTCGCACACAGCGGGCGGCTCCTGGGTAAACTGGGGGTAGTGAACCTGGGAATTTCCCATAATCTGCCCCCTGTGTGTGAGGCCCCGCTCGAGGAGGGAACTTCCGAAAATTCCCCCAAAACTGTCGGGCCAGTTACACCTGATATAAATGTAGTGCCAGTTTAATGGGGAATAAAGAGAGAGACTCCCCTCCCCTATAAACTAGGAGCACAGGGACACTTAAAACTTGTAACGGGACAGAATAAACTCTATTGTTGCTATTGACACAATCACTACAACTCTCTGACTCCCACAGCTACCTGGAATACAATTCCTCCCACCTCGCTTCCTGTAAGGACGCTGGTCCATTCTCCCAGTTTTTCCATCTCTGCTGCATCTGCTCTGACGATGCAACCTTCCATACTAGTGCTTCCGACATGTCTTCTTTGTTCCTCAACCGAGGATTCCCCTCTATCGTGGTTGACACGGCTCTTGACCATGTCCGTTCTATTTCCCGCACTTCTGCTCTCGCCCCTTCACCTCCCTCCCCGAACCACGATAGGGTTCCCCTTGTCCTCACCTTACAGCCCACCAGCCTCCACGTTCATCGGATCATCCTCCGCCATGTCCAGCCTGTGAAGGAAGAGTCCAAAGTTAACTCAACCGGAGATCTGACACCCTCCTCCTTCAACTTTGGAGATTCATTCGTTCCTAAAGAATGGAAGGACCGATTAGTCAGGAAGATGATGGAGCGGAGAGGTGTTTTCTCTACTCATGAGTTTGATGTTGGTTGTAGTAAGAGTACTCGCCATTCTATCAGAATTACCGAGGATAAACCCTTTCGGGAGAGGTCTCGACGGCTGGCACCAGCTGACATCGAAGCAGTGAGACAGCACCTGCCGCAGTTAAAAGAAGCTGAGATCATTACCGAGTCCATGAGTCCTTATGCATCTCCTATAGTGGTGGTGAGGAAAAAGAACGGAAAGATTCGGATGTGTGTGGACTTTAGGACGCTTAACAGACGTACTATTCCCGACCAATACACCGTTCCAAGAATTGAGGATGCACTTCAGTGTGTTGGATCTCAGAAGTGGATACTACCAAATACCGATGAGTGAATCGGACAAAGAAAAGACAGCCTTTATATGTCCAGTTGGGTTCTACCAATTTGAAAGGATGCCACAGGGAGTTTCAGGCGCTCCAGCAACTTTTCAAAGAATAATGGAACAAACAGTTGGGGACATGAACTTGCTCGAAGTATTGGTATACTTGGGTGATATCATTGTGTTTGGTGCAACCCTTGAGGAACACGAAGCTCGGTTGCTGAAAGTGCTTGGTCGCCTGGAGGGTGAAGGTCTCAAGCTATCATTGGACAAGTGTCAGTTTTGCCAAACATCCGTGTCCTATGTGGGGCATATTGTATCACAGGATGGAGTAGCCACAGATCCATCCAAGGTCGAAGCTGTTACCACATGGCCCAAACCAAACACAGTGACTGCCTTGCGGTCATTTCTTGGGTTCTGCGGATATTACAGGCGCTTTGTGCATGATTACTCCAAAGTGGCCCATCCTCTGAATCAGATGCTGGCTGGTTACCTCCCACCAGCCGAGAGGAAGAAAAAGGCTAAAGGTAAAGAGAACAAGGACTACTTCAAACCCTCTGAGCCTTTTGGTGTTAGATGGGATGAGAAATGCGAAGAGGCCTTCCACACCTTAAAGCAAAGTCTTACTCAAGCCCCCGTGTTGGCTTTTGCAAACCCACAGCTGCCATATGTGCTACACGTGGCTGCCAGTCAAGAAGGGTTGGGTGGTGTGTTGTATCAGGACCAAGGAGCAGGACTGAGACCTGTAGCATTCATCAGTCGCAGTCTTACACCATCAGAGCGTAACTACCCAGCTCATAAGCTAGAATTCTTGGCGTTGAAGTGGGGGGTGGTGGATAAGCTGCAGGATTATCTGTATGGAGCGAAGTTTGAAGTGAGGACAGACAATAATCCATTAACCTATGTGTTGACTTCGGCAAAACTTGATGCCACCGGCCACCGCTGGCTTGCTGCACTATCTGCTTATGACTTTAGTCTCTGGTACAGACCTGGGAACCAGAACATTGACGCAGATGCTCTGTCTCGTCGCCCACACTACCAGAAACCAGAGTGGAAAGATGTTGCTTCAGCAGATGTGAAAGTAATGTGTCAGAGGTCCGTGGTATCTGGACCAAAGAATTCATTTCATGCCCGAGAGATTGACCACTTGTGAGCGTCAATGCATGCTGTTCCCCAGGCATTTTGCAACCTTTCCAGTTTGGATGTACAAAACTTACCCATGTTGTGTTCATCTGAAATATCCAAAGCACAACAGGAGGATCCCTGTATTCATGAGGTGTTTTCAGCTCTCCGTCTGGGTGATATTACACAGATCGACAAATCAAAACATCCTGACTGTCGTCTGCTCCTAAGAGAATGGGACCACTTGGAAATTAAAGAGGGAGTGTTGTGTAGAATCACTCACCCACCCACTAAACCATGTCACTCACAGTTGGTCCTGCCTGAAAAGTACAGGGAAATAGTGATGAAGTCTTTGCATGATGATGCAGGTCATCTGGGAGTAGATAAGACCTATGGGTTGGTCAAGGACAGATTCTATTGGCCGCGTATGAAGTCTGCGGTTGAGGAGTTCTGCAAGTCCTGTGCACGTTGTTGCCAGAGAAAGACTTTACCTAAAAGAATAGCTCCTCTGTTTCACATGCAAAGTGATAGACCTCTAGACCTTTTCTGTATGGATTTTCTGTCCATCGAACCCGATTCCAGCAATACCGCAAATGTCTTGGTCATTACAGATCATTATACTCGCTATGCCCCAGCTTTTCCCACAAAGGATCAGAAAGCATCCACCGTTGCCAAAGTGTTGTGGGAGAAATGCTTCATCCACTATGGACTGCCAAAGCGAATACACAGTGATCAAGGTAGAGACTTTGAAAGTAGAATTATACATGAGTTGTTGTCCATGCTCGGGATTGAGAAGTCAAGAACAACTCCATACCATCCTCAGGGAGATCCTCAACCTGAGCGGTTTAACCGTACTTTGTTAGACATGCTTGGAACGCTGGATTCAAAGCGAAAGAACAAGTGGAGTCGGCACATTGGACATCTTGTTCATTCTTATAATTGTACCCGAAATGACGCTACTGGTTTTTCACCGTACTACCTCATGTTTGGACGTGAAGCGAGGATGCCGGTGGATTTGTGTTTCGGAGTATCCAGTGATGGCACATCACAGAGAACTTACCTCAAGTATGTATCTGACATGAGAAAGGAATTGTAAGCTGCTTATGAACTTGCCGAGTCTGTTTCTGCCAAACAGAATAAAGGAAATAAGCAGAGGTATGACCAGAAGATCCGTTTTTCCCAACTCATGCCTGGTGACCGAGTTCTCATACGGAACCTAGGACTTCAAGGGAAACATAAGTTAGCAGACCGCTGGGCTTCTACACCTTACATTGTTGAAAGTCAAATGTCACAACTACCTGTGTTTCGTCTAAAACCTGCAGGTGGGAATGGACCCATAAAAATACTGCAAAAAATATCATATCTTGCCATTGGGACAGCAAGTGCATCTGGATCCGCCAGCGGATAATGAGCCGACACCTAGTAGGAGAACCCTGCAGAGAAGAAGAAGGAAAAAAACGAGAAACCAGGAAAACTTTGTTCCAGAAGACAGAAAACCCATGACACAGTGTGTGGATCATGAGGAACCTGATGAGTCGGAAGATGAAGAATGGGATCTATGGTATGATCTCCCAGAAAGACGCATAAGACAGAATCTGGATGAATTGTCTGAACCATTTAGCTCAGACTTGGACATGGTCTGGGAAGAAGCAGATGCTTCCGAGAAGGAGATAAAAGAGACTGAAAGGCATGATAACAAAGGAACCAACGCCTCCAACGTAGCTGAAGGAACTGAAGACCGGGTATCCGAAATAAGGAGCTCACAGCGAGTTAAGAAGGTTCCTGAAAGATTGACATACAGTACACTAGGAGTGCCAAGTGTAATGATAGCCCCTACGGTTTGATATGTTACCTCCCTTTATACATGGTTGGGAAGCATGCAACCCCTTATGTGTAAAGTTCATTAGTCATGGGGACATGCCTATATTTGGTAGGGGGGGGAGTGTAATACCCACTGGAAATGTTATGTACGCTAAGTATGGTTATCAATCTTTAACTTAGACACTGTATTATCATTGTTATAAATCCCTGGGTTAAAGTTGCCCATGTGAAGGTAATGTGTACCAATGTGTAATATCACCAAATTTGCAGATGACACAAAGCTGGGTGGGCGTGTGTGCTCTGAGGAGGATGCTGAGAAACTCCAGGATGATTTGGACAGGTTGGGTGATTGGGCAGAAGCATGGCAGATGCAATATTACTTGAATAAATGTGAGGTTATCCACTTTGGTGGCACAAACAGGAAGGCAGATTATTATCTGAATTGCAATAGATTGGGAGAAGGAGAAGTGCAACGAGATCCGGGTGTCCTTGTGCACCAGTCACTGAAGCTAAGCATGCAGGTGCAGCAGGTGGTTAAGAAGGCAAATGGCATGTTGGACTTCATAGCGAGAGGGTTTTAGTACAGGAACAAGGATGTCTTGCTGCAGTTATACAGTGCCTTGTTGAGACCACATCTTGAGTATTGTGTGCAGTTTTGGTCGCCTTATCTGAGAAAGTATGTCCTTGCCATGGAAGGAGTTCAGCGCAGATTCACCAGGCTGATACCTGGGATGGCAGGAATGACATATGAGGAGAAATTGGGTCGACTCCCAAGTAAGACTCTTTAAACACAAAGTATCGTCAAAGGACGACTTTATTAGTCCTTGTATACAAGGCAAGCGGACATGTAGACAATGGCTACGCTGACCACTTCTAAGATCATAGGCAAAGGGTAACATATTTATAGTTAAAGCAAGCCTTCAGAATCACATGATCGAAGTCTGAGATCATAATTAGTTACAAGAAAAATATAGTGTTAGCAAAAATGTAATCAAGGACAAAAAGGGCTGGAACAAAAAGGAATGCCTATAGATAGGGTTATCTAATCTATAAGTCCTGTTCTTCTTTGACTCCCTATCCTGGTTTATTCATGACTCAAGGACTCTCTTCATCTAGCTATGTGAAAGAGATAGGGAGGCTTACAGTATGTACATCTAAAGGTCTTTGTTCTAATTAACAGATGAGGTCATCTGTTAATTTGGAGAGTTCTGCTTTTTCAGCAGAACTGGTAATTACTAATCTATGGAAGCCATTTTGTGTTTTCTATTCTGTACCTTGTGAAGCCATTTTGTAATATAAAAGCACACTTCATGAGGAAGTGTACTTTATTACAATATATTATAAAATGGCTTCACAAGGTACAGAATAGAAAACACAAAATGGCTTCCATAGATTAGTAATTACCAGTTCTGCTGAAAAAGTAGAACTCTCCAAATTAACAGATGACCTCATCTGTTGATTAGAACAAAGACCTTCAGAGCTACATACTGTAAGCCTCCCTATCTCTTTCACATAGCTAGATGAAGAGAGTCCTTGAGTCATGAATAAACCAGGAATGGGAGTCAAAGAAGAACAGGACTTATAGATTAGATAACCCTATCTATAGGCATTCCTTTTTGTTCCAGCCCTTTTTGTCCTGGATTACATTTTTACCAACACTTTATTTTTCTTGTAACTAATTATGATCTCAGACTTCGATCATGTGATTCTGAAGCCTTGCTTTAACTATAAATATGTTACCTTTTGCCTATGATCTTAGAAGTGGTCAGCGTAGCCATTGTCTACATGTCTGTTTCCCTTGTATACAAGAACTAATAAAGTTTTCCTTTGACGATACTTTGTGTTTAAAGAGTCTTACTCGGGAGTCGAGACTTTGACAGTAGCGAAAGGGTTTGAGTACAGGAACAAGGATGTATTGCTGCAGTTATACAGTGCCTTGGTGAGACCACATCTTGAGTAATCTGTGCAGTTTTGGTCGCCTTATCTGAGAAAGGATGTCCTTGCCATGGAAGGAGTTCAGCGCAGATTCACCAGGCTGATACCTGGGATGGCAGGAATGACGTATGAGGAGAGATTGGGTCGATTGGGTTTGTACTCGCTGGAGTTTAGAAGAATGAGAGGGGATCTCATTGAAACTTATAACATTCTGACAGGACTGGACAGTCTAGATGCAGGAAGGATGTTCCCGATGGTCGGTGATTCCAGAACCAGGGGTCACAGTCTAATGATAAGGGGTAGGCCATTTAGGACAGAAATGAGGAGGAATTTCTTCACCCAGAGAGTGGTGAACCAGTGGAATTCTCCACCACAGAAGGCAGTAGAGGCCAATACATTAAATATATTCAAGAAGGAGTTGGATATATTTCTTAAGGCTAAAGGGATCAAGGTGTATGGGGAGAAAGCAGGGACCGGGTACTGAATTTGGATGATCAGCCATGATTGCATTGAATGGCAGAGCAGGCTCAAGGGGCGGAATGGCCTACTCCTGCTCCTATCTTCTTCTATGTTTCTATGTGACCATTGATCTGCTGGCAGAGTGGCAGGGGTCAGTGGTAAACTGGGTGAGCAAGAGGGGAAGGAAGTTGGGAGCTTAGTCCCCAGAGCATGCGGTGGGTGGGAAGTTCAGCAAGACAGGAAAATGGGAAAGCTGACTTATCTGCTCTATAATATATGCAAATATTTACAAAGTCCCAATTGTAAGTTTTGTGATGTTTAGAAAATCCGTAATGTATATTTCAATTGTCCATGACTATAACAGCCTACTCCTGGTACAGGTATATTGTGTATAAGTATAACAGATTTATTAAGCACATTACATCCCGTACAAATAAGTAATAATTAACAAGATGATAGTTGCAATCTGTTCCTTGAAACCCCAATAGCGTTCGCACTGAGTGATTGTGGTGCGGTCTCTCTTTTCTCAGTCTTGCTGTGTTCTGTTGACTGAAGTTTCTCTTCCTCCGGTTTTGCGCTGCCCCCAGTGTTCAATAACTGTTCATTTATACCGTTTTCTCCCCTCAGAATACATGGCAACTTGCAGCTGCTTGGGATATCTCACCACTCTGACCTTCAATAGTACGGTCTATGATTTTCTGCCTTTTTCTGCTATGAGCTTTTTATGAGAACTTTTGCATAAACAAACTTCCCACAAATTACGACAGATGCCTTTTGCCTTTCACATAGCCCATTTTCTAGACTGGTTTGAAACTTCAGCGATAAAGGATGTTGGGTATTGGAAACCCTCTATCATACTTTGAGACTTAATTAATGTATTGTCCCTCACTGGCTTCTGGTTTTCAATATAACAGAACTTCTAACTATTTTAGCACTATCCTCGCAGTTAACATAATTTTGGCTTAATTTTTCCATCATACTTTGCCACTCAGCCTTGTGTCTTTTTAACTAATGTTATACATATTGTAACAAAGATTTTTGCTTCTAACATGCATTATTATATATCATTGTAATATTAAGAAAAGCATTACAGTAAAAACATTATCAAATCTTACAGATAAGCTCTATTCTACAATTACCCTAACTTGAGGGCGAGGCATTTTTGCCGACCCGTCAATTTTATAAGCTCTATTATATGGGTTTGCTCTTCCACGTTTGCTTAGTTCCAACAGGACCTGTGGTGTGATTATGTCCAATTGTGATCTTGTCTTGTGCATTACTTGCCTTAAATAGCAGGTGTGGAATAGTTAGCACAACAATACATAAGTTGGGTGATGAAAAGTACGTGTGAAATTATTCTAATCCAAGGGGGAATTTCTTTTCGCCAATCCTATATGTTCTACTCTAAACAGAGGGTTAGATCTGGTTCGATTCTTTAGACTTGGAATTTGTATTATTACTAACAATTTATGACACCCTACCTTGTGGCATTCATGTTTGACTGTGTAGATCATAATCAAACTTCTGATCTTACATAGACCAAAGTCTTACTACATGGGTTACATATATCAAATACACAGCCATTACAAGTTGGTGAACTACCAGAGCGTGTGAAGTAATACAAACCTAAGGGTGTGCTGATGTATTAAGCCCAATTTCCCACCAGTGTGAGTTTTCCCCTATGCTGTCAATTTCAATATCTATTCTTGAGTTGTCTTACACCAAAACATAAATGCTTTAGGGAGAAGTTCAGTTGCTTCACGAGCTCACTGAGGCCCTCAGGCAACATGGGAATGTAGTATCTGAATTTTGCCACATAATTCCGCAGCTCATACTTAAGTATCTCATTTACTGTCAGTTTTACTGGAGCATAGGTTGTGATACTGAGTAAAACGTGCTGGATGATGGGACAGGTCCTGTTAGACCCATAATTCATGGTAGTTGCAGTAGTAGTGACACAGGAGGCACCCCAAAATCACCTCATACTGGATTTGTACTGGTTTTTCCCATGCTCTTTTATCTACAAAACACAATTATTACAGCTACAAGTTATAATTCAGTCTTACAATCATTTCACATGACATTCCAGTTTAACATCGAATCAGCAAATCATGGACTTAAAAGATTCTCCAGATTTCTCTTACTCGTATCCATCTTGTGGATAATTCTTACTAAACATGATTTCTCCTTAGCCTCAATTGTCCCAATCCAAATTCCGTGTAATTCTCCACGTCAACTTCAATTTCAATTCCTCTAACAAGTACCAGTGTGTTTAAATCTATTCTGATTGTTTCATTAATTAGATAGTTTCGCGATGGACTATGTGTCAATGCAGTAAATGTTGTTTCAATCTCCTGAGCCACAATAACCATTTCATGACTTGCTGTTGTCAAGTAACTGAGCATGTCTGAGACCCATTCTTCAGTAAAAATTCTCCATGCATTTCCAGATGGTAATTGCTTCATACGTAACAAAACACATTTGCACACTCATACGGGTATCTCCATATCATGCCACACATGACATCCGATACAGGCCATTCTTGAGCTTTCAGGTGATCCTGTCAAAAGATTTTAGTCATCCAGTGAACTTTCCTCATCTACCTCTGCAGGAAAATTATGTCTTAGGTAGTGGCCCGACTGTCAAATTCAGTTTCCTTAAAAAGGTCCGTTATAGGCAGGGACACAAATGTCCCCCAGAGAAAGCTATCAATTTAATATTTGTAGCTACACTTTCCTGACTTTCACTAGAAAGTTTGGAAAATTCCCATTTGGTGGTGTAATTTTCCTGTTTCCATCTCACACCCTCAGTTACTTCCTCTCTCCATTTTACACATCCTATGAATTACCAGTCATATCTCATTCATGAGCCCTGGAGGAACTTTACTGTCCAGTACAATAATTAAGATTGAAAACATATATCAAATGTTCTCACTTGGTCCAAGTTATTAACACATTTTATTTATTATTTTAGAGGATCTTTT
This sequence comes from Somniosus microcephalus, assembly GCF_052327205.1. Lineage (NCBI taxonomy): Eukaryota > Metazoa > Chordata > Chondrichthyes > Squaliformes > Somniosidae > Somniosus > Somniosus microcephalus. The sequence continues at coordinate 56,320,886 of NW_028225180.1, forward strand.
ATTTCCCCAAATGTAACCCAATATATGGTGCCTGAGTCCCTTTTGTCATTTCAAAACTATCCCAAATCCAACCAGCAGTATTGTTCAACTGAGAGGTCTTGTCAATGTTCAATTTCATTTCTATCAATTTACCTTATCAATTACAATGTCAGAAACAAGTGATTCCCAGGCTAGGTGGTTTCCACGGTGTTTTAACATTAGAGACAGAGGTGCTACAATTAATTTACAAGATAACTTCCATATAACAATAAAAGAAGAGAATCCATTGCGACTCTGTCTGAGAATACTAACAATCCACCTGAATTCACCGTTGGCCAGACGATAACCTAAGTGTTTGCTTCCTTAACCACAATAATACCTGGTTTTAGTTAATAGTCAACATTCTTTCGTGGTCGCCAAGTCCCAATTGAAAGTTTAGTGATAAGTACAAAATCCATAATATATATTTGAATTGGCCATGACTATAACACAGGTATATTGTGTATAAGTACAACAGATTTATTAAGCACTTACATCCAGTACAAAGAAGTAATATTTAACAAGATGATAGTCACAATCTGTTCCTTGAAACCCCAGTAGTGTGCCCACCGGGTAACTACTGCATCGTCTCTTTTCTCAGTCTTGCTGCGTTCTGTTGACTGAAGTTTCTCTTTCTCTGGCTCCGCGCTGCCTCCAGTGTTCATTTATATTTATTTCTTCCCTCAAAATACTTGACAACTTGCAGCTGCTTGGGCTATCTCACCATTCTGCTCTTCACTAGTATAGCCGATGATTTCCTCCCTTTTTTTGCTATGAGATTTTTATGAGAACTTTTAGATAAACAGACGTCCCAATAATCTCAAAAGATGTATTTTGCCTATCACATAGCCTATTATCTATACTGGCCTGAAACTTCAGCGATAAGGGAGGTTAGGTGTTGAACACCCTCTATCTTATTTTGAGACTTAATTAATGTTTTACCCTTCACTGGTTTGTTGTTTTTAATATAACAGAACTTCTATCTACTTTAGCATTATTCTCGCAGTTAACATAATTTTGACTTAATTTTACCATCATGCTTTGCTTCTCAGCCTTGTGACTTTTTAACTAAGTTTATACATATTGCAACAAAGGTTTTACGCTTCCAGCTTGCATTGTAATCTTAAGAAAAGCCTTACATTTAAAATATTATAAAATCATACAGATAAGCTCTATTCTACAGCTCACAATTAAGGAGCGACAAGCGCTTCGATGGAGCCCTCGGAAAATGCTGAGAGGCCCAGAGGGAAGCTGTGGGCTTATCCAAGGGAGATTCAAGCCATGAACAGTGGCAGGGTATTAGGATTGGCAGGGGACCAGTGATGGGTTGGGTATGGATGGATGGGGCAATGTACCCGAGAGGAAGAAATGAAAGTGGGATGACTGGCACACAGGAAGAAAGGACACGAGAGAGAGACTGAGAGCAAACAATTGTGATTAAACTATTGGGCTAAGGTCGGGAGCAGCAGCGAAAAGATGCACGTCAGTGGACACAGTGGGAATTTGGGTTACACCGGCGTGGCAGACTAAAGGGAGATATGTTCTGGTTATAAACAGAGGACACAAGAACATAAGAAATAGGAGAAGGAATAGGCTATTTCGCCCTTCGAGCCTGCTCTGCCATTCAATAAGATCATGTCTGATTTTCTACCTCATCTGCACTTTCCTCCACTGTCCCCATATCCCTTGATTGCCTTAATATTCACAAATCTATCGATCTCGGTCTTGAATATGCTCAACGACTGAGCCTCCACAGTCCTCTGGGGCAGAGAATTCCAAAGATTCACCACCCTCAGTGAAGAAATTTCTCCTCATCTCAGTCCTAAATGGCCGAGCCCATATTCTGATACTGTAACCCCTGGTTCTAGACTCCCCATTAAGGACAGGGAGGAGTTGATATGAGCAGTTCGAATGTTAAGGTCTCAACCTTTGTGGTAGGATGAAGTCAGCTTCGGGAATCATTGGAAACAATGACCAGACTCTGGGGAGAGGGAATGAGTCCAGGAACTTTGAGGGGTAGAGTATCGTGGGCTGCTCGTAGTTGTCTGATGGGAAACAGAGGGCCGAGGAGGAGCAACAAGTCTCAGCCAATCTGTACTGATGTGGCCTAAGTGGAATTGTGTGAATAATTGTACTTTCATCAGCAGTTTATCAGAGAGGATTATATACACCAAAATAACTTTAGTCTAAGGTTGAGGAGACAAAGTGAATTCATCAATCTTCACATCATATTCCGTTTCTAGATCGCTCTTTATCTCCTTCCATGGGATGTTCCAATCGAATATATTTGCTGCAGGTTCCAGGTTGTATTTCTTTGCGAACTCCGTGTTGTAGGTGTAGAACACCCATTTCCAATAAGATGGTATCTCAGCCTCCGGAACTGTGGGGATTTTCCAGGAATAACATCGTTTGTTCTGGGTTTCTATATAGGCCATGCGACTAATTAGTTCCCAAAAGTTATGCACAATTCTTTGCCAGAAATTTTCACCTTCTGTCCGATACCAATACAATTCGGTAGCTGTAGCTGTGCAGCTTTCCGTCACTAGTGCCTTACTCCGTCTCCAGTGACAGCCTCCAATCCCCTGCGGCCAGTGATATGTAGCTGAGTGCTTCTCATGCTTATTGCTTGTGAGGTCACAGGGTACTCGGCAGAATGGGCAATGCTTTCCGCACCCAGACAGCATCTGGTAGAGCTCCTTGGAAGGATCTGTAGGAAGACCTAACACTTTCTGTTCAACATCCCATTGCCCAATTCTTTGCAGGAGAAGCTTTTCCAAATTGGGGATGGAATTGGTCAATTTAGTCACGAAGCTCGGGGCATTTTTGAAAGCGCTTTTTTCCAGCTTGTTCTTTGGAAATGCAATGTGATCTCCAATTCTCCGTTTGAATTCATCCAAAAAGGTTTCAACATCATCAGCAGAACCCTTTATAATGTCCTCAATAGTTTGTTGCAGTCGTTTGATTTTTCCTCGCAGAATTTCCACAGCTATCCAGTAAAGGACAGGCTGTTTGCTTTTTAAGATTTTGCAATGATTCAATACTTGTTTTTTCACCCAATCTTGTTCGAAGGTTCCGGTCAGTTCAATGTATCGAGTATACTCAGCGAAGCTGTTCTGCTTTTTCAGATCTAGCATAATTCCCACTTGAAGGTTTCTGCGCGATTTAAGTTCTGCTTTGCTTTCTCTCCTGATGTGATCTACAATCGCCCAACCCAGTCGCTGGTCAAGATCACCCATCAAGGCGGGTGTTAGGCAGGATTCACAGAAGAGTTTGGCACAGGCCTCACTCTGGTCCTTTTCAGAGTATAGACATTTAAACATCGCAAAGTAATATCGTCTTTCATCTTCGAGCTTCTTCCGTGGATTATGTTCATTACAGAAGCGTTCGTGCATCTCCTGAAATCTCTGAACAGCAAAGCCACAGATGTGGATTTTCACATCTGTCCTGAACAGCTCATTGACCTTGAATATTTCGCCATCGAGTTTCTGTAATTTTTCATCCAGTTCTCTCAGAAGTTCTGTGCAAAGGAGCGGATTATACTCTTTCGCTTTCCACACCATCTCTTGCACATATTCCTTGCATTGTGATATCAATGTCCCAGCGTTCCTCTCTGCTTCCGCTAAACATTCGGTTTCCGCCCATGCTTCAGTTTCATATTTATCCACGTGTCCATTCTTTTGCCACAACATATGACTTACCCCATCCTTAACATGACTAGAAACTGTACATGTTTTTTCTGCAATTCTTCTCAGCAAAGATGTTTTGCTTACATAAATATGCTGCTTAATAATTTTCCATTCCATTTTGCTCATCTCAAGGAGGCTTTTCCCAGACGCGAGTTTCTCGGTAAGTATGCTTCCATGTGTTCTCATATTTTCTCTCAAGCTAATTTCCATATCTCTGTCGATATTGATTACCACGGGCTCGTAACCTACTGAGGACATTGTTTCTGTCCACATCTTTCCAAACGCTTCGCTCAGTTCGCTGTCAGTTTGTTCCATTGATTTCAGTTTCAAGACATGTAAAAGTTGATCGACTTGCTCTTGTATCTTATTCATGTAGCCACATAATATATGGTTTAATTGATTTAGACCTTCTTGTCTGGTCACTGCTTCCCCACATTTCCTCTTTGTGTGTGCTTCAAGATTCAGACAAACTGATGCAAAACTCACCTTCATCTCCCCCGTAAAATTCTCAATCAGATGCGCCTGGTCAGTGTCACTGTTGAAGTATTCTTCCATTTCTTTGAGCATTTGGCTTTTCTTTTCATTGATCACTTTTAAAAGTTCGTTGTTCAAAGTTTCTCTTAGTTCTTGAAGGTTTCCTTTATAGTTTGTGATTCGGTTTTGCGCTGTCTCCAACCAGGAAATTACCTCACTCCGCATTTTCCATTCCAAGTCCGAGTACATCATGGAGAGTTGGTTATACGCGTTGGCAATTAGAGAGTTCCTGAAACTGAAAATGAAATTTTCATGTTTCACAGCATTCCACGTGCTTTTCATCCAACTGATGAACTCGGTGATGGTTGAAGGTCTCCTGCTGAGAAAACACTTTACAATGCTCTGCTTCAGTTCTCTCACCTTCTGGCTATACCCAGTATTAATTGCCGCCATCGGTGGGGTCCCACACCACAGCCCAGGGATGTACCAGTTGTTTCTCTCAGGATCATAATCTAATACATCTGAGAACTTTGAAAAATGACAATCTTCTTTCTCAGCTTCAGCCGCGATCCTGGCAATCTGGTCTAGCTCCTCTTGCATGAGTTTCCGATTTATCGCGTTTTGCTGATGTGCAGACACATCTCCGATATTGTGGTGGATAAATTGACAATTGGGTCTTTTCCCGACTGTACTCATGCGAATAAAGGCATGGACCACAATTTGTAGCACCTCCTTCATTTCTGAAGCACCCTCTGTTGACATGTTTATCAATGTTAAGTCGCTTAAGCCAGTCACCAGTGTCGCCAATTCATTGTCATGTTCGTGTGCGCCACCAACACGGGCTAGTTCCTGTGCTTCTAAACCCTCTGTGTCGAGGATCAGGATGAAATCGCAGCCACACTTCTGTATCGCTCCGGTTGTTTTAATGAGCTGCATGTAGACCCCGCGAGTGCACCGTCCGCATCCTACTGCAAACTGCAAGCCAAACATTGTGTTCAGAAGAGTGGACTTACCTGAACTCTGTACTCCCAGCACCGATAGAACAAAAATACGGCAAGGTCCAACTTTCTTTTCAAGTTCGTTGAACACGGCGGTGACCCACTCCACGGGTATGTTTGAAACATCTCCATCCATGAGCTCCAGTGGGAAACCGTCCAACATCAGATCAGCCGCTATGGAAGGAAACGTTTTGATATCTGGGGTAATTGTCACCGATGTCTGGAACACTTCATAAATGAGCCCCATTTCACGGAGGAAATGCTCCAAACCCAATGAGCTGTTGATAAGCTTCTTATTGAGCTCGATTTTTTGATCCTGAACATCTGGATTTTTGATTTGATTCTGAGACTCTTGATTTAATTCCCTGTACTGTTCATGTAGATCATGGAGTACTGTGCGTGACCTGGAATCCAATTCATATTTCAGACAGTTTAGGAAATGTTTCCTTTTGTTGCTCGTGATCTGGAGTACTCCGATCATTTTCGTCATCACATCTGACATTCCCCTATTTACCAGCTGTTTACAAAGGTCATGCCTCTGCTTTTTCAGATCAACGACATAATCTGCCACAATTTGCCCTCTGAGGCGCCTCAGCCGACATAGCTCCTTCTCTATATCCGAAATCTCTTTCCAAACAACCCCCTGGAAATACAAATGTGTTTCTTTAAACTGTTCAATATTTTCACTCAGAATCGAATGAAGAATTTCTTCTGATATTTTCCTAGCTTCCGAAAACTCAATCTCGTCTTCATCCACCAGAAAGTTTAGTTCTCTGGCCACTGAAGCCATCACTTGCAAGCTCGCTGCTTTCTCCTGTAATCCTGACCTCACTCTTAGGATATCTACTACTTTAGTTCTAAACAGTTTTGCCAAAGCTGCTTCATTCTTTTGGCATGCTGATAAAATATGATCTACTTCTATAAATTTTGATTTGCATAACTTATTTAAATGGAGGTTTGTTATTTCCATTTGACGAGAATTGGGATTGACTAAAAGAAACAGTTTTTGTGGAACCTGGAAATAGGATGATAGAAATGTTTCTGTATCTTTGTTTAAATGATCAGTAAAAATGAACACAGCTGTAGCAACTTTTGTCAGGAACTGGATTTGTTCAGGGAACAATTTGGCATCACCCCGGAGATTCATTATGCCCAGCGCTTCTTGAATGACATCAACATCTTCACTGCCATAAGGCAAGTACCAGCACATTTCGATCAGTCCGTCTGAAACCATTCTAGGTGTATCACCAGATGTCATATCTGAATGGACAAAATAATTCTGCTGCTGTTGGGAGTTGCTAAAAATGTAATTTAACATTTTTGATTTTGACAACGAGCAGCAACCAAGTCGAACGAAAGCAAAGGTTGGAATATCTGACGTTGCCATGCATTCCTCTAGGAATCCATGCTTCTTTCTCATTGACTGAGGCCGGTAGCTCCTCACAATGGAACGCATCGGCCGCAGCAAGAAAGTTGGCCTCCATTCAAGATGGGGCAATAATACTGGCACCGCAAACTGACACAAGGACATTTTCAAAACCAGCTCCTGTTGCAGGAAGGTATCTGCACAAACGTAGACAGCAGAAATAATGTCTAACGGGTTGAAAGATGCTGCCGTGGTCTTTGTACTTTGTGAGAAAAAGTTAATAGCATTTTCATCCATGGTATCTTCTGTTAGTTCCACTGTTGGCAGAAGATCGATGGTCCTCGCGGTGGAATTCACCCCCATCAACATCCTGAGGAAATGCCAGGGAATATCTGTAGGACCAGCTGGTACTTTATCTTCCAGTTTATCCGTATTAATCTCCAAAACTTTGTTAAGGGACAGTCTGTTGGGATAAAATTCCTGCAGCCCCAGGTCTGTCAGTAGCTGTGAAAATTTACACCGACGACAGGTACATGTTTCGTCATCTGTGTTTTCCACAGAGCTGCACGCACGTTGATCCGAATTCCGACAATGAATGGAGCAAATCATTTCACTGTGAATTGATTCTTCCATTTCCTGAAATATTAAGAAAAACCTTTCATTTACATACCGCCTTTCATCACATTTTGTCATCAAGATACACTTTACAATCAATTAAGTACTCCGGATGTTTAGGCACTGCTGTAATGTAGAACACAAATAAAAGTCTATTACAGTACATGCAACAAATATATGAATTTAAATATCTATATTATATGAAAGTCTTATATAATAGCAACTTACTTCCTGCTGTCAAATTTTGGTGGTCATTTTTGTGTCAACATTTTCCTATTATACATTGCTATCTTCGGATTTATAATATGCTTCGCCAGGTAAAACTACCACTCTGATTTGATGACGTGGTTCCTAAATCGTGCAGTCTGGCCACCGAGCTCCCGCAATAACCTCAAAATGCTTCCTGAAAATCCATCAGTAACAAAATTCTAATGTCCAAATTAAGGATATAAACAACATTTTTTAAAAATCTGAAATTTAAATATTTCTCAGTAACATGATTATATTTTTCAATTAATGTTTGTGATTTTAACTTTATCATTAAAATTTTTACTTGAAGGCCTCTGTACCACCCAAAATCCTAGCCTCGTACCATAATCCCATAAGAAGGAAAGATGGGGCATCCATAGAGCTCCCTGGAGGACAAAGGAAATAGAAATTCAAAGAGAATGAAAATGGAATTTTTTGAGAAATGTCAGGTACAGAATACAGTAGAAAACCAGGCAGGATACAGAGAGTGCAGGGGGGAATTGAAAAATGATATAAGAATGGAGCGTGAGGTGATGACCTAGATTACTGGGTAACATAAAAAGGAACACAAAAATCTTGCATCTTCACATACAAATGAAAAGGACAGTTAAAGGAATGGTGGGACCAAACAGGGACAAAGAAGGAAATCTTCTTGTGAAGGCAGGAGACATGACCGAGGTACTGAATGAGGACTTTGCAAGTGTGTTCGCAAAAGGGGGAGAAGTTAATGTTGCAGTAGAGGAGGAGGGTCTTCAGATATTGGATAGGATAAAAATAGATACAAAGGAGGCACTAAATATGTTGGAATCAGTCAAAGTTAACGAATTACATCGTCCAGATGTCGTGCATTCCAGGTTGGTGAGGGAAATAGGGCGGAGATATCAGAAGCCCTGAGCACAATCTTTCAATCCTCCTTCAATGTGGGAGTAGTTCCTAAGGACTGGAGGATTGCAAATCCTACACCCCTGTTCAAGAAAGGAGGGATGAACCTGATAAAAACAGGCCAATCAGTCTAACATCTGTGGTGTAAAAACAACTGGAGAGCACTGTCAAGGACAAAATTAATTCTGACTTGGAGAAGCATGGGTTAATAATGACAGACAGCATGAATGTGTTAAGGACAAATCATGTCTGAGTAACCTGCGTGAGTTCTTAGATAAAAGTAACAGAGATGGATGATGAAGGTCAGGCAGTTGAAGTTGTATATATGAACTTTCAAATGGTATTTTGTTAAAGTACCATATAGCAGACTTAGTCGGACAACAGAAGTGCATAGTATTAGAGGGATGCTAGTAACTTTGGTATGAGATTGGCTAAGGGCTAGGAAAAAGAGTAGTGGTGATGTTTTTCTTACTGGAGAGAATTATGCAGTGAGGTCCCCCAAGAGTCGGTATAGGACCATTGCTTTTCTTGCTTTATATACATTACATGCACTTGGGTATAGGGAGTACATTTTCCAAGTTTGTGGATTGACACAAAACTTAGCAACGTTGTACTGTGTGAGGAGGTTAATAGCAGACTTCAAAATGACATAGACAGACTGATGAACTGGGCAGACACATAGCAAATACAATTTAATGCTGATAAATGTGAAGTGATGCACTTTGGGAAGAACAACATGGAGAGGCTGCATAATCTAAATGGTACTATTTTGAGTTTGGGGAGGTGGCAAGCGCAGAGGGACCTGGGGGTGCTTATTCAAATATATTTGAAAGTAGCAGAACAAGTTGGTAAGGTGTTTAAGAAAGCGTATGAGATTCTTAGCTTTGTAAATATGGGCACTGAATTCAAAAACAAGGAAGTCATGCGAAATCTTTACAAATCAATGGTTAGGCCTCAGCTGGAATATTGTGTACCATCTGAGAACCACATTTTGGTAAGAATGTGAAGGCCGTGGAGAAGGTATAGACACGATTTTTCAGGATTATATCAGGGATGAGGGGCTTCAATCATATGGAGAGATTGGAGAAGCTGGGATTGTTCCCCTTAGAGCTGAGAAGGTTAAGGAAAGAACTTAGAGGTATTCAAAATAAATGTGATTTGACAGATCAAATAGGGAATAAACTTTCCTCTGGTAAGTGAGTCGGAAAACAGATTGAATATAATTGGCAAAAGAACTAGAGGGGGAATGAGGAGACCTTTTTTTTCCAAACAGGGTTTTTTAAGATCAGAAATGCACTACCTGAAAGGAACATTCAAATGGCAACTGTAAATGGACTTGCAGAGGACTAACTTGCAGGCTTATGGGGGAAAAGCTGTTGCGTGTGACTAAATTGGACAGCTCATTCAAAGAGCAGGCACAGGCCTGACAAGCTAAATGGCCTCCTTTCTGTGCTGTAAGATTCCATCTAGAAATTCGGTATCGTCCCGTTTGGGGCGCTAGTGCTGGCGAAGCGCAAAGTTTAGCGCCAGGCGCAAGTTAGCGCCACCTAGCGCGGTATTGGGTTGCAGCGCCCCTGAAGGTGATTGCAGCACTAAATCAGGTGCTGCACGCTATTCTTAAGGCGCTAACCCGGCGACGCAACACAATTTCGCCGTGGCGGGGCGCAGCGCAGGTGCTGTCAATAATCACTTTCCCTGAGACACTGGCGCCGGCCAGCTCTTAAAGGGGCAGGTCAATTGGCATCACCAGACACACTCACTGCCTTGTAGGCCTTCAAAGCGGTGGGAGCCTAACTGTGGCGCACCAGCCTAGCAAGACATGGAAAGGGTGAGGCAGAGGGCGGAACGCCTCACTGATGGGGCATTGGATGCTTTGGTTGGCGCAGTGGAATCAAGGCCAAGGAAGATGTTCGGAATGTGATTTATGTTTTGGACAGTCTCCCGGGTGTGAGAGGCAGTTATGTGTCAATGTATTAGTTTTGCTTTCTGTTGCCATAGCTTTCTCATGTTCGAAGGAACCACATTTTGTGTATTGAAACACTTTCTTCATTTACAATGGCCATGCCTGCTATTTACATGCATCTTGCCCTTCACAGGCTTGTGGGTATCAGACCGGTTCCATTCCTGTTCTTGGAATGGCAGCAAGCATTCCGTGAGAGGGGCCTTGAAGCTACTTCTGATCAGCCTCTGACGCACAGCCTGAGAAGAGCCGCTCGCGTAGAAATTCAGGCCAGCAGGCATCTTCTCAGCCACCGACAGAGATGTCCTGCACCTTATCTGAGGCTGCAGATCTGGCTGAAGCAGCTGGCACAGCTCAGTCACCACCTCCTTTCTACATCGCAGCCTTCTGACACACTGCTCCTCCGACATGTTAATGTAGGAAAACTGCTGTCGGAAAACCCTGCCAGTGTAAGGTCTGCTGTGGCGACGTCTGTTGGCCCTCCTCCGTCTGGCCATGCCCGCCCCCCTCTCTCAGCGTCTCAGTGCCCTTTCCAGATGATTCAGCAGCAGGACGTTCCCCTCCAATGCAGCCCCCAAAATAAGTGCCCACAGGAAGGGTCCCCGTTGTTAAGGCTCACCAACAGCAAGGTGATGGTCAGAAGGCTGAAGTTCATCTGCCTGCGCTGGCTCAGTGTTCAAATGGCTCTCAGTGTGCAGCTCAGCAACTCTTTGTAGCTCTTGAGGAAGATGTGCTCCAAAAATGGCTGCCCCTTTTAAACCACACCATCCCCTTTAAATAACGCTCCTCCAGACCGAGAGCAACTTGGTAAGGTTCCAGGTAAGCTGTCACTATTAGCACCAGGCACTATGGAGGGGGGCGCCACTGAATTTCCAGTCCGGGGCACCCAAAATGCGTTGCACACTCAAATGACGTCATAATCTGCCTGCGCCCATGAGCGGGTGCAATTTAGCGCCGGCTCTAAATGCATGCTCAATATGGGGTGAGGCGTTACGCGCCCTGCGCCCGCCCAGAAGTTGGCTAGCACCCCACTTCTCGGCCTCTTTAGGTGCTAATCGGTGGCGCTACCAACCGAATTTCTCATGATTCTAAGCAGCTGATATTTATTTCCTAGACGTGTGACATAATTTGAAATGTGCTGGCTGTGCACAATCGTGGTCCTCATTTCCCAGAATGCACCACTACAATTGAATCAGCTGCATTGAAGGATGTTTCGGTAGCTGTGTCAATTGCTGCAGTGCTATTTCTTCCCAAAATAATTTGAAACAATACCAGATTAAAATTCACAAAAGCTTCTAGTACATTAATTGGTAAACCACAGAATATCTGTGAGGATGTTTGTGCCCCGCTGTGTGAGATGAAAACTGAAATATTCAAATTATACAGTTGTCATAGGTTACACAACGGTTGTAGCGTCTGTTTCAAATTCATCAGAGCTATACCAAGGCTGAATGGGTTAAATTATATGGGAAGGTTGCATTGGCTCATCCATGCATTTGTTACCTCTAGACTTGACTATTCCAACGCACTCCTGTCTGGCTTACCACATTCTACCCTACGTAAACTTGTGGTCATCCAAAACTCGGCTGCCTGTTTCCTAACTCGCAACAAGTCCTGTTCACCCATCAGCCCTGTGCTCGCTGACCTACATTGGCTCCCGGTTAAGCAACACCTCGATTTCAAAATTTCTCATTCTTGTTTTCAAATCCCTCTATGGTCTCACCCTCCCAATTTCTGTAATCTCCTCCAGCCCCACAGAGCCCCGAGATATCTGTGCTCCACTAATTCTGCCCTCGTGAGCATCCCTGATTAGAATCACTCAACCATTGGTGGCCATGCCTTCTGTTGCCTAGTTCCTAATCTCTGGAATTCCCTGCCTAAACCTCTCTGCCTCTCTCCTCCTTTAAGATGCTCCTTAAAACGTAACTCAGGGACCAAACTTTTGGTCATTGCCCTCATTTCTCCAAATGCAGCTCGGCGTCAAATTTGTTGTCTTATAACGTTCCTGTGAAGCGCATTGGGATGTTTTACTACGTTAAAGCCGCTATATAAATGCAAGTTGTTGTAGACTAGGATTGTATCCCTTGAATTTGGCAGGTTGAGCGGTGATCTGATCGAAGTGTTTAAAATGTTCACGAAAGTAAATATTGTAGACAGATAGAAAGTAATTCCTGTGATGGGAGAATCCAGAACAAGTTAACATAACGTTAAAATTAGAGTTAGGATGTTCAGGTGTGAAATCAGGCGATATTTATCTCAAAATTTAACTGGTGCTCTGGAACTCTCTCCTTCAAAAGGGTCGACATTCTGGGGGTAAATTAGAGCTTTCAAGATCGAGATCGATATATTTTATTTAGGTAAAGGAATCAAGGGATATGCAGCAAAAGTCGGTAAAGGGATTTGCAGTACAGATCATCCATGATCTAACTGAATAGTAGAGCAGGCTTGAGGGCTGAATTGCCTAAAACTGTACTATGTTTCTATAAATTTGGTTACATAATTGATGAGGAGGGAGACAAAGAGAAAGAGAGAGAAAGGGACAATGACTTGGATCAGAGAGGTGATCGACAGAGGCAGGTAGTCAGTTATTTCCTCATTCTTTGATTTTTTTCAACAATAATTTTAATATTGAAATCCAAAAATCCATCTGTGATGGGGACAAGCAGATCAGAATGGATTGTAGGAGAGGAACTGAATGAGGAAAACCGGTTGAGATTGAATGGACGACAGGCCTCTTCCCACTTGCTCATGGGGAAAATGATTTGGAATGGGGGATTGTATTGAGAGTTACGGGTTAGGAGAGTAACTCCAGAGCAGGGGCATGGTGGTAATACAGGGGTTAAACAGCCAGTTCAAAGGGGAAGGAGTAGTCATAACGATGGGAGACAGCGACTTGTAAGAAGGCTTGAAGATGTGGTACGGTGAGGGGTAGTGCTGGAAATGGTAGAAAAGTGGCAGGGCAAGGAAAAATATAATTGGACGAAGGAATGTGAATAGCTTTATCACAAGTGATATATAATATCAAAGCCAAGAGCTAATGGATGATCTTAAATAAAACCATAATAACACCTCAGTCAGAGTACTGCGTGCAGTATTGGGCTGCACACTATAGGAAGGATATTGAGGCTTCAGAGAGGTTACAATACTGATCACTCGGATACCATCAGGAAATACAAATACGAAAAAGCATTAAAGAATGCACACATCTTCATTAGAATAACGCAATTTAAAGGACGATATGATAGAGGAGTTTAAAAGTATGAAAGGGTCGGACATGGTTGATAGAAGCAACTATCTCCAGTTAGTGAAAGAATCAGAATGAGGGGCCACAGATAAACGATTAAATATAAGAGGTTTAAAATACAGGGCAGGTGAAACCTCTTCACACAGCGACTGGAATTCATTCACAGCCTCCCAGTGATGGTGGTTGAGGCAGAAACTATGCTAACATTGAAGCTCAACGTAAGCTCGAGGAACAGCACCTCATCTTTCGATTAGGCACTTTACAGCCTTCTGGACTCAACATCGAGTTCAACAATTTTAGACGATACCCTCTGCCCCATCATTATTTTCCATTAAATTTTTTTGTCTCTTTCACATGGCAGCTGTCTTTCCTTTTGTCAGTGCTATTTACACTTCATCTCGAGCCATCTTTGTTCCTTAACTTGTCCCATTACCATCTCCTTTTGACTTGAACCATCTCTTAATCTCTCTTATTCTCTCATAGGAGATAGGAGCAGGAATAGGCCATTCGGCCCCTCGAGCCTGTTCCACCATTTAATGAGATCATGGCTGATCATCCAAATTCAGTACCCTGTCCCTGCTTTCTCCCCATATCCCTTGATCCTTTTAGCCTTAAGAAATATATCTAACTCCTTCTTGAATATATTTAATGAATTGGCCTCAACTGCCTTCTGTGGTAGCGAATTCCATGGTTCACCACTCTCTGGGTGAAGAAATTCCTCCTCATCTCAGTCCTAAATGGCTTACTCCTTATCCTTAGACTGTGACCCCTGGTTCTGGACTCCCCCACCATCGGGAACATCCTTCCTGCATCTAGTCTGTCTAGTCCTGTTAGAATTTTATAAGTTTCAATGAGATTCCCTCTCATTCTTCTGAAGACTAGTGAATAGAAGCCTAATCGACCCAATCTCTCTTCATACGTCATTCCTGCCATCCTAGGCATCAGTCTGGTGAATCGTCGCTGCACTCCCTCCATGGCAAGTACATCCTTCCTCAGATAAGGCGACCAAAACAGCACACACTACTCAAGGTGTGGTCTTACCAAGGCTCTGTACAACTGCAGCAAGATATCCTTGATCCTGTACTCAAATCCTCTCACTATGAAGGCCAAAATACCATTAGCCTTCTTAACTGCCTGCTGCACCTGCATGCTTACCTTCAGCAACTGGTGCACAAGGACACCCAGGTATCGTTGCTCTTCACCTTTTCCTAATCTATTGCCATTCAGATAATAATCCGTCTTCCTGTTTTTGCCATCAAAGTGGATAACCTCGCATTGATCCACAGTATACATGCATCTGCCCAATCACCCAACCTGTCCAAATCATACTGGAGTTTTTCAGCATCCTCCTCACAGCACACACGCCCACCCAGCTTTGTGTCATCTGCAAACTTGGAGATATTACATCTAGATCCGTCGTCTAGATCATTAATATATATTGTGAATAGCTGGGGTCCTAGCACCGATCCCTGTGGTACCCAGTACTTACTGCCTGCCACTCGGAAAAAGGCCCGCTTATTCAAACTCTTTGCTTCCTGTCTGCCAACCAGTTCTCTATCCAAGTCAGTACTTTAGCCCGAATCTCATGTGCTTTATCTTTGCACACTATCCTCTTATGCGGGACCTTATTGAAAGCCTTCTGAAAGTCCAAATACACCACATCCACTGATATCCTATCAGTTACATCCTCAAAAAATTCCAGTAGAATATTCAGGCATGATTTACCTTTTGTAAATCCATGTTGACTTTGTCCGATCCTGTCGCTGTTTTCCAAGTGCTCTGCTATTATGTCTTTTATAACAAACTCTAGCATTTTCCCTACTACCAATGTCAGGCTATATCATTCCCCATTTTCTCTCTACCACCTTCTGTAAATAGTGGGGTAACATTAGCTACCCTCCAATCCATGGGAACTGTTTCAGAGTCTATAGAATTTTGGAAGATGACCAACAATGCATCTACTATTTCTAGGGCCACTTCCTTAAGTACCCTAGCATGTAGATTTTCAGGCCCTGGGGATTTATCGGGCATCAATCCCATCAATTTCGCTAACACCATTTCCCTACAAATACTAATTTCATTCAATTCCTCCCTCTCTTTAAACCCTATGTTACCCGACATCTCTGGGAGGTTATTTCTGTCCACCCTTATGAAGACAGAACCAAAGTGTGTATTTAATTGATTTGCCATTTCTTTGTTCCCCATTATAATTTCCCCCGATTCTCACTGATTCTACACTTGACTTCACCAATCCTTTTCTCTTCATATCTATAGAAGCATTTACAGTCAGTTTTTATGTTCCCAGCAAGCTTACTCCATTATTCTATTTCCCCCCTCTTAATTAATCCCTGTGTCCTCCTTTGCAGAATCCTAATCTGCTCACAATCCTCAGCTTTGCTGCTTTTTCTAGCCAATTTTATGTCCTCTCCTTGGATCTTAAGCTATCCTAATTTCCCTTGTTAGCCACGGTTCAGTCACTTTTTTGTTTTATGGTTATGCCAAACAGGGATGAACAAATTCTGTAGATCATCCATGCAATCTTTAAATGTTTGCCATTGCCTATCCACCGTCAACCCTTTAAGAAACAATCTCCAATCCATCCTAGCCAACTCGGACCTCATACCATCGTAGTTTGCTTTATTTAAATTCCGGACCCTAGTCTCTGAGTCAACTACTTCACTCTCCATCTTAGTGAAGAATTCTATCATATTATGATCGCTCCTCCCCAAGGGGCCTCACACAACAAGTTTGCTAATTAATCATTTCTCATTACATAATATCCAGTCTAAGATGGCCTGATCTCTAGTTGATTCCTCGACATATTGGTCCAGGAAACCATCCCGTATACACTGTAGGAATTCCTCCTCCACAGTATTATTAATAATTTGGTTAGCCCAATCTCTATGTAGATTAAAGTCGCCCATGATAACTGTGGTGCCTTTATTGCTCGCATCTCTAATTTCCCATTTAATGCCATCCCCTGCCTCAGCATTACTGTTTGGAGGTCTGTACTAATGTTTTCTGCCCCTTAGTATTTCCTGCCTTCCATCCTAACACAGATTTTCCCTTTTGTTCTTTCCTCCCCTCCCCCCTTTCCCTGCCCCTGCACTTGCTTAAAAACCTATTCAATCTCCAGCATTTTTCCAGTTCTGTCCACAGATGCTGCCTGACCTGCTGAGTATTTCCAACATTTTCTGTTTTTATGCCAAAATTAGATTGGATGAAAAAAAATGGCCTGGCCACAGGGCGGGTAAATGCGATTAGTAGTATTTGCACATATGGAGATCAAAAGATGACAGGCCATTTGGCCCAACTAAACCCTATGTGATGTAATAACTTCTATGTTTTTCTTTTCTATGTATTGGACATTTCCCCCTGAAATCCTACCACTGGGGAAGCATATGATAGTTCCTAATGTCAAACCATACATGACCTGCCACCCTGAAGGACAGAGGAAATGGATGGAATGAAAACAGATACGTATGGGCATGTTAACATAGTGATTATGTTACTGGACTAGTAATCCAGAGACCTGAATACTACTAGTCCAGAGAAGTTACTCAGTTTGGGATTCGGCCGGACCTCACAGCACCAGAACTCAGTCAAGCCTTTGTCCAAACATGGTCAAAAGTGCAGAATTCCAGAGGTGAAAGTAATTGTCCTTGCAGTTATGCAATATTTGACAGAGTGTGGCTTCAAGGAGCCCTGGTAAAGTTGAAGTCAATGGAATCGGCTGGTGTCATAACCATCAAAATGGAAGATGATTATGGTGGTTGGAGGCCAATTATCTCACTCCCACAAAATCGCTGCCGGAGTTCCTCAGAAAAGTGTCCCAGGCCCAACCATTTTCAGCTGCTTCATCAATGACCATCCCAGCATCATATGGTCAGAAGTGGGGACATTCGCTGATGATTGCACAGTGTTCGGTTCCATTAGCAACCCCTCAGTTAGCAAAGCAGTCCATGCCCGCATGCAGAAAGACCTGAACAATATTCACGTTTGGGCTGATAAGTGGCAAGTAACATTTGCGGCACACAAGGTCCACACAATGACTATCTCCAACAAGTTAGAGTTTAATGACTGCCCCTTGACATTCAACAGCATTACCATCGCCAGTTATTTTATTTGCTTGTGGGATGTGGGCGTCGGTGGCAAGACCAGCAATTATTGCACATCCCTAATTGCCCTAAGGTGGTGGCGAGCCGCCTTCTTGATATTTCTAATTCAGGATGGTGTGTGGCTTGGAGGGTAACTTGGAGGTGGTGCTGTTCCCATGTGCCTGCTGCTTTTGTCCTTCTAGGTGGAAGAGGTCGCGGGTTTGGGAGGTGGTGCCGAAGATGCCTTGGCGAGTTGCTGCAGTGCATCCTGTAGATGGTACACACTGCAGCCACGGTACGTGGGTGGTGGAGGGAGTGAATATCTAAGGTGGTGGATGGGGTGCCAATCAAGCGGGCTGCTTTGTCCTATATGGTGTCAAGCTTCTTGAGTGATGTTGTAGCTGCACTCATCCAGGCAAGTGGCGAGTATTCCATCACACTCCTTACTTGTGCCATGTGGATGGTAGAAAGGCTTTGGGGAGTCAGGAGGTGAGACATTCGCCACAGAATACCTAGCCTCTGGACTGCTCTTGTTGCCACAGTATTTATGTGGCTGGTCCAGTTAAGTGTCTGGTCAATGGTGACCCCCAGAATTTTGATGGTGTGGGATTTGGCCATGGTAATGCCATTGAATGTCAAGGGGTGGTGGTTAAACTCTCGCTTGTTGGAAATAGTCATTACCTTCTGTGGCGTGAATGTTACCTGACACTTATTGGCCCAAGAATGAAAGTTGTCCAGGTCTTGTTGCATGCACGCATGGACTGCTTCCATTATCTGAGGAGTTGTGAATGGCACTGAACACTGTTAAGTCATCAGCGAACATCCACATTTCTGACCTTATATTGGAGGGAAGGTCTAGGAAACTGCACTGAGGAACTCCAGCAGCGATTTCGTGGGAGTGAGATAATTGGCCTCCAACCACCATAATCATCATCCTTTTTGATGAACACAAACTGGGCAACAGTGAGCAGGTTATTGGTGAGTAAGTGCCGCTTGATAGCACTATCAATGACACCTTCCATCAGTTTGCTGATGATTGAGAGTAGACTGATGGGGCGGTAATTGGCCTCACCAATATCCTGCGGTTCACCTTTGACCAGAAACTTAATTGGAACAGCCACATTTAATAATGTATCTACAGGAGTAGATGAGATGCTGAGGCGAGTGACCAACCTCCTGACTCCCAAATACCTTTCCACTGACTATTGTGAACATAGCTGGAGTGTGTTGGAATACTCTCCACTTGCCTAGATGAGTGCAACTCCAACAACACTCAACAAGCTCAACACCATTCAAGACAAAGCAGCCCGCTATTTCATGTAAAATTAAGGCACATGGGATTGGGGGCAAGGTATTGACTTGGATAGAGAACTGGTTGGCAGACAGAAAGCAGAGTTGGAATAAACAACTCTTTTTCCAAGTGGCAGGCAGTGACTAGTGGGGTACCGCAGGGATCGGTCCTTGTACCCCAGCTATTCACAGTATATATTAATGACCTGGACGAGGGAACTAGATGTAATATCTCCAAGTTTGCAGACGACACAAAACTGGGTGGGCGTGTGTGCTGTGAGGAGGATGCTGAGAAACTCCAGTATGATTTGGACAGGTTGAGTGATTGGGCAGAAGCATGGCAGATGCAATATAACGTGGATAAGTGCGAGGTTATCCACTTTGGTGTCAAAAACAAGGCGGCAGATTATTATCTGAATGGCAATAGATTGGGAGAAGGGAAGTGCAATGAGACCTGGGCATCCTTGTGCACCAGTCACTGAAAGTAAGCAGGCAGGTGCAGCAGGTGGTTAAGAAGGCAAATGGTATGTTGGCCTTCGTAGCGAGGGGGTTCGAGTACAGGAACAAGGATGTCTTGCTGCAGTTGTACAGGGCCTTGTTGAGGCCACATCTTGAGTATTGTGTGCAGTTTTGGTCGCCTTATCCGAGGAAGGATGTACTTGCCATGGAAGGAGTGCAGCGAAGATTCACCAGGCTGATACCTGGGATGGCAGGAATGACGTATGAGGAGCGATTGGGTCGATTGGGCTTGTACTCGCTGGAGTTTAGAAGAATGAGAGGGGATCTCATCGAAGGTTATAAAATTCTGACAGGACTGGACAGACTAGATGCAGGAAGGATGTCCCCGATGGTCGTGGAGTTCAGAACCAGGGGTCACAGTCTAAGGATAAGGGGTAAGCCATTTAGGACTGAGATGAGGAGGAATTTCTTCACCCAGAGAGTGGTGAACCAGTGGAATTCTCTGCCAAAGAAGGCAGTAGAGGCCAATTCATTAAATATATTCAAGAAGGAGTTGGATATATTTCTTAAGGCTAAGGGGATCAAGGAATATGGGGAGAAGGCAGGAACAGGGTACTGAATTTGGATGATCAGCCATGATCTCATTGAATGGCGGAGCAGGCTCGAGGGGCCGAATGGCCTACTCCTGCTCCTATCTTCTATGTTTCTATGTTTCGCATTACATGAGCCATCTTAAAGATTCACTCCCTCCACCACCAGCATACCGTGGCTGCAGTTTGTACCATCCACAAGATGCACTGCATCAACTCGCCAAGGCTTCTTCGGCAGCACCTCCCAATCCCGTGACCTCTTCCATGTCGAAGGAGAAGGGCAGCAGGCGCATGGGAACACCACCACCTCCAAGTTCCCCTCCAAGTCACACACCATCCTGACTTAGAAGTACATCGCCGATCCTTCATTGTCGCTGGGGTCAAAGTCCTTGACCTCCCTACCTAACAGCACTGTGAGATTACCATCACCATATAAACTGCAGTGGTTCAAGGTGGCGGCTCACCACTACCTTCTCAAGGGCTTTTATGGATGGGCAATAAATGTTGGCCTTGCCAGCGGCGCCCACATCCCATTAACAAATAAAAAAAATATCCTCAACCCTCTGGGGTAGTGAATTCCAAAAATTCACAATCCTTTGAATGAAGAAATTTCTTCTCAGCTCAAATCTAAATGGCCGACCATTTATTCTGAGGCTGGTCTCCTAGTTCTAGACTCCCCAGGCAGTGGAAATGTCCCCGCAGCATTTACCTTGTCAAGTCCCTTAGGAATTAGACACTTTTGAATGAGATCACATTTCATTCTTCTAAATTCTTATGAATATAAGCCTAGTCTACTCGATCTCTCCTCATAGGACAATCACCTAATTCCAGGAATCCCTCTCGTGAACCTGCGTTGCACTCCCTCCAAGGCAAATGTATCCTTCCTCACATAAGGAGATCAAAACTGTACACAGTAATCCAGGTGTGGTTTCACCAAGGCCCTGTATAATTGCAGTAAGACTCTTTTACTCTTATAGGCTAATCCCATTGTAATAATGATTAACATACCAATTGCTTTCCTGGTTGCTTGCTGTACCTGCATGATAACATTCTCATTCTTGCACCCAGGCCCCTCTGAATATCAACATTTTTCAATCTGACTATTCATAAATTAATCTGCTTTTCTGTTTCTCCTACCAAAGTGGAAAACATCACGTTTTTCACATTCAATTTGTCATCATCCTGCCCTCTCACTTAACCTGTATATATCCCTTTGCAGCCTCTTTGCGTTCTCCTCACGACTTACTTTCCCCACCTAGCTTTGTAACGTTAAACTTGGATAAATTGTACTCGGTCCCCTAATCGAGTTGATTAATATAGATTTAGAATAGCTGAGGACCAACCACTGATCCTTGTGGCACCCCACTAGTTACAGCCTGCCAAGCCGAAAATGAGCCGTTTATTCCTACTCTCTGTTTTCTGTCCGTCAACCAAACCTCTATCCATGCTAATATATTACCCCCAATCGCATGAACCCTACTGTTGTGTAACAACCTCTTGTGTGTCACCTGATCGAATGCTTTTTGAAAATCCAAATACACTACATCCACTGGTTTCCCTTATCTACCCTGTTAGTTAAAACCTCAAAAAATCTAAGATTTATCAAACAAGACTTCCCTTTCATAATTTCTTGTTGGCTCTTCTCAATCATATTCTGATTTTCTAAGTGACCTGTTACAGCATCCCCATTAATATATTTTAGCATTTCCCTACTGTCAATGTCAGGCTAACTGGTCTATAGTTCCCTATATTCTCTCTCCCTCCTTTCTTTAATAGTGGGTTACATGTGCTACCTTCCTCTCCACGAGGACCATTCCAGAATCTAGAGGATTCAGAAATATCAAAACTCACTGTAGCGACTTTTTTTTAAAACCCTTTTAGTCTCATTAATTTATTCAGTACTATTTCTTTAAATTATACCAAGTCCTTTAAGCTCCTCATTTTTATTGACCGTTGGATAATTCCAGTATGTTTTATTTGTCTTTTTACTTAAAGACAGATTCAAAGTATTTGTTTAATGTCTCTTCCATTTCCGTATTCCCCATGATCATTTATCCTGTCTGTGACTGAGGGACCACCTTTACTTTCGCTAATCTCTTCCTTTTTACATTTCAATAGAAATTTTTACAATCTGTTTTAAGTCATTTCCTAGTTTACACTCATAGGCCTAGAAATTCAGTCGCGTTTGCGCCCACTTATTGGCTAAAGAGTGGTTTGCGCCGGAGGTTTTTTAGTGCCCGAAATTCAGTTGGTCCCTAAAATCGGCGTTAGCCGGTAGCGCTGCGCCGGCACCGATGAAGTCATCGGTGTGCGCAGCGCCCCGGTTCCAACGCGATTCCGTGCCGACGGCCAAATTCAGTTGCGACCACCTCGCCCGTAGCGGCCGCAAACAGCGTTTGAAAAACGGGGCCTTGCAGCTCCGAGAGGCCGGCGCATAAAGGTGGAGGGGCGGCCGGCCGCTTTCCCGGCGGCCGCCTGGCCGCACCTCCCTCCCCGGACTCCTGCACCACCCCCCCGCGGCATTGGTGTCTGACTCCCGCGAGCCCGGCACTTCTCCGTGGTGCCGGGCTCATTTGCCGGGGGAATCCAGCGGCGATCTCACGGCTGCAGGCAGCTCCTCCTTAAGAGAAGGAGGAGGCCTGCAGTACCCCAGCCTGCCGCACCGCATCGGGTGCCGCAGCGGCAGCTGGACGCCTGAAATTGACTTTCATCGCCCCAAGCAAGGCGGCCAAACCCTGCAATAGTGCCCGCCTCCGTCTTGGGGCGCCGCAACTGAATTTCAGGCGGGCGCTCCGGGAATCCGGGCGAGCGCCAAATTTCGGGCGCTAAAGACCTGGCGCGGCGATAGCGAATTTCTAGGCCACTGTCTTTACCCTCGATTTTAATTGCTTGGTCCACCTTTGCCGAATTCTAAATCTTCCCAATCCTCAGGCTTACTCCAATTTTTGGCAACATTGTAAACCTCTTCCTTTAATTAATACTATTTTAACTCCACTTTTATCAATGGTTGGAGCAATGCACTCGTGGTTTTTTTTTATCTTAAGGTAAAGTATATTCGTTATGAATTATTTCTTCACATGTTTACCATTGGTGATGTAATATTATATATTTCAATCCTGTTTCCTAATCTACCTTAGCTAACACATCCCTCAGCCCTACGTAGTTTGCCTTAATCAGGTTTAAGAATCTAGTTTTGGCCTTAACTAAATCACTCTGAAACTCAATTTAAAATGCTATCATATTGTGATCACTATTCCCTGAGTTTCCTTAAATACATGGTTATTAATTAACCCTGTCTTATTGCACAACACCATTTCTAAAATAGCCTGTTCCCTAGTTGGTTCATCCACATACTGATCTGGAAAACTACCTTGAAAGCATTTCATGAATCTGTTTTCCGCACTATTACTGCAAATGTGTTTTTTCCAGTTTATATGAAAATTAAAGTCCCCAATCATTACCCTTGTTACACGCACCTCTAAGTTACTGATTTATACTGTGCCTGACATTACAACTACTGTTAGGTGGCCTATTAGTTAAACCCACCAGTGTTGTTTAACCCTTGCTGTTTCTTAGCTCCACCAAAAGTGATTCTACACCTTACTTTTCCAAGCAATAATCCTTTATCTCTACTGTTGTTATCCCACCCATTACTGGGGCTGCGCACATTTCTGTTTTGCCTGCCTCTTCTAAAATTCAAGTACCTGGTATATGTAATTCCCAACCTCCGTCATTCTGCATCCAGGTCTCCACAATACTATTCGATCAAACCAATTTATTTCAATCTGTGCTTTTAATTGTTCTAGTTTGTTGTGAATCCTTCCCTCATTCAGGTATGCCTTTTGCTTTAACTTTTTTCTATTTTCCCGAGGTCACCTTTGTCATTAATGCTCAATATCTTTGTTAAGCTCCCGGTCCCTTCCTGACCCGCTCTGCTTATTTTTAACCAAATCGCAACTCTTCTGTACAGCCTTGATATGTCTCTTACTGTTTTTGAATTGACCTTTTCCTGAATTCTCCCACCCCACTTCCTTCATTAAAGCCCTATCTAATGCATTAGTTATTCTATTCATCAGGACATTGGTCCCAGCAAAAACTAGAACCGGCGAGTGGAACGTTGCTCTAGAACGTTGATGTCAGATATGTAACAGGAAGTGACTATGACAGGAAAAGTGTTGGGTCAACAATAATTGTGGGGCCGGGTCAGTGGCTGGGGCCGGGTCAGTGGGGTGTGGTGCTGGGGCCGGGTCAGTGAGGTGTGGTGCTGGGGCCGGGTCAGTGGGGTGTGGGGCTGGGATGGGTCAGTGGGGTCAGTGGCTGGGGCCGGGTCAGTGGGGTGTGGTGCTGGGGCCGGGTCAGTGGGGTGTGGTGCTGGGGCCGGGTCAGTGGGGTGTGGTGCTGGGGCCGGGTCAGTGGGGTGTGGTGCTGGGGCCGGGTCAGTGGGGTGTGGTGCTGATTCAGGGGAATGTCAGCTTGTGGCTGAGTCAGTGGAGAGTGAGGCTGGATCAATTGAGTTTCAATCTGGGGCTGGGTCACTGGGGTGTCTGTGTTGAGTTAGGCCACTGAGTTGTTGGCCTGGGTCAGTGGGATTTGGGTATGGGTCTGAATCATTGATGGGCTGGTTCAGGGGAGTTTCAGTGTGGGGCTGCGTCAGTGGGGTCTGTGGCTGGGTGTGGTGCTGGTTCAGTGGGGTATCAACTTGTGGCTGGATCAGTGTGATGTTTGTGTTGACCTGGTTCAGTGGGTTGTCATTGTCGGGCTGGGTGAGTGGGGTGTGGGGCTGGGAAAGTGGTATGTGAATTTGGGACAGTGGGGAGTGGGGCTGGGACAGTGGGGAGTGGGGCTGGGTCAGTGGGTCGTCGGGCTGGGTCAATGAGTGTGGTGCAGGGCCAGTGGGGTGCGGGGCTGTCACTGGGGTGTCGGTTTGGGGATGGATCATGGGTGTGTCGTGTACGGCTGGGTCAGTGGGGTATCGGTGTCGGGCTGTGTCAGTAGGGGTATTGCTTTTTCAGTGGGATTTCACCATGGGACTGGGTCAGTGGGATATATATGAGTGGGGACCTGGGTCAAGGGTGTGGGTGTGGGACTATGTCGGTTGGCTGTGGGTGTGTGTGTGTGTGTGTGTGTCAGTGGTGGGTCAGTGTAGGGCTGTGAATGTAAGGCTGGGGCAGTGGTGGGTGTGTGTTGGGCTATGTCAGTGGGGCTGGGTCAGTGGGGTGTAGGTCTGGGTCAGGGGGAGGTCATCGTGGGGCTGGGTCAGTGGGATTTTGTGCTTGTTCAGTTTGGTGTGTGGCTGGATTAGTGGGGTGTCGGTGTTGGATTGGGTCACTGATTTGTTGGCCTGAGTCAGTGGGATTTGAGTTTGGGGCCTGGTCAATGGGGAGTGGGTGTGGGTCTGGTTAAGTGGGGTGCCATTGTGGGGCTTCGTTAGTGGGGTGTGGGGATTGGTCAGTGGGGTACGGGGCTGGTTCAGTGGGTGTGGGACTCGGGTAAGTGGGGTGTCCATGTGGGGCTGGGTAAGTGCAGCGTCGTTTTGGGGCAGAGTTAGCGGAGTGCTGGGCTGGGTTAGTGGGTTCTGGGGCTGGGCCATAGGGGTGTCGGAGTTGTCGTGGGGCTGAGTCATTGGGGTATGGGCCTGTGTCAGTGTGGGGCTGGGTATTGGGTTGTGGGGATAGGTCAACGGGGTGTGGGGCGGGGCCAGTGGTGAGTTGGTGCAGGGCTTTTTACTTGGATTTTGGCTGGAAAATTGGTGCGGAGCTGGGTCAGTGAGGTGCGGGGCTGGGCCAGTGGGGTGCGGGGCTGGGCCAGTGGGTGGTGTCGGTTTGGGGACCGGGTCAGTGGGGTGGGGGCTGGTTCAGTGGGGTTTCGGTGTGGGGCTGGGTCTGTGTGGTGTTGGTTTGGTGACTGGGTCGGTGGAGTGTGCTGCTGTGTCAGTGATGGTTGGGGCTGGGTCAGTGATGTGTGGGGCTGCGACACTGGGGTGTCAGTATGGGCTGTGTCAGTTGGATGTAGGTGTGGCTCAGTGGGGAGTCGGTGCAGGGCATTTTTCAGTTGTGTTTGGGGCTGGGACAGTGGGGTATCGGTGTGGGGTTGCGTTACTGGGGTCTCTGTGGGGCTGGATTAAAGGGGTGTCAATTTGTGTCGGTGGTGTTTCGGTATGTGGCTGGCTAATTGGGTTCTGGGGCTGTTTCAGTGGGCTGTTGGTTTGGGGCTGGGCCAGTGGGGATAGTGCAGGGTCAGTTGGGTGTCGGGCTGGGTCAGTTAGGTAGTGGGGCTGGGTCTGTGGCTTGTGAGAATGAGTCAGGTGGGTGTGGTGTTGGGTCACTGGGTAGTGGGGCTGCGTCAGTGTAGTGTACGGCTGGGTCACTGGCCCCCCACCCCACTGACCCAGCCCACAGCCCACTGACCCAGCCCCACACCCCACTGACCCAGCCCACAGCCCACTGACCCAGCCCACAGCCCACTGACCCAGCCCCACACCCCACTGACACAGCCCCACTCCCACACCCCACCAACCCAGACCTAGTCCAACTCGCCACAAACCCAGCCCTTCAACAACAGGACCCTGGCTCAAACCTACATCGACACGTTCTGCCCTTGACTTACACTAAGCAACTGCAGATCGATGTAGCCATGACCCATTAATAAACCGACGTGCAGTGACGCAGCCAAAAACACAACTTAGCCAGTCCTACACTGACACGCCACAGACCCAGTCCACCACCGACACCACTCAGACCTACCCCGCACCGACACCCCACTGAAACCACAGAGACCCAGCCCCGCACCGACACCCCACTGATCCAGCCCCACACCAACACTGCACTGACAGCCCCACACCACACGGACAGCCCCACACCCCACTGACAGCCCCACATTGACACCCCACAGACCCAGTCCACCTCAGACACCACAGACCAACCCCACACTGAAACCACACAGACCCAGCCCCACACCCACACCCCACTGAGCCACCCCACTGACCCAGCTCCACACCGCCACCCCACTGACCCAGCCCCACACCCACCTGACCCAGCCCCACATCCACACCCCACAGACTCAGCCCCACACCGACCCAGCCACACACCGACACCCCACTGACCCAGCCCCACACCCACCTGACCCAGCCCCACACTCCCAGCCCCACACCACACTGCCAGCCCCACACCCCACTGACAGTCCCACACCGACACCCCACAGACACAGTCCACCTCCGACAACCCACTGATCCAGCCCGATACGGACACCACAGACCCAGCCCCACAACCACACCCCACTGACCCAGCCCCGCACCCACACCCCACTGACCCAGCCATACACCGACACTCCACTTGACAGCCCCACACCCCACTGATAGCCCCACACTGACACCACACAGACCCAGCCCAACACCCACACTCCGACAGCCCCACACTTAGCCAGCCCCACACCGACACCCAGACACTGACAGCACACTGAGCCAGCCCCACACCGACACCCCGACAGCCCCACACTGTCACCACACAGACCCAGCCCCACCCCGACACCGACAGCCCCACACTGACCCAGTCCACCACCGACACCCCATTGACAGCCCCACACTGACACCACACTGACCCAGTCCACCACCGACACCCAGACAGCCCCACACTGACCCAGTCCACCACCGACACCCCACACCCCACAGAGCCAGTCCACAACTGAAACCCCACTGACCTAACCGCACACCCCACTGATGGTAGCATTGTGGTTATGGGAACGGCAGCATAGTGGTTATGTTACTGGACTAGTAACCCAGAGGCCTGGATTAATTTTCCAGTCGTTTAAATCCCACCACTGCAGCTGGGGAATTGACATTTCTAGATGATTAAATAAATCTGGAATTAAAAGCTAGTATCAGTAATTGTGACTATAAAATTACCGGGTTGTCTTAAAAGACCATCTGGTTCACTAATGTCCTTTAGAGAAGGAAATCTGCTGCCCTTACCTGCTCTGGCCGATGTGACTCCAGACGCACAGCAATTTTGTTGATGCTTAACTGCCCTCAAACGACCAGCAAGCCACTCGGTTGTATTTAAGAAGGCTGCTAACCATCAACTTCTGGAGGGCAATTAGGGATGGCAATAAATGCTGGCTATGCCATCGACGTCGACATCCATTAAATTAAAAAACAGGTCGCCAGCCCCACACTGACCTTATCCCCAAACTGATATCCCGCTGACACCACTGAACCGGTGCTCTACCCAAGCCACATACCAAACACCCCACTGACCCAGCCCTATTCCACACTATCACAGCCAAAAAAAACTGACCCAGTGCCAAAACAACACCACACTGATCCAGCACTAGTAGTACAACTCTGACATCCCGCTGAACCAGCACCATAATGACACACTGCTTATCCCGTAGTGCACCGAAAACCCACTGACTCAGACTAACGATATCCCACTGACTCAAACCAACAACGATATCCCACTGACCCAGACCAACAACGATATCCCACTGAACCTGGCAAACAACGATATCCCACTGATCCATCACTAGAGAGACACCCCACTGACACAGTCCAAACAACCCACTGGCCCACCCTACATTGAATCCCCAGTGACATACTCCTACACGGACAATCCACTCAGTCAGTCCTACACAGAAACCGCAACCAGCCAGTCCTACAAAAAATCTCAACTCTGAGCCCTACGCCAACATCCCAGTGATCCAGCCCCACACCTCACTGATCCAGCCCTACACCAACACCCAACTGATCCAGCCCCACAACCCAATGACCCAACCCTACACCAAAACTGCACTGACCCAGCCACACACTCCACCGACAAAGACACAAACCGACACCCAAATGACGCAGGCCCATACCCCAATGACCCAGCCCTGCACAGACATTCCACTGACCCAGGCTTACACATCAACCGCAACCAGCCATTCCGACTGAACCAGCACCACTCCATTACTTCACTGACCTGGCCCCACACCCAATGACTCTGACCTTCACCAACAAGCCACTGACCCAGCCCTTCCCCCCTGACCCAGCCCTACACCAATACTCCACTGAGCCAGCCCCACACCCCATTGACACAGCAACACAACCCACTTACCCAGCCCAATACCCCACTGACCAAGCCCTGCAACCCACCTCATTGACCCAACCGCGCACCCCACTGACCCAGCCCCACGGCAACACCCCACTGACCAAGCCCCGCACACTACCGACACAGCAGCACACCCTACGTACCCAGCCCGATACGCCCCGCAACCCACTGACCCAGCCCCGCACCCCACTGACCCAGCCCCAGAATGACACCTCATTGACCCAGTCCCGCACCCCACTGACCCGGTCCCACAACAACACCCCACTGACCCAGCCCCGCACCCCACTGACCCGGTCCCACATCAACAACCCACTGACCCAGCCCTGGTACCCCACTGACCCAGCCCCACATCAACAACCCACTGACCCAGCCCTGGTACCCCACTGACCCAGCCCCGCACCTCACTGACCCAGCCCCACACCGACACCGCACTGACCCAGCCCCACATTGACACCCCACTGACCCAGCCCCGCATTGACACCTCACTGGCCCAGCCCCACAACAACAACCCACTGACCCAGCCCCATATCCCACTGACCCAGCCCATTGTGCGGAAGCTGCTGCCTGGCCTCAGGATTGATTTCAAATAAAATATTCCTCAGTTTCTTCAGAACATGGGGAGGCCTTTCCGGTGAACTTGAATAGAAGCGGTTTAACAATTCGCTGCCACTTCAACAGTGAACAAAGTAGTTTATAAATTTTCTCCATCTCTTATTCCCAGTAAGTGCAGTAAAACAGGCGAATTTATTTAAAGTCCCGGGGCCCTGCTGCCTGTCGGTAATTTGAGTTGATTATAAAAGGATTTGTAATACGTTTCCACCTATTTGTGAGACAGGTGGTTTCATCCCTGAAAGTGCTTTCCGCCTAACCTGTTTCTAAAGGGAGCGGGTCTCTCGGATGTTCTAATCAGCCAGTCTGATAATAATCGCCTCATTAACAGGAATTTTTTTTTCCAGCAAATGCAGAAGTCCCTGCTCTATTCTCCCCCTAATTCACATCCACTCCTGACTGAGTTAAACTGACATTTCTTGGTTATACAGCATTGCATTATTATAATTAATCCGGGGTCAAGTTTTATCTCTGAAAGTCCTCCGTTCCTGGGACTGGATCGAGTTCAGTCCAGCCTCAGATAACCAGAGGCTGATTTTCCCGGTGCTGGACCGTGAACGATAATCGGGCAGTGCCAATTTGTTAACCCATTACTGAGTTGAACTATGTGCGTTCCATCTTAACTTCTAATCCCGCCTTTGACCAGTTCAAGAGAAATGTACTGGCCAATAAAGCTGCAGTGAGAGATCCAATAAAACATTCCTACACAGTTAGAGCACCGCAGGTTTCCAGATCTGTCTGTCTGAACTGCAAATTCTACAATTGGGAGGAGGCGTCGCTGGACCACAAGGGGGTAAATTCCCAGAGTTCGTGTTCCTGCTTTCAGTCCCACAACTGCTTTAAACTGTGTCTGTGGGGAGACTCGTGGAGACCAGGAGTGTGTTTAACCCTGAAATCCCCAGTGTAAAATGGACCTCCCCCACTCACACTCACAGAATAGCTGCAACCCCTGCACTGGGAAACATATCAAACTGCAGGTAATAGGCTTTAGAGAGGAAGAATAAAGGGAAAATGAAAGAATAAAACACATAAATGAATCCTATAGCTACACTAACCTTACCTTGATCCCTCAAGGATTTTCTGTCTCTTTATTTCCGTGTTGATTATGCAAGTTATAAACTTGTTATTTCATTACATCCAATCAGGTAGAAGTTCCTTGTTTCAGTTTAGCAAGTCACAAATTGGGAATTTTAAACTATTCCTGGTTGTGTGAGAGTCACAGCTCTGCCCTCTGTGTAAAGCTGCCGTCCGCCCTCAGGATATTCACCGCAAACATTTCTCAGTTGCTCAGAACAGGACGCTGCCTTTCTGGTGAAATCAAATCGAACTGGTTTGGCAATTCGCTGTAAAGTTAAATGCAACAAATTTAGTAATACAAGCATTTTATTTTAGCTCTACTTGTTCTAGGGACGTTCAGTAAAAGGCGAAATGGTGAGAAATAAATTGTCCATCTGGGGCATTGCTCACTGAAATTCCGATCATATTTCCTGGTGTTTGCGCTTTGAGCCCTGGTTCCGCTGGCCAGTGTCTTGTCAGTAAGCTGAGGGAGTGCACATGAGTCCATTAACCAGTTAACCGCCGAATTAAGCTATCCCTGAGCATCAATCCAAACACAATACAATGATCATAATGGAAATCTGAAATAAAAACAGAAAATGCTGGAGGTACTCAGCAGGTCAGGCAGCCTCTCTGGAGAGAGAAACAGAGTTAACGTTGCAGGTCGATGACCTTTCGTCAGAGCAGGCAAAAGTTAGCAATGTAACAGTGAAAGCAAGCACAGAGGCTGGGGAAGGGGCAGGGAGGAAGGAACAAAAGAGAAGAATGTGATAGTGTGGAAGGTAGGAGTGAAATAACGACTAAGCAGATGATGGTGTAAAGCAAAAAGGGGGTGGTAATGGGCCATGAAAAAAACCAAAAGATGTGCCTGAGCAAATGTAAATGACAAAATCAGATTCATTACCAACAGCTGCTGTCCGAAAAATGGGAGCGGTGGTCATGATCTGAAATTGTTGAACACAATGTTGAGTCCGGCAGGCTGTAAAGTACCCAATCGAAAGATGAGGTGCTGTTCCTCGAGCTTCCATTGAGATTCATTAGAACACTGTAGGAGGTCGAGGACAGAGAGGTCAGCGCGGGAGTGGGGCAGAGAATTAAAAAGACATGCGACTAGATGCTTAGGGTCAAGCTTGCGGACTGAACGGGGGGCATTCTGCAAAGCGATCACACACTCTGCGTTTGGTCTTCCCAACGTAGAGGAGGCCGCATCGTGAGCAGCGAATACTGTATAATAAATTTAAAGATGTAAAGGTAAATCGCTGTTGCACCTGGTAGGAGTGTTTGGGGCCCTGGACGGTGGGAAGGGAGGAGATAAAACGGCAGGTGTTGCAGCTCCTGCACATGCAGGGAAGGAGCCATGGGAAGGGGAGGGGTTGGTGGGGGTAATTGAAGAGTGCACCAGGGTGCCACGGAGGGAATGGTCACTTCATAATGCTGAAAGGGGAGGGGAAAGATATTTTGGTGGTGACATCACAATGGAGGCGGTGGAAATGTTGAAGGATAATCCACTGAATGTGACTGACAGGCCCGCACCGGCACCCCACTCACCCAACCCCACATCCCAGTGACTAACCACCGCACCACACTGAGCCAGCCCCACACAGCACACTGAGCCCCACACGCCACACTGAGCCAGCTCCACATTGAGCCAGCCCCACAGACCACACTGAGCCAGCCCCGCGCTGAGCCCCGCCCACCGCACTGAGCCAGCCCCACACACCACAGAGATGCCCCACATACCGCACTGAGCCCGCCCCACACAGAGCCCCACACGCCGCAGGGAGCCCCACACGCCGCAGGGAGCCCCACACCACCACACTGAACCCGCTCCACACACCGCACTGAGCCCGCCACAGCCCCACACGCCGCACTGAGCCCGCCCCACACGCCACAGGGCGCCCGCCCCACTCGCCACAGGGAGCCCGCCCCATGCCGCACTGAGCCCCACATGCCACACTGAGCCAGCCCCACACGCCACAGGGAGCCAGCCCCACACACCACAGGGGGCTCCACATGCCGCACTGAGCCTGCCCCACACACCGAACTGAGCCTCACGCACCCCGCCCTCCCCCCCCCACACTCAGCCCACCCCATGCACCCCGCACTCAGCCGCGCCGAGGCCCCACCCCGCACTGAGCCCCACACACCAGACTGAGCTCCACACACCGCACTGAGCCCCGCACACCCAATCCCAAACCCAATGACCTAGACCTTCAACAAGCCACTGACTCAGCCCTTCCACCTTAACCCAGCCCCACACCCCACTGACCCAGCCCTACCCCCATATATCTCTGGCCCAGCCCCTCACCCGATTCACAATTTGGAAATCATCCCTCGAACGTGAACCCCAACATGTTTAACAGTTGATCAGATTTAAAGTATTTCAGGGCAGGTGATGGGTTAAACCACAAGGCAGCAATTGCCACTGGCGATATTTGCGGATGAACATTTGGCACATTCAGATCACCTTGCTCTGGAATTTTCTTATTTGAAATGAATAAATCTTGAGCTAAAATAGCTCCTAGAGGAATCTCACAGTAAAGTGTGATTTGTTTATCCTCCAACATCATCAGCAATTTCTGGGCTGCAGCTTCCTGCTGCTTTTGTGATACTGAAACCAAACAAACTCAATCAGTATTTTTGCCACTTAGCCGATGTTGTAATCCACTAACTTCTTCCTCTTAGATTAACCCAACCATGACACCGTCCAACCCTTCATCACTTGTGCCAGTTTGTCCCGGGAGAATTTCCCCATTTTGTAGAGCTGGTTATCATCCCACATTTGAAGCATCTCAATGATTGGAGCTGTGAATAGAAGTTTTAAATAGTCGTGGACATTTCAGTTGATGAATTGATACTGAAGGGTCTCTGATTTTGAGAGGTTTCAGCAAAAATCGGCTCAGTACATTCAGAACATGGTGTTGGTGAAATGCGAAACATTGTTAATGTCATCAGCAGACTTTTTTTACATCAATGTTAGACATGGGGGTAATTTTAGAAAGAAATAATTGCATTTCTATAACGCCTTTCAGGACCCCATGGCGTTGCAAAGCGCTTTACAGCCGATGAAGTACTTTTGAAGTGTAGTCACTGTTGTACTGTAGGAAAACTTTACCTGGTGAAAAACAGGAGGTAGTGAATTGGCACCGATTTTACACCCTGGGCGATGTTTTTGTTGCTCATTTACTTTTATTTAAGGGGGTAGATCTTGACTTTATGCGATTGTGTAAAACAGGTGATAGCGAGTCGGCGGCCCGTTTTACATCACTCCCAATGTGTATTACCATTGAAGTGACAAGTGATGTTCCCTGGGCTCAGTTCTGGGGACTCAAATTTTCACCATATTTATTAATGTCTGGGATGAAGGAATAAAGAGTTTTATATCCAAACTCATGGATGACCCTCTGTGCAGGGGAAAGTAAGTAGTGCGGACTGCAGCACACGGCGGTAAAGGGACATTGAGTGGAAACACTGCGGCAAATGGAGTGAAACGTGGACAAGGCTTAGGTCACCCACTTTGGACCCAAAGATAAATCAGAGTATTTTCTAAATGGTGTGAAAGTAGGAACTGTTGGAGGAGCAAAGAGATGCGAGAGTCCAAATACATTAGTGATTAAAAGCCAATACACAGATACAAAAAACAATTAAAAAGGCTAATGAGTATTTATCTCAGTGGGGCAGGTGGCCCAATCTTGGTGCTGTGAGGGTGTCGGTTAGTTCCGTCAGTAACGCCTAGAGATGGCACCTTCACTTGTTTTTTTCCCTTTGCTAATTGTTACTAGTTTCTCCTGTGTTTACTACTTAACTGCCTTTCATCAGGTTTATTGGTTCCACCTGTTTTTGCTTGTATTCAAGTTGTGGTTTCTTCCCTCTGTGCTCAGTCTTCACAAGCCGTTTGCCTAGTGGTAGCTTGTCTTGAGCTCCTATGTTTGTAACTGTTTACCTGCGAGATTCCAGTAAAGTACTTTTATTTAAGACTTCATACCCGCTTCTCACCTCATCTGTCTGCACTTGGGTCCAGAACCAGCCTCGCCCTGACAGCAAGACTGAGCCAGTATGGACCCAGCAGCGATGGAGGAATTTCGTTCTATTCTCGCCCATCAAGGTGCTTTCCTCAGCCGCCTTGAGCAACTTCTCCAAAGCATTTCGGACAAGGTAGATACGTGGACTCCGACCATTCAACACCCAGCCACTGTGGCTTCTGCTCAAGATGTTCCTCCTCAGTCAGTTCCTTTGGGTGCTACCCCACCGGTGGCCGATCTCCAGACTCACCGAGAGCCTCGCCTACCCACGCCAGAGGGCTATGACGGGCATCCGGGCAAATGTCGCGGCTTCTTGACCCAGTGCTTCCTAGTTTTTGAACTCCAAACCTCCATGTTCCTATCACCCCACTCTAAGGTAGCGTTCATCATATCACTACTCTTGGGAAAAGCTCTCACCTGGGCTACCGCTATCTGGGAGCAGCAATCTTTCGTCTGCTCAGACATTCTCCTTTTCGCCGAAGAGATGAGCAAAGTCTTTGACCATCCTGTGAGTGGACAGGAGGCAGCTAAGAGACTTTTGAATCTCCGCCAGGGCAACTGCAGCGTAGCCGACTTCGCCATTGAGTTCCGCACACTAGCTGCGGAAAGCCGCTGGAACACGGAGGCCCTTCTCTCTACATTTCTTCATTGCCTCTCCGAATCTGTCAAAGATGAACTGGCATCCAGAGAGGTTCCGGAGGACCTTGACACGCTCATCTCCCTTGCCATCAGAGTGGATAACCGCCTCCGGGAGCATGGTAGAGAGAGGCGAGATCTTCCGGTGTTTCGAATCTGACCAAAAGTTTCCAAGTACCCCCGAGTCCACCTGTTAGCGCCGAAGAGGAACCTATGCAACTCGGCAGAACTCTGCTCTCCCAGTTTGAGAGACAGAGGAGATTGAGAGAGGGGCGTTGTCTTTATTGTGGTCTGTCTGGCCATCTCAGAGCCATATGCCCTGAGCGTCAGGAAAAAGCCAGGAGGATTGGGAAAATACTGATAGACCAAATCCCTTCTCCTACCCCTTCTGTCTTCCAAACCCTGCTTCCCGCTCGTCTCTCTTGGAGGGACAACAGTACAACCTCCAGGCATTTGTTGACTCCGGGGCCGCTGGCTGTTTTATCAATACCACCCTTGTGCGCAGCCTGAAAATTCCTTTCTCCCGCCTTGACAAGTCACCGCCCTCAACGGCAGGCCCCTTGGTTCTGGGCGTATTCATCATATCACCGGAGTATTACATGTCCAAGTAGGGGAAAGACATCAAGAGTTGCTGCAGTTTCACTTTATCGATTCACCCGAGCTCCCTCTCGTTCTTGGACGTCCGTGGCTCTCTTCACAACCCTCACATTGACTGGTCTACCGGGACTGTGCTGGAGTGGGGTCCTTTATGTCTAGCCAACTGTCTTAAGGTCTTCCCTAGTCTGCCCAGTCCTTCAGAGCCAGCTGATCAGCTGGACCTTGCTCCGGTGCCCCTTGAATATTCGGACCTCCATGCTGTGTTTAGTAAGAGTCAGTCCACTACACTCCCCCCACACCGATCCTACGACTGTGTCATTGATCTCCTGCCTGGCACTAGCCCCCCTCGGGGTCAGCTCTACTCTCTCTCTGGCCCTGAGAATGTTTCCATGGAAGAATACATCAAGGAAGCCCTCGCTACAGGTTTCATTCGCCCTTCCACCTCCCCAGCGGGTGCTGGCTTCTTTTTTTTTAAAGAAGGATGGTGGTCTCAGGCCTTGCATAGACTTTCGGGGGCTTAACAAAATTACCATCAAGAGCCTCTATCCTCTCCCTTTGATGTCTTCAGTGTTTGAGCAGCTGCAGGGAGCCACCATCTTCTCCAAACTTGACCTCCGCAATGCGTACAACCTGGTCCGCATTAGGGAGGGGGATGAATGGAAGACTGCCTTTATCACCCCTAGCAGTCACTGGGAATACCTC
The DNA here is from genome assembly GCF_052327205.1 of Somniosus microcephalus. Lineage (NCBI taxonomy): Eukaryota > Metazoa > Chordata > Chondrichthyes > Squaliformes > Somniosidae > Somniosus > Somniosus microcephalus. The sequence goes on from NW_028225180.1 coordinate 56,357,519, forward strand.
GTCATGCCCTTTGGTCTCACTAACGCTCCTGCTGTCTTCCAAGCTCTGGTCAATGACGTGCTCCGGGACCTGCTGAACCAGTTCATGTTTGTTTATTTGGATGACAGTCTCATCTTCTCAAAGTCCCCCCAGCAGCATGTCCAACACGTCAGATGGGTTCTGCAGAGGCTCTTGGGAGAACAGTCTGTCAAATCCGAGAAATGTGAATTCCACGTCTCTAAGGTCACCTTCCTGGGCTACGTCATCTCCTGTGGAAGCGTCCAGATGGATCCTAGCAAGGTTCAAGCCGTTTTGAACTGGCCGCATCCCACGTCGGTTAAGCGGTTCTTGGGATTCGCCAACTTTTACAGATGCTTCATCCGCAACTTCAGCTTCCTTGCCGCCTCCCTCTCCGCATTGAGCAAGGGCTCGTCTTTACGGTTCAGTTGGTCTTCTGAAGCGGAATTGGCCTTCCAGGAGCTCAAACAACGCTTCACCTTTGCTACCATTCTGGTACACCCTGACCCCACACTGCCCTTTATCATAGAGGTGATTGCCTCGGATATTGGAGTCAGGGCTGTCCTGCCCAGTGCTCCCCTAAGGACCAAAAGCTACATCCCTGTGCCTTCTTTTCCCGTCACCTGAAGCCAGCAGAGTGTAACTACGATGTCGGCAACCGGGAGCTCTTGGCAGTTAAGTTGGCCTTGGAGGAGTGGAGACACTGGTTGGAGGGAGCAGAGCATCCTTTTGTCGTCTGGACTGACCATAAAAATCTGACATATATCCAGGACGCCAAGCACCTCAATCCTCGGCCGGCCAGGTGGTCTCTCTTCTTTAACCGGTTCAACTTTCTCCTGTCTTACCGCCCAGGGTCTAAGAACCTCAAACCGGATGCCGTTTCTCGCCAGTTTGACCCCTCGGAAAAGGACCGGACCCCGGAAGCTATCATCCCCAGTTCCTGCATCATTGCTCCCGTCGCATGGGAGATTGAGACTGTGGTGATTATTCTCTATGTTTAGTAAGAAGTATTGTGATTGGTTGTTTGTTTCCGGCCATGGGATATATGCTGTAATCTCATTGGTAGTTGATGTTATGTGATTTGTGGTGGCCATCTTAAATTCAGTTCTTTCCAGCCTTTAGTTGGGACTGGGTGTTGACGATGTGCTACAGGATTTTTAAGTTAATAAAGCCTAGATTAGAAAGGCAAATCTATTCTTTATTTCAGAGACTGTGGTGCGAGGGGCCCAATGTAAGGAGGCCCTCCTAATAGCCTTTATGTTCCCAGTCAGGTGCGTGCCCAGGTCCTTCAATGGGGGCACTCTTCTCGATTGACTGGTCATCCTGGGATCCGTCGGACTCTCGAGTTCCTTAAGAGGAGGTTCTGGTGGCCCTCTCTTGAAGCTGACACCCAGGCCTTTGTCTCCGCTTGTCCCATGTGTGCCCAGAACAAGACATCCCAACAACCTCCACTTGGTCTCCTGCATCCCTTGCCCATCCCCAGCCGTCCCTGGTCTCATATCACCCTGGATTTTATCACCGGGCTACCTCCATCTGAGGGATTCTCTACCATCCTAGCTGTGGTCGATCGCTTTTCCAAGGCTGCTCACTTCGTCCCTCTTGTCAAGCTTCCCTCTGCCAGAGAGACTGGCCAGCTGGCTGTCCAGCATGTCTTCCGCCTCCATGGCTTGCCCCTGGATGTCATTTCTGACCGTGGTCCCCAGTTCTCATCCAGGTTCTGGAAGGCTTTTAGTTCCCTCCTGGGCGCTTCCATCAGTCTCTCCACTGGGTTCCACCCACAGTCTAACAGCCAGACTGAAAGAACCAACCAAGATTTGGAGAGGGTGCTAAGAAGCTTTGTGTCCTCCAATCCTTCCACCTGGAGCAAGTATCTGGTCTGGGCAGAGTACATGCACAATACCCTTCAGAGCTCCTCCACTGGCCTCTCACCTTTCAAATGTCAATATGGCTTCCAACCGCCACTCTTCCCTGAACAGGAGAGGGAAGTAGGAGTCCCGGCTGCCCAGGGGTTCGTCCAATGCTGCCGCCGTACCTGGATGAGGGTCCGATCCGCCTTGCAGCTCGCTTCTTCTCAGCAGAAAGTGCAGGCTGACCGACACCGTCGCCCAGCTCCTCGGTTCCGGACTGGACAGAAGGTCTGGCTGTCTACCCGGAATCTTCTGCTCCATATGGAGTCCCGCAAGTTGGCTCCCCGGTTCATCAGACCTTTTAGGATTTTGGAAAAAGTAAACTCTGTGGCCTACCGGCTCCCCCTTCCTCGGTCGATGAAGATACATCCCACATCTCTCACCTCAAGCCGGTGCTTACCAGTCCCTTAGTTCCTGCTTCCAAACATCCCCCCACCCCCGCCCCGCATGATTGACGGTCAGCAAGCCTACACTGTCCGTCGCCTCCTTGATAGTCACCGGGTTAGGAGGAGCATTCAATACCTGGTCGGCTGGGAGGGTTATGGTCCTGAAGAGCGTTCCTGGGTTCCGGCCCGGGACATTTTGGATCCTGAACTCATCAAGGATTTTCGCCGTCACCACCCTGGTCGTCCAGGAGGAATGTCAGGAGCCATTCCTAGGGGAGGGGGTCCTGTGAGGGTGCCGGTTAGTTCCCTCAGTAACCCCTAGATGGCACCTTCACTTATTTTTTTCCCCTTTGCTAATTGTTACTAGTTACTCCTGTGTTTACTACTTAACTGCCTTTCATCAGGTTTATTGGTTCCACCTGTTTTTGCTTGTATTTAAGTTCTGTGGTTTCTTCCCTCTGTGCTCAGTTTGACAAGCCATTCGCCTAGTGGTAGCTTGTCTTGAGCTCCTATGTTTGTAACTGTTTACCTGTGTGATTCTAAAGTACTTTTATTTAAGACTGCATACCCACTTCTCGCCTCGTCTGTCTGCACTTGGGTCCAGAACTAGCCTCGCCCTGACAGGTGTGGGTTATGATACAGCCAGCAGAGTCTTGGATGAGCTTCTGTTTATGGAGAGTGGAAGATGGGAATCTGGCCAGGAGAATATTGGAACCGTCAAGACTGGAGGTAACAAAAGACTGGTGATGGTTTCAGCAGCAAAATAGCTGAGGCAGAGACGGGCGATATTATGGAGGTGGAACTAGGCTATCTTGGTGATGGAGAGGATGTGGGGTGGAAATCTCAGCTCAGTCATGGAGGATGTTCAGCCTGAGACAGAGGCTAGGGTGGGGCTGGAATCTACGACGAGGGTATGGAGTGAGTGGCAGAGGGGGTGAAGACAATGGTTTGGTTTTCCCCAATGATTAATTGGAGGAAATTGTGTCTCATCCAAGATTAAATGCTTGACAAGCAGTCTGGTAACGCGGAGGAAGTCTGGTAACGCGGAGGAAGTCTGGTAACGCGGATGCACTGGTTCGAGGGAGAGGGTAGTGGTTCGGTAGAGCTGGATGTCATCAGTGTACATGTGGAACCTGACGTATTAAAGCATGCAGCTGAGAAATTGGAGGGAGCCCAGGATAGATCCATGGGGATACTGGTGCAGGGCAGGAATGAGAGGCAAGAGGGCTGGAATAGGGCCAGATGCTCAATGGAGGACAGGTTGCCAGAGGAGCAGAGAACGCACCCAAGGTGGGATTTAGAGATAAGGGTTACACCACCACTGTGGCGGATTGAGCGGAGCGAATGGTGGAAGGTATCATCAGGCAGGGAAGCTTCATTGAGGGGAAAGGTGTAATCACCCCTCAGCCGGGCCTCAGTCAAGGCCATGATGTCGGTAATCATCCACAATAATAACTCATTCTAGGAACCTTGAGTTGGCTCCTCCTGACGATGGCCGGGATCTCCTGTCGGGAACTGCGCTATGTCAGCCCACAATGTTCTCTTCACTCATTTCACTGGGGAAAAATCACAGGCTGCCAGTGGGCAATAGCGCCCCTGCCGTTGTCGGCCCATTCCTGCAGCGCCCGAGATATAAATTCCCCTTTTACTGACATGGATGTTTTCAGCACAGAATGCAAGCATCAGCCGACTGTGTCAGCACCGGCTCTTTACCAGAACAAAGCTAAACTAATCTCACCGTCACACACTTCCCCCATCGATCTGTATCTTCAACTGTTTATCCAATTCCATTTAAAGTTACAGTTACAATGGTCTTTGCTGAACTGGTCTCTCCCTCGCCTTGTACTCCTGGACCAACAATTCCCCTGTTGTAACACCACAATTAATCCATCATTTATCACCGGGCGGGCTGTAGTTCCACAATCCCTTACAACTGGAACAACGTCTCATCATCGGCATTTAAACGGATTTGTTTTCATTTTAGTATTCTGGCCCCTTTTCCTGGGTTGCCCAAACAGAGTGAAGGTTCTTTACCAGCCCGAGTTTATCACAATGATGAAGGGAATTGACAGGATATAACGGAGGAAGAATTGTCACTCTGGCTAAATCAGAACAAGGGGGAAGAGTATTAAAATTAGACCATCGACTTATCCCTGGAAATATCACTAAAGTTAACCTAGTCTCATCACAGCTCAGTCCCTTCATCTCAGCTCTCACCCTGAACAATTCCAGCCGGACTCCCTCCAGAACCAATCTGTCCTTCCTGGGACAGCCATCCCAAGCTCAACACACCGGAGTTCCAGCTCACTCAACAACTGCAGTGACCTCGAGTATTGTTTAGAGCTGGAATCCAAGGTTTAGTGATTTCTGCATCTAGAGTGAACGCTGTGTGGCCCTCTCCCAGTTATTCCCTATTCACGCGGTATTCCAGTCTGTAACTCTTCAATCCAGCGTGTATTGTCCCACATTGTTACAATAAACTACTTCCACAATCCCACCGCTGTCTGCCTGACCAGCCTAGGATTGGCGGACAATGTCATAGAGTCATAGAGTCATAGAGTAATACAGCACGGATAGAGGCCCTTCGGCCCATCGTGTCCGCACCGGCCATCAAGCCCTGTCTAATCTAATCCCATATTCCAGCATTTGGCCCGTAGCCTTGTATGCTATGGCATTTCAAGTGCACATCCAAATGCTTCTTAAATGTTGTGAGGGTTTCTGCCTCCACAACCCTTTCAGGCAGTGAGTTCCAGACTCCAACCACCCTCTGGGTGAAAAAGTTCTTTCTCAAATCCCCTCTAAACCTCCCGCCCTTTACCTTGAATCTATGCCCCCTAGTTATCGACCCCTCTACTAAGGGAAAAAGCTCCTCCGCATCCATCCTATCTATGCCCCTCATAATTTTGTACACCTCAATCATGTCCCCCCTCAGCCTCCTCAGCTCCAAGGAAAACAAACCCAACCTGCCCAGTCTCTCTTCATAGCTGAAGCGCTCCAGCCCTGGTAACATCCTGGTGAACCTCCTCTGCACCCTCTCTAACGCGATCACATCCTTCCTGTAGTGTGGCGACCAGAACTGCACACAATATTCCAGCTGTGGCCTAACCAGTGTTTTATACAGCTCCATCATAACCTCCTTGCTCTTATATTCAATGCCTCGGCTAATGAAGGCAAGTATCCCATATGCCTTTTTTACCACCTTATCCACCTGTTCCGCTGCCTTCAGGGATCTGTGTACTTGCACACCCAGATCCCTCTGACCATCCGTCTTGCCTAGGGTCTTTCCATTCATTGTATATTCCTTTGCCTTGTTAGTCCCCCCAAAGTGCATCACCTCGCACTTTTCCGGGTTAAATTCCATTTGCCACTGTTCCGCCCATCTGACCAACCCATCTATATCGCCCTGCAGACTGAGGCTACCCTCCTCGCTATTTACCACCCTACCAATTTTTGTATCATCCGCGAACTTACTGATCATACCTTTTACATTCATATCCAAGTCATTAATGTAGACCACAAACAGCAAGGGACCCAGCACCGATCCCTGTGGTACCCCACTGGCCACAGGCTTCCAGTCACAAAAACAACCTTCGACCATCAACCTCTGTGGAGTCCGTGTTCCTGGTTAGTCTCGCTCGACACCTCTTAATGAGGGGGATGGTGGGGAACGGGAGCAGGTGGAGCCGAGGGCCCCAGTGTTGAACAGACCGTTCTCGGTCACTGCGAGCGGACACTGAGAATGGCGATAACCACCCGGGAATGGATTAGCCACAGCGGCCCGTGGAACAGAATCTTCCCGGGAGAGCCCGGCTTTAAACGGGAAGAGTAAAGGTGAAGGATTAAAGAGCAGGACCTCAAGGGTTGTAATCTCTGGATTACTCCCAGTGCCACGTGCTAGTAAGTATAGAAATAGGAAGATAGAACAGATGAATGCGTGGCTAAAGGGATGGTGCAGGGGGGAGGGCTTTAGTTTCCTGGATCACTGGGTCTGCTTCTGGGAAAGGTGGGACTTGTACAAGTCGGACGGTTTACACCTGAACCAGAGGGGAACCAATATCCTTGCGGGGAGGTTTGCTAGCACTGCTGGGGGGGGTTTAAACTAACTTGGCAGGGGGATGGGGTACAGAGTGGAGCTATAGTAGGGGGTGATTTACAGCCAAATACAGAGGGAAAAACAAGTCAGCTGGGAAGGCAAAGCAAATATGTGAAGGCAAAAGAGAATATGGCAGGGCTGGAAGGCATTTATTTTAATGCAAGGAGTCTTGCAAATAAGGTGGATGAACTGAAGTTGTTGTTGAACACATGGGAGTACGATATTGTTGCTATCACGGAGACATGGTTGAAGGAGGGTCAGGACTGGCAGCTCAATATTCCGGGGTATAGAATCTTCAGGCGAGACAGAGGGGGGTGTAAAAGGGGAGGGGGTGTTGCAATATTAATTAAGGAGTCAATTACTGCTGTAAGGAGGGATGATATATTAGCGGGTTCCTCTAATGAGGCCATATGGGTAGAACTTAAAAACAAAAAGGGGGCAAGCACTTTGCTGGGAGTGTACTATAGGCCCCCAAACAGTCAGGGGGAGATAGAGGAACAGATATGTAGGCAAATCTCAGAAAAGTGCGAAAATAATAGGGTAATAATAGTGGGGGATTTCAACTTCCCCAATATAAATTCGGATAGTCAGAGTGTGAAAGGCTTAGTGGGTGCAGAATTCTTAAAGTGCATCCAGGAGAGCTTTTTGAGCCAACATGTAGAAAGTCCTACAAGAGAGGGGGCGGTACTGGACCTAATTCTGGGGAATGTAGCCGGGCAAGTGGTGGAAGTGTCAGTAGGAGAGCATTTTGGCGACAGTGACCACAATTCGGTGAGATTTAAGGTGGTCATGGAAAAAGACAAAGACGGCCCGGAAATAAGGGTTCTAAATTGGGGGAAGGCCGATTTTAATATGATAAGGCAGGATCTGGCCAAATTGGACTGGGAGCAGCTACTTATAGGAAAATCCGCATCAAAACAGTGGGAGACTTTCAGAAGGGAAATAGAGAGAGTACAACGCTAACATGTTCCTGTAAAGGTCAAGGGTGGGACCAACAAGCAAAGGGAACCTTGGATGACAAGGGATATACAAAAATGCATTAGAAATAAAAGGGGGGCTTTTGGCAGTTACAAAAGACTAAAGACGGAAGAAGCCCTAGAGGAGTATAAAAAATGCAGGGGCATACTTAAAAAAGAAATTAGGAGGGCGAGGAGGGGCCATGAAATAACACTGGCGAGCAAAATAAAGGAAAATCCTAAGATGTTTTATAAGTATATTAAGGGCAAGAGGATAACCAGGGAAAGGGTAGGGCCCATTAGGGACCAAAGTGGCAATCTGTGTGTAGAGCCAGATGATGTAGGCGGGGTTTTAAATGAATTTTTTGCATCTGTGTTCACTATGGAGAAAGACGATGCAGACATAGAAATCGGGCAAGGGGGCTGTGACATACTTGAACATATTAGCATCGAGAGGGAGGAGGTGCTCGCGGTTTTAGCAGGCCAGAAAGTGGATAAATCCCCAGGCCCAGACGAGATGTATCCCAGGCTGCTGTGGGAGGCAAAGGAGGAGATTGCAGGGGTTCTGACACAAATTTTCAGAACCTCTCTGGCCACAGGGGATGTACCAGAGGACTGGAGAACAGCTAACGTAGTACCATTATTCAAGAAGGGTAGCAGGGATAAACCAGGGAATTACAGGCCAGTGAGCCTAACATCTGTGGTAGGGAAATTATTGGAAAAAATTCTGAGGGACAAAATTAGTCTCCACTTGGAGAGGCAAGGATTAATCGGGGATAGTCAGCATGGCTTTGTCAAGGGTAAATCATGTCTGACAAATCTGATTGAATTTTTCGAGGGGGTGACTAGGGGGGTGGATGAGGGAAATGCTGTGGATGTGGTTTACATGGACTTCAGTAAAGCTTTTGACAAAGTCCCGCATAGGAGACTGGTCAAGAAGGTAAGAGCCCATGGGATCCAGGGTGCCTTGGCGCGTTGGATCCTAAACTGGCTGAGTGGCAGGAGGCAGAGGGTGATGGTCGAAGGTTGCTTTTGTGACTGGAAGCCTGTGTCCAGTGGGGTACCTCAGGGATCGATGCTGGGTCCCTTGTTGTTTGTGATCTACATAAATGATTTGGATGAGAATGTAAAAGGTATGATCAGTAATTTCGCAGATGACACGAAAATTGGTGGGGTGGTAAATTGTGAGGAGGAAAGCCTCAGGCTACAGGACGATATAAACGGGTTGGTCAGATGGGCGGAAAAGTGGCAAATGGAATTTAACCCTGAAAAGTGCGAGGTGATGCATTTTGGACGGACAAATAAGGCAAGGGAATACACAATGAGTGGTAGGACCCTAGGAAGTACAGAGGGTCAGAGGGACCTTGGTGTACATGTACATAGATCTCTGAAGGCAGCGGAACAGGTAGATAAGGTGATTAAAAAGGCATATGGGATACTTGCCTTCATTAGCCGAGGCATAGAATATAAGAGCAGGGAGGTTATGATGGAACTGTACAAAACGCTGGTGAGGCCACAGCTGGAGTACTGTGTGCAGTTCTGGTCGCCTCACTATAGGAAGGATGTGATTGCTTTGGAGAGGGTGCAGAGAAAATTCACCAGGATGTTACCTGGGATGGAGCGCCTCAGCTATGAAGAGAGGCTGGACAGGCTGGGGTTGTTTTCCTTGGAGCAAAGAAGGCTGAGGGGGGACCTGATTGAGGTGTACAAAATGATGAGGGGCATAGATAGGGTAGACAAAGAGGAACTTTTCCCCTTAGTAGCGGGGTCAATAACAAGGGGGCATAGATTCAGGGTAAGGGGCAGGAGATTTAGAGGGGATTTGAGGAGGAACTTTTTCACCCAGAGGGTGGTTGGAATGTGGAACTCACTGCCTGAAAGGCTGGTAGAGGCAGGAACCCTCACAACATTCAAGAAGCATTTGGATGAGCACTTGAAATGCCATTGCATACAAGGCTATAGACCAAATGCTGGAAAATGGGATTAGACTGGACAGGGATGGATGGGCGGCGCAGACACGATGGGCCGAAGGGCCTCTTTCTGTGCTGTAAAACTCTATGACTCTATGAGTAAAGAATCAATGCAGAGCGAGACAGAATACAGGTTCAGAGCTCCATTCACATTGCCTTGGTCCCCGGGATTCTCCGTCTCTGCAAACTCCGTCTGTGGTAATTCACTGCAGCCAATGGCTGGTTTTCATGGAGCGAGTCACAGTTTGATCATTTGAGCTGATCCTTGTTGTTGAGATTTGTGCCCGGTGAAAAGGTGGATTCTGCTCCGAGATTGTTTCGCATCTGAAGAATTTCTATTTTTAAGAAAGAGGAACGGAGTTTCTGGTAAAAACAAATCGAGCCGGTTTGACAAGTCCTCGCCCCGTTAACTGTGGATAAAGTGAGTTAGAAACATTTCTTTATCACTTCTGTTCAGTCAGTGCAGCAAAACAGACCCAGCGTTAGACCAATTAATCCATTTCCATCTGGGACATTGTGGTAAGTCCCACCGACCGCCTGATGTTTGGAGATTGAGCCAAACACCCGAGAGCACTGTGATGAAATATATTCCATTCATCACTGCCTGTTTTCTGTGTCTTGTAACTGCCTGCTTCCTGTGTCTTTTCCCTTCCCCCAGTCCTCATGTATTATGTATTGGAATGTGCTGGAACTGGTTGTGTGCAGGGCTCCGCCCATACCTGGCTCCTTTGTAATCTAACTTCAGTCGGGCATCAGCCTCCTGAAGGTAGACATCTCTGTATTTTACGTGTTATGTTCTGAGTTAATAAAAGCCTTACTTTTGTTCTGCTAACTTCGAGTCTCGGAATAATTGAGGCACATCAATTTTATTAACTCAATTTTCAACACTATGGATCAACTCCTGAAACCCGAACGTTTGGATTTGGATCAACATGCTCCGGACGCATCAGCACGCTTCGGACACTGGTTTGACTGTATGGAATTCTTCCTGGACAATTCCGCAGCCGTCAAAGACGCTACAGACACTGCGAAGATGAGACTCGGAATGCTACGGAATTGGGTAAGCCACCGGGTTTACCCCCTCATCCAAGACGCCGATACGTACCTGGCCGCCTGCAACACCTTAAAGGCGCATTACCAGCAGCCTACGAATGAGGTGTATGCTAGGCATCTACTCGCTACTCGCGCACAGCGACCTGGGGAATCGGTGGAGGAGTTCCTAAGCATCCTGAAAAAGCTTGGCAAGGACTGTAAGTGCCGAGATGTAAAAGCCGCAGTGTACACCGACGAGCTTGTTCGCGATGCCTTTATCACAGGCCTCAGCTCCACTCACATCCGGCAAAGACTGCTGGAAAAAACGGAGTTGGACCTGAAACAGGCTGCGGACACCGCGCGGTCCCTGGAGATGGCCCAGAGAAACTCAGACGCCTACTCTTCAGCCCGCGCCGCCCACGCCGCCACGTGTGCGCCGAGGGCGCCGCCATCTTGGAAGGCATCTTCCCCGCCCGGCAGCCCGACACCGGCGGGGCCCAGCTCTCCCCCCAGAAGCCCTACGACAGCCGCGACGCGTCAAGGACCCAACTGCTACTTCTGCGGGCAGCCAAAGCACACCAGAAACCTGTGCCCGGCGAAAGGCACCACCTGCTTTAAGTGCGGTAAGAAGGGGCACTTCGGGAAGGTGTGCAGAGGGAACCCCGCCGGAAAACCAACCGCCGGAAAACCCGCCACCGCCGCGTGTGGGCCGTGGGAGCGGCCATCTTGGACGCCATCTTGCCCGACCTTGTGGGGTCCGCCATCTTATGAGCAGACAGCGTGGACGCCATCTTGTCTCGATCAGGGCCCTACAGTGGCATCGGTCACAGTGGACCAGACCAGGCCGCATCCGCTATCCAAATCAATTGTGGACATCGAGGTAAATGGGTGCCGGGTTAAATGCTTAATTGACAGTGGAAGCACGGAGAGTTTTATCCACCCTGAACTGGCACAACAACTCTCCCTAAAGGTGGTCCCTGCTCAGGGTACCATCTCTATGGCCGATAAAACCCAGACATCGACCATTCTGGGTTACTGCACGGTACAATTGTGCATTAACGGAACTGTGTATGATAATTTTAAAGTATTAATCATGAAGAATCTATGTGCGAACGTGATCTTGGGTTTGGATTTCCAGTGCAACCACCAAAGCATCACGCTCAAGTACGGTGGGTCCCAGCCGCCCCTCACAGTGTGCGGTCTGGCTACCCTGAAGGTAAAGCCGCCTTCGCTATTCGCGAACCTTACCCCTAACTGCCGGCCAATAGCGACCAAAAGCAGGAGGTACAGCTGGGAGGACAGGCGGTTTATCGCGACCGAGATAGACAGGCTCCTGAAAGAGCGCATTATTGAACACAGCAACAGCCCGTGGCGCGCCCAAGTGGTAGTGGTAAGGGGTAGCGAGAAGAAACGGATGGTGATCGACTATAGTCAAACGATCAACAGGTACACCCTACTAGACGCCTACCCGCTACCCCGCATATCAGAAATGGTGAACCAAATCGCCCAATACCGGGTGTTCTCCACCATCGACCTCAAGTCAGCGTACCACCAGCTCCCTATCAGACCAGAGGACCGCCCGTACACCGCCTTCGAGGCGAACGGACGCCTCTACCAATTCCTCAGAGTCCCCTTTGGGGTGACGAACGGGGTCTCGGTCTTTCAGAGGGAGATGGATCGCATGGTCGATGACCACCACTTGCAGGCAACCTTCCCCTACCTCGACAACGTCACCATCTGCGGTCACAACCAGCAGGATCACGACTCGAACCTCGAGAGTTTCTTGAAAACCGCACAAAAACTCAACCTCACCTATAACGAGGACAAGTGCGTTTTCAACACCACGCGCCTCTGCATACTGGGCAGCGTGGTGGAGAATGGGGAAATCGGACCAGACCCCGACCGATTGCGCCCCCTACGGGAGCTGCCCCTGCCCAACACTCCCAAAGCCCTGAAAAGGTGCCTGGGGTTATTTTCTTACTATTCCCAATGGGTCCCCAACTACTCCGACAAAGCCCGCCCCCTCTTGAAAGCATCCTCTTTTCCGCTCTCTGCTGAGGCCCACGCCGCCTTCAAAGGCATTAAGCAGGATATTGAGCGGGCCACGCTACAGGCAGTGGACGAGAACACTCCATTTCAAGTGGAAAGTGATGCGTCCGACTTCGCCTTGGCGGCCACCCTCAACCAGGCAGGGCGGCCCGTAGCTTTCTTCTCGAGGACCCTCCAAGGCCCCGAGATCAGACACTCCTCCGTGGAAAAGGAGGCCCAAGCCATCGTGGAGGCAGTGCGCCACTGGCGCCACTACCTAGCCGGCAAACGCTTCACCCTACTTACCGACCAGCGATCGGTAGCGTTTATGTTCAACAATAAACAGAGGGGGAAGATTAAAAATGATAAGATTCTTAGGTGGCGGATCGAGCTCTCCACTTTCGAGTACGACATCATTTACCGGCCAGGGGCCCTTAACGAATCCCCTGACGCCCTCTCACGAGGGATGTGTGCCAGCGCCACCGAGGATCGGCTACAGACCCTCCACAACGACCTCTGCCACCCAGGGGTCACGCGGCTGTTCCACTTCATAAAGTCCCGTAACTTACCCTACTCGATTGAGGAAGTTCGGTCTCTGACCAGGAACTGCCGCACTTGCGCTGAGTGCAAGCCTTGGTTCTACCGCCCAGATAGAGCCCACGTAATCAAAGCTGCATGGCCCTTCGAGTGGCTCAGCTTAGATTTCAAGGGCCCCCTCCCGTCCGTCGACCGCAATGTTTACTTCCTGAACATTGTGGACGAATACTCCCGTTTCCCATTCGCCTTCCCCTGCCCAGACATGACCAGCGCCACGGTCATTAAATGCCTCAACAGCCTGTTCTGCCTGTTCGGTATGCCGAGCTATATCCACACGGATAGGGGGGCGTCCTTCATGAGTGAAGAGCTACGCCAGTACATGCTGTCCAAGGGGATCGCCACGAGCTGTACCACCAGCTACAACCCCCGGGGTAACGGCCAGGTGGAGCGAGAGAACGGGACAGTGTCAAAAGCAGTCACTCTAGCTCTAAGGACCAAGGGCCTCCCTATCTCCCGCTGGCAGGAAGTCCTCTCGGATGTGCTCCATTCGATACGGTCGCTATTGTGTACGGCCACTAATGCCACGCCTCATGAACGAATGTTTGTCTTTCCTCGGAAATCCACCTCAGGCGTATCCATGCCGTCATGGCTCTCCACCCCAGGTCCGGTACTCGTGCGAAGGCATGTGAGGGGCCACAAGATGGACCCTCTCGTGGAGCCAGTACACCTACTCCACGCCAACCCCCAATACGCATATGTCCGGCACGCCGACAGAAGGGAGGACACCGTGTCCATAAAAGACGTCGCCCCAGCCGGCATCGACGACAACCACGGCAATAGCAGCGACGACGATCACAGCAACCCTTACCCACCCACTATTCTTTCATCACCCCCGGAAGAACATCGACCAACGGCACCCCCACCAACTACCCCTTCAACAACCCCGGCGGCACCCCCGGCAGAGACCCAGGAGGCTACCGGGGACACCCAGCCGACACCCGCGGCACCACAACAGCCACGTCGGTCGCAGAGGACTATCAAACCCCCGAACAGACTAAATCTATAGAAGGGGTGAATGTGATGAAATATATTCCGTTCATCACTGCCTGTTTTCTGTGTCTTGTAACTGCCTGCTTCCTGTGTCTTTTCCCTTCCCCCAGTCCTCATGTATTATGTATTGGAATGTGCTGGAACTGGTTGTGTGCAGGGCTCCGCCCATACCTGGCTCCTTTGTAATCTAACTTCAGTCGGGCATCAGCCTCCTGAAGGTAGACATCTCTCTATTTTACGTGTTATGTTCTGAGTTAATAAAAGCCTTACTTTTGTTCTGCTAACTTCGAGTCTCGGAATAATTGAGGCACATCAAGCACTTTCATGAGCTGAGGTGCTGAGGACCGAGTGAGGGGATGGGCGCGGCTCCACTGTGTGGGTGGCGAGCGCCAGAATTATTCAACCTGGTCCCCTTCACCTTCAAACCTGAGAGCGTCCCCAAAAAAGACAGTGTGTGAACAGTGTGTGTGGTGGTGAAGATCCTCAGAGAGGAAGAGGGGTCCAGGGCCCGCCGCAGTCTCAGCTGCCGAGGATGGGGTAACTCTGATTCATCTCACTCCATCCCTCTGAAGATTGAGAAGGGCGGTGCAGAACAGGAGTGGGCTGGTCCTCGGGACCCTCGCTGTTAAACAGAGCCTCTGCCCTGGGTCACTGTCCGAGCTCACACTGAGAGAATGGCTAGAGCCGCGGGGAGAGGGCCCGTGGAACATCATCTCACCGGGAGACACCGGCTTTAAACAGGGAGATTAAAGCTAGACACAGGCTGCAAACTACATGAACCTTACCTGGACCCGCAGATTCTCCCTTTCCCTGTGCAGCCTGTTGAGGCAAGCAGAAGCACCGGGTTGGAAGCGACACTCGAGGCAAGCTGAACAAGCAGCTTGGAGGACCGGCAGTGGGACACGACTCGACAGGGGCAACGACCCCAGGGACAGCTTGGACGAGTTGAGACACAGGACCAGGACGCAGCACCCCGGAACGCAGCTTGAGGAGGAAGACACAGCTTGGGAGAAGACGTTGGAGGAAGCTTGAATCAACAAGCTCGGACAGTCACAAAGAGAGCGGAGAAAAAGGACCGTTTAAAATCGGACAGTCGTTGCAGCCCCAGCAGCCTCGTTTTCAAAACCTTGCACTTCCTAGTGGGATTGGTGAGCATGTTTCTGGCCCTTCACAATCAGATATAGTTGGGTTTAATAAGGGGGTGGATTTAAGGGTACAATTAACATGAGTTATTGTCCCTCGATGTTCCATGTGTTTCTTTATTTCATGATGATCTTTGTAGAGTATAAGATGCCTATATTTGCCTTAGTTAGTATAATGTCGTTATGATTTGTTTGTATTTGTTTTTCCCTCCCATGTACCGTACTCTTGTCTTTGTTGCATTTGATTTGATATTTTTCCATTTGCAATAAAATTTCATTTTTATTCATCAAACTTGGTGTACAAGAGTCTTCTCTGCATTGCAGTTCCTGCAACTAAGTCCAGATTATAGAATCTAAGGGGTGAGTGGGTCGAACCACTCAAAGTTTTACTGTGCAAGAGAGAGAGGCCTCTAGAGAGAGAAACCTCGGGAAACCTCTCAAGGAAAACCCCTTACAGTAGCATTGCTGGTAAGAGGGGATTAACACAATTGTAAGGAAGGATATTAGCTCTGATGAAGTGGAATCTGTATGGGTAGAACTGAGAAATAAAAGGGGGCAGAAAACGTTCGTAGGAGTGGTATATAGACCTCCAAACAGTAAAGCGGAGGTCGGGGATGGCATTTAAAGGTAAATTAGAGAAGCTTGCAATAAGGGCACAGCAGTTATCATGGGTGACTTTAATCTACATATAGATTGGGTTAACCAAATTAGCAACAATACTGTGGAGGAGGAATTCCTGGAGTGTATACGGGATGGTTTCCTGGACCAATATGTCGAAGAACCAACTTGAGATCAGGCCATCTTAGACATTGGTATTATGTAATGAGAAAGGATTAATTAGCAATCTTGTTGTGCGAGGTCCCTTGGGTCGGAGCGATCATAATATGATCGAATTCTTCATTAAGATGGAGATTGAAGTAGTTGACTCTGAGATTAGGGTCCTGAATTTAAATAAAGGAAACTATGATGGTTTGAGGTGCGAGTTGGGTAGGATTGATTGGGGAATGTCACTCAAAGGGTTGACGATGGATAGGCAATGGCAAACATTCAAAGATCGCATAGATGAGCTACAGAATTTGTTCATCCCAGTTTGGCATAAAAATAAAACAAAAAAGGTGACTCAACCGTGGTTAACAAGGGAAATTAGAGATAGCGTAAGGTCCAAGGAGAGGACATATAAATTGGCAAGACAAAGCAGTAAAACTGTGGATTGGAAGCAGTTTAGGATTCAACAAAGGAGGACAAAGGGATAAATTAAGAGGGGGAAAATAGAGTATGCGAGTAAGCTTGAAGGGAGCATAAAAACTGACTGTAAAAGCTTTTATAGATATGTGAAAAGAAAAAGATTGTTGAAGTCATGCGTAGGTCCATTGCAGTCAGAATCAGGGGAACTTATAATGGGGAACAAAGAAATGGAAGACCAATTAAATACATACTTTGGTTCTGTCTTCACAAAGGAGGAAACAAATAACCTCCCAGAGATGTCGGGGAATATAGGGTCTAATGAAAGGGAGGAACTGATAGAAATCAGTATTTGTAGGGAAATGGTGTTAGAGAAATTGATGGGATTGAAGGCCGATAAATCCCCAGGGCCTGATAATCTACATCCTAGGGTACTTAAGGAAGTGGCCCTGGAAATAGTAGATGCATTGCTGGTCATCTTCCAAAATTAGATAGATTCTGGAACAGTACCCATGGATTAGCGGGTAGCTAATGTTACCCCACTGTTCAAAAAAGGTGGTAGAGAGAAAACGGGGAATTACAGACTGGTAGTGGGGAAAATGCTAGACTCCATTATAAACGATGTAATAGCAGAGTACTTGGAAAACAGTGACCGGATCGGACAAAGTCAACATGGATTTACAAAAGGCAAATCGTGCTTGACTAATCTACTGGAATTTTTTGAGAATGTAACTGGTAAAATAGATAATGAAGAACCAGTGGATGTGGTGTATTTGGACTTTCAAAAGGCTTTCGATAAGGTCCCGCATAAGAGATTAGCGTGTAAAATAAAGGCACATGGGATTGGGGGCAAGGTATTGACTTGGATAGAGAACTGTCTGGCAGACAGAAAGCAAAGAGTTGGAATAAACGGCTCTTTTTCTGAGTGGCAGGCAGTGACTAGTGGGGCACCGCAGGGATCGGTCCTTGGACCCCAGCTATTCACAATGTATATTAATGATCTGGACGAGGGAACTAGATGTAATATCTTCAAGTTTGCAGATGACACAAAGCTGGGTGGGCATGTGTGCTGTGAGGAGCATGCCGAGAAACTCCAGTATGATTTGGACAGGTTGGGTGATTGGGCAGAAGCATAGCAGATGCAATATAACGTGGATAAATGCGAGGTTATCCACTTTGGTGTCAAAAACAAGAAGGCAGATTATTATATGAATGGCAATAGATTGGGAGAAGGGGAAGTGCAACAAGACCTGGGCGTCCTTGTGCACCAGTCGCTGAATGTAAGCATGCAGGTGCAGCAGGCGGTTAAGAAGGCAAATCGTATGTTGGCCTTCATAGCAAGAGGGTTTGAGCACAGGAACAAGCATGTCTTGCTGCAGTTGTACAGGGCCTTGGTAAGACCACATCTTGAGTATTGTGTGCAATTTTGGTCGCCTTATCTGAGGAAGGATGTTCTTGCCATGGAAGGAGTGCAGCGAAGCTTCACCAGGCTGATACCTGGGGTGGCAGGAATGACGTATGAGGAGAGATTGGGTCGATTGAGCTTGTACTCGCTGGAGTTTAGAAGAATGAGAGGGGATCTCATTGAAACTTATAAAATTCTAACAGCACTAGACAGACTAGATGCAGGAAGGATGTGCCCGATGGTCGGGGAGTCCAGAACCACTGGTCCCAGTCTAAGGATAAGGGGTGTTAGGCACCACAACAGCCACGTCGGTCGCAGAGGACTATCAAACCCCCGAACAGACTAAATCTATAGAAGGGGTGAATGTGATGAAATATATTCCGTTCATCACTGCCTGTTTTCTGTGTCTTGTAACTGCCTGCTTCCTGTGTCTTTTCCCTTCCCCCAGTCCTCATGTATTATGTATTGGAATGTGCTGGAACTGGTTGTGTGCAGGGCTCCGCCCATACCTGGCTCCTTTGTAATCTAACTTCAGTCGGGCATCAGCCTCCTGAAGGTAGACATCTCTCTATTTTACGTGTTATGTTCTGAGTTAATAAAAGACTTACTTTTGTTCTGCTAACTTCGAGTCTCGGAATAATTGAGGCACATCAAGCACTTTCATGAGCTGAGGTGCTGAGGACCGAGTGAGGGGATGGGCGCGGCTCCACTGTGTGAGTGGCGAGCGCCAGAATTACTCAACCTGGTCCCCTTCACCTTCAAACCTGAGAGCGTCCCCAAAAAAGACAGTGTGTGAACAGTGTGTGTGGTGGTGAAGATCCTCAGAGAGGAAGAGGGGTCCAGGGCCCGCCGCAGTCTCAGCTGCCGAGGATGGGGTAACTCTGATTCATCTCACTCCATCCCTCTGAAGATTGAGAAGGGCGGTGCAGAACAGGAGTGGGCTGGTCCTCGGGACCCTCGCTGTTAAACAGAGCCTCTGCCCTGGGTCACTGTCCGAGCTCACACTGAGAGAATGGCTAGAGCCGTGGGGAGAGGGCCCGTGGAACATCATCTCACCGGGAGACACCGGCTTTAAACAGGGAGATTAAAGCTAGACACAGGCTGCAAACTACATGAACCTTACCTGGACCCGCAGATTCTCCCTTTCCCTGTGCAGCCTGCCAGTTCTGTCTTCGTAAACACATTGCCACCAATCAGGCGGCTGTTCCTGGTTTTCTTCCTGCCAATCACAGTTTGGTAATTGGAGCTGATCCTTGTTATTTGAGATTTGAGCCAATCTCCGCCCTCTGACTGGAAGCTGCTGTTTCAAAATACTAATCGCAGCGGTTTGACAACTTGTTTAACTATGAACAAAGTTAGTTAGAAACAATTCTTTATGAAGTATTATTATATCCCAATAAAAGAGACCCAGCTCTGGGAATTAATTGTAACGCCTCTATCTGGGACTTTATGAACCCTTCCACGGATTCCCTGATGTTTGAACTTTCAGACCAACGCCTCAGAGCCAGTGTCTGGTGTTTCAGTGCGGGGAGGGCGAGCCGCTCGAAGGGCCAACACATTAACCATTTAACTGCTGAATGAAGGTGTCCTTGAATGGGGAGGAAATGATTTCTCCATGGTCACTTCTCTCATGTGACTGGATGGTGTTCAGTGCCGCTCCCTGTTCACCCATCACCCCTGTGCTCACTGACCTACATTGGCTCCCGGTCCAGCAACACCTCGATTTTAAAGTTCACATCCATGGCCTCGCTCCTCCCTATCTCTGTAACCTCCTCCAGCCCTGCAACCCTCCGAGATCTCTGCTCTCCTCCAACTCTGGCCGCTTGTACATCCCCGATTTCCTTCATCCCTCCATTGGCCTTCAGCTGCCTAGGCCCTAAGCTCTGGAGTTCCCTCTCCACCTCTCTCTCCTCATTTAAGACACTCTTTAAAACCTCCCTCCGTCAACAAGCTTTTGGTTACCTGTCCTAATATCTCCTTAGGTGACTCGGTGTCTAAGTTTTTTCAGATTACGCACCTGTAAAGGTGCTCGGGAAGTTTTACTACATTAGAGGAGTTCTATAAATTCGTATTGTTCTGAGACAGTGAAGAGACAGAGGGTGTTTCAGTCCTAGACTGGGGACAGATCAGTCCAAAACCGGGGCAGTTCAGTCTGAGAGAGGGACGGTTCAGTCTGAGAGTGGGGTGTTTAGTCAGAGACAGGGCGGTTCAGTCTGAGAGAGGGGGCGCTTCAGTCTGAGAGAGGGGCGGTTCAGTCTGAGAGAGGGACGGTTCAATCTGAGAGTGGGGTGTTTAGTCAGAGACAGGGCGGTTCAGTCTGAGAGAGGGGGCGGTTCAATCTGAGAGAGGAGGGTTCAGTCTAAGAGGGGAGTTCAGTCTGAGAGAGGGGGAAGTTCAGCCTGAGAGAGCGGCGATACAGTCTGAGAGGGGGGCGGTTCATTCTGTGAGGGAGGTTCAGCCTGAGAGAAGGCGGGTTCAGTCTGAATGACAGTGCCGTTCAGTCTGAGATGGAGGGGTTCAGTCTGAGAGAGGGGACGGTTCAGTCTGAGAGAGGGGACGGTTCAGTCTGAGAGAGGGGACGGTTCAGTCTGAGAGAGGGGACGGTTCAGTCTGAGAGAGGGGACGGTTCAGTCTGAGAGAGGGGACGGTTCAGTCTGAGAGAGGGGGCGGTTCAGTCTGAGAGAGGGGGCGGTTCAGTCTGAGAGATGGAGGGATTCAGTCTGCGAGAGGGGACAGTTCAGTCTGAGAGAGGGGCATTTCAGTCTGAGAGGGGGTTCTGCCTGAGAGTGGAGGAGTTCAGTCTGAGAGACGGGGTTGTTCAGTCTGAGAGATGGAGGTGTTCGGTCTGAGAGATGGGGTTTCGGTCTGAGAGATGGGGTTTCGGTCTGAGAGAGGGGGCGGTTCAGTCTGAGATCGGGGCGATTCAGTCTGAGAGAGCGGGCGGCTCAGTCTGCGAGGGGGCGGTTCTGTTTCTGAGAGGGGGGCTTCAGCCTGAGAGGGGGGGCGCTTCAGCCTGAGAGGGGGGGGGCGCTTCAGCCTGAGAGGGGGGGGCACTTCAGCCTGAGAGGGGGGGGCGCGGTTCAGCCTGAGGTGGGGGGGCGCGGTTCAGCCTGAGGGGGGGCGCGGTTCAGCCTGAGGGGGGGCGCGGTTCAGCCTGAGGGGGGGCACGGTTCAGCCTGAGGGGGGGGGCGCGGTTCAGCCTGAGGGGGGGGGGGGCGCGGTTCAGCCTGAGGGGGGGGGGGCGCGGTTCAGCCTGAGGGGGGGGGGCGCGGTTCAGCCTGAGGGGGGGGGCGCGGTTCAGCCTGAGGAGGGGGGCGCGGTTCAGCCTGAGGGGGGGGCGCGGTTCAGCCTGAGGTGGGGGGGGTGCGGTTCAGCCTGAGAAAGAGGGGTCGTTTCAGTCTAAGAGGGTGCGGATCAATCTGAGAAAGGTGCTGCTTCAGTGTGAGAGAGGGAGCGGTGGCGGCGGTGGACCTGTGGGAAGCAAGGCGGCGGCGGCAATGTTTAAAAGAGGCGGCGAGGACCAGGTAGGCCTCAGAGCAGCGGCGGCAGCGGACCTGCGGGAAATGAAGCAGCGCCAGCGAGGTTTAAAAGAGGCAGTGAGGACCAGGTAGGTCTGAGTGGCGGCGGCGGCGGACCTGAAGGAAACGAGGCGGCAAGGTTTAAAAGCAGCGGTGAGGCTCAGGTAGGCCTCAGAGCCCCAAGGCTCAGGTAGGTTTACCAATCTCCAATCTCAGAACTCAGAGAGAGGGAGAGAAGTAAAAAGTAATTGAAGTGTGACGTCACCAGAAAGCAGGTAAGTGAATGGTTGGTGAGTATTTCTCTCTTTTTTTAAACTTAAACTCTGTGGTTTATAGTTTCTAAGCTCTCTGTGGTGTAGCAGGGACTGTTTGTAAACCAGGGCCCTTAAATATATCATTTAACTGTAGTGTAATTGGTGGGATTGATTTGATTTAATTTACTTTGAATGAATTAAAGGGTAAGTCATGACAGGAGAGCTCGGCCCCATGGCATGCTCCTCCTGCGCTATGTGGGAACTCAGGGACGCTTCCTGTGTCCCTGACAACCATGTGTGCATGAAGTGTATCCAGCTGCAGCTACTGGCAGATCGCATTGCGGCGCTGGAGCTGCGATTGGATACATACTGGACCATTCGCGATGCTGAGGACGTCGTGGATATTACGTTTTAAGAAGTTGGTCACACCGCAGGCAAAGGTTGCACAGGCAGAAAGGGAAGGGGTGACCAACAGGCAGAGTAGTAGGTGCAGGCAGGTAGTGCAGGAGTCCCCTGTGGCCAAACCCCTCTCAAACAGATATACCACTTTGGATACTGATGGGGGATGGCTTACCAGGTGAAGGCAGCAGCAGCCAACTTCCTGGCACCAGGGGTGGTTCTGCTGCACAGGACGGGAGGAAAAAGAGTGGGAGAGCTATAGTGATAGGGGATTCTATTGTAAGGTGAAGAGATAGGCATTTCTGCGGCCACAAACGAGACTCCAGGATGGTGTGTTGCCTCCCTGGTGCAAGGGTCAAGGATGTCTCAGAGCGGCTGCAGAACATTTTGGAAGGGGAGGGTGCACAGCCAGTTGTCGTGGTGCATATAGGTACCAACGATATAGGTAAAAACTGGGATGAGGCCCTAAAGGCTGAATATAGGGAGTTAGGAGGTAAATTAAAAAATAGGACCTCAAAGGTAGTAATCTCAGGATTGCTACCAGTGCCACGTGCTAGTCAGAGTAGAAATAGAAGGATATTTCAGATGAATACGTGGCTAGAGGAATGGTGCAAGGGGGAGGATTCAAATTCCTAAGACATTGGAACCGGTTCTGGGGGAGGTGGGACCAGTACAAAACGGACGGTTTGCACCTGGGCAGGGCCAGGACTGATGTCCTAGGGGGAGTGTTTGCTAGTGCTGTGGGGGAGGGTTTAAACTAAAATGGCAGGGGATTGGGAACCTGAGCGGGGAGACAGAGGAAAGGGAAACGAGGATAAAAGCAAAAGACAGGAAGGAGAAAAACAAAAGTGGCAGTCAGAGAAATCAAGGATTTTAATCAAATATGGCCACAGTAAATAATAATTCTAAAAGATCTAATTGCGTTAAAAAAACAAGCCTGAAGGCCTTGGGCTAGAAATTCAGTAAGGCCCCGCCAGCTTTGCGCCCAGTTACTGCCCAAAGAGGACTTCTGCGCCAATAGAGGAGTTTGCGCTGATATTCAGCGCAGCGGTAATGGCGGCGGTAGCCGGTAGCGCTGCGCCGGCAGCGATGACGTCATCGGTGTGCGCAGTGCCCCGGTTCCGCCCCGATACCGGCCCGACCCCCATAATTAGTTGCGGCCGCCTCTTCCGCAGCGGCCGCAAACAACGTTCTGCAACCGTGGCCGTCCTGCAGCCTTAGTGGCACTAGTTAAGGCGGAGGTGCGGCCGGCCACTTTTTTGGCGGCGGCCGCCTGCCCGCACCTCCTTCCCCGGCCTCCTCCACCCCCCCCCCGCGGCATTGCCGGCTGCTTTCCGCGAGCCCGGCACTTCTCCGTGGTGCCGGGCTCATTTGCCGGCACTATCAAGCGGCGATCTCCCCGTTGCAGGCACCTCCCCCTTGAGAAGGAGGAGGCCTGCAGTACCGCAGCCTGCCGCTCCGCAGCGGGTGGCGCAGCGGCACCTACAGTGCTGAAATTCAGTTTCAGCGCCCCAAGCGGGGGCGGGCACACCCTGGAATAGCGCCCGGTTCCGACTTGGGGCGCAAAAACTGAATTTCTGACGGTCGCAACTGGCTCCGAGCGCAGCGCTAACTTTTGGGCGCAAGCGAGCTGGCGGGGCCTTACTGAATTTCTAGACCCTTGTGTCTTAATGCAAGGAGCATTCATAATAAGGTGGATGAATTAGCTGCGTAAATAGAGGTAAATGAATGTGATATGATTGGTATTACGGAAACATGGCTCCAGGTTGGTCAAGGCTGGGAAATCAACATCCAGGGGTATTCAAAATTCAGGAAAGATAGGGGAAAAGGAGGTGGGGTAGTGTAGGATTCGCAAAATTGGATTTCATATTAATAAGGATCAATGGGCAGAAGAGGCCATGATTTTAAAGACTGTTGAAAAAGGGGCATACAAAATGGCCGCCGTATCATGTGACCAGCTTATTGGGACACTTTAAAATGGTTCCTGCACAACCTCCGACAACTATGTGGATTGAACCCATAGCAAGTTCTGGAAGCTGTTTCTGAGAGGACAAAGCCAGACCCACAGGCATGCATATGGATTAGATGCAGATCCACTCAAGATCTGGCTGGAGACAGAGGCCATCTAAATGTTGACCCAGATGAAAGAGACAATAACTTATTCATGAGGACAACACCAAGGGCTCGGTAACAGGATTAGCACGAAATTAAAAACAATGAGAGCCATTTCAAACCAGAGATGGGCCTGTTACCAGCCGCTTAAAATGATTTAAAATATAATAACTGCCCCGCTGTGCTCAAAGCCCACCAAAAGTTAAAACAAAGACTCACCTGATTTTGGGGGGGAAGTGAAGCCTCAGGAAGAAAGGTATAACTGAAGAGACTTTTCAGCAGTTGAGACAAGCAGAAGCACCGGGTTGGAAGCGACACTCGAGGCAAGCTGAACAAGCAGCTTGGAGGACCGGCAGTGGGACACGACTCGACAGGGGCAACGACCCCAGGGACAGCTTGGACGAGTTGAGACACAGGACCAGGACGCAGCACCCCGGAACGCAGCTTGAGGAGGAAGACACAGCTTGGGAGAAGACGTTGGAGGAAGCTTGAATCAACAAGCTCGGACAGTCACAAAGAGAGCGGAGAAAAAGGACCGTTTAAAATCGGACAGTCGTTGCAGCCCCAGCAGCCTCGTTTTCAAAACCTTGCACTTCCTAGTGGGATTGGTGAGCATGTTTCTGGCCCTTCACAATCAGATATAGTTGGGTTTAATAAGGGGGTGGATTTAAGGGTACAATTAACATGAGTTATTGTCCCTCGATGTTCCATGTGTTTCTTTATTTCATGATGATCTTTGTAGAGTATAAGATGCCTATATTTGCCTTAGTTAGTATAATGTCGTTATGATTTGTTTGTATTTGTTTTTCCCTCCCATGTACCGTACTCTTGTCTTTGTTGCATTTGATTTGATATTTTTCCATTTGCAATAAAATTTCATTTTTATTCATCAAACTTGGTGTACAAGAGTCTTCTCTGCATTGCAGTTCCTGCAACTAAGTCCAGATTATAGAATCTAAGGGGTGAGTGGGTCGAACCACTCAAAGTTTTACTGTGCAAGAGAGAGAGGCCTCTAGAGAGAGAAACCTCGGGAAACCTCTCAAGGAAAACCCCTTACAGTAGCATTGCTGGTAAGAGGGGATTAACACAATTGTAAGGAAGGATATTAGCTCTGATGAAGTGGAATCTGTATGGGTAGAACTGAGAAATAAAAGGGGGCAGAAAACGTTCGTAGGAGTGGTATATAGACCTCCAAACAGTAAAGCGGAGGTCGGGGATGGCATTTAAAGGTAAATTAGAGAAGCTTGCAATAAGGGCACAGCAGTTATCATGGGTGACTTTAATCTACATATAGATTGGGTTAACCAAATTAGCAACAATACTGTGGAGGAGGAATTCCTGGAGTGTATACGGGATGGTTTCCTGGACCAATATGTCGAAGAACCAACTTGAGATCAGGCCATCTTAGACATTGGTATTATGTAATGAGAAAGGATTAATTAGCAATCTTGTTGTGCGAGGTCCCTTGGGTCGGAGCGATCATAATATGATCGAATTCTTCATTAAGATGGAGATTGAAGTAGTTGACTCTGAGATTAGGGTCCTGAATTTAAATAAAGGAAACTATGATGGTTTGAGGTGCGAGTTGGGTAGGATTGATTGGGGAATGTCACTCAAAGGGTTGACGATGGATAGGCAATGGCAAACATTCAAAGATCGCATAGATGAGCTACAGAATTTGTTCATCCCAGTTTGGCATAAAAATAAAACAAAAAAGGTGACTCAACCGTGGTTAACAAGGGAAATTAGAGATAGCGTAAGGTCCAAGGAGAGGACATATAAATTGGCAAGACAAAGCAGTAAAACTGTGGATTGGAAGCAGTTTAGGATTCAACAAAGGAGGACAAAGGGATAAATTAAGAGGGGGAAAATAGAGTATGCGAGTAAGCTTGAAGGGAGCATAAAAACTGACTGTAAAAGCTTTTATAGATATGTGAAAAGAAAAAGATTGTTGAAGTCATGCGTAGGTCCATTGCAGTCAGAATCAGGGGAACTTATAATGGGGAACAAAGAAATGGAAGACCAATTAAATACATACTTTGGTTCTGTCTTCACAAAGGAGGAAACAAATAACCTCCCAGAGATGTCGGGGAATATAGGGTCTAATGAAAGGGAGGAACTGATAGAAATCAGTATTTGTAGGGAAATGGTGTTAGAGAAATTGATGGGATTGAAGGCCGATAAATCCCCAGGGCCTGATAATCTACATCCTAGGGTACTTAAGGAAGTGGCCCTGGAAATAGTAGATGCATTGCTGGTCATCTTCCAAAATTAGATAGATTCTGGAACAGTACCCATGGATTAGCGGGTAGCTAATGTTACCCCACTGTTCAAAAAAGGTGGTAGAGAGAAAACGGGGAATTACAGACTGGTAGTGGGGAAAATGCTAGACTCCATTATAAACGATGTAATAGCAGAGTACTTGGAAAACAGTGACCGGATCGGACAAAGTCAACATGGATTTACAAAAGGCAAATCGTGCTTGACTAATCTACTGGAATTTTTTGAGAATGTAACTGGTAAAATAGATAATGAAGAACCAGTGGATGTGGTGTATTTGGACTTTCAAAAGGCTTTCGATAAGGTCCCGCATAAGAGATTAGCGTGTAAAATAAAGGCACATGGGATTGGGGGCAAGGTATTGACTTGGATAGAGAACTGTCTGGCAGACAGAAAGCAAAGAGTTGGAATAAACGGCTCTTTTTCTGAGTGGCAGGCAGTGACTAGTGGGGCACCGCAGGGATCGGTCCTTGGACCCCAGCTATTCACAATGTATATTAATGATCTGGACGAGGGAACTAGATGTAATATCTTCAAGTTTGCAGATGACACAAAGCTGGGTGGGCATGTGTGCTGTGAGGAGCATGCCGAGAAACTCCAGTATGATTTGGACAGGTTGGGTGATTGGGCAGAAGCATAGCAGATGCAATATAACGTGGATAAATGCGAGGTTATCCACTTTGGTGTCAAAAACAAGAAGGCAGATTATTATATGAATGGCAATAGATTGGGAGAAGGGGAAGTGCAACAAGACCTGGGCGTCCTTGTGCACCAGTCGCTGAATGTAAGCATGCAGGTGCAGCAGGCGGTTAAGAAGGCAAATCGTATGTTGGCCTTCATAGCAAGAGGGTTTGAGCACAGGAACAAGCATGTCTTGCTGCAGTTGTACAGGGCCTTGGTAAGACCACATCTTGAGTATTGTGTGCAATTTTGGTCGCCTTATCTGAGGAAGGATGTTCTTGCCATGGAAGGAGTGCAGCGAAGCTTCACCAGGCTGATACCTGGGGTGGCAGGAATGACGTATGAGGAGAGATTGGGTCGATTGAGCTTGTACTCGCTGGAGTTTAGAAGAATGAGAGGGGATCTCATTGAAACTTATAAAATTCTAACAGCACTAGACAGACTAGATGCAGGAAGGATGTGCCCGATGGTCGGGGAGTCCAGAACCACTGGTCCCAGTCTAAGGATAAGGGGTGTTAGGCACCACAACAGCCACGTCGGTCGCAGAGGACTATCAAACCCCCGAACAGACTAAATCTATAGAAGGGGTGAATGTGATGAAATATATTCCGTTCATCACTGCCTGTTTTCTGTGTCTTGTAACTGCCTGCTTCCTGTGTCTTTTCCCTTCCCCCAGTCCTCATGTATTATGTATTGGAATGTGCTGGAACTGGTTGTGTGCAGGGCTCCGCCCATACCTGGCTCCTTTGTAATCTAACTTCAGTCGGGCATCAGCCTCCTGAAGGTAGACATCTCTCTATTTTACGTGTTATGTTCTGAGTTAATAAAAGACTTACTTTTGTTCTGCTAACTTCGAGTCTCGGAATAATTGAGGCACATCAAGCACTTTCATGAGCTGAGGTGCTGAGGACCGAGTGAGGGGATGGGCGCGGCTCCACTGTGTGAGTGGCGAGCGCCAGAATTACTCAACCTGGTCCCCTTCACCTTCAAACCTGAGAGCGTCCCCAAAAAAGACAGTGTGTGAACAGTGTGTGTGGTGGTGAAGATCCTCAGAGAGGAAGAGGGGTCCAGGGCCCGCCGCAGTCTCAGCTGCCGAGGATGGGGTAACTCTGATTCATCTCACTCCATCCCTCTGAAGATTGAGAAGGGCGGTGCAGAACAGGAGTGGGCTGGTCCTCGGGACCCTCGCTGTTAAACAGAGCCTCTGCCCTGGGTCACTGTCCGAGCTCACACTGAGAGAATGGCTAGAGCCGTGGGGAGAGGGCCCGTGGAACATCATCTCACCGGGAGACACCGGCTTTAAACAGGGAGATTAAAGCTAGACACAGGCTGCAAACTACATGAACCTTACCTGGACCCGCAGATTCTCCCTTTCCCTGTGCAGCCTGCCAGTTCTGTCTTCGTAAACACATTGCCACCAATCAGGCGGCTGTTCCTGGTTTTCTTCCTGCCAATCAGAGTTTGGTAATTGGAGCTGATCCTTGTTATTTGAGATTTGAGCCAATCTCCGCCCTCTGACTGGAAGCTGCTGTTTCAAAATACTAATCGCAGCGGTTTGACAACTTGTTTAACTATGAACAAAGTTAGTTAGAAACAATTCTTTATGAAGTATTATTATATCCCAATAAAAGAGACCCAGCTCTGGGAATTAATTGTAACGCCTCTATCTGGGACTTTATGAACCCTTCCACGGATTCCCTGATGTTTGAACTTTCAGACCAACGCCTCAGAGCCAGTGTCTGGTGTTTCAGTGCGGGGAGGGCGAGCCGCTCGAAGGGCCAACACATTAACCATTTAACTGCTGAATGAAGGTGTCCTTGAATGGGGAGGAAATGATTTCTCCATGGTCACTTCTCTCATGTGACTGGATGGTGTTCAGTGCCGCTCCCTGTTCACCCATCACCCCTGTGCTCACTGACCTACATTGGCTCCCGGTCCAGCAACACCTCGATTTTAAAGTTCACATCCATGGCCTCGCTCCTCCCTATCTCTGTAACCTCCTCCAGCCCTGCAACCCTCCGAGATCTCTGCTCTCCTCCAACTCTGGCCGCTTGTACATCCCCGATTTCCTTCATCCCTCCATTGGCCTTCAGCTGCCTAGGCCCTAAGCTCTGGAGTTCCCTCTCCACCTCTCTCTCCTCATTTAAGACACTCTTTAAAACCTCCCTCCGTCAACAAGCTTTTGGTTACCTGTCCTAATATCTCCTTAGGTGACTCGGTGTCTAAGTTTTTTCAGATTACGCACCTGTAAAGGTGCTCGGGAAGTTTTACTACATTAGAGGAGTTCTATAAATTCGTATTGTTCTGAGACAGTGAAGAGACAGAGGGTGTTTCAGTCCTAGACTGGGGACAGATCAGTCCAAAACCGGGGCAGTTCAGTCTGAGAGAGGGACGGTTCAGTCTGAGAGTGGGGTGTTTAGTCAGAGACAGGGCGGTTCAGTCTGAGAGAGGGGGCGCTTCAGTCTGAGAGAGGGGCGGTTCAGTCTGAGAGAGGGACGGTTCAATCTGAGAGTGGGGTGTTTAGTCAGAGACAGGGCGGTTCAGTCTGAGAGAGGGGGCGGTTCAATCTGAGAGAGGAGGGTTCAGTCTAAGAGGGGAGTTCAGTCTGAGAGAGGGGGAAGTTCAGCCTGAGAGAGCGGCGATACAGTCTGAGAGGGGGGCGGTTCATTCTGTGAGGGAGGTTCAGCCTGAGAGAAGGCGGGTTCAGTCTGAATGACAGTGCCGTTCAGTCTGAGATGGAGGGGTTCAGTCTGAGAGAGGGGACGGTTCAGTCTGAGAGAGGGGACGGTTCAGTCTGAGAGAGGGGACGGTTCAGTCTGAGAGAGGGGGCAGTTCAGTCTGAGAGAGGGGGCGGTTCAGTCTGAGAGATGGAGGGATTCAGTCTGCGAGAGGGGACAGTTCAGTCTGAGAGAGGGGCATTTCAGTCTGAGAGGGGGTTCTGCCTGAGAGTGGAGGAGTTCAGTCTGAGAGACGGGGTTGTTCAGTCTGAGAGATGGAGGTGTTCGGTCTGAGAGATGGGGTTTCGGTCTGAGAGATGGGGTTTCGGTCTGAGAGAGGGGGCGGTTCAGTCTGAGATCGGGGCGATTCAGTCTGAGAGAGCGGGCGGCTCAGTCTGCGAGGGGGCGGTTCTGTTTCTGAGAGGGGGGCTTCAGCCTGAGAGGGGGGGCGCTTCAGCCTGAGAGGGGGGGGGCGCTTCAGCCTGAGAGGGGGGGGCACTTCAGCCTGAGAGGGGGGGGCGCGGTTCAGCCTGAGGTGGGGGGGGCGCGGTTCAGCCTGAGGGGGGGCGCGGTTCAGCCTGAGGGGGGGCGCGGTTCAGCCTGAGGGGGGGGCACGGTTCAGCCTGAGGGGGGGGGCGCGGTTCAGCCTGAGGGGGGGGGGCGCGGTTCAGCCTGAGGGGGGGGGGCGCGGTTCAGCCTGAGGGGGGGGGGCGCGGTTCAGCCTGAGGGGGGGGGCGCGGTTCAGCCTGAGGAGGGGGGCGCGGTTCAGCCTGAGGGGGGGGCGCGGTTCAGCCTGAGGTGGGGGGGGTGCGGTTCAGCCTGAGAAAGAGGGGTCGTTTCAGTCTAAGAGGGTGCGGATCAATCTGAGAAAGGTGCTGCTTCAGTGTGAGAGAGGGAGCGGTGGCGGCGGTGGACCTGTGGGAAGCAAGGCGGCGGCGGCAATGTTTAAAAGAGGCGGCGAGGACCAGGTAGGCCTCAGAGCAGCGGCGGCAGCGGACCTGCGGGAAATGAAGCAGCGCCAGCGAGGTTTAAAAGAGGCAGTGAGGACCAGGTAGGTCTGAGTGGCGGCGGCGGCGGACCTGAAGGAAACGAGGCGGCAAGGTTTAAAAGCAGCGGTGAGGCTCAGGTAGGCCTCAGAGCCCCAAGGCTCAGGTAGGTTTACCAATCTCCAATCTCAGAACTCAGAGAGAGGGAGAGAAGTAAAAAGTAATTGAAGTGTGACGTCACCAGAAAGCAGGTAAGTGAATGGTTGGTGAGTATTTCTCTCTTTTTTTAAACTTAAACTCTGTGGTTTATAGTTTCTAAGCTCTCTGTGGTGTAGCAGGGACTGTTTGTAAACCAGGGCCCTTAAATATATCATTTAACTGTAGTGTAATTGGTGGGATTGATTTGATTTAATTTACTTTGAATGAATTAAAGGGTAAGTCATGACAGGAGAGCTCGGCCCCATGGCATGCTCCTCCTGCGCTATGTGGGAACTCAGGGACGCTTCCTGTGTCCCTGACAACCATGTGTGCATGAAGTGTATCCAGCTGCAGCTACTGGCAGATCGCATTGCGGCGCTGGAGCTGCGATTGGATACATACTGGACCATTCGCGATGCTGAGGACGTCGTGGATATTACGTTTTAAGAAGTTGGTCACACCGCAGGCAAAGGTTGCACAGGCAGAAAGGGAAGGGGTGACCAACAGGCAGAGTAGTAGGTGCAGGCAGGTAGTGCAGGAGTCCCCTGTGGCCAAACCCCTCTCAAACAGATATACCACTTTGGATACTGATGGGGGATGGCTTACCAGGTGAAGGCAGCAGCAGCCAACTTCCTGGCACCAGGGGTGGTTCTGCTGCACAGGACGGGAGGAAAAAGAGTGGGAGAGCTATAGTGATAGGGGATTCTATTGTAAGGTGAAGAGATAGGCATTTCTGCGGCCACAAACGAGACTCCAGGATGGTGTGTTGCCTCCCTGGTGCAAGGGTCAAGGATGTCTCAGAGCGGCTGCAGAACATTTTGGAAGGGGAGGGTGCACAGCCAGTTGTCGTGGTGCATATAGGTACCAACGATATAGGTAAAAACTGGGATGAGGCCCTAAAGGCTGAATATAGGGAGTTAGGAGGTAAATTAAAAAATAGGACCTCAAAGGTAGTAATCTCAGGATTGCTACCAGTGCCACGTGCTAGTCAGAGTAGAAATAGAAGGATATTTCAGATGAATACGTGGCTAGAGGAATGGTGCAAGGGGGAGGATTCAAATTCCTAAGACATTGGAACCGGTTCTGGGGGAGGTGGGACCAGTACAAAACGGACGGTTTGCACCTGGGCAGGGCCAGGACTGATGTCCTAGGGGGAGTGTTTGCTAGTGCTGTGGGGGAGGGTTTAAACTAAAATGGCAGGGGATTGGGAACCTGAGCGGGGAGACAGAGGAAAGGGAAACGAGGATAAAAGCAAAAGACAGGAAGGAGAAAAACAAAAGTGGCAGTCAGAGAAATCAAGGATTTTAATCAAATATGGCCACAGTAAATAATAATTCTAAAAGATCTAATTGCGTTAAAAAAACAAGCCTGAAGGCCTTGGGCTAGAAATTCAGTAAGGCCCCGCCAGCTTTGCGCCCAGTTACTGCCCAAAGAGGACTTCTGCGCCAATAGAGGAGTTTGCGCTGATATTCAGCGCAGCGGTAATGGCGGCGGTAGCCGGTAGCGCTGCGCCGGCAGCGATGACGTCATCGGTGTGCGCAGTGCCCCGGTTCCGCCCCGATACCGGCCCGACCCCCATATTTAGTTGCGGCCGCCTCTTCCGCAGCGGCCGCAAACAACGTTCTGCAACCGTGGCCGTCCTGCAGCCTTAGTGGCACTAGTTAAGGCGGAGGTGTGGCCGGCCACTTTTTTGGCGGTGGCCGCCTGCCCGCACCTCCTTCCCCGGCCTCCTCCACCCCCCCCCCGCGGCATTGCCGGCTGCTTTCCGCGAGCCCGGCACTTCTCCGTGGTGCCGGGCTCATTTGCCGGCACTATCAAGCGGCGATCTCCCCGTTGCAGGCACCTCCCCCTTGAGAAGGAGGAGGCCTGCAGTACCGCAGCCTGCCGCTCCGCAGCGGGTGGCGCAGCGGCACCTACAGCGCTGAAATTCAGTTTCAGCGCCCCAAGCGGGGGCGGGCACACCCTGGAATAGCGCCCGGTTCCGACTTGGGGCGCAAAAACTGAATTTCTGATGGTCGCAACTGGCTCCGAGCGCAGCGCTAACTTTTGGGCGCAAGCGAGCTGGTGGGGCCTTACTGAATTTCTAGACCCTTGTGTCTTAATGCAAGGAGCATTCATAATAAGGTGGATGAATTAGCTGCGTAAATAGAGGTAAATGAATGTGATATGATTGGTATTACGGAAACATGGCTCCAGGTTGGTCAAGGCTGGGAAATCAACATCCAGGGGTATTCAAAATTCAGGAAAGATAGGGGAAAAGGAGGTGGGGTAGTGTAGGATTCGCAAAATTGGATTTCATATTAATAAGGATCAATGGGCAGAAGAGGCCATGATTTTAAAGACTGTTGAAAAAGGGGCATACAAAATGGCCGCCGTATCATGTGACCAGCTTATTGGGACACTTTAAAATGGTTCCTGCACAACCTCCGACAACTATGTGGATTGAACCCATAGCAAGTTCTGGAAGCTGTTTCTGAGAGGACAAAGCCAGACCCACAGGCATGCATATGGATTAGATGCAGATCCACTCAAGATCTGGCTGGAGACAGAGGCCATCTAAATGTTGACCCAGATGAAAGAGACAATAACTTATTCATGAGGACAACACCAAGGGCTCGGTAACAGGATTAGCACGAAATTAAAAACAATGAGAGCCATTTCAAACCAGAGATGGGCCTGTTACCAGCCGCTTAAAATGATTTAAAATATAATAACTGCCCCGCTGTGCTCAAAGCCCACCAAAAGTTAAAACAAAGACTCACCTGATTTTGGGGGGGAAGTGAAGCCTCAGGAAGAAAGGTATAACTGAAGAGACTTTTCAGCAGTTGAGACAAGCAGAAGCACCGGGTTGGAAGCGACACTCGAGGCAAGCTGAACAAGCAGCTTGGAGGACCGGCAGTGGGACACGACTCGACAGGGGCAACGACCCCAGGGACAGCTTGGACGAGTTGAGACACAGGACCAGGACGCAGCACCCCGGAACGCAGCTTGAGGAGGAAGACACAGCTTGGGAGAAGACGTTGGAGGAAGCTTGAATCAACAAGCTCGGACAGTCACAAAGAGAGCGGAGAAAAAGGACCGTTTAAAATCGGACAGTCGTTGCAGCCCCAGCAGCCTCGTTTTCAAAACCTTGCACTTCCTAGTGGGATTGGTGAGCATGTTTCTGGCCCTTCACAATCAGATATAGTTGGGTTTAATAAGGGGGTGGATTTAAGGGTACAATTAACATGAGTTATTGTCCCTCGATGTTCCATGTGTTTCTTTATTTCATGATGATCTTTGTAGAGTATAAGATGCCTATATTTGCCTTAGTTAGTATAATGTCGTTATGATTTGTTTGTATTTGTTTTTCCCTCCCATGTACCGTACTCTTGTCTTTGTTGCATTTGATTTGATATTTTTCCATTTGCAATAAAATTTCATTTTTATTCATCAAACTTGGTGTACAAGAGTCTTCTCTGCATTGCAGTTCCTGCAACTAAGTCCAGATTATAGAATCTAAGGGGTGAGTGGGTCGAACCACTCAAAGTTTTACTGTGCAAGAGAGAGAGGCCTCTAGAGAGAGAAACCTCGGGAAACCTCTCAAGGAAAACCCCTTACAGTAGCATTGCTGGTAAGAGGGGATTAACACAATTGTAAGGAAGGATATTAGCTCTGATGAAGTGGAATCTGTATGGGTAGAACTGAGAAATAAAAGGGGGCAGAAAACGTTCGTAGGAGTGGTATATAGACCTCCAAACAGTAAAGCGGAGGTCGGGGATGGCATTTAAAGGTAAATTAGAGAAGCTTGCAATAAGGGCACAGCAGTTATCATGGGTGACTTTAATCTACATATAGATTGGGTTAACCAAATTAGCAACAATACTGTGGAGGAGGAATTCCTGGAGTGTATACGGGATGGTTTCCTGGACCAATATGTCGAAGAACCAACTTGAGATCAGGCCATCTTAGACATTGGTATTATGTAATGAGAAAGGATTAATTAGCAATCTTGTTGTGCGAGGTCCCTTGGGTCGGAGCGATCATAATATGATCGAATTCTTCATTAAGATGGAGATTGAAGTAGTTGACTCTGAGATTAGGGTCCTGAATTTAAATAAAGGAAACTATGATGGTTTGAGGTGCGAGTTGGGTAGGATTGATTGGGGAATGTCACTCAAAGGGTTGACGATGGATAGGCAATGGCAAACATTCAAAGATCGCATAGATGAGCTACAGAATTTGTTCATCCCAGTTTGGCATAAAAATAAAACAAAAAAGGTGACTCAACCGTGGTTAACAAGGGAAATTAGAGATAGCGTAAGGTCCAAGGAGAGGACATATAAATTGGCAAGACAAAGCAGTAAAACTGTGGATTGGAAGCAGTTTAGGATTCAACAAAGGAGGACAAAGGGATAAATTAAGAGGGGGAAAATAGAGTATGCGAGTAAGCTTGAAGGGAGCATAAAAACTGACTGTAAAAGCTTTTATAGATATGTGAAAAGAAAAAGATTGTTGAAGTCATGCGTAGGTCCATTGCAGTCAGAATCAGGGGAACTTATAATGGGGAACAAAGAAATGGAAGACCAATTAAATACATACTTTGGTTCTGTCTTCACAAAGGAGGAAACAAATAACCTCCCAGAGATGTCGGGGAATATAGGGTCTAATGAAAGGGAGGAACTGATAGAAATCAGTATTTGTAGGGAAATGGTGTTAGAGAAATTGATGGGATTGAAGGCCGATAAATCCCCAGGGCCTGATAATCTACATCCTAGGGTACTTAAGGAAGTGGCCCTGGAAATAGTAGATGCATTGCTGGTCATCTTCCAAAATTAGATAGATTCTGGAACAGTACCCATGGATTAGCGGGTAGCTAATGTTACCCCACTGTTCAAAAAAGGTGGTAGAGAGAAAACGGGGAATTACAGACTGGTAGTGGGGAAAATGCTAGACTCCATTATAAACGATGTAATAGCAGAGTACTTGGAAAACAGTGACCGGATCGGACAAAGTCAACATGGATTTACAAAAGGCAAATCGTGCTTGACTAATCTACTGGAATTTTTTGAGAATGTAACTGGTAAAATAGATAATGAAGAACCAGTGGATGTGGTGTATTTGGACTTTCAAAAGGCTTTCGATAAGGTCCCGCATAAGAGATTAGCGTGTAAAATAAAGGCACATGGGATTGGGGGCAAGGTATTGACTTGGATAGAGAACTGTCTGGCAGACAGAAAGCAAAGAGTTGGAATAAACGGCTCTTTTTCCGAGTGGCAGGCAGTGACTAGTGGGGCACTGCAGGGATCGGTCCTTGGACCCCAGCTATTCACAATGTATATTAATGATCTGGACGAGGGAACTAGATGTAATATCTTCAAGTTTGCAGATGACACAAAGCTGGGTGGGCATGTGTGCTGTGAGGAGGATGCCGAGAAACTCCAGTATGATTTGGACAGGTTGGGTGATTGGGCAGAAGCATAGCAGATGCAATATAACGTGGATAAATGCGAGGTTATCCACTTTGGTGTCAAAAACAAGAAGGCAGATTATTATATGAATGGCAATAGATTGGGAGAAGGGGAAGTGCAACAAGACCTGGGCGTCCTTGTGCACCAGTCGCTGAATGTAAGCATGCAGGTGCAGCAGGCGGTTAAGAAGGCAAATCGTATGTTGGCCTTCATAGCAAGAGGGTTTGAGCACAGGAACAAGCATGTCTTGCTGCAGTTGTACAGGGCCTTGGTAAGACCACATCTTGAGTATTGTGTGCAATTTTGGTCGCCTTATCTGAGGAAGGATGTTCTTGCCATGGAAGGAGTGCAGCGAAGCTTCACCAGGCTGATACCTGGGGTGGCAGGAATGACGTATGAGGAGAGATTGGGTCGATTGAGCTTGTACTCGCTGGAGTTTAGAAGAATGAGAGGGGATCTCATTGAAACTTATAAAATTCTAACAGCACTAGACAGACTAGATGCAGGAAGGATGTGCCCGATGGTCGGGGAGTCCAGAACCACTGGTCCCAGTCTAAGGATAAGGGGTGTTAGGGAATATAATTACCCGATCTAACAAGGGGTAAGCCATTTAGGATAGAGATGAGGAGGAATTTCTTCACCCAGAGAGTGGTGAACCTTTGGAATTGTCTACCACAGAAGGCAGTAGAGGCCAATTCATTAAATATATTGAAGAAGGAGTTGGATATATTTCTTAAGGCTAAAGGGATCAAGGGATATGGGGAGAAAGCAGGGACAGGGTACTGAATTTGGATGATCAGCCATGATCACATTGAATGGCGGAGCAGGCTCGAGGGGCCGAATGGCCTACTCCTCGTTTGTAAAGGGAAGATCGTATTTGACTAATATATTTGAATTTTTTTATGAAGTAACAGAGAGGATTGATGCAGGGAATGCA
Organism: Somniosus microcephalus; assembly: GCF_052327205.1. Taxonomy (NCBI): domain Eukaryota; kingdom Metazoa; phylum Chordata; class Chondrichthyes; order Squaliformes; family Somniosidae; genus Somniosus; species Somniosus microcephalus. The sequence goes on from NW_028225180.1 coordinate 56,394,736, forward strand.
ATGGATGTTGTCCACATGGATTTTCGGAAGGCGTTTGGAAAAAAAACGCATAGAAGGCTGGTTAACAAAATTGAGGGTCATGGAATCGGTGGGTCAGTGACAGCTTGGATCAGGAATTGGCTAAAGGACGGAAAATAGCGAGTTGTGAGCAGGATGTTTCCAGGTATGACGGATTTCAATTATGTGGAGAGATCGGAGAATCTGGGATTATTGCCTTTACAGCAGAGAAAGTTAAGGGAAGAGCTAATAGAGTTCTTCCATATTATGAGTGGTTTTGGTAGAACAAGTAGGAAGAAATATTCCCTCTGGCAAGTGGGGCGTTAACGAAAGGTCGCAGTTTTAAAATAATTGGCAAAAGAGCTGGAGGGGAAATTAGAATAATTTGTTTTACACAGAGCTTTAAGATCTGGAATGCACCACCTGAAAAACTGAAACAAATTCCATGGGAACATTCAAAAGGCAATTGGACCTGTACTTGAAGAGGAGGAATTTCCAGGGTTATGGGGAGAAAGCTGGGGTGTGGGACTTGTTTGGACATCTTTTCAAAGAGCAGGCACAGGCACCGTGGGCCGAATGGCCTCTTGTGTTGTAAGATTGGAAGGGGTTTGATCCAAGAGCCCAGCAGATATTAACTGTCTCCCCGCCCCCAGCACCAACTTGGAAAGAACCCACATTTATGTTCCCCATAATATCGATATTATACTGCATGTTAATGTAGTACCAGACACTCAAATATATTTCATATCCAACTCTCAATAAATAATTTTACAATTCTGAACTGGACGCTGGGTTTACTTAGTTATTTTCTATCAGTAAATCTATTTCTGAATTTCACAATGGCGGTTGAATTAAATGATTACCATTTAAGTATAAACTGACAAAATGATGGGTAAATCTTATATTTTAATGAATATCAGTAAAACTATTTTGTGTTGCCAGAATAAAGTTTCTTGTTGGTCACATGATGCAGGTTTATAGATACATATAGTTCGATAACAGTAACAGATTTAAATGGTTTTAGGCAATCTGATTTTCAGGGGTCACGGGTTCTATCTCCAACAATGCAACTATTTTATCGCTGTATTTCTGTAGATACGGCGCTGCTAATGTTCTGTACAGATGGGACTAACGGGGGATTCAGTAAACCCGCAGTGTCAGGTCTGGTGGTGTAAAAAATCCGTTATTGGAATCGCAGCTTCATGATTAGAAACAATGGCTGAATGTTCAGGGTTAATGTTCTGAACTAAACTCCAATCATGTGAAGTTGGTTTTGTTATTTTCAATGCGTGATTTCCTCTATTGCCAGGGTAACAATCTGTCAGATCTCAGTACAAGAGGCGTTGGCTCCAATGTATATCCGAAAGACTGAAACAGTCAATGTAAACTCCTGTCTATGTATTCGGCAGTCCAGGAGTATGAACCTGTTGCTTCTGAGCAGTAGGTAATGTACATATAATTCGTAGGACTACCTCTTGCCATGGTTTAATAACACATCTTTTAAATTTGATAACCTAAGTCTCCATACATTTTGTATAGAGAATATTGTTCCACATGTTATTCAGTTCTGGGCACCGCCCCTCAGGAAAGAGATACTGGCCTTGGAGGGGATGCAGCGCAGATTCATCGGAGTGATAATTGAACTAAAATAGTTAAATTATGAGGATAGGCCTAGGCTCCTATTCCCTTCAATATAGAAGATCAAGTGGTGATCTAATTGAGGTGTTTAAGATGATTAAAGGATTTGATAGGATAGATAGAGAAAAGAAGGTGACATATGCTTCGATACTCAGGGCAAGGCTAGAATACTCAATAAGTTCTTTATAACGGTATTCATTGAGGAGATGGATGCTGACAAATTATCGGTAGAAGTGGAAAAGGCAGAAGCAATAGAAGGGGTGGAAATTGATAGAAAGGATGTACCAGAAAGGCTGGGTATGCTAAGAATGAACAAGTCGCCTTGTACAGAAGGCTTGCATCCCAGGTTGCGAAGGGAATTGGGGGAGAAGATAGCAGAAGGGCTTGCCATTATTTTGCAAACTTCCCTAGATGCGGGGGACATGCCTGAGGATTGAAAAGTTGCAAATATAACACCCTTGTTCAAGAAAGACAAACCTAGTAACTATAGGCCGATCAGTTTAACAGCAGTGGTAGGTAAAGTTTTAGAAACAATAATCAAGGAAAAAATTAACGGGCATTTAAGAAAGGAGGGAGAGAGAAAACGGGAAACTACCGACCTGTTAGATTCCAGCATTTTCCCAATTAATGATGTGAGGCTATTATAAAAGATGGAATAACTGGGCACTTAGAAACTAATAGTAAGATTGGAAAAGGTCAACATGGAATAATGAAAGGGAAATCCTGTTTAACTAACCTATTGGAGTTCTTTGAGAATGTAACTAGTGGAGCAGCCAAAGGGGAACCTGTAGATGTGGTGTATTTGGATTTTCATAAGGCCTTCGATAAGGTCCCACACAAGAGGTTGGTGATCAAAATTAGGACACATGGAATTGGGGGTAATATACTAGCATGGATTTAGACGTAGTTAACAGACAGAAAGCATAAAAGTAGGGATAAATGGGTCTTTTTCAGGATGGCAGGCTGTGAATAGTGAGGTACCGCAAGGATTGGTGCTTGGGCCCCAGCTATGTACAATGATTTGGATGAGGGGACTAAATGCTGATGATACAAAGCTAGATGACAGTGTCAGTTGTGAAGAGGATGTGAAGAGGGCTCAAGGGGATCTCGACAGGCTCACTGAGTGGGCGAGAACATGGCAGATGGAAAATAATGTGGTTAAGTGTGAAGTTATCCACTATGGCAGAAAAAAAGGAAAGGCAGAGTATTTCCTAAATGGTGAAAGATTGGGGAATGCAGATGCTAAATGTGACCTGGGTGTCCTTGTACATGAGTCACTGAAAGTGAATGTGCAGGTGCAGCAAGCCATTAGGAAGGCAAATGGTATGCTGGCTTTCATTACAAGAGGATTTAAGTGCAGGACTAAAGAAGTCTTACTCCAATTATATAGGGCCTTGTTGAGACCACACCTGGAGTACTGTGTACAATTTTGTTCTCCTTACCTAAGGAAGGATATACTTGCCAGAGAGGGAGTGCAACGAAGCTTCACGATATTGATTCCCGGGATGGCGGGAGTGTCGTATGAGAAGAGATTGAGTGAACTTGGCCTGTATTCTCTTGAATTCAGAAGAATTATAGGGGATCTCATTGAAGCATACAAAATTATTACAGGGAATGTTAGGGTGGATGCTGGGAGAATGTTTGCCTTGGCTGGGGAGCCTAGAACCAAAGGCCACAGCCTCAGGATAAAGGGTAGGCCATTCAGGACTGAGAGGAGAAGAAATTTCTTCACACAGAGGGTGGTGAATCTTTGGAATTCTCTACCCCAGAGGGCTGTGGAGGCTCAATCTTTGGGTATATTCAAAACATAAGTTGATAGATTTCTGACAAGTAAGTGCATCAAGGGATATGCCGATAGGGCCGGTGAATGGAGCTGAGGCAGAAGATCAGCCATGATCTCATTGGGTGGCGGAGCAGGCTCGAAGGGCCGAATGGCCTACCCCTGCTCATATTTCTTATGCTCTTAATTTCTTATTTGAAGAGATTTAAGCTAATTAAAGAAAGCCAACACGGGTTTGTAAAAGGATGATCGTGTTTGACAAATATGTTTGAATTTTTGTATGAAGTAACAGAGAGGATTGATGCAGTGAATGCAATTGATTTTGTCCATGTGGATTTTCGGAAGGCGTTTGATAAAAAACGCATAGAAGGCTGGTTAACAAAATTGAGGGTCATGGAATAGGTGGTTCAGTGACAGCTTGGATCAGGAATTGGCTAAAGGACAGAAAAAAGCGAGTTGTGAGCAGGATGATTACAGGGATGATGGATTTCAATTATGTGGAGAGATTGGAGAAGCTGGGATTATTGCCTTTACAGCAGAGAAAGTTCAGGGAAGAGCTAATAGAGTTGTTGTGGTGAAAATAAATTCACACCTAAACCACGTAAAAGTAAAAAGATGCCGTTTATTATCAGAGCTCTGGGAGAAGCGTCTTAGACCCCACGGTCTGTGCGAGCACCTTCTCGTTCTCTCTTGGTTGGTACAGCTTTTTATTCTATTTTCATCCAATCACATTGTATTACAATAATCACCTGATCACATTGTATTACAATAATCACCTGATCACATATGGATTATTTTCAGTATTAGTAAAGGTTAGCTACATCTTACTATGCCTTTGGTCACAGGTCAAATTCCCATGACCCCTATATTCTGCTGTGTCTACAATTTTTAGCTAAAGCAGCATATTCCTTATCGCTTACGCAAAACGCACATATTCTGTCTGGTCCCACAACTGCGTCTTATCTTGGTTTTTCGAAGCAAATCACGTTGTTCTTTGTTTAGTTTTGCCTTTTTACGTAAGTCAATTTTTATTGTGATATTTCTTAGCTCAACCTGGTTTCTTTTAGTCACTTTCACATGACCCCACTCCTTTGTTCTGAGTTTAATTTTGCTGGCATCACTTAAGTAGTGGTCACCTCGGCTGTCCGAATTCTGAGAGGGTTCAATTTAACCCCTTCAATACAATAGCTAATTAATCCTCCCCTGCAATGATTCTGGCGGTTAGGCCCTCGTGACCCTTATTGGTCTGCAATACTGGGCTGCAGGTCATAGGTTACAGTATCAACAACTCGTTTGTAACTGAGCCCATTCTTTCTGTTCTGTTTCTTATCTCTGCCACCTGGATTATGACGTCTGGTTCTACAGGCTGCCAGACCATATTTGCTAGGCTGAGGCTTCTTTAATAATCTATGCAAGCCATTTTGTTTCTTTATGTTACTACTTTAAGTTTAGCTGATTTTATTAAATCTTTCTCACAGTTCAGCATTAGCTGTGTGTAGCTTGGTGGCTATGCCTTATCTTCTTGTAAGGCTCCATTGTATAAAGTCCTTGAGCTGGGCAGACATTTTATCATCACCTGGCTTCTCCTCAGCTCTTAGTGATCTCGCACATGACCCCTCTCTCTTTAATTTGTTTGCCCTGCATTTTAAACACTGAGAGGGTTTGCTTTTAACCCTTTCAGAGTTCTTCCATATTATGAGCGGTTTTGATAGAGCAAGTAGGAAGAAATATTCCCTCTGGCAAGTGGGGCATTAACGAAAGGTCGCAGTTTTAAAATAATTGGCAAAAGAACTGGAGGGGAAATTAGGATAATTTGTTTTACACAGAGGTTTAAGATCTGGAATGCACCACCTGAAAAACTGATAAACAAATTCCATGGGAACATTCAAAATACAATTGGACCTGTACTTGAAGAGGAGGAATTTGCGAGGTTATGGGGAGAAAGCTGGGGTGTGGGACTAGTTTGGACATCTTTTCAAAGAGCCGGCACAGGCACCGTGGGCCGAATGGCCTCCTGTGTTGTCCGATTGGATGGGGTTTGATCCAAGAGCCCAGCAGATATTAACTGTCTCCCCGCCCCTGGCACCAACTTGGAAAGAACCCACATTTATTTTCCCCATAATATCGATATTATACTGCATGTTAATGTAGTACCAGACACTCAAATATATTTCATATCCAACTCTCAATAAATAATTTTACAATTCTGAACTGGACGCTGGGTTTACTGAGTTATTTTCTATCAGTAAATCTATTTCCGAATTTTACAAAGGCAATTGAATTAAATGATTACCATTTAAGTATAAACTGATAAAATGATTTGTAAATCTTATATTTTAATGAACATCAGTAAAACTATTTTGTGTTGCCAGAATAAAGTTTCTTGTTGGTCACATGATGCAGGTTTATAGATACATATAGTTCGATAACAGTAACAGATTTAAATGGTTTTAGGCAATCTGATTTTCAGGGGTCACGGGTTCTATCTCCAACAATGCGACTATTTTATTGATGTGTTTCTGTAGGTACTGCACTGCTTAATGTTCTGTACAGATGGGCCTAACGGTGGATACAGTAAACCTGCTCTGGTGGTGTAAAAAATCCGTTATTGGAATCGCAGCTTCATGATTAGAAACAATGGTTGAATGTTCAGGGTTAATGTTCTGAACTAAACTCCAATCATGTGAAGTTGGTTTTGTTATTTTCAATGCGTGATTTCCTCTATTGCCAGGGTAACAATCTGTCAGATCTCAGTACAAGAGGCGTTGGCTCCAATGTATATCCTAAAGGCTGTGAAACATTCAATGTAAACTCCTGTCTATGTATTCGGCAGTCCAGGAGTCTGAACCTGTTGTTTCTGAGCAGTAGGTTATGTACATACATATAATTTGTAGGACTACCTCTTGCCATGGTTTAATAACACATCTTTTAAATTTGATAACCTCTGTCTCCATACATTTTGTATAGAGAATATTGTTCCACATGTTATTCAGTTCTGGGCACCGCCCCTCAGGAAAGAGATACTGGCCTTGGAGGGGATGCAGCGCAGATTCATCAGAGTGATAATTGAACTAAAATAGTTAATTTATGAGGACAGGTTGCAAAGTCTAGGCTCCTATTCCCTTGAATATAGAAGATCAAGGGGTGATCTAATTGAGGTGTTTAAGATGATTAAAGGATTTGATAGGATAGATAGAGAAAAGAAGGTGACATATTCTTCGATGCTCAGGGCAAGGCTAGAACACTCTAAGGCCTAGAAATTCAGTTGGTTGCGCCAGCCGGTAGCGCCTTAGGAGGAGTAGATGTCGGGCGCTAGGCGGCTAGCGGCCGGGCGAAGCGCGATCTGCGCCTCTCCCCAACTTCACTCACGATTTAGCGGCGGCGCAAAGTCTTTGCGCGCACTCAGCTGCGCGCGCAGATCCTGACGTAATTTCCTCGTGCAACGCCCTTTGTGCGCCCCAACCGGAAATTCAGTCGCGACGCCCCGTTGTGCGCCTGGCGCCCCTAGCGACTGGTAGAGTGGAATGGTGCTCAGTCGATGCGGGCTCGCAAATTAAAGGGCACTCCTCCGGCACTATAAAAGGCTGCCATTTTGCAGCACTCCTTCTTGAGAGATGGATCTTTGCAGAGAGACCAAGGTAGAGAGCTTTCTGCTTTGGCTCAACACTCGGACAGGTACTTGTGGCTTCAGGCCACAGCTTTCCACTTGTCTTTGCCTTCATTGACATATCATTGTTTGCTAACATATTATGGGGGCTGCAATGGGTGCAAACGCTGGCTTTCTCCATTGCATCCAAAGGGCTCACAGATGCCGTGAGAGAGTGGCAGCCCTGGCTAGACGGAGAGGGGGCAACAGGCGTCGGGAAAGGAGACCTTACCCACCCAGGGTATACCACCAGCAGTTCTCCTATCTCAACATGTCTGACGAGCAGTGTGTTCGGAGGCTGCGATTCTGAAGGGAGGTGGTCACAGAGATCTGCCACCTGCTTGGCTGTGATCTGCAGCCACAGCTGAGGAGCAGGACGTCTCTGTCGGTGGCAGTGAAGGTGACGGTGGTTCTCAACTTCTATGCCACCGGCTTCTTCCAATCCGCTACTGGGGATATTTCCAACATCTCCCAGTTCGCCGTGCATTGCTGCATCCGCCAGGTGACCAATGCCCTTTTCAAAAGGAGACGTCAGTTCATCTCCTTCTCCATGGCCCTTGCCAAGCAGCAACAGCGTGCAATGGGCTTTGCAGCATTCGCGGGCTTCCCCATGGTGCAGGGCGCAATTGACTGCATGCATGTGGCTTTGCGGGCACCTCTGGAGAATGCCGAGGATTACCGCAACCGGAAGGGCTACCATTCGCTCAACGTCCAGCTGGTGTGTGACCACAGGCAGCTCATCCTAGCTGTCAATGCCCACTTTCCAGGCAGCAGCCACGATGCCTTCATCCTGCGCCAGACTTCTGTGGCAGACATGTTCCAGGCCCAGCCTCACCCACGAGGATGGCTTATCGGGGACAAAGGCTATCCTTTGTGTACCTGGCTGATGATCCCGCTCCGTGCGCCCAGCACCCCTGCTGAAGAGTGTTACAATGATAGCCATCAAGCGACCAGGAACATCATCGAGCAAACAATCGGCGTCCTGAAGCAAAGGTTCCGCTGTCTGGATCATTCCAGTGGAGCCCTACAATATTCGCCGGAGCAAGTCTCCCATTTCGTGGTCGTTTGCTGCATGCTGCACAACCTGGCTATCCGCAGGACTCAGCCACTGCCACCAGAGATTGGAGGACCACAGGAGGAGGAGGAGGAGGAGGAGGAGGAGGACCAGCACAGGAGGGAGGCAGAAAGTGCAAGGGCCGCCCGTCGCCGGCTTATTGAACGTCGGTTCTAGGCCCCCTCTCAGGGAATGGCTTGTGCCAATGTCAGCAGATGAATGTAGCCGCTCCACAAGCCCTCAGCCGAGCAGGGCAACCAGGACTTGACAAAAAAACCATGCACAGTGCAATTTAAGAACATTAATTTATTGCAAACCTCTGCCCTTCCCACATTACAACCTCATGTGGAGAAGCCCCCTCCAAAAACACAAAACTAACAGTCTCGGCCTTACAAAAACAAAGAAAGACACCAGTCTCGGCCTTACAAAAACACAACTACACCAGTCTCGGCCTTACAAAAAGCACCAGGCATTTGTGCAGACCTTCTACTTTTTGCCCTGCGAGGGCGATGCCTTTCGCATCCTTGCCTGGCCCCTGCCCGCCCTGCAGCTCCTCCTCAATAGGAGCCCAGTGGCTGCAGCAAGGCTGGGGGAAGGCTGCTGAGGGTCAGATGGCGAGACGGCAGATACCCTTGGGGGTCGGCCTGCACCAGCTCTGGCCCTGGAGTGGCCGGCTGCTGACTGCTCCAACTCTGCTTGGGTGGCAGCCGTCTGTCCAGCGGCTTGTGGCAGCTGCAATGGCGGAGTGGCAGTGTCGGCTGCAGGAATGGTGCCAACCTGGCAGATCGCAGGTGCTCGCTGGTCACCTGAGACATTGGCACTCGCACGGGCCAGCACTGCAGCATGCACAGCAAACAGCTGAAGAACAGACTGCTGGCCTGCTGCTGCGCGGCAGGTGCCCTGGCGATGCCTGGCTGATCCAGCGAGGGTGGCAGCAGTTAGTGCCCGTGTGGCCCTGGTCTGTGTCCGCATGACAACAGCCAGTGAATGGACGGCATGACTGAGCACTTGGCTCAAAGCCGCCTGTGCTGCCGCGAAGACCTGTAGACTCCTGGCCTGTGCTGCTCCAAATTGCTGCACACTCCTTGACAAAGACTCAATGGAGTCAGGCATCCTTGCCACTGGAGCCATGAGCTCATTGTGCCTGCGCTCAGCCTGGATGGCCATTTCCTCCAGGAGCCGCACCTCCTCTGCGCTGACCATCGCAGGACTGGAGGCCACACTCACCCTCTGGGGAGAAGTCCGCCGAGCTTCCCCACCCCTACCGCATTGCTGCAGGCCGCTGGGCCCCGGAGCTTCACTCTCCTCCGACCCTTCCCCCCGGCTCCCCTCCAGGGAAGACGTGTCCCCTTCCTCGCCATGGGCTGGCGCGGCTGAGGGTGGCACTGATGGGCCGGCTTCCTCTTCCTCCTCCTCTAATTCAGAAGCGCTGACAGTGGCAGCTTGAGGGCCCGCCTCCTCACCTGGCGATTCACCATCTGAAAGCAGGAAGGCACAAGAGTAGCTTTAGAGTGAGGACAGGGCGGCAGCGAGGGAGGCATGAGTGCTGCCATTCACTGCATTGGTCGGACAGTGGCAAAGGATGCTGATCTGAGGCGCAAGTGGAACGAGAGAGGTCAAAAAGGTGATGCCCTTACCATTGGTGCCCAGAACAGGGTCGGCATCCCCACTGGCGACGGGGCCAATCAGCCGGCCTGCCATAATGCGCTCCACACGCTAGTCGAGGTCGGAGAGCTCTTTGACGTCAGGATGGCCTCCCCCGGTCTCAGTTCGTTTCCGCCGGTTGTGCGCCACCTTGGCCTGCAAGAGAAAGGACGGCCTCTAAGTACAGTGTGAAGCCCTGATCTTGTCTGCACTGCCTCCCATGGTCGAATAGCTTTTACAGTGTGAAGCCCTGATCTTGTCTGCAATGCCTCCCATGGTCGAATAGCTTGTACAGTGTGAAGCCCTGATCTTGTCTGCAATGCCTCCCATGGTCGAATAGCTTGTACAGTGTGAAGCCCTGTTCTTGTCTGCAATGCCTCCCATGGTCGAATAGCTTGTACAGTGTGTAAAGTGCTGAATGTGCAAGTGATTTTCATGACAGTCCCATAGCTGCTGGATGAGGGCTGGCCATTAGGGCTTTCAGGTCCCTTTGCCCATAAAGTGAGGTGCACATGCAGGGATGAGGAGGACACCGGAAAGGGTACTCACCCTGACAACCCGAGTGAGGTCGTTGAACTTCTTCCGGCATTGCACAGGAGTCCTGGCAACCACGCTGTTGGAAGACACCCTGTTTGAGACCTCCCTCCAGGCTTTCCGGTAGGCGCTGGGCAGTGGCCTCTTGCCACCTTCTGGGAACAGAACATGGCGCCTGCGCTCCACTCCGCCAACCAGCACCCTCAGGTCACCGTCCCTGAAGCGCTGCGCGCTCTCCCTGGCCTTCTCCATAGCCCTGGGCATTGTGCAGATGAAGCTGAAGTGGTCAGGCCTAGGTTGAGGGCTGCAGTGTGCAGGGCGTGGCAGGCAAACAAATCGACCCTCCCCCTTTAAGAGCTGACCGGCGCCAGAGTGTCTGCCGTCAATCAACAACTCGCTGCACTGGCGCTGCGCCCGGCCTCGGGGGTATCGCTCAGCACTGCCGGCTTAGTGCCTAAAGATAGTCGTGCATCGCCTGTTTTAGCGCAGCAGCAACCTCTTGGGGCGATGCGACTGAATATCGGCGAAGGTGGCGCGACTTTGCGCCGGGCGCAAACTTTAGCGGCCGCCCGACTTTACCACCCCAAAAGTGGCTATACTGAATTTCTAGGCCTAAGTTCGTTGTAACAGTGTTCACTGAGGAGATGGATGATGACAAATTATCGGTAGAAGCAATAGAAGAGGTGGAAATTGATAGACAGGATGTACCAGAAAGGCTGGGAATGCTAAGAATGGACAAGTCGCCTGATACAGAAGGCTTGCATCGCAGGTTGCGAAGGGAATTGGGGGAGAAAATAGCATAAGGGCTTGCCATTATTTTGCAAACTTCCCTAGATGCGGGGGAGGAGCCTGAGGATTGAAAAGTGGCAAATGTAACACCCTTGTTCAAGAAAGACAAACCTAGTAACTAAAGGCTGGTCAGTTTAACATCAGTGGTGGGTAAAGTTTTAGAAACAATAATCAAGGAAAAAATTAACGGGCATTTAAGAAAGGAGGGAGAGAGAAAATGGGAAACTACAGACCTGTTAGCCTCACATCATTAGTTGGGAAAATGCTGGAATCTATTATAAAAGATGCAATAACTGGGCACTTAGAAAGTAATAGTAAGATTGGAAAAAGTCAACGTGGAATAATGAAAGGGAAATCCTGTATAACAAACCTATTGGTGTTCTTTGAGAATGTAACTAGTGGAGCAGCCAAAGGGGAACCGGTAGATGTGGTGTATTTGGATTTTCAGAAGGCCAACAAGAGGTTGGTGATCAAAAGTAGGACACATGGAGTTGGCGGTAATATAGTAGCATGGATTTAGACGTAGTTAAAAGACAGAAAGCAAAGAGTAGGGACAAATGGGTCTTTTTCAGGATGGCAGGCTGTGACTAGTGAGGTACCACAGCTATTTACAATCTATATCAATGATTTGGATGAGGGGCCTAAATGTAACATTTCCAAATTTGCTGATGATACAAAGCTAGATGGCAGTGTCAGTTGTGAAGAGGATGTGAAGAAGCTTCAAGGGGATCTCGACAGGCAAAGTGAGTGGGCGATAACATGGCAGATGGAATATAATGTGGTTAAGTGTGAAGTTATCCACTATGGTAGAAAAAAAAGAAAGGCAGAGTATTTCCGGAATGGTGAAAGATTGGGGAATGCAGATGCTCAAAGGGACCTGGGTGTCCTTGTACATGAGTCACTGAAAGTGAATGTGCAGGTGCAGCAGACCATTAGGAAGGCAAATGGTATGCTGGCCTTCATTACAAGAGGATTTAAGTACAGGACTAAAGAAGTCTTACTCCAATTATATAGGGCCCTGGTGAGACCACACCTCGAGTATTGTGTACAATTTTGGTCACCTTACCTAAGGAAGGATATACTTGCCATAAAGGGAGCGCAACAAAAGTTCACGATTGATTCCTGGGATGGCGAGACTGTCGTGTGAGAAGAGATAGAGTAAACTAGGCCTGTATTCTCTTGAATTCAGAAGAATGAGAGGGGATCTCATTGAAGCATACAAAATTATTACAGAGATTGTTAGGGTGGATGCTGGGAGAATGTTTCCCTTGGCTGGGGAGTCTAGAACCAGGGGCCACAGCCTCAGGCTAAAGGTTAGACCATTCAGGACTGAGAGGAGAAGACATTTCTTCACACAGAAGGTGGTGAATCTTTGGAATTCTCTACCCCAGAGGGCTGTGGAGGTTCAGTCATTGGGTATATTCAAAACAGAAGTCGATAGATTTCTGACTAGTAAGGGCATCAAGGGATATGGCGATAGGGCCGGTGAATGGAGCTGAGGCAGAAGATCAGCCCTGATCTCATTGAGTGGTGGAGCATGCTCGAAGGGCCGAATGGCCTACCCCTGCTCGTATTTCTTATGTTCTTATGTTCTTATTTAGAGAGATTTAAGCTACTTAAAGAAAGCCAACATCGTGTTTGACAAATATATTTGAATTTTTGGATGAAGTAACAGAGAGGATTGATGAAGGGAATGCAATGGATGTTGTCTACATGCTTTTTCGGAAGGCGTTTGACAATAAAACAACATGGAAGGCTGGTTTACAAAATTAAGCCTCGTGCAATAGGTGGGTCAGTGACAGCTTGGATAAGGAATTGGCTTAAGGACAGAAAATAGCGAGTTGTGAGCAGGATGATATCAGGGATGACGGACTTCAATTATGTGGAGAGATCGGAGAAGCTGGGATTGTTGCCTTTGGAGCAGAGAAGATTAAGGGATATTCCAAATTATGATGGTTTTTGATAGAGCAAGTAGGAAGAAATGTTTCCTTTGGCAAATGTGGCTTTAACAAAAGGTCACATTTTAAAAAACAATTGGCAAAATAACTCGAGGGGAAATTAGGATAATTTGTTTTTCAGAGGTTTAAGATCTGGAATGCACCACCTGAAAAAACTGACGTAAACGAAGTCCATGGGAACTTTCAAAAGACAATTGGACCTGTATTTGGAGAGGACGATTTTCCCGTGTTATGCAGAAAAAGGTGGTGTACGGGACTAGTTTGGACCTCTTTTCAAAGAGCCGGCACAGGCACCGTGGGCCGAATGGCCTCCTGTGTTGTAAGATTGGAAGGGGTTTGATCCAAGAGCCCAGCAGATATTAACTGTCTCCCCGCCCCCAGCACCAATTTGGAAAGAACCGACCTTTATGTTCCCCATAATATCGATATTATACTGCATGTTAAGGTGGTTCCAGACACTCAAATATATTTCATATCCAACTCTCAATAAATAATCTTACAATTCTGAACTGGATACTGGGCTTACTTAGTTATTTTCTATCAGTAAAACTATTTCTTAATTTCACAATGGCGGTTGAATTAAATGATTATCATTTAAGTATAAACTGATAAAATGATACGTAAATCTTACATTTTAAGGAATATTAGTAAATTTATTGTGTGCTGTCAGAATAAAGTTTATTGTTGGTCACATGATCCAGGTCTATAGATACATATAATTTGATAACAGTAACAGATTTAGATGCTTTAAGACAACCTGATTTTATGGGGTCACGTGTACTATCTCCAACAATGTGACTATATTATTGATGTATTTCTGTAGATGCGGCGCTGTTTAATGCTCTGTACGGCTGGAACTGACGGTGGAGTCAGTAAATCCACAGTGTCAGGTCTGGTGGTGTAAAAAAGCCGTTTTTGGAATCGCAGCTTCATGTTTAGAAACACTGGCTGAATGTTTAGGGTTAATGTTCTTCACGAAACTCAGAACATGTGATATTGTTTTTGATACTTCCGTTTTCTGTTATTTTCAGTGCGTGATTTCCTCTATTGCCAGGGTAACAATCTGTCAGACCACAGTACAAGAGGCGTTGGCTCCAATTTATATCCGAAATACCGTGAAACATTCAGTGTAAACTCCTGCCTATGTATTCGGCAATCCAGGAGTCGGAACCTGTTGTTTCTGAGCAGTAGGTTATGTAGATACATATATATCGTAAGATTTCCTCTTGCCATGGTTTAATAACACATCTTTTAAATTTGATAACCTCTGTCACAATACATTTTGAATATAGAATATTGTTCCACATTTCATTCAGTTTTGGGCACCGCCCCTCAGGAAAGAGATATTGGCCTTGGAGGGGATGCAGCGCCGATTTGTGGTAAATGGCTGTTTTTCAGACTGGAGTATGGCAGACAGAGTGGTTCCCCACGGGTCAGTGCTGGCGCCACCGCTTTTTTTGATATAATAAATTACCTGGAAATTGGAATACAGAGTAGAATTTCTATATTTGCCGATGACACCAAACTTGGAGGTGTGGCAAACAGTGATGATGACATAAATCGACTGCAACAGGACATAGAAAGGCTAGCAGAATGGGCAGACAAGTGGCAGATGGAATTAAATACTGTGAAGTGTGAGGTGATGCATTTTGGCAGAAGTAACAGGGCGTGCCAATATACACTTAATGACACAGTTTTAAAGAGTGTGCAGGGACAGAGGGACCTGGGAGTTAATGTGCATAGGTCCCCGAAGGTGGCAGGACATATTTGGAAAATGGATAACAAAGCATATGGCTTCATAAATAGAGGTATTGAGTACTAAAACAAAGAAGTTATGCTAAACCTTTATAAAGCGCAGGTTAGGCCTCAACTGGAGTACTGCGTCCAGGTCTGGTCACCAGACATTAGGAAGGATGTGAAGGCCCTTGGGAGGGTGCACAGGAGATTTACCAGGATGGTTCCTTGGATGGGGGATCTTAGCTACAAAGACAGGTTGGAGAAGCTGGATTTGTTTTCATTAGAGCAAAGGAGGTTGAGGGGTGATTTGATAGATGTGTACAAGATTATGACGGTTTTGGATAGGCTAGACAAGGAAAGGCTGTTCCCATTAATTGATGGTACAAGGACTAGTGGAAACAGATTTAAGGTTTTGGGCAAAAGAGAGAGAGGGGATATGAGGAAAATCTTGTTTAGACAGGAACTGGTGATGACCTGGAATTCGCTGCCGACGGAAGTGGTGTAAGCAGAGACACTCAATGTTTTCAAAGGGATAGGCACTTGAGGGAAATAAACTAGTAGGGCTACAGGGATAGAGCGGGGGAATGGGACTGACTGGATTGCTCTGCAGGGAGCTGGCATGGACTCGATGGGCCGAATGTTTTCCTTCTTTGCCGTTATGACTCTATGACTCAATTTTCCCTCTGGTGGGGATGTCCAGAACAATGAGGCATAAACTTAAAATTAGAGCTAGGTTGTTAAGTGGTGATAGAATCAAATAATCATCGTTTCTGCACAGTAGGAGGCCATTCGGCCCCTCCAGCCCGTGCCGGCACTTCAGCTCAATCCCACACCTTTCCTCATAACCATGCAATTTTTTCAGGTACTTATCTAATTCCCTTTGGATGGTGGAAAGCATTTCTTCACACAAAGGGCAGTGGAAATCTGGAAATCAGCCCCCCACAAAGTTGTTGAGGATGGGGGGTCAATTGAAAATGTCAAAACTGAGATTAATAGACGATTTTCTCTCTCCACGGATGCTGCCCGACCTGCTTAGTGTTTCCAGCATTTTCTGTTGTTATTTCGGATTTTCAACATCCACAGTACTTTGCTATTGTATTAATAGATGTTTGCTGGGCATTAAGGGCTATAGAACCAAGGCTGGGGTTAAGACACAGGTCAGCCATGGTCTAATTGAATGGTGGAACAGGCTGGAGGGGCTGAATGGCCGCGTCCTGTTGCTCAATTCCGATGAAGTCCTCCTACCACTGGGGGTGCTATAGTGATGCGTTGGGGCAACAGTTCCCTCCCGCGCAGGCGCGGTGTCGATCCGTTGCAGGCACATTGTCGCACCCTTGCCCTGCCGCGCAGGCGCACTGCCGCACACCTGCTCTGCTGCGCAGGCGCACTGCCGCTCCCTTGCCCTCCCGCGCAGGCGTAGTGGCGCAAACTTGTCACAGCGCGCAGGCGGAGTGTCGCTCCCTCACCCTCCCGCGCAGGCGCAGTGTCGCTCCCTTGGTCTCCCGCGCAGGCGCAGTGTCGCTCCACTGCTCTCCCGCGCAGGCGCAGTGCCGCTGCCTTGCTGATCCCGGGGATGTGCAGTGGGCGGGGTTTGCTGTGTGCCGGGCCGGTGTGTGAGTGACGGTAAGCAACAGGATGGTTGCCCGGGTTACAGGGGCCGCGCTCTGTGACTGAGGGAACTCGGCTCCATTCAGCACACGGCCTGGCAGCGCGGCTGCTCAGCACAGAGTTCAGATCACAGCGAGCGAGGGAGGGAGGGGCTTCACAGAGTCACAGCCCCGGTTTGTAACTTCGCAGAGAAACGGAGGGGAGATTCCGGTCAGCATCAGCTCCCGAGGAATGTGCTGAACCGGCTCACAATACAGGGGCTGGTCCGGGGGTGGAGGGCGCGGTGGGTTCAGGCAGTTTGGACACAAAATGGCGCATTTCCGCCCAGAGCAGTGAAACTGGGGGAGTCTCTGGCGGCCGGAATTTACTGTGAGGAAAATCTCCAAAATAAACACACAGCCCCGGAACTGGGGATCTGAGGAAAGAGACAAAATCAAACAAATATTCGGCCTTGAAATTTAATTTTTAGTAAGCAGAAGAAAAGTTTAGATTACATTATTTCACGCTTTCAATATTGTTCTCATTTTCTGCTCTGCCACAATTAGATCTCCCGGTGAATGACGGAGTGATTGAGGAAGGTCCACAGCTGGAGGTAAACAGGGATTTTAGACTGAGGAACAACAGCAGGTGAACCAGCACCGGATTGTGTGAGCACCAACCAGAGAGAACCCTTCCGATTCAAAGAGCTTCCAGAGATCGACTGCAGATCAAGGTCAGAGAGAGTCCCATTGACTCAGATACACACTGGTCCTGTAGATGGACTGGGGAGAAAGGTCAGAGAGAGTCCCATTGACTCAGATACACACTGGTCCTGGAGATGGACTGGGGAGAAATGTCAGAGAGAGTCCCATTGACTCAGATACACACTGGTCCTGGAGATGGACTGGGGAGAAAGGTCAGAGAGAGTCCCATTGACTCAGATACACACTGGTCCTGGAGATGGACTGGGGACAAAGGTCAGAGAGAGTCCCATTGACTCAGATACACCCTGGTCCTGTAGACAGTCCACAAAGCTTACAATGTAAAGCAGGCAATGGTGAGAATGAGACTGGAAGATTCTGACCACTGAGCACAATTATCCAGCATGAGGCCATGCAATGGGATGTAAAGTGTGATCAGTATCTGTCTCTAAACACAGTCACAGTGAATCTTGTGTGTATTTTAGAGTAAAGGAATTTGATCTGAGAGGTGACTCCAGTGTGGGGCAGAGCCCAGCAGATCGACACATGTCTGTTTATTAGGTCGGACTGAACTCACACCGTCGCCATCAGATCTCAGTGTTAAAATAGCTCAGATCTGATGACAAATCAAGTGGAAAGACTGAACAGAGAAACCAATTATAGTCAATTAATTGAACACGATGCAGAGACAAACCTCAAAGATCAGCGCGGCCTGTGACCAGCAGGTACAAAGTATTGTCAGATAGTGAGTGCTGAGCACAGCTTCATTACCTTTGGACATCCCCAGTGTTTAGTACTGGGGACGGTGAAAGACATTAAACGCCGGGTGAGTGCTTGCCTCCTGTTTCATTGGTCACAGACACACACAATACCGAAGTAGGACAACACTGGTCAAAGCAAGCAGGGAATATGCTTCCAAAATCAACGTCAGATACACAGCGAGCATCAGATTCCCAGTGTATTCTGAAATGGTATGAACCCAAACCAAGTCAAATACAGAATGTAGTCTGAAATGGGGATGAGTAATAATATTAGTAATAAAAGCTGAAAATGCTGGAAACACTCAGCGGGTCAGGCAGCGACTGTGGGGAGAGGAAGATGGGGTTGGTGTTTCAGATCCTGAACCCGTTCTCAGGAAAGGTCATTGACCTGAACCGTTAACCCCACCGTTCCCCCCCCCCCACAGACACTGCCTGACCTGCTGAATGTTCCCAGAATTTTCAGCTTTTATGACAGTGTTCCAGCATCTCCAGTATTTTGCTGTTAGTAATAATATTACAAGTTGGTTTTGCTATTAGAAGAGATGTATGTTTCCTCCCTTGTACAATGTCCATTATATTCAGGGTAAGACTGTCCAGAGTGCAATACATTCCTGTCCCCACTCTGCCCCCTGCCTCCCCCTCTCTTTCCTCTGCCTCTACCCCCGCCACACTGACCAAACCCCTGTGCCCGCTCTGCCCCCTGCCTCCCTCTCTCTTTCCTCTGCCTCTACCCACCACACTGACCAATCCCCTGTCCCCGCTCTGCCCCCTGCCTCCCACTCTTTCCTCTGCCTCTTCCCAGGCCACACTGACCAAACCCCTGTCCCCGTTCTGCCCCCTCCCTCCCTCTCTTTCCTCTGACTCTACCCCCACCACACTGACCAAACTCCTGTCCCTGCTCTGCCCCCTGCCTCCCTCTCTTTCCTCTGCCTCTACCCACCACACTGACCAAACCCCTGTCCCCACTCTGCCCCCTGCCTCCCCCTCTCTTTCCTCTGCCTCTACCCACCACACTGACCAAACCCCTGTGCCCGCTCTGCCCCCTGCCTCCCTCTCTTTCCTCTGCCTCTACCCACCACACTGACCAAACCCCTGTCCCCACTCTGCCCCCTCCCCCTCTCTTTCCTCTGACTCTACCCACCACACTGACCAATCCCCTGTCCCCGCTCTGCCCCCTGCCTCCCTCTCTCTTTCCTCTGCCTCTACCCCCGCCACACTGACCAAACCCCTGTCCCCGCTCTGCCCCCTGCCTCCCCCTCTCTTTCCTCTGACTCTACCCAGGCCACACTGACCAAACCCCTGTCCCCACTCTGCCCCCTGCCTCCCCCTCTCTTTCCTCTGACTCTACCCAGGCCACACTGACCAAACCCCTGTCCCCACTCTGCCCCCTGCCTCCCTCTCTTTGCTCTGCCTCTACCCCCACCACACTGACCAAACCCCTGTCCCCGCTCTGCCCCCTCCCTCTCTCTTTCCTCTGCCTCTACCCCCGCCACACTGACCAAACCTCTGTCCCCACTCTGCCCCCTGCCTCCCTCTCTCTTTCCTCTGGCTCTACCCCCGCCACACTGACCAAACCCCTGTCCCCGCTCTGCCCCCTGCCTCGCTCTCTTTCCTCTGACTCTACCCCCGCCACACTGACCTAACCCTTGTGCCCACTGGACGCCCAACCCCTTGGCCTGTGAGTGTGACCAGTCTTTCCATTGTAAGTGTTTCCTGACCGTGCACCCTGCTGATGTGTGGAGATGTTTGAAAAGCATCAACAAGCTGTGTCAGTGGGAGGGATTCTCGGGTGAGCAGCACCTGTGGGGCAGGTAGACAGGTAACATTAGCCATTGTCTTCGGTCCCTGCCACGAGCTGTGTTCCCGAGGCAGCGACTCCATCCCTCGCCCTGCCCACTGTCTGAGGCTAAAGCAGAGCATCCGCAGCCTTGCTGTCGTATTTGACCGTACGATGAGCTTCTGACCACATATCCACTCCATGACCAACACCGTCTACTTCCAGCTCTGTAACAGCGCCGGTCTCTGCCCCTGCCTCAGCTCAACTGTTGCTGATAACCTCACCCATTCCTTTGCTCGCTGACCGGAATTGGCTCCGGGTCTGGCAATGCTTCGATTTTTATAATTCACATCCTTGTTTTCAAATCCCAAAATTGCCTTGCCCCTCCCTATCTTTGTAATCTCCTGCAGTCCCCGAAATCCCAGCGCTCCTCCAATTCTGATCTGTGGCATATCTCCGATTTCCTTCTCTCCACCATTGACGGCCGTGCCTTTAGCTGCGGAGGCCCTAAGCTCTGGAATTCCCTCTTTAAACATCTCTACCTCTCTCTGCTCCTTCAACACGCTCCTTAAAATGTACCTCTTTGTCCAAACATTTGGTCACATAAAAGCTCCTTATGTCTTGGAGCCGGTGTGGGGACGGGTCAGTGGTGCAGAGGAACAACAACACGTGATCTGTATAGCGTCAGTGAGGAGGCATGCTCCGGATTACACAGCCTCACTGCAAAGAAAACTAGCATTTAAGGGAAAGCTGGAGAAACACATGAGGGAGAAGGAATAAAAGGTTATGCTGATAGGCTTAGATGAAGAGTGGTGGGAGGAGGATCGTGTGGTGCAAAGACATTGCCCCCTCCTATTTCTCATCTACATGCTGCCCCTCAGACACATTATCCAAACAAAGGAGATCTGCTTTTATATGTACACTGACAGCACTCTGCTCTACCTCTCCAGCACCTCTCTCGACCCCTCCATTTCTTGTGGTTTCTCACGTTGCTTGTCCGACAGCCAGTCTGTGATGACCTACATATTTCTCCAATTGCACATTGGGAAGAATGACGACATGATCTTTGGCCCCGCCACGAATTCTCGCCAGAGTTTCCATCCCTGTCCCAGCCAATGCCTCGGATTGTTCACAACCTCAGTGGTGTAGTTGGCATCAAGCTGATCTTCCGACCTGATCTCCTCTCCTCACAATGACCGCTTACCTCCACCTCTGTAACATCGGCATTCTTCGTCCCTGCTTCAGCCCGTCTGCTGCTGAAATCCTCATCCTTGCTTTTATCACTGTAGACTTGATTTTTCCAATGCTCTCTGGGCCGACTTTGCTGCTTTCATCCTTCATGCACTTGCATGCATCAAAACCCTGCTCACTGATCACCCCTGTCCTTGTGAACCTACATTGGCTCCCAGTCCCCCAGCAACTCCAAATTAAAACTGTCATGCACGTTTAAACCCCATTCCTTGTCTCAGCCCTCCCTGTCTCTGTAACCTCCTCCAGCCCTAGAATCCCCCACCACCAAGATCTCTCTCTTCCTCCGACTCTGGCCTCTTGTGCATTTCACCCTCTCCTCACTCTAACTAGATCACATCTCCATGAACCCAGGACAACGTCACTGCTCATGGAGACCAGAGGAATCGCACCCAGACATATACAGTGTAAGTGGATCGATATTCATATTCATACAATACCAGAATTTAATATCAAACCTCAACCAATCAACACACATATGTAAATAAAATAATACAATACCGCCACACTGTGTACAACCGAGTGAAGGATCATATAATTCATCAATGATTGCCTGCTCCATATTTCCCTGCAGAATATCCTGTACCTCAGGAATAAGGCTAGTTTTGGCCTGCACTGTGAGTAAATCTCACCAATGGGCGCTCCCAGTGCCGATTTTCGGCCGACGGGAGCCATTCTGGAACTCGGTTGTGGAGATCAGCGGGACTCCCTGGATTTCACTGGGCAGCTGTGTGTGTCACACCTGATGTGGAGAGTTGATTGTAACACTCGGGAAATTTTCGATCCCGGAGCGAACAGCTATTGTACTGATGGAGGAGGAGGGACTTGAAAACATGTTTAACAAGGCAACGCTCTCCTCATTTTAATATTTCCATCTAACCCTCCTGTTAATATATTTATTACAGAGCGTCAGAATCTGGGAATGACTGTCACCACCATGGCTGAAGGTCCAACCAGGGGAGAAGATCCAACATCTTCAAGAATGAGAATGGACACAGGTAGGTTCAGAAAATTCAGTAAAATATAATTTCTGTCCCGACAAAGGGTCCAGACCTCGTGTAATATACTGCAGCTCACGCAGGAAGTGGGAACAGGACAGGAGCTGAGTCATAAGAGGGAAGTGAGAGACCATCTAGAGGGGCACCACAGTCACAGGTGGAGGGAGCCCTGAGTACTGGAACTGTCCAATAGATGCCTGGTAATTGGGGTCTGTAAGGTGGATAGAGACAGTGACCCAGGATCGTCTTCCTGAGCAACAGTGTGGTCACTCTGAGTGGGGCGGGTTTGAGAGGCAGTTGCGGCACAGGAATAGGAGAGCGATAAGGGTGGGAGATTCTATCGGCAGTGGAATAGCTTCTGCAGCCCTGAGCCGGTCCCGAATGGTAAGTTGCCTCCCTGGTACATAGAAACATAGAAGATAGGAGCAGGAGTAGGCCATTCGGCCCCTCGAGCCTGCTCCGCCATTCAATGAGATCATGGCTGATCATCAAAATTCAGTACCCTGTTCCTGCCTTCTCTCCATATCCCTTGATCCCTTTAGCCTTAAATATATCTAACTCCTTCTTGAATATATTTAATGAATTGCCCTCTACTGCCTTCTTTGGCAGAGAATTCCATTGGTTCACCACTCTCTGGGTGAAGAAATTCCTCCTCATCTCTGTCCTAAATGGCTTACCCCTTATCCTTAGACTGTGACCCCTGGTTCTGGACTCTGACCATCGGGAACATCCTTCCAGCATCTAGTCTGTCTAGTCCTGTTAGTATTTTATAAGTTTCGATGAGATCCCCTCTCATTCTTCTAAACTCCAGCGAGTACAAGCCCAATCGACCCAATCTCTCCTCATATGTCATTCCTGCCATCCCAGGTATCAGCCTGGTGAATCTTCGCTGAACTCCCTCCATGGCAAGAACATCCTTCCTCAGATAAGGTGACCAAAACTGCACACAATACTCAAGATGTGGTCTCACCAAGGCCCTGTACAACTGCAACAAGACATCCTTGTTCCTGTACTCAATCCCTCTCGCTACGAAGGCCAACATACCATTTGCCTTCTTAACAGCCTGCTGCACCTGCATGCTTACCTTCAGCGACTGGTGCACAAGGGCACCCAGGTCTCGTTGCACTTCCCCTTCTCCCAATCTATTGCCATTCAGATAATAATCTGCCTTCCTGTTTTTGCCACCAAAGTGGATAACCTCTCATTTATCCACATTATATTACATCTGCCATGCTTCTGCCCAATCACCTAACCTGTCCAAATCATACTGAAGTTTGTCGGCATCCTCCTCACAGCACACACTCCCACCCAGCTTTGTGTTGTCTGCCAGAGGGAAGAACATGCTGCAACGGAAGGAAAGGAGAGCAGAAAATAGCCATAGTCGGAACCAGTAACACGATAGAAATGCGTTTATAGAGGGAATATTGAGACTGAGGCTCTAGACTAAAAATCGAGGCCTCAAGCTGTTGATGTCCGCATAGTTTCGCATGGGCTGAATAAGGAGGGAATATGAGGCAGGTCAATGTGTGGCTGCAGGGTTGGAGCAGGAGGGAAGGGTTCACGTTCTTGGGGCTCTAGAGTGAGTTCAGGGAGAAGGGAAGGGACGGTCGTGATCTGAACGGACCAACAACAATGATTTTCCAGAATGCGTGAATGGAGCAGTGGGAGGGTATCAGCTGATATGACTGGAGGATGGGAAATAGCCGGATCTGAGACTAGAGAGCGTAATTAGTAAAACTGTTGAAACAGGAACACTTGGGTAGGGGTTTGCATGATGTGGACCCAGCGATGTTGACGGAACGGCGATATATGTCCAAGTCGGAATGGTGTGTGACTTGGAGGGGAAATGGGGGAGGCGATGGTATTCCCATGCACCTGCTGCCCTTGTCCTCCTGGGTGCTGTGATCTATTAACTGAGACAGGACTTCGGTTTGAACGGAACTCGGAGCAAAACGATCCTGCTTATAATATTTTAGGAGAGTGAAACAATATTTGTGGATGTCAGTATTACTAAAGGGTTCCATGTCTGTGCTGGAGCACAAGGATGTTCACTGGAGTTATGTTAAGATAGAATCTATATGTATTCAGTTAAGGAATAGGATTGGAAATAGCACATTTCTCAGTGGGTTTTGCAGGCTATCGAGCAATGGAGATGAAATAGAGGGGGAGGACTGTGTTGTGAGCAAACTCCTGGAATCTGTATTTGAAGGTCGAATTAGTGAACATTTACAGATACCGGGGATGATCGGGGAGGCTGGAACTGATAAGCTGTCGATAAGTCGTGTTTGACAAATTTGCACAGAAATGACTGTATAGAATGATGGAATGAAGCACATGCGATGTATGTGGGATTTCAGAAGGTGTTTGTCAACGTGGTTCTTTCTGTTCACAGATCCCAACTCGACAATCAACAAGTTCTTGATAAAGTGCGACGATTACCAGCTGTTCCAGTTGACAAAGTTCTACCGGGACAGACTGGAACAGGCGGTTGAAGAGGGTGTGGAGGGACTCGGTCTCTGGTTAACAGGCGAGGACCATTTCAGTGGACAAGAGTATCACGTAAGTGGGAGGGACACAGAATGAGTTTAGATTATTCGAACATCACCGAACTGACAGAAACTCCTAACATAGGAACAAAGGAATTGCTTGATGAGAAAGGAACGAGGTCTGTGTAATTCCCCTCCAATATCCTGGTATCGAATGCTACAATGATGAGGGAGTTGTTGACTGATCGATCTCTGTTAATTAATCTACAACAGACTCCTGAGGTGAGGAAAACCCCAGTGGTGGAGAGTTTTGGGAACCGTAGATCCAAAGACACCTGTTCCTCCCAAGCATGCTGCACTTACATCATGGCCCAGAAATTCGGCTCTCCACGGGTGAGTACACACGGGGTACTCACCCATAGGCCGAATGGAAATGCCGGTTTCCTGCATGCACTGCGCATGCGCGGTAAACCGGCACTTCCGATCCTCTGAACGAAGGTGTTCAGAGGTCGAACGCGCGCGCAGGGGAGGCTGCGCGTGCGCTTTGAACTTAGGTTTTTTTTGCAGGTTTTCACGCGAGGTTAAGCCTGCAGGATTTACACATTTAAAAAGCAGGCGTAAGGCCTGCTTTTTACAAGGTAAGTGGTCAATTAATTAAAATTAAAACATTTTTTCCACAGGTTTATTATTTTTAAATACTTTAAAGCAAGGTAAGTTTATTTTTAGCCCCTTTTTTTATTAAATTCTTTTTTTCAAAAATTTAAATTATTGTTTAAAATAGTTATTTAATGTAATTTATAGTTTATTTAAAAAGTGTGATTTAAAAAAAAAATTATTTGAAGGTTTACTGCTATTTTGGGGCCCGTAGTATTTATAAGTTTTCACAGTTCTTCCTGTCAATCTTATGAATGGGCTTTTCCCTCCTCCGATTGGCTGCCCATGGCCCACGTGATCCCACGGGACGCATCGCATTAACTACGCCCCTGGGACACGCAAGCACAGTGCGCCGGAAGCTGGGCCAGGCCCCGGAGTGGAATTCCACGGGGCCCTACAGCTCAACTGCCGGTGCGCAAGGTAAGTGCAGGTCGGGGGCTTGCACCCGCGGGAAGCCCCCGACCCGAGGAAAACCCCAGTGGTGGAGAGTTTTGGGAACCATAGATCCAAAGACACCTGTTCCTCCCAAGCATGCTGCACTTAACACATCATATCTCAAATTACTCCTGTACTATACTACATCCCAGTATGTGATTTTCTGAAATAAATCTATCTAATTTGCCGTTTAATGAATCAATATTACTAACTTCCACCATCTCCCTAGGGAGCCTGTTCCCCAGATTGACCACTCCCTCACTGAAATATTGTTTCCACAGAGTAGTTTTGAATTTACCCTCCTTCAAGCACAGACTGTGTCCTCTGTTTCTAATATACTGGGCAAAGTGAAAGAGCGATCATATCAACACTCAACCTTTTCTCTTCCAGTGAGAACATGCCCAATTTACACACTAGCTCCTCCTAATTCAACCCCTCCACCCTCTCAATCATTCTAGCTCTCTTCAATAGCTGCGATAACCTTTTATTACTCAGGCAACCAGAACTGTGCACAGTATTCTAAGTGCGGTCAGACCAATGATTAATAAAGTAGCGGGATTATCTCACTACGTCTGTTTAATATTGACCCGTTAGCACATCCATGAATCTGATTTGCTTTCCTCACTGCCCCTGAGAATTGTTGCAATATCAAATATTGGAATCGTAGAATGTTACAGAATGGAAACCGGCAAAATATCAAAGAAATGGATAAAACTGCAAATATTGTGAATCTGAAACAATGATGAGAAGAGGTGAATTTACCCAGCGGGTCTGTCAGTATCTGTACAAAGAACAGGGGAACGGTTCTGGTATAACTCCTGTGTGGACTGAAAACAAAGGGAAACGGTTTTAGCGAGACTCGGAAAAGGAGAGACCAGAGGCAACAGACAGGAGTTAGAGGGAAGGCAATGAGCTGAGTGACCAGGAAACTACTTAATAGTAAATCAGGGAAATGTCAGATGGCACACGGAAATCCCCCGTGGGTTAAAGAAAAGACATTAAAAAACAGAAGAGCTCAAATGGTGAAATATTGTGAGACACAGAGAGAGAAAAAAGCAGTGTGGGGAAGGAAAAAACAGACTGTCCCAAATCAATACTGTGCAATTGTTTGTTTTCTCCTCCCTGAGTCACCAAGTCTAACCCCAACTTCCTGCTCACTGCCCTTTACTGTTAATATCCCACCTAGCCTAATCCCAACCTCCTGTTCACTACCCATTACCGTTAATATCCCACCTAGTCTAACCCCAACCTCCTGCTCACCGCCCATTACCATTAATATCCCACCTATTCAAATCCCAACCTCCTGCTCACTACCCATTACCGTTAATATCCCACCTAGTCTAATCCCAACCTCCTGCTCACTGCCCATTACTGTTAATATCCCACCTAGTCTAATCCCAACCTCCTGCTCACTACCCATTACCGTTAATATCCCACCTATTCAAATCCCAACCTCCTGCTCACTACCCATTACCGTTAATATCCCACCTAGTCTAATCCCAACCTCCTGCTCACTGCCCATTACTGTTAATATCCCACCGAGTCTAATCCCAACCTCCTGCTCACTACCCATTACCGTTAATATCCCACCTAGTCTAATCCCAACCACCTGCTCGCTGCCCATTACTGTTAATATCCCACCTAGTCTAATCCCAACCTCCTGCTCACTACCCATTACCGTTAATATCCCACCTAGTCTAACCCCAACCACCTGCTCGCTGCCCATTACTGTTAATATCCCACCTATTCTAACCCCAACCTCCTGCTCACTGCCCATTACTGTTAATATCCCACCTAGTCTAATCCCAACCTCCTGCTCACTACCCATTACCGTTAATATCCCACCTAGTCTAACCCCAACCTCCTGCTCACTACCCATTACCGTTAATATCCCACCTAGTCTAACCCCAACTTCCCGCCCACCACCCATTACCGTTAATATCCTACCTAGTCTAATCCCAACCTCCTGCTCACTGCCCATTACCGTTAATATCCCACCTAGTCTAATCCCAACCTCCTGCTCACTGCCCATTACCGTTAATATCCCACCTAGTCTAATCCCAACCTCCTGCTCACTGCCCATTACCATTAATATCCCACCTAGTCTAATCCCAACCTCCTGCTCATTACCCATTACTGTTAATATCCCACCTAGTCTAATCCCAACCTCCTGCTCACTGCCCATTACCGTTAATATCCCACCTAGTCTAATCCCAACCTCCTGCTCACTACCCATTACCGTTAATATCCCACCTATTCTAATCCCAACCACCTGTTCACTCCATGAACTCTCTAACATTCGTTTTTTCTCTAAGGCAATCGAATTATCTTTTTAAGCAATTTATCAAGTGGCTTCCTCAACAGTTTGTGGGAGTAAATTATACATTCTAACCACCATGTACAGGAATAAATGTATCCACCCTCGCCCTTAATACTTGGAATTAGCCCTCTGACCAGACAGTGGAAACAATCTGTAAACATTTATTTCATCATAAGCTTTCAGAAACTGAAGACTGCCATCAACTCCTCGCCTAATCCACCCAACTCGCGTAGTATGAGCCCTAAATTCTCAAATCGCCTCTAACAGGAATTCCATATCCCAGTGAACCTGCTAAACAGTTTTTCAAATAAATGTATTCCCTTCCTATAATTGAGTTCCCAAAACTATACACAACTGGGTAAGTTACCTGCCCCTGCGCTCTTGGTGTGGAACGTCACTCCCCATTTTCCTCCAGTTAAACATTGGGAAGACCGATGCCATTGTCTGCTACCC
The DNA here is from genome assembly GCF_052327205.1 of Somniosus microcephalus. Taxonomy (NCBI): domain Eukaryota; kingdom Metazoa; phylum Chordata; class Chondrichthyes; order Squaliformes; family Somniosidae; genus Somniosus; species Somniosus microcephalus. The sequence goes on from NW_028225180.1 coordinate 56,422,933, forward strand.
CACCACAAATTCCATCTCCTCGTCGCTTGAGTCCATCTGCCTCCCCGGCCACTCCCTGCTACTGAGCCAGGTTGTCCGCAATCTCCACGTCCAACCTTGAGCTGAACTCCCTGCCCCATATACTCTCCATCACAAAGATCCCCTACTTCTATCCCCGTAACATTGCCCGCCCCTGCCTCGGCCCATCACCAAACCCGACTGCTCCAATGCTCCCCTGGCCGGCCTCCCTCCTTGCATCCTCTCTAATCTTCAGCAACTCCAGAATCCTGCTGCCTGCAACCTGCCCAGGTGTCATTCAGATATCACTCGTGTGCTCACTCACCTTTCATGGCTCCCGCTCCTCGAGTGCCTTCATTTTAAAATTCCCGTGCTGCTCTTTAAATAACTTAAGGACCTTGACCCGTCCTATCTCTGTAACCCACTCCAGCCCTACAACCTCCCGTGCCACTGGAATTCTCCGTTACTCTGACTCTGGCCTCTTGTGCACCCAGTCCTTCACACCACCACTGGTGGCTGAGTGTTCAGTTGTCTTGGGCCCCACGCTCAGCAATTCACTCCATCAACACCACCGCCTCTCCACCACCCTCTATTCCTTAAACCTTACCGTTTCTCTAGCTTCTGGCCACCTCTGCTAATTTATCCTGCTTTGTCTTGGGCCCATTGTCTGATTCCGCCTCTCTGAAACACCCTGGCATGATTTTCTACTTTATAAGCCCTAAATAAATGTAAGTTGGTGATTGAAGTCCTGACTATCAATTGGTGGACACATGTTCCCGGTTACTGAGCTTTCATACCGGCAGCGATTGTGCAAAAAAATTGAGTGTCTGTCATTTCAATTACTGAAGAAACATGTGATTGGATTTGTCGTCGTCATCATTATTATTATTATTATTATTGATTGATTCTGCTGACCAATAAACCAACAGTGGTTGTTTGGATTAGTCGGTGTAATTTCTCAGTCAGTTTTCTAGCTGCTTCCCTCACTTCCGATTCATCCCTTCCCTGCCACTGGAGTTCTGATTCGCTGCTGTTTTATTTCTACTAAATCACAAAGTGTTACAGCAGGAAGTTAGTATGTGAAACAAGTGTATCACATTGTCAATCAGGAATCTGATGTCATGTTGGACACTGATGGACAGAGAATACTAACCCCATTAAAACTATTGCTGATTCTCAGTGATTCCTCACTCTCCTAGAACAATATTTCTGATTTCTGTTTTCCTTCTATCTCATTTATTTTCCGTTAATGAGTGAATCAAGATGTTTACAGAATATTCAGCCCCTGTTCAGAATGGATCAGTACCTGGCCCAGTGACTGCTTCCTGTGCTCAAAACAACTGGGAGATCCCATCACTGAGCAGATCCTTTCCTTCTCATTCTGTGTTTGTCTTTCAATCAGCTCCTTAATACATTCATTATTATTCTTTACAGAAAGTCACTAAGCTCGCGGAGCAGGGAAACCGGGCGGACAGTTCCAAACTTCTCCTAAATCTGGTGATGGAGAAAGGCCCTGGGGCCCGAAGGGTGATGTGGGAATCCTTTGTGAAAATGTGCCACAGGTTACCGAAGGTGGACAAAATACTGAAAGAAATACAAGAACATGGTACGGTAAAATCACACTGAATGCAATGTCAGATTCAAACACTGCAGATTTTACTATAATATTAACAGATCTGATTTCATGAAAGTTCATTGATTTAAACAGGTTCTGACCCATTTGATTACATGAGCATCGCACAAGGTTTATTCGAAGTACCCAGTCACCTGAACGGTAAGTGATGAAATGGAAATTTTGAAACATTTATTTCACTTTAGAATCAGAATGTTTGATGGTAGCCGTTTGTTTGGAGGTTGTCAGTATCTGTCAGTCAGGGGTACAAAGACGGGGGAAACAGCATTAAACGTCATTTAGATTCGTGATTAATCCACAAAAGTTCTGCATAGGTTCAATTTACAATTAACTCCGATTTTGGAATTATTGGTAAATTTGCAGGTCTTGTATGCTCCAGTTAATCCAACTGCACATCGCCTACACCTGGCAGAATCCCCATACACACCTGGCAGGATCCTGATACACTGTGAAACCCCATAAACACCTGGCAGGATCCTGATACAGTGAAACCCCATACACACCTGGTAGGATCCTGATACACTGTGTAACCCCATACACACCTGGTAGGATCCTGATACACTGAAACCCCATACACACCTGGCAGGATCCTGATACACTGTGTAACCCCATACACACCTGGCAGGATCCTGATACACTGAAACCCCATACACACCTGGCAGGATCCTGTTTCACTGTGAAAGCATAAGAGATTAGCGTGCAAAGTTAAAGCACATGGGATTGGGGGCAAGGTACTGACTTGGATAGAGAACTGGCTGGAAGACAGGAGGCAAAGAGTTGGAATAAACGGCTCTTTTTCCGAGTGGCAGGCAGTGACTAGTGGGGTACCGCAGGGATCGGTGCTAGGACCCCAGCTATTCACAATAAATATTAATGATCTAGACGAGGGAACTAGATGTAATATCTCCAAGTTTGCAGTCGACACAAAGCTGGGTGGGCGTGTGTGCTGTGAGGAGGATGCTGAGAAACTCCAGTATGATTTGGACAGGTTGGGTGATTGGGCAGATATATGGCAGATGCAGTATAATGTGAATAAATGCGAGGTTATCTACTTTGGTGGCAAAAACAGGAAGGCAGATTATTATCTGAACGGCAATAGATTGGGAGAAGGGGAAGTGCAACGAGACCTGGGTGTCCTTGTGCACCAGTCGCTGAAGGTAAGCATGCAGGTGCAGCAGGCGGTTAAGAAGGCAAATGGTATGTTGGCCTTCGTAGCGAGTGGGTTTGAGTACAGGAACAAGGATCTCTTGCTGCAGTTGTACAAGGCCTTGGTGAGACCACACCTTGAGTATTGTGTGCAGTTTTGGTCGCCTTATCTGAGGAAGGATGTTCTTGCCATGGAGGGAGTGCAGCGAAGATTCACCAGACTGATACCTGGGATGGCAGGAATGACGTATGAGGAGAGGTTGGGTCGATTGGGCTTATACTCGCTGGAGTTTCGAAGAATGAGAGGGGATCTCATTGAAACTTATAAAATTCTAACAGGACTAGATGCAGGAAGGATGTTCCTGATGGCGGGGGAGTCCAGAACCAGAGGTCACAGTCTAAAGATAAGGGGTAAGCCACTTAGGACAGAGATGAGGAGGAATTTCTTCACCCAGAGAGTGGTGAACCTGTGGAATTCTCTACCACAGATGGCAGTTGAGGCCAATTCATTAAATATATTCAAGAAGGAGTTGGATATATTTCTTAAGGCTAAAGGGATCGAGGGATATGGGGAGAAGGCAGGGACAGGGTACTGAGTTTGGATGATCAGCCATGACCTCATTGAATGGCGGAGCAGGCTCGAGGGGCCGAATGGCCTACTCCTGCTCCTATCTTCTATGTTTCTATGAAACTCCATACACACCTGGCAGGATCCTGATGCACTGTAAAGCCCCATTCACACCTGGCAGGATCCTGATACACTTCAAAATCCCGTACATACCCGGCAGGATCACGACACAGTGTCAAAGAAACGTGGACAGCTGCCCACAAAGATTTGACCGTCTTTACACGGCAGACTTGCTGCCATCAGTCGTCTTTTCTAGCGCAGCGCCCTCTACAGGGGATCTGTGGACTGTGAGCAGGAGAAGAAACAGCGAGGCTCTTCAAATAGTCACATGGAAGGATCCTCACTGAGAGGCGCAGATTCCAAACCAGGAATTATAAAACAGGAAATTTAACTTTCATTTATACCACGTTGAGAAAATGAAATAAAGTTTGAGAAATATACATGGGATTAAGGAAGAGAGATAAAGGAGACAAACAGAAAAAGTAAATATACATCTATATAATTTTTTTAAAATCTGCAACATTAATTTTCTTCTGAGGGTATGAGACTCCACACATTTATAATAATTTTTTCAGTGCCAGAGAGATTGATCAGCGGTAATTATCACTTATTAGGCCTTGTAAAAACTCACTTAATCCTGAATGCACTAGCCCTAACTCTTTCAGCCGTCTTTAGTGTGGAACTACTGGGTAAGTACCCCAAGTTTACGCCATTGCAGTGATTTCAATGCCGACTCTGTCGGCGAGGACTGCAACAGCGCCTCTTGTGGAAGAGCAGGGTATCTCTGACAGCAACTTCTGGATTTCCACGTTTAACTGCACATTGCGGACACAAGAAGCTGCTGTCAATTTTACCCAGTAATAACGGCGAGCGCTGATAGTCTCCCCATTATTATTACAGCAAAATCCGGCCCAATGTTCAGGCTGACTGGGAGGTTATTGTCTAGCTTCCCAATTGCAGTGAAAGAGCAAACATTATTCTACTCAAAGAATAGTCTTTTAATTCACGAGTCTTTTTAGACCTAATGTAATGACTAACGGAAACATATGTTGGTTCCCAAACCTGCAGTGTAGGAAACCAAGACCAACATTAAACAACGGAGTATAATTGATGGTAGAACATTTCAAATGCACTGTAAATGTTTTCTGCTCTAACATTACACTGAGTGAAATGGGCTATAGTTCTATTTCTGTTTCTAATCGGTGATATGACAGTGGATTGTTATGAAACACATTCAGTGAACCTATGTGTAAAACAGCTGAATAAAATGTTCGCAATTTCTGAAACACAATGGCCCTGAATTTCCGATCTGAGGCTTCCTGCATGCAGATGCCTCCGATCGGAAAAAAATCTACGAACCTACCTGCTGGTTCCGTAGATCCCGAGGCTTCTGATCCTGGGCCTCTCCGGGTTCGCGCAATCCCAGGGGCACATGCGGTTCGCGAGCGCCCCTGCAATCACGTGAGCTAGGTGAACCAATCAAAGAAGGGAACCCTGCTTCATACTTTTGACAGGTCTGTACGCACAGAACTGTCATAAGTATGAATGGGGATCACATTTAAAAACACACTAAACCATTAAATATTTTTTTTTCAATCCATTTAAATTAATTAAAATTCCATTTAATTAATTTCTTAAATTACATTTTTTGGAAAAGAAATTAAATGTTTTTGAAGGGTATTTTTAATTTATAAATGAGTTATCAAATTAAATTTTTCTATTTTTCGGAACTGCTTTTACTAGGCGTAAGAATTCTATGGACTTTTTAGCGGGCGGACGTTGTGCAAAAAGTGCGACTCTTCACCCGCAGAGGCACTTCTCCTGTTTTCAGCGCATTCACTTCTATTGCCTGAAACCGGCACTTGCGAGGCCCCTACGGGTGCGTGTACACCTCGTACGCGCCTGTGGGGGTCGGAAAATCCGGCCCATTATAACAGGAGAATGATTAGGTACAGAAAATGGGTATTTTGCCCAAAATAAGCCTGTCCCTGTTTATAGAGATGACCCACTTACCCCTCCTCTCCGTGTATCTACACAAACACATTCAATTCTCCCTACCCCGTCTAACGCGGCCCCATTACTGTCCTACCCTGGCAACTGGTCCACCCGATCTATTACCCTATGGGTAACAAAAAATACCCTGACTTACCTTTTTACTTCTCACTTTCAATTCACTTCATTATTAATTATATTGCTAATTGTGAGCTTGTGTCCTGCATTAATTTTGTGAATTCGATTAAATCATTTCAATACCGAAGTCTTGTGACCAAACAAAACTCATCAAACCCAGTAACCCTTCTCACAGCCTAAACTCTGAATACCTTAAATCATCTTTCTCAGTGTGCACAATACACCGGATAACCTGCGCAAGTCATAAAACAATAGCAATTTACCTCCTCTCTCAGTGCACACAATACCCCAGATAACCTGCCCAAACCCTGAGACATTTACAGTGAACCTTCTGTTAATGGAGGGAAAGGTTTAGGGTGGTAATTCCTGAGCTCAGCGTCTTGGCAGCTGAAGGCATGGCCGCCAATGATGGAGCGAAGTAAATCCGGTATGTGAAAGGGGCATGAATTGGAGGAGTGCAGTTATCTCGGAGGATTGTGTGGCTGGAGGAGGTTACAGAGATAACGAGCGGGCTAGGACATAGAGGGATTCGAAAATAAGAATGAGAATTTTTAAGTCGAGGCATTGCCTGACCGAGAGCCAATGTAGCACATGGGTAACGGGTAAACAGGATTGATGTGAATTCGGATATGGGCAGCAGAGTTTTAAATGAGCTTGTTTATGGAGTGTGTAAGGTGGGAGGCCAGCCAGGAGACCATTGGAATGTCGATGTCCGGATGTAACGAGGAGCACGGGTGAGGGTTGCAGCAGCAGACGAGCTGAGGCAAGGGTGGAGACTGACGACATGGCAGAGGTGGAAGTAGGCAGACTTCGTGATGGAGAGGATATGGGGTCAGATGGTTAAATAGAACGCCGAGTGGAATGTCCGTCCATTCAGTCTGTCCCACTCGCAATTCACACGTGACCGCAGATAATCTGCCCAACGTCTAATACAATAACAGTGGAACACTTGACCATTCACAGTCTGCCCACTCACAATTCACATAATGCCCTAGATAACCTGCCCAACATCTGATACAATAACAGTGAGACACTTGACCATTCACAGTCTGTCTATATCCCACTGATATGGCCATATGGGTAGAACTTAAAAACAAAAAGGGGGCAAGCACTTTGCTGGGAGTGTACTACAGGCCCCCAAACAGTCAGGGGGAGATAGAGGAACAGATATGCAGGCAAATCTCAGAGAAGTGTAGAAATAATAGGGTAATAATAGGGGATTTCAACTTCCCCAATATTAACTGGGATAGTCCGAGTGTGTAAGGCTTAGAGGATGTGGAATTCTTAAAGTGCATCCAGGAGAGCTTTTTGAGCCGGCATGTAGAAAGTTTTACAAGAGAGGGGGCGGTACTGGACCTAATTCTAGGGAATGTAGCCGGGCAAGTGGGAGGAGTGTCAGTAGGAGAGCATTTTGGTGACAGTGACCATAATTTGGTGAGATTTAATGTAGTCATGGAAAAGGACAAAAATGGACCGGAAATAAAGGTTCTAAATTGCGGGAAGGCCAATTTTAATATGATAAGGCAGGATCAAAGTCGACTGGGATCAGCTACTTGTAGGAAAATCCACATCAGAGCAGTGGGAATCTTTCAGGAAGGAAATAGAGAGAGTACAACGCCAACATCTTCCTGTAAAGGTCAAGGGTGGGACTAACAAGCCCAGGGAACGCTGGATGTCAAGGGATATGCAAGAATTGATTAGGAAAAAAAGGGAGGCTTTTGGCAGATACAAAGGACTAAAAACAGTGGAAGCCCTAGAGGAGTATAGAAAGTGCAGGGGGGTACTTAAAAAAGAAATTAGGAGAGCGAAGAGGGGGCATGAGAAAACACTGGCGGGCAAAATAAAGGAAAATCCGAGGGTGTTTTATAAGTATATTAAGGGCAAGAGGATAACCAGGGTAAGAGTAGGACCCATTAGGGACCAAAGTGGCAATCTGTGTGTAGAGCCAGAAGATGTAGGTGAGGTTTTAAATGAATATTTTGCATCTGTGTTCACTATGGAGAAGGACGATGTAGGCATAGAAATCAGGCAGGGGGATTGTGATATACTTGAACAAATTAGTATTGAGGCAGCAGATACTAGCGGTTTTAGCGGGCTTAAAAGTGGATAAATCCCCAGGCCCTGACTAGATGTATCCCAGGCTGCTGTGTGAGGCAAGGGAGGAGATTGCAGGGGTTCTGACACAAATTTTCAGAACCTCTCTGGCCACAGAGGAGGTGCCAGAGGACTGGAGAACAGCTAACGTAGTACCATTTTTCAAGAAGGGTAGTAGGGATAAACCAGGGAATTACAGACCATCGATGCGTAACATCAGTGGTAGGGAAATTATTGGAAAAAATTCTGAGGGACAGAATTAGTCTCCACTTGGAGAGGCACAGATTAATCAGGGATAGTCAGCATGGCTTTGTCAGGGGGAGATCATGTCAAACCAATTTGATTGAATTTTTTGAGGGGTTGACTAGGTGTGTGGATGACGGTAGTGCAGTTGATGTAGTCTACATGGACTTCAGTAAGGCTTTTAACAAAGTCCCACATGGGAGACTGGTCAAGAAGGTAAGAGCCCATGGGATCCAGGGCAATTTGGCACATTGGATCCAAAATTGGCTTAGTGGCAGGAGGCAGAGGTTGATGGTCGAAGGTTGTTTTTGTGACTGGAAGCCTGTGTCCAGTGGTGTACTGCAGGGATCAGTGCTGGGTGCTTTTCCGTTTGTAGTGTACATTAATGATTTAGATATGAATGTAGGAGGTATGATCAGTAAGTTCGCAGATGACACGAAAATTGGTGGAGTGGTAAATAGCGAGGAGAGAAGTCTCAGGCTACAGGACAATATAGACGGGTTGGTCAGATGGGCAGAACAGTGGCAAATGGAATTTAACCCTGAAAAGTCTGAGGTGATGCATTTTGTGAGGACTAACAAGGCAATGGAATACACAGTGCATGGTAGGACCCTAGGAAGGACAGAGGATCAGAGGGACCTTGGTGTGCATGTATATAGATCCCTGAAGGCAGCAGGACAGGTAGATAAGGTGGTTAAAAAGGCATATGGGATACTTGCCTTCATTAGCCGAGGCATAGAATATAAGAGCTGGGAGGTTATGATGGAGCTGTACAAAACACTAGTTAGGCCACAGCTGGAATACTGTGTGCGGTTCTGGTCGGCACACTGTAGGAGGGATATGATTGCATTGGAAAGGGTGCAGAGGAGATACACCAGGATGTTACCTGGGCTGGAGCACTTCAGCTATGAAGAGAGACTGGACAGGCTGGGGTTGTTTTCCTTAGAGCAGACAATGCTGAGGGGGGACCTGATTGAGGTGTACAATATTATGAGGGGCATAGATAGGGTAGATAGAAAGGAACTTTTCCCCTTAGTAGAGCGGTCAATAACCAGGGGCATAGTTTCAAGGTAAGGGGCAGGAGGTTTAGAGGGGATTTGAGGAAGAACTTTTTCACCCAGAGGGTGGTTCGAATCTGGAACTCAGTGCCTGAAAGGGTGGTAGAGGCAGGAACCCTCACAACATTCAAGAAGCATTTAGATGAGCACTTGAAACACCATGGCATACAAGACTACGGACCAAGTGCTGGAAAATGGGATTAGAATAGACAGGGCTTGATGGCCGGCGCGGACACGATGGGCTGAAAGGCCTCTTTCTGTGCTGTATAACTCTGGCTCTATGATATCCTATGCCATATTTCCCAGTAAATATTAGAATCAAGTGAGGATTTGAAATTGTTCTCAGCCATTAAGTGAGTTTTAATTTCTATCGAAACTGCGAATTAAATCTTGCGTGGTTTTACTGAATAGTGGAATGGTATTGAGAAGTTATTTTTATGTCAATACACCTAACACTGAGAACCACTTTCTGTCTGTTCTAATTGAAGATGTTCAACAGAAACACAAGGAAACACTCCGGGTACAAACTGAAACACTGAGAGTGAACACTATCCTAATAAAGGAGAAGGTTAAGAGTTTCCAGCTGGTTGAACGATACGCTGAGCTAACGGTCATTTCTACTGTTCGAGATCGGACACTTGTAGAACATGAACTGCTGGCAAGAGGCCGAGACCATGAAGAGTGGAGAGAGAAACATCTCCGGAGAGAGCTGGAAAAAATCCGAACTGATCAATTGTTCCAGAGCAGTTTTTCCCACAGAAAATCCAAATCTGGGAGTTCAGCAGCAGTGAGCGGAGTCCCGGGGATTGGAAAAACAACAATGGTACAAAAGGTTGTTCATGACTGGGCCACTGGGAAAATATACACACACTTTGAATTTGTTTTCAGTTTCAAATTCCGGGATTTGAACGCTCTTAACTGTAGAATAAACCTGTGGAACCTGTTGCTCATTTTCTATCCTTACTTGAATATTCTGGGAGAGCTCTGGAAGAACCCAGAGGGATTGCTGTTTATATTCGATGGTTTGGATGAATTCAAGGACAGGATTGATATTGCTGACAATCGGAGAAATACAGAACCTCACCACATGCGCACAGATCCCGAAGACTGGTGTGAAGTGTCTGACATTGTGTACAGTTTAATACAGCACAAGCTGCTCCCAGGATGTTCAGTGCTGGTGACCAGCCGCCCCACTGCATTACATTTATTGGAAAAGGTTGAGATCAGTGTCTGGGCTGAAATCCTTGGATTTGTTGGTGAAGAGCGGAAGGAATATTTCAACAAGTTTTTTGAAGATCAGACGGTGGCAGCAGCTGTTTTCAAACACGTGGAGGAGAACGAGATCCTGTACACCATGTGCTACAACCCTTCCTACTGCTGGATCCTCGGGCTGTCACTTGGTCCCTTCTTTACACAAAGAGACAGGGAACAGCAGCGAGTTCCCAAGACCATCACCCAACTATATTCCTACTATATTTACAACATTCTGAAAAACCATGGCCGAGAGATTGAAAGCCCCCGTGATGTGTTACTGAAGATTGATGAGCTGGCCTTCACAGGAGTCTCCGAGAAGAAGATTGTGTTTAGAAATGGAGATTTGATCAAGTACAACCTGCAACCTTCCCAGTTCCTGTCCGGGTTCATGATGGAACTTTTGGAGAGAGATGATTCTGCCCAGAGCGTGGTATACACATTCCCGCACCTCACCATCCAAGAGTTTGTAGCTGCACTCGCACAATTCCTGATTCCTGATCCCAGGGACATCTGTAAACTCCTCCGTGAAACCCACAGTATGGAAGATGGGCGATTTGAGATATTTCTCCGATTTGTTGCTGGTCTCTCCTCCCCACAGTCAGCTCGGCCCCTGGAGGAGTTTCTGGGTCCATTTCTTCATCAAACCACCTGCCGAGTGATTGACTGGGTGAAGGAGAAGGTTGAAGGACAGATTGGAAACACAGGGAGTGAAACTGGTAAAAGGAACCTCCTGAACACATTCCACTACCTGTTTGAGTCTCGGAATAAAGCACTGACTCGGAAAACAGTGGGATCCGTGCAATCACTTACATTTAGTGGATTGACATTGACCCCGATTGACTGTGCGGTCTTGTCTCATGTCATTGGACTCTGTGATACAATAAATCACCTTGATATCGTAGGCTGCTCCATTCAGTGTGAAGGACTCCAGCGGCTGGGACCCGTACTGCACAAATGCCAGAGTCTGAGGTAACTGTTTATTTGTCTCTAACTGTTGGGCGAATTGTAGAAGTCACGGATTGTGTTGTTGCTCCGTAATGAAGGGAAACAAACAGTTCAGTTAAACCAAAGAGAAGCAGATTCAACACACGTAAGACCAATAATAAGAGGATCGTTTAATAATTCTCTAAGGACTGGAGAATCTAGAACGGATCCTTGTGAACAAGTAGGGAATTTACAGTCTTTGTCAGATCAGCAAATACAGGTTTCTGAGAGTCTGATAATTTAATTACAATAAATCCTATTTAATAAGGCTGGACAATGGAATGTAAACATAAAATATAGTCCAGCAGTAAAGATAAAATTAATTAAAAATATATTCCACATCCACCATTTCAACTAGAAACAGGCGAGAAACCCGAGATTAAATCACTAACGGTTCGCTATTTACTCCAATACTGTGCAGGGTGCATCTTGTCGAGGGGGAAGTTTCCTGGATTGGGAATAGTGGGGAATCGGGAATTCTTTCAGCTTTAAATATTTACAATTATTCGCAGTCCTGAACATTAAGACAAGAATGTTATTCAGGATCTTAAATCGGCCGGTAAAAAGGTTCCAATCTAACGTGTTGTGGGGTATTAGCCCCGGAGTACAGAAGCACAGCGACCAGCGGTGGGGCCTCGTACACAGTGGGGGGCTCCTGTGTAAACCGGGTCAGTGATGCGTCATCAATTACTCAAAAGACTGAGGTTAAGCGAGTAACAACCAGGCTTTTATTAACTAAAGAATGAAGGTCTTGCCTCGAGTGGTCGACCCGTCCAGAATACTAAGGGACTGGGAGGTAGTCACTTATATACCTGGAATAGTGGGAGGAGTCAGCCGAGGCATGTCCAGACCTGTACCTAGTGGAATACACATTACACATACAGACAGGTATACAGTGGTTTACCACATTCACCCCTTGTTTAAAAATGAGTCCGGCGGGGTGAAGTGTATTTAAAAGTTCGTGTATTGGAGTCTCTCCGGAGGTCTTGTCTGCCGCTGTGATCGACGTGGCGACGGCAGGGGTGGTGGAGCTTCCGGCGTCGCGTCCCGTGTAGGCTGGGGCCCTGGAGTGTGGTCCTCGTGGGTGATGGTCCAAGGCGAGCCGGCTGCTGGGGTTGGATATCGGGTCGTGGGGGGGGGTGGTAATGGGTAGTGGGTTACAGCGGTCCCCGAGGGTGCGAGGTCTCGTATGGAGACTGTGTCCTCCCGCCCGTCCGGGTACGCAATGTAAGCGTACTGGGGGTTGGCGTGAAGGAGGTCGACCCTCTCGACCAGGGGCTCCGTTTTATTGGCCCTCACGTGTCTTCTCAGTAGTACCGGCCCTGGGGACGTCAGCCATGGCGGTAACGATGTCCCCGATGTGGACTTCCTTGGGAAGACAAACATTTTCTCGTGAGGGGTGGCATTGGTGGCAGTGCAGAGCAGTGACCGAATCGAGTGGAGCGCATCGGGGAGCACCTCCTGCCAGCGGGAGGTCAGAAGGCCCCTAGACTTTAAGGCTAGTAGGGCGGCCTTCCAAACTGTTGCATTCTCTCTTTCCACCTGTCCGTTCCCCCGGGGGTTGTAACTGGTGGTCCTGCTTGTGGCTATACCCCTAGCGAGCAGGTACTGGCGGAGTTCGTCGCTCATAAACGATGAGCCCCGGTCGCTATGGATATAGCTGGGGAAACCGAACAGGGTGAAGAGGCTGTTCAGAGATTTAATGACCGTGGCACTGGTCATGTCCGAGCAGGGGATAGCGAACGGGAAACGGGAGTACTCGTCAATGATGTTGAGGAAGTACACATTGCGGTTGGAGGAGGGGAGAGGCCCTTTAAAATCGACGCTCAGGCGTTCGAAAGGGCGGGTGGCTTTTATCAGGTGGGCTCTGTCTGGTCTATAAAAGTGCGGTTTGCACTCAGCGCAGACTTGGCAGTTCTTGGTCATGGTCCTGACCTCCTCGATGGAGTAAGGCAGGTTGCGGGCCTTGATGAAGTGGAAGAACCTGGTGACCCCCGGGTGGCAGAGGTCATTGTGGAGGGCCCTCAGCCTATCGATCTGCGCGCTGGCGCAGGTGCCACGCGATAGGGCATCTGGGGGTTCATTGAGCTTCCCAGGCCGGTACAAGATCTCGTAGTTGTAGGTGGAAAGTTCGATTCTCCACCTCAAGATCTTGTCATTTTTGATTTTGCCCCTCTGCTTGTTGTTGAACATAAAAGCAACTGAACGCTGGTCAGTGAGCAGGGTAAATCGTTTTCTGGCCAGGTAGTGCCTCCAATGACGCACAGCCTCCACAATAGCCTGGGCCTCCTTCTTGACCGCGGAGTGTCTGGTCTCCGGGCCCTGGTGGGTTCGTGAGAAGAATGCCACAGGTCTCCCTGCCTGATTAAGGGTGGCGGCCAGGGCGAAGTCAGACGCATCGCTTTCCACCTGGAAGGGGATGGATTCGCCCACTGCGTGCATGGTGGCTTTGGCAATGTCCTCCTTGATACGGTGGCAGGCCAAGCGGGCCTCTGCCGTCAGGGGAAAAGAGGTGGATTTGATCAGCGGACGGGCTTTGTCTGCATAGTAGGGGACCCACTGGGCGTAGTAGGAAAAAAACCCTAGGCACCTCTTCAGGGCTTTTAGGCAGTGGGGCAGTGGGAGTTCCATAAGGGGACGCATCCGGTCCGGGTCGGGACCGATGACCCCGTGTTCCACAACACAGCCAAGGATGGCGAGGCGGTCTGTGCGGAATATGCACTTCTCCGTGTTATATGTCAGGTTCAGGAGTTGGGCGGTGCGGAGGAATTTCTCGAGGTTTGTGTCATGGTCCTGCAAGTCATGGCCGCAGATGGTCACATTGTCTAGGTAAGGGAAAGTGGCCTGCAGCGCGTTTTGATCGACCATCCGGTCCATCTCCCTTTGGAAGACGGAGACCCCGTTGGTAACGCCGAAGGGAACCCTAAGGAAGTGATAGAGGCGGCCGTTTGCCTCAAAAGCAGTATACTGGCGGTCTTCAGGGCGGATGGGGAGCTGGTGGTACGCTGATTTCAGGTCAATGGTCGAAAAGACGTGGTACTGCGCGATCTGGTTGACCATGTCAGCTATGCGGGGGAGTGGGTAGGCGTCCAGCAGGGTGTAGCGGTTTATTGTTTGGCTGTAGTCGATGACCAGGCGTTGTTTCTCGCCGGTCTTAACGACCACAACCTGGGCTCGCCAGGGGCTGGAGCTGCCCTCAATAATCCCCTCCTTCAGGAGCCGCTCCACTTCGGTTTTGATGAAAACCCTGTCCCCGGCACTGTATCGCCTGCTCTTTGTGGCGATGGGCTTACAGTCGGGGGTGAGGTTAGCAAACAGTGGGCGGGGTGGGACTCTGAGTGAGGAGAGGTTGCATCTGGTGCGCGGCGGGCAATTTGGAGGCTGCTGGCTGCGGACTGTGAGTGGGGGGAGGGGGCCACCGTACGCCATCGTAACGCTTTTGAGGTGGCACTGGAAATCCAACCCCAGTAGGACGGCAGCGCAGAGGTCGGGCAGGACCAGGAGTTTAAAATTATTGAACACAGTCCCATCTACTACTAGTGTCACCACGCAGTAGCCGCCAATGTCCGCTGACTGGGACTCGGAGGCCATAGAAATCCGCTGGTGCGCAGGCAGGACTGGGAGAGAGCAACGCCGCACCGTGTCGGGGTGGATGAAGCTCTCTGTGCTCCCGGAGTCAAAAAGGCAGTTTATTGCATGGCCGTTTACCTTAACGTCCATTTTGGACCGAGCTAGTTGGTGCGGTCTCGTTTGGTCCAGCGTAACAGAGGCCAGCGTAGGGGTCGGTGTGTCGCTGTGGGTATCAGATGCGGGGGGGTTGGCGGTCTGCTACGTCCCGGCTGGTGTCCAAGATGGCGGCGTCCATGTGGCTGGAGTCGTCCAAGATGGCTGCTGCTGTGGTGGTTCGCACATGGCTGGGGAGGCACAAGATGGCGGCCCGCACGGCCCACACGCGGCGCTGTTGGGGGCCCAAGATGGCGGCTCGCCCGGCCCACACGCGGCGCTGCTGGCGTTCGGGGTGGCTTTGGCCTTGCAGACGCTGGCGTAGTGTCCCTTTTTCCCGCAGCCCGAGCAGGTCGCATTCTTCGCCGGGCAGCGCGCTCTGGGGTGTTTGGCCTGGCCACAGAAGTAGCATTTCTGGCCTTGGGGTACTGCTGTCTGGCTTTGGGACACTGCTGCGGTAGTTGGGCCGTTGTTGGGCTGTGGCTGGGGTGGCACGGTGCTATGGGGCTGTCCTACCGTGTCCCAGGTTGTCGTTCCCCGCAGCGTCCACGGTGTAGAGGAGTAGGCATCCATGCCCCGGTAGGCTGCGTCCAGCGTTAGAGCGATTTCGGAGGCTTTGTCGAGGGTGAGGTCACTCTGCTCCAGCAGTCGCTGTCGGGTGTAGTTGGACCTGTGGCCCGCTACGAAGGCATCCCGGATCAGTTCCTCCGTGTACTTAGCGGGCGTTACTGCCTTACACCCACAGGGCCGGCCAAGCACGGACAGTGCTTGGAGGTATTCCTCAGTCGATTCCCCAGATTGTTGCTTGCGACTCCCCAGAAGGTGCCTGGCGTATACTTCGTTCACAGGGCGCGTGTACTGGGTCTTGAGGAGCTGGAGGGCGGCTGTGTACGAGGTCGCGTCCCGGATGACTGAGTACACTCGGTGGTTCACCTTGGAGATCAGGACAGACAGTTTGTCCGCATCCGTTTCGACCGCAGTGGAGGCAGTCAGGAATGTCTCGAAGCACGTGAGCCAGTGAGCAAACTTGTTGGAAGCGTCCGCTTCCCGACTGTCCAGGTCCAGGCATGCTGGTGTGAGGATCTTCTCCATTATAAAAAATTTAGTTAATAAAATTGATGCGCCATCAATTACTCAAAAGACTGAGGTTAAGCGAGTGACAACCAGGCTTTTATTAACTAAAGAATGAAGGTCTTTTCTCGAGTGGTCGACCCGTCCAGAATACTAAGGGACTGGGAGGTAGTCACTTATATACCTGGAATAGTGGGAGGAGTCAGCCGAGGCATGTCCAGACCTGTACCTAGTGGAATACACATTACACATACAGACAGGTATACAGTGGTTTACCACAGTCAGTAAACCTGGGAATTCCCCATAATCCGCCCCCTGTGTGTGAGGCCCTGCTCGGGGAGGGAACTTCCGAAAATTCCCCAAAAGCTGTCGGGCCACTTACATATGAAATAATTGTAGAGACAGTTTAATGCGAATATAGTGAGAGACTCCCCTCCCCTATAAACTAGGAGCTCAGGGACATTTAAAACTTGTAACGGGACAGAATAAACTCTCGTTACATAGAATCCTGGGGACGGATTTTACAGCAGCAGTTAGCGCCGTTTCACAATATAACTCACCCCGAGATATTATACAGATTAATGCAATGCACCGATTATAAAGTACCGGAAATCACCGCTTTATCATTTGAATCGGCACAATTCGTCAGCTGAAATGAGGTAATTTTCTCCAAACATGACGGGGTCGGTCACTGAGCTCCAGGAGGTTAATTCTGATCATCAAGGAATGAGACCAGACTGAGGGACATTTAAAGGCTTCACACAGGTGGCACTTTATTTAGTAAATACATTTACTGACAGTCCCTGAATATATGGGGAGTTGGACAGTGTCACGTTCATTCCCAGTGAGACTCGGGATTTTCCGGGTAGTCAGCGGCCAGGATTGGTGGCGGGTCGGGTGGGAAAATAGAATTATTCCCCAGCGGGTCGGGACCTCACTGTCAACCCGCCGCCACGCACCTTTCCCAAATGTCGGGTCTGTCGGCGCTGAGCAGACCTGACACGCAGCGGCAGGGAAGGCAATTCAGGCCATTATGACCTTTTTAACAAAGGATTAACAACTATTTTCAGCTCACCTTCAGAGTTTACCAGGTCGCCCAGGTGGTCCACGCTGCTTGGGGATCATGTCAGGTAAGCAGGTCGGGAGTTGAATTGACAGCTGGAAATGTGCTATAAAAGCTTCCATCTCACAGCTGTTCACTTTCCAAGCTCACAAGTTGTTGCTTCCTGCATTTGGAAGACAGATCGAGCTTTATGCAGGTTGCAAGTGTTTGGAACAAACTCTATCCAGTACCCCCTCACTGCAACAACCTCTTTCGACTTTGACAGATTGCTTCTGTCATCTCAAGTTCACCTGCCATCTATTACATCAGCATGGATACGGTTTATACTGTCTCACCTTTGTCCTCAGCATCTGGCCACGATCGGCCCCAGCAGCAGGCACACCAGCAGCTCCAACAACCACACCAACCATCTCCGCAATCACCTGATGCTGCACAGCACAGAGGGCATCAACACCCATCCACATTGCTGACCGGGACGCCAGAGATGGCCTCACCATGGCTAGATTTACTTCACTTGACACTGCATGCCCTGGATGTCACATGATGCACCAGGTTGACACCACCCCACACCAACAACATAAAGCATCCCTACAATGCCCAAGCCATTTCTTTCATACTCATCAACATTGTGGAGAATACCGTTATGTCTCACCATTCACTGCAACTCACTAAGCCACATCCAAAGGTGCACAAAAATCTCTCAAAGAACGGAAAGTGTTGAAAATAAAGATTTCAATGTTTGACACCACATTACCGGAAATTTCACGTGAACATTGGCTAAAACAGACAAGTGCCTACCCTTGAGTGTTGTTAGTTGGTATGATTGGACTAGGATGAGGATGAGTGTGAGGGGTGGCTAGTGAGATGGGGATGTGATAATATAGATAGAGAGGGATGGGTGGAGGTGCAAGGTAAGTTGGTGTGAGTAAGAAGGTGTAGGGTAGGGAAGGTGGAGTGATGGGGATGTGATGAGTGGCACAGCAGGATGAGGTTGAGATTGGCTTTACAGTAACGTTTCGTGATCTACTGAGATCATTAAAAGGTTTGTGTCACTGCAGCCTGGTCCTCCTGACGACATCCCTGCTTGTGTCCTCCTGTGATATGTGCAACCAGGCTGTGCTGGTCTCTCCCACCCATTGAAAGTGGAGAGAACCTCCCTGCGTGCTGTGCCTCCCTCCATAACCATATGGAGGGAGTTATGGGAGAGCCTGGTTGCAGCCGTGCTCCTCTGTGCAGAGGTTGTCAGTGTTTGCAGCACCTCAATACTGTAGAACATTAATATCACAATGCTCAAACTCAATGTGCGCGTCATCAAATGAGGTCATCAAACCCGCTTCCTCCAATTCTCCAGAGCGAGGCCGTGACCCGACCCCGGCCGCACCCGACCCGCCCCCGACCCCGGCCGCACCCGACCCGCCCAGGGAGGGAAATCGCGGGGGAAACCGGGTTATTAATGTTCTGAAGTACTTTCAGTGATTGCTGTAATATCCGGGAGAGAAAAATATATTAGATCCGGGCTTTGATTCAGTTTGTTGCTCTCTCTGTTTCTGTTTAGACTGAACGGCAATAAACTGGGAGATTCAGGAGTGAAACTACTGTCTGCGGCTCTGAGGAACCCGGACTGTAAAATACAGAAACTGGAGTAAGTACCAGACTCTGAGATTGTGTTTATAATAATTGGATGTCTGACACTGTAAATCACTATTAGTGTCAGTAATAGTGTTATTAATAAACACTGGGGATTTACTCTGATTCCTGTTATTTCTCTCTCTCTCTGATCCCCAGGCTGGAGGATGTCGTTCTCACAGATCCTTGTGCCGAGGATCTCGCCTCTGCTCTCAGTACAAACCGGTCACTGACGGCTCTGGACCTGGGATCAAACTCCTTCACAGACCGATCTATCCCCGCTCTCCGCCACCTCATACTGACCTGCAGCAGTCTGGAGTGGATCGCGTGAGTGTTTGTGTTAATGTTTAATGTAATAAATAAAATATAAATGTGATTCAGTCACTTTATTGAGTAATATTTGTCTGTAATTGTTATTGAAATATTAACCCCAGCCTTCCTGTTATTAACACAGCTGTTCAATCTGTTTATTTCCTGTTTAATCTTTAATCTGTTTCAGGCTGAGGGAGAATCAGTTCAGTTCAACCGGACAGAGATTCCTGAGGTCTCTGCAGGGAACAAGACGCGGACTGAGTGTGGGTGTGTGAACATTTCAATTGATGACGTCACTGCACTCATTATTTGACCATTTTTGACCGATGATTGATTTTAATTTAATTTAAGGGTTTCCAGCTCGAGCTGGGCCCGCGTCATCTCCCATTGTGAGGTCAGAGGCCCAGCCACAGGGTCCCGAGACTCAGCCGCCCGGCCCCACAGCGCTGCTTCTGCAGGATATCCGGGGCTGAATGTTCCCCAATGGGGCACTGGGGAGTAACAAGTGTCTCTGTGTACAGTGTGTGAGTCTCCCAGTGAGGAGTCAGACTCTGTAACAAGTGTCCCTCTGCACAGTGTGTGTCTCTCCCAGTGAGGAGTCAGACCCTGTAACAAGTGTCCCTGTGTACAGTGTGTGTCTCTCCCAGTGAGGAGTCAGACCCTGTAACAAGTGTCCCTGTGTACAGTGTGTGTCTCTCCCAGTGAGAAGTCAGAATCTGTAACAAGTGTCCCTGTGTACAGTGTGTGTCTCTCCCAGTGAGGAATCGGACTCTGTAACAAGTGTCCCTGTGTACAGTGTGTGTCTCTCCCAGTGAGGAGTCAGACTCTGTAACAAGTGTCCCTGTGTACAGTGTGTGTCTCTCCCAGTGAGGAGTCAGACTCTGTAACAAGTGTCCCTGTGTACAGTGTGTGTCTCTCCCAGTGAGGAATCGGACTCTGTAACAAGTGTCCCTGTGTACAGTGTGTGTCTCTCCCAGTGAGGAATCGGACTCTGTAACAAGTGTCCCTCTGCACAGTGTGTGCCTCTCCCAGTGAGGAGTCAGACTCTGTAACAAGTGTCCCTGTGTACAGTGTGTGTCTCTCCCAGTGAGGAATCAGACTCTGTAACAAGTGTCCCTGTGTACAGTGTGTGTCTCCCAGTGAGGAGTCAGACTCTGTAACAAGTGTCCCTGTGTACAGTGTGTGTCTCTCCCAGTGAGGAATCGGACTCTGTAACAAGTGTCCCTGTGTACACTGTGTGTCTCCCAGTGAGGAGTCAGACTCTGTAACAAGTGTCCCTGTGTACAGTGGGTGTCTCTCCCAGTGAGGAATCGGACTCTGTAACAAGTGTCCCTGTGTACAGTTTGTGTCTCTCCCAGTGAGGAGTCAGACTCTGTAACAAGTGTCCCTGTGTACACTGTGTGTCTCTCCCAGTGAGGAGTCGGACTCTGTAACAAGTGTCCCTGTGTACACTGTGTGTCTCTCCCAGTGAGGAGTCGGACTCTGTAACAAGTGTCCCTGTGTACAGTGTGTGTCTCTCCCAGTGAGGAATCGGACTCTGTAACAAGTGTCCCTGTGTACAGTGGGTGTCTCTCCCAGTGAGGAATCGGACTCTGTAACAAGTGTCCCTGTGGGTGTCTCTCCCAGTGAGGAGTCAGACTCTGTAACAAGTGTCCCTGTGTACACTGTGTGTCTCTCCCAGTGAGGAGTCGGACTCTGTAACAAGTGTCCCTGTGTACAGTGTGTGTCTCTCCCAGTGAGGAATCGGACTCTGTAACAAGTGTCCCTGTGTACACTGTGTGTCTCTCCCAGTGAGGAGTCAGACTCTGTAACAAGTGTCCCTGTGTACAGTGGGTGTCTCTCCCAGTGAGGAATCGGACTCTGTAACAAGTGTCCCTGTGGGTGTCTCTCCCAGTGAGGAGTCGGACTCTGTAACAGGTGTCCCTGTGTACAGTGTGTCTCTCCCAGTGAGGAGTCAGACTCTGTAACAAGTGTCCCTATAACCCTCCGAGATCGCTCCACTCCTCTGACCTGTTGCACATCCTCGATTTTCGTTGCTCCACATTGGAGCCATGGCTTCAGCTGCCAAGGCCCTAAACTCTGGAATTCCCTCCCTGAACCTCTTCGCAGCTCTACCTCTCTCTCCTCCTCCTCAACGCTTTTTAAAACCTACCACTTTTACCGAGCTTTGGGCCATCTCTCCTAAAATCTCTTTGTGGCTCTGTGTCAAATTTTGTCTGCTAATTGCCTTGTGACGTTTCATTACATTAAAGCCGCTATATAAATGCAAGTTATTGTTGCCCCTGTGTTGTGTTAATAAAACTCTACCGCTTTCTTCAGCTCACGCCTGGTCTCCTCGACATTTTCAATAACTGCTTCATTGTTTTAATATATTAAATAAAGGTTTCTCTAAAGTACATCCCAGCTTCTCCCCCTCTGGACGAGGTCTCGGTCGGTCCCCCTGTGGACGAGGCCTCGGTTGGTTCCCTCTGGAGCAAGTCTGATAGTAAAAGCTGCTGTGGGAACTTTGCATTCTTCTAGTTCCCCTCAACTCAAATCAAGGCAAGACAGGCAGGCAGTGAGAGAGACACATGAAATCAAGACAACATGCAGAATAGAAATCAAAACAAAAATGCTGGAAATACTCAGCAGGTCAGGCAGCATCTGTGGAGAGCAAGAGAAACAGCATTAATGTTTCAGGTTGATGACCTTTCGTCAGAACCTTGCCAGAATCTGACGAAAGGTAATTGAGATGAAACGTTAACTCTGTTTCTCTCTCTCTCCACAGATGCTGCCTGACCTGCTGAGTATTTCCAGCATTTTCTGTTTTTATTCCCATTTCCAGCATCAGCAGTATTTTGCTTTTGATGCAGAATAGAAAGCCTGTATCTGTAGGCTGCAAAATGAAAAGATAAGATACTGAAAAGTGTCTTTTTGCTTTTAAACTGCCAAACACAGCAGAGCAATGAGAAAAATCAACTTTCTTTCATTGCTGATAGTGTTGTGTGGCAATTTTCCGGCTGACCTGTGTTTGTGTGTGTGAGAGAGAGAGAGAGAGAGAGAGACAGCAAAAGCTGGTGTGTGTGCAGGGCTTGACTGAGTTCAAGTTACCTGCTGTGTGCATTGGTGTTGCATTTCACGTCTAGGGGAAAAAAAACGAAGTATACACCATTAGATCATACTGATTTAATTCCAGAATGCAATGCTGTGAGATCTTACTTTGCCTTTCTTTCAGAGCATATCCTGCGGTGGGATCTTACTCTACCATTAAGACCAACCCAACCAAACCAAGTCAAGTCGTTTGTAAAAACAAAGTATATATTTAAAAAAATATTTTCAGAATAATCATTTGATGTTTTTCGGGACTGGGGTTTATTAGGGAATGTGCTTGGGGTGTTTTCAGAGCAAAAGCTGCTGTGGGATCATTCCATTCATTTTATTCCATTCCACGCAAATCACAGACAGGCAGACATATTTAGTTAACAAAAGTAAAGTAGATATATTATTATTTATCCCTGATTGTATTTCCTTCTTTTCACCCTCTCGGTCTTTCATTTCCTCGTGGGGACCCGGATTTCTGTGGCCTTGGCTTCACCTCTTCCTGTTGGATTGTCCTCATTAAAAATGGCCGCACAGCCAGGAAGGGACATCATCAAAAATAGACACTCTCAGGCTGCACACCTTTCAAAATGGATGTGTGAGTGTGAGTTTCTGTAAATTGCAGAGTCTGACTGAGTGTGTATGTATGTGCGTGGGTGTCAGTGTTTCTTCAAATTACAGAGTCTGAGTGAGTGTAAGTGGGTGTCTGCGTTTCTGCAAATTGCAGAGTCTGAGTGTGTGTCATGTTACTGTAAATTTTAGTTCAATGTGGGTGGGAAGGAGGCTGAGTGGCAGACAGACAGTCAGTGCGAGAGAGACATGAAATCAAAAGGCAAGTTGCAGAATAGAAAGCCTGTTTCTGTAGGCCACAATGTGAAAAGATAAGATACTGAAAAGTGTCTTTTTGGTTTTAATCTTCCAACACGGTAGTCATCCCTCTGCTGGCTGGCCAGGCTGAGTGAGTGTGTGTGTGAGAGAGAGAGGGTAAAAGCTGGTGTTTGTGTGAGATGTGGTCTGATGTCTTATTACCTGCTGTTGTATTAAACCCTATTGATTTCATTCTGGCCGAGTCCACATGTAATACTGTTGTGTATCACTTTATTTCATTTCACTTCACTTCAAGACAGTCAGTCAGTGAGATACTGTAAAATGTCTTTGTGGACGGTCTGAAAATAAAGGCTGCTCTGGGATCTTTGCATTCTTTTTATTCCACTCCACTCAAATCAAGACAAGGCTGGCAGGCAGTGAGAGAGACACATGAGGGGCGATTTTCCTGCAGGTGTGGGGAATTGTCGGGTTCACCGAATGTCGGGGTCCCCACACGAATCTAACTGGGTCCCCACACGAATCTAACTGGGTCTGCCTGATTGATGCAATTTTCCCTCAATTGGCCAATTCATTTCCAGCGTGTGGGAACCTTTGCTAATTGACTATTTCCAGTCAGAAAGTCGCACAGTATGATGTCATCATTCGTGGTGCTTTTAACGTCCACAGCAAGCATTGCTTCCTCTGCAGGCTTCCAAATGAACCATACAGGATGGCAGAGGAGCCTGCAGCAGCTGTGGCCAGTGCCAGACCCTGAGCTGCCTCCAAATTCGACGAGGCTTCACTGCAGGCATTACTGGATGGGGTTAGGGCCCCCAGGGAGGTCCTCTTCCCTAGGTCAGGGAAGAAGAGGCCTCCCACTGAGACCAAGGCTGCATGGATGCAGGTGTCAGCAGATGTCAACTCGCTGGGAGTCACCAGAAGAACCTGGCTGCAGTGCAGGAAGCGATTCCATGACCTTCACCGTACAGGAAAGGTAAGTATGAAGTTTCCATCACCCTCAAACTGATCCCCATTGCCTTTCCCCACCAGCACTCAGCTTTAGCACTCTCTTCCTCCACATCCCACTTCACAGCCACATCCAGGCACCATTACCCATTCTCTCTCAATGCTCACATTCACATAACTATTCCACCATGCAGCCCTCACACTCCCTCTCACTCTGATGCTTTGAACACAACTGACAACACACAGGGAGGACCCTTGGTCTTGCAGCCTCACACCATCTTTTGTCTCCCTCTAAGTATCTATGCTATGCAATCTCTACACTCCTTCATTCTCACTCAAACTCCACTTGTCTCCCTCATTGCAGGAAAAGTGAGCTCACAACAACAGAGAGCGAGCCAGGACTTGAGGAGGCCCACCCTCAATAGCCCACCTGACCCCCTGAGAGGAAGGAGTGCTGGAAATTGTCGGGGCTGATGTGGCTGCGGAAGTTGGGGAAGGAGAGACGGGGCAGTCCCGCAAGCTGGTGACGGAATAGTTTTCCATCTCTCTCATTGACATAGCATAAGTCGCTGTTATGATTCTGAAGCTACATCATTTGGACTTACGAACATCTGCAAAATCCAATGTGCATGTAACCTTGGCATCACATCTCTAACTCTTTCCTTTACTCCCCCACAGGACCATCCAGAGCCCCCGCCCCCACTGTGGAGGAGGAAGAGGCTGAGCAGCCAGACTCCTCAGAGGAAGCTCCAACCTCTGAGGGCGCAGCGTCAGAAGAAGTAAGCGCATCCAGCACCAGCGCAGACACTCACACCTCGGGGGGGACCTTCGCGACATAGAGTAATGTTGTCACCTGGTGTTTCACAGCTCACAAGTGAGCATCAGCAGATTGTGGAGACAGGGACAGCAGTGGAGAGTCCTCGTCGGAGGGCGCAGGACTCTGCCAGCTCAGCTCAGCTGCATGTCGACCCTCTGCCTCTGGGTCCATCTGCAAGAGAAGAGGTGATGGATCTCCATGCACAGATGCAGGAGTCTCTGTAAGGTTTTGTCCCCAGGGTCGTGCGAGTGTGGAGCGAATGGAGGCATCCATAGCGAACATGAGCAGAGGCTTAGTGGAGTCATTGCCGCATAAACGCATCACCATGGAAAGGATGGCTACAGTAGAGGAGAGGATGGCTACGGCCATGGAGGAGCTAAGTCGCCAGTGTTGAAAACATGGTGAGTGTTCAGAATAGACTGATATCTCTGGAGGAGCGATGGTCAGCTATTGAACAGAGAAACCAGACCTTCATGGCAGGCCCTCTGAGTTGGACTGCCATTGTAGAAAAGGGTCCACATGGCCCCCCTGATGTGCAGCAAGGTGCTCTCAAGCCACTTGCAGGCGCTCAGGGGGACCTGACCCATGAGAGGGAGGTTGGTGGCAGACCTCAAGGAAGTGGGGGCTCCTCTCCAAGCGCTCACACTTCCATGCCACTGCAGAGCCCTCGGTCAGAGCCCCGCTGGAGTCCACACCCAACGGAGATAGAGGTCTCAACCCCTGCACAGCCGCAGGAGCAGCAGAGGAAAATAAAGCACTAATAGTCACATGGGTAGTCACTTGGGTGAAATGTTGTTTATTTTAAAAATGCCATCAGTTGGTTATTGTAAATAAAATTTCTGATGGCAACTTCTGCAGTTGTGGCGTGTGTCATTTTGCGAAGGGGGCTGGAGGTCCTCTAATGCCAAGAGGGGAAGGAAAAAAAGGCCTCCCATGCTTCTAGTAGGTGCCTCAGTTGAGGAAGCGCTGAGTGAGGGTGGCGAGAGGGGCTTCCCAGGAGGTCACACTGGAGAAGTGTGTGAGGTTCCAGCCTTCCACAGCTGTGCCTAAGCCTGGAACAAGTAGCCCCAAGCCTGAAACAACAAGGTCCTGCAACCTACAAATGATTTCTGATTAAATCTCTTTCCTTATTGACCTGCAGCTGATAGTCAGCAATCCGATATTATTCACGCCAGGTTTCATCAGCGGGGTTCACACCAGGCGTGTTTACCATGGGAAACGGCTGAAAATAGCAAGGGCCCCTTAAAATGGCATTATAGATGCCAATTATTGGTGATTAAGGTGCCTGAAGACCAGTCCCGCCTGCTGCGGCCGGGACTCATTCGGGTCGGGCAGAAACACCTGGGTGAAAATTGGACAGGGTGGGGAATCAGGCGGGGGGGGTCGCGACCCCCTATTTTTGCGATTTTACCCCCCCACACACCTGAAAGCCCGCCTGCCGACTCCAGGAAAATCGGCCCCATGGAATCAAGACAACATGCAGAATAGAAATAAAAACTAAAAATGCTGGAAATACTCAGTAGGTTAGGCAGAATCAGAGGAGATACAGATAAACAGAGTAAATGTTTCAGCTCGATGTCCTTTTGTCAGAACCTTGCCAGAATCTGACAAAAGGTAATCGAGCTGAAACATTGGCCTAGAAATTCAGTTGGTAGCGCCAGCCGCTAGCGCCTTAGGAGGAGGAGAAGTGGGGCGCTAAGTGGCTAGCGCCCGGGCCCGGCGCGATCTGCGCCTCTCCTGAACTTCACTCAAGATTTAGTGGCGGCGCGCACAGCTCCTGACGTAATTTCATGGTGCAACGCCCTTGGTGCGCCCCGAGCCGGAACTTCAGTTGCGCTGCCCTTCTGTGCGCCTGTCGCCCCCAGCGACTGGTAGAGGGGAATGGTTCCCAGTCGCTGCGGGGCACGGGGGGTGCTATTTAAAGGGGACTCCTCCTGCATATGAGTGGCAGCCATTTTGTGCCAATCCTGTGTGAGAGACGGATATTTGGAGAGTGACAAAGGGAGAGAACTTTCTGGTTTGACTCAACGCTCGCACAGGTACTTCTGGCTTCAGGCCAGAGCTTTGCTCTTGGATTTAACCTTCAGTGTCATAGCCTTGAGTCGCCACATATAATGGGGGCTGCAATGGGTGGAAACGTTGGGCTTCTCCATTGCATTCAAAGGGCTCAGAGACACCGTGAGAGAGTGCCAGTCTTGGCCAGATGGAGAAGGGCCAACAGGCGTAGGCACAGGAGGCCTTACCCACCCAGGGTATACCGCCAGCAGTTCTCATATCTGAACATGTCTGAGGAGCAGTGTGTTCAGAGGCTGCGATTCAGAAGGGAGGTGGTCACTGAGATCTGCCACCTGCTTTGCAGAGATCTGCATCCACAGCTGAGGAGCAGGACGTCTCTGTCAGTGGCAGTGAAGGTGACGGTGGCTCTCAACTTCTATGCCACCGGCTCCTTCCAATCCGCTACTGGGGACATTGCCAACATCTCCCAGTTCGCGGTACATTGCTGCATCCGCCAGGTGACCAATGCCCTTTTCAGAAGGAGACGTCAGTACATCTCCTTCCCCATGACCCTGGACAAGCAGCAAGAGCGTGCAATGGGATTTGGAAGAATAGCAGCCTTCTCCATGGTCCTGGGCGTAGAATTGATGAACCAGCAATGGTCAGGCCTTGCTTCAGGGCTGCAGTGTGCAGGGCGTGCCAGCCAAACAAATTGACTCTCCCCCTTTAAGAGCTGACCGGTGCCAGCGTGTCTGCCTTCAATCAGCAACTCGCCGCAGCTGTGCTGCGCCCGCCCTCAGTGTTAGCGCCTCGGCTTGCCGGCTTAGCGCCTTATGATAGTCGTGCATCGCCTGCTTTAGTGCAGCAGCAACCTCTTGGGGCGATGCAACTCAATTTCGGCGAAGGTGGCGCTAAGTTGCGCCGGGCGCTAAATTTAGCGAACGCCCGGCTGTAGCGCCCCAAACGTGGCGATACTGAATTTCTAGGCCATTAACTCTGTTTCTCTCTCCACAGATGCTGCCTGACCTGCTGAGTATTTCCAGCATTTTCTGCTTTTATTTCAGATTTCCCACATCCACAGCATTTGCTTTTGATGCAGAATAGAAAGCCTGTTTCTGTAGACTGCAAAATGAAAAGATAAAATACTGAAAGCTGTCTGTTTGCTTTTAAACTGCCAAACAGAGCAGAGCAATGATAGAAATCAACTTTCTTTCATTGCTGAAAGTGTTTTGTGGCAATTTTGCAGGCTGGCGCGTGTGTGTGTGTGTGTGTGTGTGAGTGAGAGAGAGAGAGAGACAGACAGCAAAAGCTGGAGTGTATGCAGGGCTTGTCTGTTCAAGTTATCTGCCATGTGCATTGGTACTGCATCTCATGTCTGAAATAAACAGAAAGTATACACCATTAGATCATACTGATTACATTCCAGACTGCACTGCTGTGCGATCTTACTTTGCCTTTCTTTCATGAATTTTGTAAAAAGCAAGGCTACATATATACATCAAGTTATTTGATAGTTTTCTGGATGGGATTTTGTTGGGGAATGTTTGTGGAGTGTTTCATGGCATATCCTGCCGTGGGATCTTACTTTCCCATTCAGCCCAACCCAAACAAGACGAGACCTTTTTTTTAAAGTATATAATTTTAAAATTATTTTCAGAATAATCCATTTCATTTTTTTCTGGACTGGGCTTTATTGGGGAATGTGCTTGGTATGTTTTCAGAGCAAAAGTTGCAGTGCGATCTTTTATTACACTCCAGGCAAACCACAGACAGGCAGACATTTAGTTAACAAAAGTAAAGTATATATATTATTTATTCCTGATTGTATTTACTTCTTTTCACTCCCCCGGGCTTTCATTTCCTCTCGGGGACCCGGATTTCTGGGGCCTCGGCTTCACTTCTTCCTGTTTGATTGTCCTCATTAAACACGGACGCACAGCCAGGAAGGGACAGCATCAAAAATTGAAACTCCCAGGCTCAACGTCTTTCAAAATAAATGTGTCTGTGAGTTTCTACAAATTGCAGAGTCTGTGTGAGCGTGTGTGTGTGCGTGGATGTTTGTGTTTCTGCAAATTTCAGGTTCTGTTTGAGTGTGTGTCATGTTACTGTAAATTTTAGTTCCATATGGGTGGGAGGAGACTGAGTGATAGACAGACAGACAGTCAGTGAGAGAAAGAGTCATGAAATCAAAAGGCAAGTTGCAGAATTGAAAGCCTGTTTCTACCACAAAGTGGAAAGATAAGATACTGAAAAGTGTCTTTTTGGTTTTAATCTTCCAACACAGCAGTCATCCTTCAGGCTGGCCAGGGTGTGTGTGTGTGAGAGAGTGAGAGGGCAAAAGCACGTGTTTGTGTGATATGTGGTCTGGTGTCTTATTACCTGCTGTTCTTTTATTAAACCCTATTGATTTCATTCTGGCCTGGTCCACATGTAATGCTGCTGTCTATCACTTTATTGCACTTTATTTCACTTCACTTCAAGACAGACAGTCAGTCAGTGAGATACTGAAAAATGTATTTGTAGATGGTCTGACAGTAAAAGCTGCTCTGGGATCTTTGCATTCTTTTTATTCCACTCCACTCAAATCAAGACAAAGCAGGCAGGAAGTGAGAGACACATGAAATCAAGACAACATGCAGAATAAAATCAAAACACAAAATGCTGAAAATACTCAGTAGGTCAGGCAGCATCTGTGGCGAGAGAGAGAAACAGAGTTAATGTTTCAGGTCGAAGACCTTTCGTCAGAACCTTGCCAGAATCTGATGAAAGGTCATGGAGCTGAAACCTTAACCCTGTTTCTCTCTCTCCACAGATGCTGCCTGACCTGCTGAGTATTTCCAGCATTTTCAGTTTTTATTTCAGATTTCCCACATCCACAGCATTTGCTTTTGATGCAGAATAGAAAGCCTGTTTCTGTAGGCCGCAAAATGAAAAGATAAGATACTGAAAAGTGTCTGTTTTTAAACTGCCGAACACAGCAGAGGAATGATAGAAATCAACTTTCTTTCATTGCTGATAGTGTTTTGTGGCAATTTTGCAGGCTGGCCTGTGTGTGTGTGTGTGTATGAGAGAGAGACAGGCAGCAAAAGCTGGTGTGTATGCAGGGCTTGTCTGTGTTCAAGTTACCTGCCATGTGCTTTTGTACTGCATCTCATGCCTGAAAAAACAGAAAGTATACACCATCGGATCATTTCATTCCGGATTGCACTGCTTTGGGATCTTACTTTGCCTTTCTACCTAGAATGTTGTGAAAAGCAAGGCTCCATATATACATCAAGCCATTTGATATTTTTCTGGACTGGACTTTATAGGGGAATGTTTGTGCAGTGTTTCATGGCATTTCCTGTTGTGGGATCCTACTCTCCCATTCAACCCAACTCAAACAGGACAAGACTAGTAAAAAAAAAGATACATATAGCGGGGGAGAAATTGGGTTAGTAGCGCCACCTGTTTGCGCCTAAAGAAGCAGGCAGTGGCTGTAGCGCCACTGGCTGCGCCTCCCGCGATATTCAGGAGGGGCGCTAATGGTGGCGTTAGCCTGTTGCGCTGCGCCGCCACTGATGACGTCATCGGTGTGCGCAGTGCCCCATTCGCGATATTTGGTAGCGAACGCCGCAGTTGCGCCGTTTGCTACCCGCGCCCGGCTCACGGGGCCTTCTGTGCCAGCAGCGGCGCAAGTTAAGGTGGAGGTGCGGGGCGGCCGCCTGCCAGCACCTCCGTCTCCGGCCTCCTAACCCCCCCCCCACCCCCCGCGGCATTGCCGGCTGTTTCTCGAGAGTCCGGAACTTCTCCTTGGTGCCGGGCTCATTTGCCGGCACTCGCGAGCGGGGATTGCGCTGTTGCAGGCACCTCCCCCTTAACAGTGGGAGGAAGGCCTGCAGTACCGCAGCGTGCCGTGCCGCAGCATGTGGCGCTGCGGCACGTAGCACTGCGATATTCAGTTTCAGCACCCTAAGGGACGCGGAGCGCCTCGAGCCTCGCCCCATGTCCCTCGACGGGCACTGAAACTGAATTTCTGGCGATCGGTATTACTCCGATCGCTGCGCTAAATCCTGCGCTCAGGCGACTTTTGCGCCACTTTGGCGCCCCAACCCAATTTCTAGGCCAGCATATTTTTTACTTATTTTCAGAATAATCCATTTGATGTCTTATGGACTGGGCTTTACTGGGGAATGTGCTTGGTGTGTTTTCAGAGCAAAAGCTGCTGTGGGATCTTTCCATTCATTTTATTCCACTCCACGCAAATCACAGACAAACAGACATTTAGTTAACAAAAGTAAAGTGTCTTATGTTCATTAATAAATAGACATTCTTATTATGACCACAGCTAGCTTTTGCTAGCTACTTTTATTGAGCACATGTGGACTAGGTACAGTATCTGTAGAGGCTTCCATCTTGACTGTTGCCTTGTGGGTAGCCTAGTGCCTCATGGGTAATGTAGTCTTATATACATACAGCTGGGTAGTGTAGTCTTATACATACAGCTATATACAGCTCTACGGCTCCACCTAGTGTCCACTATAGAATGACATGTTATTGATCACTACATCCCCCTTTCTTTGAGGTTTAACAAAATCAACATATATCAACTTTCAAGAAAACAATAAAGATAATATCAGTAACACTTTTGTTAGTGCTCTATAAACATAAACATTTTCAAAACAGTCAACACATTTTCAAAGCTTTACATTGTACTCAAAGATTAAGTCTATCAGGCTTTTTTACTTCACGTGTGGATCTTCGCAACATGGGTAAGTCTGATGTGCCTTCATGAGATTGTTCTGGCGGTGAATGACAAGATGCAGTTGCGGCATTGTCATCAATCTGCTCTTGTATAGATCGAGGTCTCCTTGCGATCTTTGCTTGGAGAGGGTTTCAGTGTTTCCTTCACTCTTCATGCCATAACTCTCAATGTAGTCAATGCACTCTCGAAAAACTGCTCGCAGCTGGATCCCATCATACAGCATAGCCCTCTCAGCAGCCTCGGCTAATGGAACACCAAAGATTGGCCTGAGGGAAGAAGGAGTATCCACCGGAACTGCTTCCTGCTCTGGTGCAGGCTTCTTTTTCTTTTTCTCTTTTCACTGCTTAACAACATCTGCTGCGGTTATATCTTTGGACTTTTCCTCCTTGTGTTTTTCCTCTTTGTGCTTTTCTTCCTTTGGCTTCTCTTTGACCTTAAAGTATTTTTCTTTCTTCTTGGAGAAACTAAGCTTTTTGAAGACATGGATACCCTTTGGCCTTTTCATCCTTGATGGGCTCTCTGCTTCATCACCTGAGTCATCTGGTCTGCTTATGGCACAGTTTATACGGTAGACTCTCTTGACCAGTTCTAAGCCTTCACAAGCTTTGTCACCTAGTATCGAATCAAGTCTTTCAGCCACAACAGAAAACATGAGATGATGCACTTTGTCTTTGACTGTCACTTTAAGTCTGCATACACCTAAGCTATCTATTTTCTGTCCATTATAGCTCTTCAGTAGTACTGACTTTTTCTGTATTTTGGGCTTTTCTTTCATATTTTTTATGTCACTCATACTGATTAAGTTTGCTTTTGCCCCAGTGTCCAGTTTCAATGTAACTAATGCTCCATTTATCTGCAGTGGGATCATCCATGTGTCCACTTTTACTGCATTGACTTTATGTTCAGCATTGTCCATTTCTGAGGGCTGCACATTTTCTGTATCTTTTTTGATATCGTCACATGACACCATTCCTACAAAAAATCTGACTTAAACCAGTGTCCTCAATCACATTAACTTGTTGCCCTTTCGTTGTTTTTACTTTTGAAAAGCATTGTTTGGCAAAGTGATTCTTTCCATTACACTTTGTGCACATTTTTCCAAACGCTGGGCATTGTCTTAACTGGTGTTTGTAACCACAGCATTTACAATTAAAAATTTCATCCTCCATTTGCTTTTCATTTCTGTTCTGCCCATGTTTCTTCCCTTTATAGAACACAGCACCGACAGCAGCATTATCACTCATTACAATCGCATCATTATTGATTTCACTGAAAGTCTTCGCGTGCTTTCGAGCTAGCTCGCTGGCTTGGCATATTTTCACTGCATTTTCCAAATTTAGTTCGGTTTCTCTCAACAGACGTTCCCTGACTTTTTTTATCATGAATACCAAACACAATCTGGTCACGAATCATGGATGATTTCAGCTCAGAGAAATTACATGTCTGTGCTTTCAGTTTCAGATCAGTTATAAAGCTATCAAAAGTCTCATTTTGTTGCTGTGTCCGAGAACGGAAGATGTATCTTTCATATTCTGCCCTCGCAACGCGATACTATGCAGAGCTAGACAGATAGCGAACAACTCGATATCTTCCAATAAAATCACAAGGCTTGACTTTTCTTGTAACGCTTTACTGAAAGATTCTTACTGTAAAACTGAAATACAACACAGAAATGGAAGGACACATTAGTATACAGACGCATAATTGATATGTATACACAAATTTAGGTACGCCTGGGCAACACAGTACATCTGGCAACGAATTACATTTAGCAAGCTGGAAGGCATTCTCTTTAAATTAGCCCTGTACATAGTGTATCAAATACGGCTGCTAGTTAACCAGCTAGACAGAAAAAGTTACAACTAAACATTTTCTACAACATGCAGTGTACGCTAATCGTCTATAGCATTCTAAATACTCACAGACAAACAATTTCCAAGAATGAAGCATGGGGACAATACAACCGAGGAGCACCGTGGCGCAGGTCTTGTTCCGGCGGCAGCTCCACGAGGAATGAACTTGCAGTGCCGTGGGGAGCGTGGTGACCTCATCACGCTCGGGGTCGTGACGTCGTCGCGTTTGCCGGTAGTTGCGTCGTTGGCCGTTGGGGCCTAAGTCGGGAGCAGGAGCTGGGGGCCAGGCTGGGCCGGTGCTTGCCGCGGGAGCGGAAGATAGCAGCGCTCCCGGCGGCTGATCGATGCGGCCGAAGACGCTGGGCCGGGCTGTGCCGGCAGCCTTTCTGGAGAGCCGAGTCGGGCCGGCAGCCGCCTCACGCACGTCACGTCGTACGTGACGTGACGTCAGCACGCTAAGGCGCGTCTTCAAGGGGCAATGGCCCTAAACAGTGAGTTAAAGGGGCAACGGCCCTAACAGGTAAGTTATACATATATAAGTAGGTTATGTACATACAGCAAGGTTAAGTTAGAGGGAGAGACAGCACACTCCCCGCTTGGTACAATTCCATTTGTACCACTACAGATACAAAATAACCTGAAGAAAACGTCCTTTGGCTGCCACACACTCAGAGTCCGTTCTCTAGATTTCTTCGGAAAGGAGGACTATGATCTCTGAGACTGGCCTCAGAAACACCTTGACAGTCTCTTCCTTGACGATCTTCACCTCCACCTTGCGGACCCTCTTGTCCCTGCTCGGCAGAGTTTTGACGGCCAGTCCCACTGGCCGTTCGTTTGTGTGCTTGGCTGTCTTTCAGCAAGACGACATCTCTCACTTTGACATTCGGCTTGTCTTCTGTCCATTTCCTATGGTTCTGTAGGGTGGGCAAATACTCTCCTCTCCATCTCTTCCAAGAAGTGTCTGCACGACACTGTACTTGCTTCCACTGCTTCCCGTGCAGCTCGGCCATGTCGAAGTTTCCAGAGGGAGCTGAAACAGCACTCATCTTTTGAGTCAGGAGCATCGCTGGGGTGGGGACTGCAGGCATGTCTGGGTCGGTGGACCATGGCACCAGGGTTCTCCTGAGCGAGCAGAGGCGCCCCGCAGCCTGCTCCCCGCTACTCGGAAGACGGCGTCCAGGAGGGCGAAATGGCAGGGGTGCCGCCCAGCTGTGTCCATCGTCCTTGGACCTTTCAAACACTGAGCATCCTAGGCCATCTGTGCTCACAGTGGGGCCTGCCTCTTCCTCACAGGCAGAGGAGGTTGACCTATGATGCTGCGTCATGTCGTCGTAGTCCTCCTTTACCTGGATCCTGTTTGGGCATGGGCTGAGACAGGATGTGCGACCATTGCGCGACACGTTTGCTTTATAGACGCTGACATCCGCTGGTTTGTGGACTGTTCCCAGGCAAACTCCACCCACGAGGACCCATCCCAAGTCAAGCCGCTGCGCATAGGGAGCATCGTGGGGCCCGTTGATGTGCTCACGCACCTTGTGCACCCTTAAGATGTCTCTTCCCAAGAGTAGGAGGATTGGAGCGTCCGGGTCCACAGCTGGAATCTTATTGGCAATTGGCTGTAGGTGGGGCTGATGGCGTGCGACCTCTGGGGAGGGGATTTCCGTCCTGTCCTCTGGCATCATGTCGCACTCAATCAAGGTGGGGAGGGGAAGCTGTAGTTTCCCATCCATGGACTCGATCATGAAGTTCCCAACTCTCCTACCCGTAGTCTCTGTTGTCCCTGCACAGGTTTTTAGCGTGTACGGAGCGGTGCTGGCCTTGACGTCGAAGAGATTGAAGAATTCCGTCTTCGCTAGAGACTTGTTACTTTGCTCATCGAGCACTGCATACATTTTGATTGCCTTCTCCTTTCTCCCTGCAGGATATGCTTTAACCAAGCAGATTTTGGAGCATGAGCGTGGGCTGCTTGCATTTCCGCAAACCTCTGTACACTTGGAGGTGACTGAAGATGTGCTTTCGCTTTGCTCCCCGCTACCCTCTTTGTCAACCGCGGCGCTCTCGGTGGTTGACGGAGGAGGACCTGGATGCAGGGCTGCTATGTGTTTTTCGCTGTTGCACTCAAGGCACTTGATTGTCGCCTTGCAGTCTTTTGCCATGTGCGTAGTCGACCCACAAGACCTGAAGCTGATGCAGTTCTCTTTCAGGTATGATGTGCGCTCATCAATGGGCTTGTCTCTAAAGCTTCGACACTTTTTGAGTGGGTGGGGCTTCTTGTGTATAGGACACTGACGATCTGGGTCATCCACTTCATTCCCAGCAGAACTGGATTGGTTGACTGAGGGTTCGGCTGGAACATCTGTTTTGTGCACACTCACAGAGGCTTTGTTGCTGTCCTTTGTGGGTTTCTCTGTTCTCGAAGGAGCGTAACTGCTGGAGGTGGAGAAAGTGAAACTTGGATCATTCCTCACCCTTGCCTGTTGTTGGACAAACCTGGAGAAGAGAGAGAAGGGGGGAAATGCCACTCCATTGTCCTCCTTGTACTTGGATCCCTTAGCTGTCCATTTCTCTTGAAGATTGTGGGGGAGCTTTTCCACTATTGGGTTTACCCCGCGAGCCGTATCCAAATACGAGAGGCCGGTCAGGTAACCTTCTCCCTTGGCACACTCCAGTTCGAGGAGAATGTCGCCCAGTTCTCTGAGCTCCACATTATCCTTGTTGGTTAGCTTCGGGAAGTCCTCAAGCTTCTTGAGCAGTGCATGTTCGATGACTTCTGGTGTCCCATAACAGTCGTTGAGACGTTGCCAAACCAGGTTGAGGCCTGCTGTGGGATTGAGGACGTGCGCTGAGCGAATTATCTTCGCCTGCCTTGACGACTCGGCTCCGAGCCACTTTATCATCAAGTCTAGTTCTTCTCTGGCTGACAGATTCAAGTCCTTGGTGGTACTCAGGAAGGATGCTCTCCATGACCAATAATTTTCAGGACGGTCATCGAATTCTAGGAGGCCTGAACTTAATAATTCTCAGCGAGTAAGGTACCTGGCGAAGTCTTGTGCGCCTTGCGGCTCGGGCGAGGACTGCTTAGCTGGATTGGCCGAGTGTTGTGGAGGTCTCTGCAGGTGAGTCTCACTCGTTTCTTCTCTTTTAAGCTCAGTGTCTCCGAAAACGGGCCGTTTGTTGCTGGGGTGAGTAGCTAGCTCTACGTCGAGATACCTGAATGTTTCCTTTGGGAACACTTTGGAGTGTTGTTGGACATACTCATTTGTACGTTGCACTGGACTGAGGGGCTGTTCCAGGTCATATGTTTCCTGGCTGGGCTCCCCGCATTCGCTCTCCTCATCTTCTTCATAAGCTGCGGCTTCGGCTTTAGCGGCAGCGGCAGCTCTCTGGCTTTGGAGAATGTGGAGAATGGCAGCGAGATCGGCTCTCTGCTTTACAAGGTCAGCTTTCTGCTTCATCATACTAGCGTCGAGGTCGGCTCTCTGCTTCATGAGGTCAGCTTCTTTTTCAGCGAAGGACAATTGCGCCTGGGTGGCCTTTGCCTTGGCACGTGCTTTGGCGGCTGTAGAAGCTGTCGATGACGACGGTCTGCTGGACCGCCGAGATGACCTAGAGGATACTTTAGAGAACTGTGACTTGGCATCGTTTGCTGGGAGAGCTGTCGGTGACGACGGTCTGCTGGACCGCCGAGATGTTCTAGAGGCTGCTTTAGAGGACTGTGACTTGGCCTCGTTTGCTGGGAGAGGCTCGTTCTTCTCGATTGGCTGGTCGACTTCCTCTAGAGTATATTGTTTTCCTGAGCGTAGACTCATGGTAGCTGAGTGGTATCTTCCTGTGCTTGAGCCCGCTGTGCTGCTGTCTTTTTACTATTCTGCCCTCGCAACGCGATACTATGCAGAGCTAGACAGATAGCGAACAACTCGATATCTTCCAATAAAATCACAAGGCTTGACTTTTCTTGTAACGCTTTACTGAAAGATTCTTACTGTAAAACTGAAATACAACACAGAAATGGAAGGACACATTAGTATACAGACGCATAATTGATATGTATACACAAATTTAGGTACGCCTGGGCAACACGGTACATCTGGCAACGAATTACATTTAGCAAGCTGGAAGGCATTCTCTTTAAATTAGCCCTGTACATAGTGTATCAAATACGGCTGCTAGTTAACCAGCTAGACAGAAAAAGTTACAACTAAACATTTTCTACAACATGCAGTTTACGCTAATCGTCTATAGCATTCTAAATACTCACAGACAAACAATTTCCAAGACGGAAGCATGGGGACAATACAACCGAGGAGCACCGTGGCGCAGGTCTTGTTCCGGCGGCAGCTCCACGAGGAATGAACTTGCAGTGCCGTGGGGAGCGTGGTGACCTCATCACGCTCGGGGTCGTGACGTCGTCATGTTTGCCGGTAGTTGCGTCGCTGGCCGTTGGGGCCTAAGTCGGGAGCAGGAGCTGGGGGCCAGGCTGGGCCGGTGCTTGCCGCGGGAGCGGAAGATAGCGGCGCTCCCGGCGGCTGATCGATGCGGCCGAAGACGCTGGGCCGGGCTGTGCCGGCAGCCTTTCTGGAGAGCCGAGTCGGGCCGGCAGCCGCCTCACGCACGTCACGTCGTACGTGACGTGACGTCAGCACGCTAAGGCGCGTCTTCAAGGGGCAATGGCCCTAAACGGTGAGTTAAAGGGGCAACGGCCCTAACAGGTAAGTTATACATATATAAGTAGGTTATGTACATACAGTAAGGTTAAGTTAGAGGGAGAGACAGCACATTTCATACATCTCATTCTTTTTGGGAGAGCAATGTGCATCAAATTTTTTTAGCACACCTTCTAAATTTTATCTGTTCTCCTCTGGATTAAATACAAATGTATTAAATACCTTTATCGCCTGTGGGCCTGCAACCGTAAGCAGCAACGCTATCTTCCTTGCATCTGGCTTCGTACCGAATCCGATGGCTGCAATGTACAGTTCGAATTGTTGTTTAAAAGTCTGCCAATTGTAGTCGATTTTTCCTGTGAGTTTCAAACGTTCTGGTGGCTTCAAATTCTCCATGTCGCTTTTCACAATTTTCAGCAGATCTTCACCATCCTGGTACCATCTTATGTTCATTAATAAATAGACATTCTTATTATGAACACAGCTAGCTTTTGCTAGCTACTTTTATTGAGCACATGTGGACTAGGTACAGTATCTGTAGAGGCTTCCGTCTTGACTGTTGCCTTGTGGGTAGCCGAGTGCCTCATGGGTAATGTAGTCTTATATACATACAGCTGGGTAGTGTAGTCTTATACATACAGCTATATACAGCTCTACACAGCTCTACGGCTCCACCTAGTGTCCACTATAGAATGACATGTTATTGATCACTACAAAGTGTATATATTATTAATTCCCGATTGTATTTACTTCTTTTCACTCTCCCGGGCTTTCATTTGCCCGTGGGGACCTGGATTTCAGTGGCCTTGGCTTCACTTGCTGTTTGTCCTCATCAAACATGGCCGCACAGCCAGGTTGGGGCAGCATCAAAATTGACAATCCCAGGCTGCACCCCTTTCAAAGTGGATGTGTGTGTGTGTGTGTTTTTGCAAATTGCAGAGTCTGTGTGAATGTGTCTGTGTGTGCATGGGTGTCTGTGTGTGCAAATTTCAGAGTCTGAGTGTGTGTCATGTCACTGTAAATAGTGTTTCAATGTGGGTGTGAGGGAGACTGTGAGTGAGAGACAGACAGACAGTCAATGAGAGAGAGAGACATGAATTCAAAAGGCAAGTTGCAGAATAGAAAGCCTATTTCTGGAGGTCACAAAGCGAAAAGATAATATAGTGAAAAGTGTCTTTTTGGTTTTAATCTTCCAACATGGCAGTCATCCCTCTGCAGGCTGGCCAAGGGGTGTGTGTGTGTGTGAGAGAGAGAGAGAGTGAGAGGGAGGGCAAAATCTGGTGTTTGTGTGAGATGTGGTCTGGTGTCTTATTACCTGCTGTTGTTGTATTAAACCCTATTGATTTCATTCTGGCCTGGTCCACATGTAATGCTGCTGTCTATCACATCATTGCACTTTATTTCACTTCACTTCAAGACAGACAGTCAGTCAGTCAGATACTGAAAAATGTCTTTGTGGACTGTCTGACAGTAAAAGCTGCTCTGGGATCTTTGCATTCTTTTTTATTCCACTCTACTCAAATCAAGAAAAGGCAGACACGCAGGGGCAGCGATTTATGGAATCAAGACAACGTGAGAATAGAAATAAAAACAGAAAGTGCTGGAAATACTCAGCAGGTCAGGCAGCATCTGTGGAGCGAGAGAGAAACAGAGTTAATGTTTCAGGGCGATGACCTTTCATCAGAACCTTGCCAGAATCCAACGAAAGGTCATCGAGCTGAAACATTAACTCTCTTTCTCTCTCTCTCGCTCCACAGATGCTGCCCGACCTGCTGAGCATTTCCAAAATTTTCTGTTTTTATTTCAGATTTCCAACATCCGCAGTATTTTAGTTTTGATGCAGTATAGAAAGCCTGTTTCTGTAGGCCGCAAAATGAAAACATAAGATACTGAAAAGTGTTGTTTTCCTTTTAGGCTGCCAAACACAGCAGAGCAATGAGAGAATTCATTTTCTTTCAATGCTGACAGTGTTGTGTGGCAATTTTGCAAGACTGGCCTGTGTGTGTGTGAGAGAGAGAGAGACAGACAGCAAAAGCTGGTGTGTATGCAGTGCTTGTCTGTGTCCAAGTTATCTGCCATGTGCATTGTAACTGCATCTCATGTCTGAAAAAAACAGGAGGTATATACCATTAGATCATACTGATTTCATTCCAGACTGCGCTGCTGTGGGATCTTACTTTGCCTTTCTATCAAGACTTTTGTAAAAAGCAAAGCGATGTGGTGGTACCACTGAGTTGATCTAGCTAATTGTATATAATTCCCTATAACGATGTTCTAACACCAGCCTAAACCTGTACTATTGTGTTGGGCATTACTGGGTTTTGTATATAATGTTTTGCATGTACGGGCGTGGCCCCTTTAAGAGCACGGGCTAACACGATGATGTCACGTCGCACATCACGTGACCACCCAAACGCGGGCTAAAGCGATGACGTCACGTTGCACACCACGTGGCCGCCCAAACGCGGGCAAACACGATGACATCACGTCGCACATCACATGATCGCCCAAACGCGGGCAAACGCGATGACGTCACGTCGCACATCACGTGACTGCCCAAACGCGGGCAAACGCAATGACGTCACGTCGCATATCACGTGACCGCCCCAAGCGCGGGAAAACGTGATGACGTCACGACGCAATCCACGGGCTGCCCAGGCAGTCCTCGTGGCGTCCCCATTGGGTGAAGACCTGCTCCATAGCTCTCCTGCGTCGATCTTTGTTGTTTTCTGGAATTCGTCAAATCCAACATTAAAGACCTGTTTGATTGTTCTCCTGAGTCGACCTCAGCTATTAGTTAGGAATACATCAATTCCTACAGCGACATATATACATAAACCCATTTGATTTTTTTCTGGACTGGACTTTATCAGGGCATATTTGTGGGTGTTTCAGAGCATATCTTGTTGTGGAATTGTACCCTCACTTTAATTCACAACACAATGCAAACCAAGACAAGACATTTATAAAATCGATTTTTATTTTTTAATTATTTTAATAATAAATCCATTTGATTTTTTTCTCTGCTCTGGACTGCATTGGGGAATGCGCTTGGTGTGTCTCACAGCAAAAGCTGCTCTGGGATCTTTCCATTCATTTTATTCCACGCCACTCGAATCACAGACAGACATTTAGTGAACAGAAGTAAAGTATATATTATTATTATTTATTCTTGACATCACTCACCCCCTTCTTGCCTGTTCACCCCCTCCAATCCTCCACTCCTCTCCCCCAGCCTTGTGGTCCTGAGCTCCACACTCACTCACACAACAACCGAGCTGGCGAGCTGCAGTCGCCATTCCTTCCTTCCTGCACTATGTGCTGCCTGCCTGGGTGTGTCTGTGAGCAGCAGCACAGCCTGTGAGCGGCTCCAGACAATGGTCACACAAAGCAACTGGGTGGGACCCCGCTCTGCAACAGAAGTTGCGTGCCCATTTAAAGTGACAGTCCACTGCAAAGCACGATTATATTGCAAAGTGATATTCCATTGCAAAGGACAATTTTACAATCATAGAAATTTATAGCACAGGAGGAGGCCATTCGGCCCGTCGAGCCTGTGCCGCTCCCAATCCCCCGCCCTTTCCCGTAGCCCTTATTTTTTTCTTCAGGTAATTGTCCAATTCTCTTTTGAAAGCCACGATTGAATCTGCCTCCACCACCCTTTCAGGCAGTACATTCCAGATCATAACCACTCACTGTGTAAATGTTTTTTCCTGATGTCGCCTTTGGTTCTTCTGCCAATCACCTTAAATCTGTGTCCTCTGTTTCTCAACCCTTCCACCAATCAGTTTCTCTCTATCTACTCTGTCCTGACCCCTCATGATTTTGAACAGCTCTATCAAATCTTCTCCCAACCTTCTCTGCTCTAAGGAGAACAGCTTCTCCAGTCTATCCAAGTAA
Organism: Somniosus microcephalus; assembly: GCF_052327205.1. Lineage (NCBI taxonomy): Eukaryota > Metazoa > Chordata > Chondrichthyes > Squaliformes > Somniosidae > Somniosus > Somniosus microcephalus. The sequence continues at coordinate 56,464,719 of NW_028225180.1, forward strand.
CTGAAGTCCCTCATCCCTGCATACACATCATTCTGGTAAATATTTTCTGCAGCCTCTCTAAGGCCTTCACATCGTTCCTAAAGTACAGTGCCCAGAATTGGACACAATACTCCAGTTGAGGCCGAAAGAGTGTTTTATAAAGGTTCATCATAACTTCCACACTTTAGTACTCTATAAAGTTATTTATAAAGCCCAGGTCCCGTCTGCTTTTTTAATCACTTTCTCAACCTGCCCAGCCACCTTCAACGATTTGTGCACATGTACCCCCAGGTCTCTCTGTTCATATACAGCCTTTACAATTGTTGTCTTTAGTTTATATTGCCTCTCCTCATTCTTCCTAAAAAAAGCATCACTTTCCACTTTTCTGCGTTAAATTTCATCTGCCATGTGTTCGCCCATTCCACCAGCCTGTCTATGTCCTCTTGAAGTGTATCACTATCCTCCTCACTCTTAACTATATTCCAAGTTTTGTATCATCTGCACATTTTGAAATTGTGCCCTGTACACACAAATCTAACTCCTGAATATATATGAAGAAAAGCAGTGGTCCTAGTACCGATCCCTGGGGAACGCCACTGCATACCTTCCTCCAGTCTGAAAAAAGACCGTTCACCGCTCCTCTCTGTTTCCTGTCAAATAGCCCATTTTTTATCTATGCTGCTACTGTCCCTTTTATGCCACCCGCTTCAACTTTGCTGGCAAGCCTGTTATGTGGCACTTTATCAAAGGTCCTTTGGAACTCCATTACCCGCATTGGCTTCATCAACCCTCTCTGTTACCTCATCAAAAAAATAACTCAAGTTAGTGAAGCATGATTTGCCTTTGAGAAATCCGTGCTGCCGTTCTTTAATGAATCCACACTTGTCCAAGTGAATGTTAATTTTTGTCCCGGATTATCATTTCTAAAAGCTTCCCCACTATCGAGGTTAAACTGACTGGCCTATGTTTGCTTAGTTTATTCTTACACAATTTTTTGAACCAGGGTGTAACATTTGCATTTCTCCAGTCCTCTGGCACTACCACCATTTCAAAGGAGGATTGGAAGATTATGGCCAGTACCTCCGCAATTTCTTCCTTCACTTCCCTCAGCATCAAAGAATGCATCCCATCCAGTCCTGGTGACTTATCTACTTTAAGTACAGCTAGCCTTTCTAGTACCTCGACTTTATCATTTCTTATCCCATCCAGTATCTCTGCTTCCTCCTCCTTTACTATGCCTATGGCAGCATTCTCTTCTTTGGTAAATATAGATCCAATGTACTCATTTAGTACCTCAGCCATGCCCTCTACCTACACGCTTAGGTCTCATCTTTTGTCCCTAATTGGCACACCCGTTTACTATTTATATGTCTAAAGAAGACTTTTGGATTACCTTTTATGTTAGCTGCTATTCTATTCTCATACCCTCTCTTTGCTCCTCTTATTTTCATTTTCATCTCTCCTCTGAACTTTCTATATTTAGCCTGATTCCCAGCTGCATTCTCGACCTGACATCTGTCATACGTGCTCTGTTTCTGCTTCAGCTCACTCTCTATCTCTATTGTCATCCAGGGAGCTCTGACTTTGGTTGCCCTACCATCCCCCCTAGTGGGAATGTACTTCAATATACCCAAACTATTACCTCTTTAAAGACAGCCCATTGTTACATTACAGTTTTGCCTGCCAATCTTTGATTCCAATTTACCCAGGACAGATCCGTTCCCATCCCACTGAAATTGGCCTACCTCCAATTAATTATTTTCACTCTAGATTGCTCCCTGTCCTTTTCCGTAGCTAATCTAAACCATATGATACTATGATCACTTTTCCCTAAATATTCACCTACTGACACTTGCTCCACTTGACTGACTTCATTCCCCAGAACCAGATCCAGCAATGCCTCCTTCCTCGTTGGGCTTGAAACATACTGAACAAGAAAGTTCTCCTGAACACACTTCAGAAATTCTTCTCCGTGTCTGCCATTTACACTATTACTATCCCAGTCTACATTTGGAAAGTTGAAGTCCCACATTATCACTACTCTATAGTTCTTGCATCTCTCTGTAATTTCACTGCAAATTTGCTCCTCTCTATTTTTCCACTAGTTGGTGGCCTATAGAACACACCTAGTAATGTAATGGCACCTCTATTGTTTCTTAACTCTAGCCATATAGATACTGTCCTTGACCCCTCCAGGACATCTTCTCTCTCCAGCACTGTAACATTTTCCTTAACCAATATGCCACACCACCTTCTATCTTTCCTTCCTTTAATTTCCTGAACACCTGATCTCCAGAAATAGTTAATACCCAATGCTGCCCAGTTTTTGAGCCAGGTCTCCGTTATTGTCGTGACATCATATTCCCATGTGGCTATTTGCACCTGCAGCTCACCAACCTTGTTTACAATACTTTGTGCGTTCACTTACATACACTGTAAACCTGTCTTAGACCATCCTGTGTTCTCATTTAGTCTGAACCCACCTAATAACTTACTATTTCTTACTTTAATGCTATCCATCTCTCCCAATCCTTTGTTCTCTTTGTTTCTCCTTTCTAATACTACATCCTGGTGCCCATCCTCCTGCCAGCTTAGCTTTAACCCTCCCCAACATCATTAGGAAACCTCCCTGTGAGGATATTGGTACCGGCTCTGTTGAGGTTCAATCCATCCGGACTGTACAGGTCTCACCTCCCCCAGAACCGGGCCCAATGCCCCAGGAATCTGGTGCCCTCCCTCCTGTGCCATCTCTCCAGCCACGCATTCTTCTGCTCTGTCCTCCTATTTCTATACATACTCACGTGTGGCACTGGGAGCAACCCAGAGATTGCTACCTTGGAGGTCCTGCATTTTAATCTCTTTCCCAGGTCCCTGAAATCAACAGCAGGACCTCATCCCTCTTTCTACCTGTGTCGTTGGTACCAATATGGACAACAACCTCTGGATGTTCACCCTTCCCCCTCAGAATGTTCTGCATCCGCTCCGTGACATCCTTAATCCTGGCAACAGGGAGGTGACATAACATACTGGTGTCACGTCTGTGGCCACAGAAACGCCTGACTACCCCCTAACTATCGAATCACTTACAACTATTGCCCAGCCTATCTTCCTCCTCCCCGCTGTACAGCTGAGCCATGCATGGTGCCGTGGATTTGGCTCTGGCTGTACTCCACAGTGGAACCATCTCTCTCACCATTACTCAGAACAGAATACTGGTTGCAGAGCGACATGCGCTCAGGGACTCCAGCACTCACTGCCTGGTCTTCCTCTTCAGTCTACCGGTCACCCATTCCTTCTCTGCCTGCACACTCATTAGCTGCAGGGTGACCAACTCCTGAAACTTGCTACGTACGTAGCTCTCAGCCTCGCAGATGCACCGCAGTGACGCCAGCTGCTGTTCAAGCATTGAAACCCGGGGCTCGAGCTCCTCAGGCTGACAGCACCTCCTGCACATGTGGTTGCCCAGGACACGAGAAACATAGAAACATAGAAGATAGGAGCAGGAGTAGGCTATTCGGCCCCTTGAGCCTGCTCCGCCATTCAATGAGATCATGGCTGATCATTGAAATTCAGTACTCTGTCACTGCCTTCTCCCCATATCCCTTGATCCCTTTAACCTTAAGAAATATATCTAACTCCTTCTTGAATATATTTAATGAATTGGCCTCAACTGCCTTCTGTGGTAGATAATTCCACAGGCTCACCACTCTCTGGGTGAAGAAATTCCTACTCATCTCTGTCCCAAATGGCTTACCCCTTATCATTAGACTGTGACCCTGGTTGTGGACTCCTCCGCCATTGGGAACATCCTTCCTGCATCTGGTCTGTCTAGTCTTGTTAGAATTCTATAAGTTTCAATGCGATCCCCTCTCATTCTTCTAAACTCCAGCGAGTATAAGCCCAATCGACCCAATCTCTACTCATATATCATTCCTGCCATCCCAGGTATCAGTCTGGTGAATCTTCACAGCACTCCCTCCATGGCAAGAACATCCTTCCTCAGATAAGGCGACCAAAACTGCACACAATACTCAAGGTGTTGTGTCACCAAGACGCTGTACAAATTCAGCACGACAACCTTGTTCCTGTACTCAAACCCTCTCGCTAGAAAGGCCAACATACCACCTGCCTTCTTAACCGCCTGCTGCACCTGCATGCTTTCCTTAAGCGACTGGTGCACAAGGACACCCAGGTCTCGTTGCACTTCCCCTTCTCCCAATCTATTGCCGTACAGATAATAACCTTCCTTCCTGTTTTTGTCACCAAAGTGGATAACCTCGCATTTATCCACATTATATTGCATCTGCCATGCATCTACCCAATCACCCAACCTGTCCAAATCATGCTGGAGTTTCGCGGCATCCTACTCAAAGCACACATGCCCACCCAGCTTTGTGTCATCTGCAAACATGGAGATATTACATCTAGTTCCCTCGTCTAGCTCAATAATATATATTGTAAATATCTGAGGTCCTAGGACCGATCCCTGTGGTACCTCACTAGTCACTGTCTGCCACTCGGAAAAAGACCCATTTATTCCAACTCTTTGCTTCCTGTCCGCCAACCAGTTCTCTATCCAAGTCAGTACCATGCCCCCAATCCCATGTGCCTTAACTTTACATGCTAATCTCTTATGTGAGACCTTATCGAAAGCCCTCTGAAAGTCCAAATGCACCACATCCACTGGTTCTCCCTTATCTATTCTACCAGTTACATCCTCAAAAAATTTCAGTAGATTAGTCAAGCATGATTTACCTTTTGTAAATCCATGTTGACTTTGTCCGATACTGTCACTGTTTTCCAAGTGCTTTGCTATTACATCTTTTACAATGGACTCTAGCATGTTCCCCATTACCGATGTCAGGCTTACCATCTGTAATTCCCCGTTTTCTCTCTACCAACTTTTTAAATAGTGGGGTAACATTAGCTACCCTCCAATCCATGGGAACTGTTCCAGAGTCTATAGAATTTTGGAAGATGACCAGCAATGCATCTACTATTTCTAGGGCCACATCCTTAAGTACCCTAGGATGTAGATTATCAGGCCCATGGATTCAATCCAATCAACTTCCCTAACACCATTTCCCTACAAATACTGATTTCATTCAGTTACTCCCTCTCATTAGACCCTATGTTCCCTGACATCTCTGGGAGGTTATTTGTGTCCTCCTTTGTGCTGGTTTTCAGATTTACATCAGTAATCTTTTCAAGAAAGGGAAAGAATTTCACAGTGAAAATGTTTGGAAAGTGGGTGTTACTTGTATTTGTGTCTTTGTTCTTTTTATGAATCTTTCTGCCTTCTGACACCTGGTGAGACTCTTGTTCCTCTATTGAATGAGAAAGGAGGGGTTTGGCGTTGACCAGATCTGCACTGTGCCTGATATTTGTGAGCTCATCCTTTATATTTAGTGTTTTCTGCCCCTTTGATCGGGGTCAGCTTTCGTTCAGCGGTTACTTTGCAGCATCATCAGGTGTTCGAATCTGTCTCACCGCTGGTGCTAATTGGTGCTTTACTAGCCCGTAATTTCCCATCAGACGCTTTCTCAGGGCTCCAGATCCAGACATTTCTGCTCCTGGATCTCTCCACTATGAAATGCACAGACGCCCAGATATCCCAGGAGCGCATGCATTTTGCAAGCGTTCCTGAGATCACCTGGGCCGTGGGGAACCAATGAAAGAAGGGAATCCCCATTTACACTTTTGACAGGTCTCTCAGCTTCGACCCATCAAAAGTAAGAATGGAGATCACTCCAAAAACACATCAAAAGATTGAATAAATATCTTGAAAATATCATAATTTTTAAAATTAGTTAAAATTGCATTAAATTAAATATTTTAAACAAAAATTAAATTTTTGGAATTAAAATTGAAGTTTTTTACGGGGCTAAAAATAAGCATACCTTTTTCAAAAGTATTTTTAAATTATACATAAGTGAGAAAACGTTTTTTTCTGCTTTTTTTATACTCTTATGCTAGCTCTGATGATGTGGAATCTGTATGGGTAGAGCTGAGAAACACCAAGGGTCAGAAAACGGTAGTGGGAGTTGTATACAGACCCCCAAACAGTAATGCTGAGGTTGGGGATGACATTAAATGGGAAATTAGAGACGCATGCAATAAGGGCACAGCAGTTATCATGGGTGACTTTAATCTACATATAGATTAGGCTAACAAAATTAGTAACAATTCTGTGGAGGAGGAATTCCTGGAGTGTATACAGGATGGTTTCCTGGACTAATATGATGAGGAAGCAACTAGAGATCAGGCCAACTTAGACTGGGTATTATGTAATGAGAAAGGATTAAGTAGCAATCTTGTTTTGCGAGGCCCCTTGGGGCGGAGCGATCATAATATGATAGAATTCTTCATTAAGGTGGAGAGTGAAGTATTTGATTCAGAGACTAGGGTCCTGAATTTAAATAAAGGAAACTACGATGGTATGAGGCGCGAGTTGGGTAGGATGGATTGGGGAATGTTACTTAAAGGGTTGATGGTGGATTGGGAATGGCAAACATTTAAAGATCGCATGGATGAACTACAGAATTTGTTCATCCCTGTTTGGCATAAAACTAAAACAACAAAGGAGACTCAACAGTGGCTAACAAGGGAAATTAGGGACAGCATAAGATCCAAGGAGAAGACAAATAAATTGGCCAGAAAAAGAAGCAAACCTGAGGATTGGGAGCAGTTTAGGATTCAGCAAAGGAGGACAAAGGGATTAATTAAGTGGGGGAAATAGAGTATGCGAGTAAGCTTGCTGGGAACATAAAAACTGACTAAAAGCTTCTATAGATATGTGAAGAGAAAAAGATTGGTGAAGTCAAGCATAGGTCCCTTGCAGTCAGGATCAGGGGAATTTCTAATGGGGAACAGAGAAATGGCAGACCAATTAAATACATACTTTGGTTCTGTCTTCACAAAGGAGGACACAAATAACCCCCCAGACATGTCGGGGAACATAAGGTCCAATGAGAGGGAGGAACTGAATGAAATCAGTAATTGTAGGGAAATGGTGTTAGGGAAATTGATGGGATAGAAGACTGATAATCCCCAGAGCCTGATGGTTTACATCCTAGGGTACTTAAGAATGTAGCCCTAGAAATAGTAGATGCATTGCTGGTCATCTTCCAAAATCCTATAGATTCTGCCACAGTTCCCATAGATTGGAGGGTAGCTAATATAACCCCACTATTTAAAAAGATGGTAGAGAGAAAACGGGGAATTATAGACTGGTAAGCCTGACATCGGTTGTGGGGGAAATGTTAGAGTACATTATAAAAGATGTAATAGCAGCGCACTTGGAAAACAGTGACAGGATTGGACAAATTCAACATGGATTTACACAAGGTAAATCGTGCTTGACTAATCTACTGAAATTTTTTGAGGATGTAACTGGTAGATTAGCTGAGGGAGAACCAGTGGATGTGGTGTATTTGGACTTTCAGAAGGCTTTCTATAAGGTCCCGCATAAGAGATTAGTGTGTAAATTAAAGCACATGGGTTCGGGGGCAAGGTACTGACTTGGATAGAGAACTGGCTGGCAGACAGGGAGCAAAGAGTTGGAATAAACGGGTCTTTTTCCGAGTGCCAGGCAGTGACAAGTGGAGTACCACAGGGATCGGTGCTAGGACCCCAGCTATTCACAATATATATTAATGATCTAGACGAGGGAAATAGATGTAATATCTCCAAGTTTGCAGACGACACATAAGAACATATGAACATAAGAAGTAGGAGCAGGAGTAGGCCATACGGCCCCTCGGGCCTGCTCTGCCATTCAATAGGACCATGGCTGATCCGAATCTAGACTCACGTCCACTTCCCTGCCCTCTCCCCGTAACCCCTAATTCCCTTATCTACTAGGAAAATGTCTATCTCCATTTTAAATTTATTTAATGTGGCAGCTTCCACAGCTCTCTGGGGTAGCAAATTCCACAGATTTACTACCCTCTGAGTGAAGAAGTTTCTCCTCATCTCAGTTTTGAAAGGGCAGCCCCTTATTCTTAGATTATGCCCCCTAGTTCTAGTCTCACCCCTCAGTGGAAACATCCTCACCGCATCCACCCGATCAAGCCCCCTCACAATCTTATATGTTTCGATAAGATCGCCTCTCATTCTTCTGAACTCCAATGAGTAGAGTCCCAACCTACTCAACTTTTCCTCATACGTCAAACCCCTCATCTCCGGAATCAACCGAGTGAACCTTCTCTGAACTGCCTCGAGAGCAAGTATATCTTTTCTTAAATATGGAAACCAAAACTGCACGCAGTATTCCAGGTGTGGCCTCACCAATACCTTGTATAACTGCAGCAAGACTTCCCTGTTTTTATACTCCATCCCCCTTGCAATAAAAGCCAAGATTCCATTGGCCTTCCTGATCACCTGCTGCACCTGCATACTAACTTTTTGTGTTTCATGCACCAGGACCCCCAGATCCCTTTGTACTGTAGCACTTTGCAGTTTCTCTCCATTTAGATAATAACTTGATCTTTGATTTTTTCTGCCAAAGTGCATAACCTCACACTTTCCAACATTATATTGCATCTGCCAAATCTCTGCCCACTCACTTAGCCTGTCTCTGTTCTTTTGCAGGTTTTTTATGTCCTCCTCACTCACTGCTTTGCCTCCCATCTTTGTATCACAAAGCTGGGTGGGTGTGGGTGCTGTGAGGAGGATGCCGAGAAACTCCAGTATGATTTGGACAGGTTGGGTGATTGGGCAGACGTATGGCAGATGCAGTATAATGTGGATAAATGCGAGGTTATCCACTTTGGTGGCAAAAACAGGAAGGCAGGTTATTATCTGAACAGCAATAGATTGGGAGATGGGGAAGTGCAACGAGACCTGGGTGCCCTTGTGCACCAGTCGTTTAAGTTAAGCAGGCAGGTGCAGCAGGCGGTTAAGAAGGCAAATAGTATGTTGGCCTTCGTAGCGAGAGGATTCTAGTACCGGAACAAGGAGGTCTTGCTGCAGTTGTACAGGGCCTTGGTGAGACCACACTTGAGTATTGTGTGCAGATTTGGTCACCTTATCTCAGGAAGGATGTTCTTGCCATGGAGGGAGTGCAGCGAAGATTCACCAGGCTGATAACTGGGATGGCAGGAATGACGTATGTGAAGAGATTTGGTCGATTGGGCTTATACTCGCTGCAGTTTAGAAGAATGAGAGGGGATCACATTGAAACTTACAAAATTCTAACAGGACTAGACAGACTAAATGCAGGAAGGATGTTCTCGATGGCGGTGGAGTCCAGAACCAGAGGTCACAGTCTAAAGATAAGGGGTAAGCCATTTAGGACAGAGATGAGGAGGAATTTCTTCACCCAGAGAGTGGTGAACCTGTGGAATTCTCTACCACAGAAGGCAGTTGAGGCCAATTCATTAAAAATATTCAAGAAGGAGTTAGATATATTTCTTAAGACTAAAGGAATCAAGGGATATGGGGAGAGGGCAGGGACAGCTTACTGAGTTCGGATGATCAACCATGATCTCATTGAATGGCGGAGCAGGCTCGAGGGGCCGAATGGCCTACTCCTGCTCCTATCTTCTATGTTTCTATGTTTTAGCCTCAGGGAGAGAAGCGCCAGATGTCCTAATTTATTAATGTAACAAACAGACACAAATACACGTATTCAGTAAAATGTTCCACACAGCTTGATAAAACCTGGGCCCCTCTCCACTTGTAGGCGGTCTCCCAATGCGCTTCAGAGAAGTGTGACCCAAAATATGGAAGGCAAATCCAAAGAAGGACCAAAAGACTCTTCACAGCTTACGGTTTTAAGGAGCCTCTTACAGGAAACGGGAGGTTTTGGGAAGGGAATTCCAGGCAGTGAGGCACAGGTTATGGCAGGCTATGTGTAGTGTGAAGAGAAAGGTGGCGGCACAAGAGGCCGGAGTCACAGAATCATAGAATCTTAGCAACAATGAATATGGCAGCATAGAATGAGGCCATTCGGCCCGTCCTGCCTATGTTGGCTCTTTGAAAGAACTCTCCAATTCAGTCCCACGCCGAGCTATTTCCCCACAACCCTGCTAATTAGTGATCTTCAAATACATGTCCAATACCGTTTGAAAGTTTCTATTGAATCGGATTCCCCCTAAAGACTAAAAACTCTCAATCCTTCTCCTCCGTTGCCTTTTACAGACATTTCACTGATTGAAACCACACAGGTCGCAAAGGAAATTGTTTTTTTAACTCATTATCGTTCTGAAGGTGCTCCCTAACTGTCCTTCCCTAATCTCCTGAGACAGATAATTCTCGTCGGGATCCTTTCACAGGATCACAGAATGATATAATGATACAGCACAGAAGGAGGCCATTCGGCCCCTCGCGCCTGTGCCGGTTCTTGGTAGAAGTATCCAATTAATCTCAGGCCCCTGCCATGTCCTCATAGACCGGTAACTTTTTCCCTTCAAGTATTTTTCCAGTTCTCCTTTGAAAGTTACTATTGAATTTGCTTCCACCGCTCTGTCAGGCAGTGCATTCCAGATCACAACAACTCGCGTGTAAACAAAATCACCTCTGGTACTTCCTCGCCGTGGACCGTCTGCTGTCGGTCTCCAGGACGTGGCCATTCTAATTCTGTGACTGTCGCTAGTTCTGTTCGGACAGAGTTTTGACTGAAACGTCACACCTGCCTCGCAAAGGGCAATGAAGCAGGGGAGGTTGTAATCTCTGAGAAAAGCTGAGGCCAGTCAGAAATGTTTGTTTATCGGAATCCCTAACTCTCTCTGATCCTTTTAAACGTTTTACCATTTACTGTACATTACTTGAAGGGAAAAATGCAGGACTATGGGGAAAGAGCAGGGGAGAGGGATTAATGGGATAGCTCTGCCAAAGAGCCGGCACAGGCACGATGGGCCGAATGGCCTCCTTCTGTGCGGTATCATTCTATAATTTTATGATTACCTGCCATCTACAAAGTTGTCTCCGGCACGTACAGTGAAGCGGGGGCCAGTTTTCACTCTTAAACCAGGAACTATAATATTAAGGAAAAGGTGCCGCGTTTTCAAACTGGTGACACTGCCGCAGGAATTCAGAGCTGGGGGTCGCTGTGAAATCAACATGAAAGGATGAAAAAACATTCACCCAATGGGAAGCTGGAACCAACGACTCCTGAAAGTAAGAGTCTAATGCTCTTCTGACTGAACTAGCCAGGCCTGGTTAAACTTTCCTTCCTTGTCGCTTATTACAGCGAGGCGGCTGCTGGCTCCGCCCCACGGGTTCAACTTGTTCTACAAGCCAAGGACCAAGTCCTCCTGAATTCCAAGGTGTATAAGGAAGTCAACCATCAAACCATTCATTGACCACAGGGGTTCAGGCAGTGTTCTGATGACTTTTGTCCTTGTCAATATCTCTTGTCTATATCCCGGTGTTTCCCGATACTCTCTGTATCTCTGGCTGTGTTTCTCAGAGGTGACCACATGCAGGTTCATTTTGAACGAATACCTGTGTTTGTGTCTGCTGCATTAAATAAAGGAGGCGCTTCTCTCCATGACACTGGGGAACTAGTGAGACAGACTTTAGAGCAAAGTTTTAGTTATGTCGAAAAACAAAAAAAAATTGTGTGTCTCTGGATTTGGACGAAAACAATAAACAGATTTTTAGTTGCAAACGATATTTTGGTGTCGGAATTGAACTGATTACATCTCCTCAAACTACTAATTAATTTCACGCTAATATTACACTGCACTTGCTGTGATCTGTGGAGATTATCCATGTTCTGAGATGAATGAAGATGCAGTGAGAGGTGACAGAATGTCCAGGAAACAATTCCCGCAGTGAAATCCGCTGGTAGAGCCGGACTGTGTAACTCAGTGAGGACAGGACGGTCCCCGGAGTGGAACCGGGGGAATCTGCAGGACGTTGACATCATTCTGGGGAGTCCGCTCTCTTTGCACAGGCACGGTAGGCCAAATGCGCTCCTTCTGTGCTGTATCATTCTATGTCTCTATGATAATGTGGCACCGACAAAGTTATCTCTGGCACTTTTGTTGAGTGTATTCAGTGCTGAGATAGATTTTTGAACTCTATTGGAATCAAGAGATATGATGATCGCGCGGGAAAGCAGAGTTGAGATAGCAGATCATTCATGATCTTATTGAATGGTGGAGCAGGCTCGAGGTGCCGTATGGCCGACTCCTGCTCCTCATTCTTATGTTCTTATGCAGAGTACGATTACTATCAGAAATGTTAAAGTGTGGTTATTAACAATGTTACTGTATATTCATCAAAAATAATGTTAGAATAGGGGTACCGCCAAAGCTGAAAGAGTTGACTGACAACCAGTAATAATACTGTAGACCTGCCATCGGTACGGTTACATTTCGTTCACAGCAAGTAATGATACGTTAAGCAGCAATGCTAGAGTGCGGTCACTACCGGTAACGCTAGAGTATACTTATCACAAGTAGGATAACTACCAGCAATACTTGATTAGATTCCTCAAAATGCATGTCAGTGTACAGCCATTAATGTTAGAGTAGGGGGATCACCAGCAATGTTACAATAGGGCTATCACCAGTAAAGTTAGTGTACGGTCACCATCAGTAATGTTAGAGTGGGGTCACCACCAGTAATGTGTGAGCAGGGCCACCACCCTTAATGATAGAGTAGAGTCACCACCAGTAATGGTGGAGTCAGTGCCAGTAATGTTAGATTAGAGTGGAATCTTCTAAGACCTGTGGAATTCTCTACCATAGAAGGCTGTGGAGGCCAAGTAACTGAATATATTTAAGAAGGAAATAGATAGACTTCTAGGTACAAAGGTATCAAGGATTATGGGGAGAGAGCGGGAATATGATATTCAGATAGAGGATCAGCCATGATCATATTGAATGGCAGAACAGGCTCGAAGAGACAAATGGCCTACTCCTGCTACTATTTTACTATGTTTCTTTTCTTTGATCATCACCAGTAATGTTAGAGTAGAGTCACCACCAGTAATGTTAGAGTATGGTCACAACCGGTAATATTAGAGTAGGGTCAACACAAGTCATGTAAGAGTAAGGTCACCACCAGTAATGTTAGAGTAGCGTCACCAGCAGTAATGTTTGAATAGGGTCACCACCAGTAACTTTACATTAGGATCACCAGAAGTAATGTTAGATTAAGGTCACAACCAGTAATGTTAGTGCTGGGTCACTAACTGTCATTTTAGAGTAGGTTCACCAGCAGTAATGTTTCAGTAGGGTCATCACCAATAATATTAGTGTAGAGTCACCACCAGTAATGTTAGAGTAGAGCCACCACCAGTAGTGTTAGAGTAGGGTCATCACCAGTAATGTTAGAGTAGGGTCACAACTAGTAATGTTAGAGCAGGGTCACCACCAGTAATGTTAGAGTAGGGTCACCACCAGTAATGTTAGAGTTGGGTCACAACCAGTAATGTTAGAGTTCGGTCACCACCAGCAATGTTCAAGTAGGGTCACCACGAGTAAGGTTACATTAGGCTCACATAAGTAAGGTTAGAGTAGGATCAACAACAGTAATGTTAGCGTTGGGTCACTAACTGTCATTTTAGAGTAGAGTCACCACCAGTAATGTTAGATCAGTGTCACCAACAAAAATGTTAGAGTTAGGTCACTACGAGTCATTTTAGAGTACTTTCACTACCAGTAAATTTTGAGTAGGGTCACCAATTTTGAGTAAGGTTACATAGAAGATAGGAGCATGAGTAGGCCATTCGGCCCCTCGAGCCTGTTCCACCATTTAATGAGATCACGGCTGATCAGAATATGTCATGGCATGTTAGAGTAGTGTCACCACCAGTAATGTTGGATTAGGGTCACCACCAGTAATGTTAGAGTAGGGTCACCACCAGTAATGTTAGAGTAGGGTCACCACTAGTAATGTTAGAGTAGGGTCACCACCAGTAATTTTAGAGTAGGGTCACCACCAGTAATGTTAGAGTAGTGTCACCACCAATAATGTCAGGGTAGAGTCACCACCAGTAACGTTAGAGTAGGGTCACCACCAGTAATGTTAGAGTAGAGTCACCACCAGTAATGTTAGAGTAGGGTCACCAGCAGTAATGTTAGAGAAGGGTCACCACCAGTAATGTTAGAGTAGAGTCACCAGCAGTAATGTTAGAGTAGGGTCACCACCAGTAATGTTAGAGTAGATTCACCACCAGTAACGTTAGAGTAGGGTCACCACCAGTAATGTTAGAGTAGAGTCACCACCAGTAATGTTAGAGTAGGGTCACCACCAGTAATGTTAGAGTAGGGTCACCAGCAGTAATGTTAGAGAAGGGTCACCACCAGTAATGTTAGAGTAGGGTCACCAGCAGTAATGTTAGAGTAGGGTCACCACCAGTAATGTTAGAGTAGATTCACCACCAGTAACGTTAGAGTAGGGTCACCACCAGTAATGTTAGAGTAGAGTCACCACCAGTAACGTTAGAGTAGGGTCACCACCAGTAATGTTAGAGTAGGGTCACCAGCAATAATGTCAGAGCAGGGTCACCACCAGTAATGTTGGAGTAGGGTCACCACCAGTAATGTTAGAGTAGATTCACCACCAGTAATGTTAGAGTAGGGTCACCACAAGTAATGTTAGAGTAGGGTCACCACCAGTAATGTTAGAGTAGGATCACTACCAGTAATGTTAGAGTAGAGTCACCACCAGTAATGTTAGAGTAGGTTCACCACCAGTAATGTTATAGTAGGGGCACCACCAGTAATGTTAGAGTCGAGTCACCAGCAGTAATGTTAGAGTAGTGTCACCACCAGTAATGTTGGAGTAGGGTCACCACCAGTCATGTTAGAGTAGGGGCACCACTAGTAATGTTAGAGTAGGGTCACTACCAGTAATGTTAGAGTAGGATCACCACCAGTAATGTTAGAGTAGAGTCACCACCAGTAATGTTAGAGTAGGGTCACCACCAGTAATGTTAGAGTAGGGTCACCACTAGTAATGTTAGAGTAGGGTCACCACCAGTAATGTTAGAGTAGGGTCACCACCAGTAATGTTAGAATAGAGTCACCACCAGTAATGTTAGAGTAGAGTCACCACCAGTAATGTTAGAATAGAGTCACCACCAGTAATGTTAGAGTAGGGGCACCACCAGTAATGTTAGAGTAGGGTCACCACTAGTAATGTTAGAGTTGGGTCACCACCAGTAATGTTAGAATAGAGTCACCACCAGTAATGTTAGATTAGGGGCACCACCAGTAATGTTAGAGTAGGGTCACCACCAGTAATGTTAGAGTAGGGGCACCACCAATAATGTCAGATTAGCTTCACCACCAGCAATGTTAGAGTAGCGTCACCCCAGTAATGTTACAGAAGTGTCAGAACCAGTAATGTTAGAGTTAGGTAACCAGCAGTCATTTTAGATTAGGGTCACCACCAGAAAATATGCAGTAGAGTCACCAGCCTTTATGTTAGAGTAGGGTCACCAGCAGTAATGTTAGAGTAGGGTCACCACCAGTAATGCTAGAGTACGGTCACCAGCAGTAATGTTAGAGTAGGGTCACTACCAGTAATGCGAGAGTACAGTCACCACAAGTAATGCCAGATTCGGGGCACAACCAATAATGTTACAGAAGTGTCAGAACCAGTAATGTTAGAGTTAGGTAACCAGCAGTCATTTTAGATTAGGGTCACCACCAGAAAATATGCAGAAGAATCTCCAGCCTTTATGTTAGAGTAGGGGCACCAGCAGCAATGTTAGAGTAGGGTCACCACCAGTAATGTTAGTGCAGAGTCAGCACCCTTAATTTTAGAGTAGATTCACCACCAAGAATGTTACAGTAGGTTCAGCACCAGTAATGTTGTGCTAGATTCCCCTCAAGTAATGTTAGAATACGATCACTGCCAGTAATTGTAGAGCAGGGTCACCAAAGTTAAGATTGAGTAAGTTTATCAGCAGTAATGTTAGATTATGCTCTCATCATTAATATCTAGTTACTGTTGCAAGCGGTAATGTTAGACTGTAATAACCACCAGTAACGTGAGAATAGGATCAAAATCAGTAACGGTAGAATAGGGTCACCAGCATTAATGTTAGAGTAAATTCACCACCAGCAATATTAGAGTAGTGTCACCACTAGCAATGTTAGAAAGGACCCAACACCACTAATGTTAGGGTAGGGTCACCACCAGTAATGTTAGAGTAGGGTCACCACCAGTAATGTTAGTGTAGAGTCTCACCAATAATGTTCGAGTAGGGTCACCAGCAGTACTGTTACATTAGGCTCATCAGAACTAATGTTAGAGTACGGTCCCTAACTGTCAATTTAGAGTAGTTTAACCACCAGTAAAGTTTGAGTAGGGTAACCACCATTAATGTTACAGTAGTGCCACCAACAGGAATGTTAGTGTTGAGTTAACACCAGTAAGGTTAGAGTAGGATCAGCACCAGTAATGTCAGAGTTGAGCCACGACCAGTAATGTTAGAGTAGGGTCACCGCCAGTAATGTTAGAGTAGGGTCACAACTAGTAATGTTAGAGTTGGGTCATCAACATTCTTTTTAGAGTAGTATCACCACCATAAATGTTTGAGTAGGGTCTCCAGCAGTAATGTTAGAGTAGGGTCACAACTAGTAATGTTAGAGTTGGGTCACCAACATTCTTTTTAGAGTAGTATCACCACCATAAATGTTTGAGTAGGGTCTCCAGCAGTAATGTTATAGTAGGGTCACCACCATTAATGTTACATAGAAGATAGGAGCAGGAGTAAGCCATTCGGCAACTCGAATCTGTTCCACCATTTAATGAGATCATGGCTGATCAGAGTATGTCATTGCATGTTAGAGTATTGTCACCACCAGTAATGTTAGAGTAGGGTCTCCACCAGTAATGTTAGAGTTGGGTCTCCACCAGTAATGTTAGAGTAGGGTCACTACCTGTAATGTCAGATTTGGGGCACAACATGTAATGTCAGATTAGCATCACCCCCAGCAATGTTAGCGTAGTGTCACCCCCCAATAATGTTAGAGAAGTGTCAGAACCAGTAATGTTAGAGTAGTGTCAGCACCAGTGATGTTGTGTCGGAGTCTCCACAATAATGTTAGAATACGGTCACCACCAGTAATTGTAGAACAGGATCACCAAATTAATGATTGAGTAATTTTACCAGCAGTAACATTAGAGTGTGCTCTCACCATTAATATTTAGTTATTATTACCAGCGGTAATGTTAGACTACAATAACCACCAGTAACGGTAGAATAGGATCAAAACCAGTAACGGTAAAACAGGATCACCAGCATTAATGTTAGAGTAAAGTCACCACCAGCAATATTAGAGTAGTGTCACCACCAGCAATGTTAGAGAGGAGCCAACACCAGTAATGTTAGAGTAGGGACACCACCAGCAATGTTAGAGTAGGGTCCTCACCAATAATGTTACTGTAGCGTCACCACCAGTAATGTTAGGGTAGGGTCACCACCAGTAAAGTTAGGGTAGGGTCACCACCAGTAATGTTAGGGTAGGGTCACCACCAGTAATGTTACAGTAGTGTCACCACCAATAATGTTAGAGTAGACTCACCACCAGTAATGTTACAGTAGTGTCAGCAGCAATAATGTTAGAGTAGACTCACCACCAGTAATGTAAGAGAGGAGTCAGAGTCATAGAGTTATACAGCAGAGAAAGAGACCGTTTGGCCCATCCTGCCTGCGCCGGCCATCAACACCTGTCTATTATAAATCCATTTTTCAGCACTTGTTCTGTAGACTTGTATGCTATGGCCTTTCAAGTGCTCATCTAAATGCTTCTTGAATGTTGTGAGGGTTCCTGCCTCTACCATCCTTTCTGGCACTGACTTACAGATTCCAACCACCCTCTGGGCGACATTTTTTTCCCTCAAATCCCCTGTAACCCTCCTGCCCCTTACGTTGAAACTATATCCCTGGTTATTGACCCCTCTACTAAGGGGAAAAGTTCCTTTCTATCTACCCTATCTATGCCCCTCATAATTTTGTACTCCTCAATCAGGTCCCCGCTCAGCCTTCCCTGCTCCAAGGAAAACAACCCCAGACCGTCCAGTCTCTCTTCAAAGCGGAAGCGCTCCAGCCCAGGTAACATCCTGGTGAATCTCATCTGCAAGTTCTCCAATGCAATCACATCCCTTCTATAGGGGTGGTGACCCTCACCTAACATTACTGGTGGTGACCAGAACGGCACACATTAATTCATCTGTGGTCTAGCTAGCGTTTTGTACAGCTCCATCATAACCTCCCTGCTCTTATATTCTATGCCTCCGCTAATGAAGGCAAGTATCCCATATGCCTTTTTAAACATCTTGTCTACCTGCCCCGCTGCCTTCAGGGATCTATGTACATGCATGCCAAGGACCCTCTGATACTCTGTCCTTCCTAGGGTCCTACCGTTCATTGTTTCTTCCCTTGCCTCACACTTTTCAGGGTTAAATATCATTTGCCACTGTTCTGCCCATCTAAGCAACCCGGCAATATCGTCCTGTAGCCTGAGACTTCCCTCCTCGCTATATACCACTCCACCAATTTTCGTGTCATCTGCGAACTTACTGATCATATCTCCTACATTCATATCTAAATCATTAATGTACACTACAAACAGCAAAGAAACCCCCCAGCACCGACCCCTGCGGTACACCACTGCACACAGGCTTCCAGTCACAAAAACAACCTTCGATCATCACCCTCTGCCTCCTGCCACTAAGTCAATTTTGGATCCAATGTGCCAAAATGCCCAGGATCCCATGGGCTTTTACCTTCTTGACCAGTCTCCCATGTGGGACTTTGTCAAAAGCCTTACTGAAGTCCACGTAGACTACATCTACTACACTACCCTCATTCACACACTTAGTCAACCTCTCGAAAAATGCAATCAAATTGGTTAGACTTGATGTCCCCCTGACAAAGCGATGCCGACTATCGTTGATTAATCCTTGCCTCTCCAAGCGGAGACTAATTCTGTCCATCGGATTTTTTTCCAATAATTTCCTTACCACTGATATTAGGCTCACTGGCCTGTAATTCCCTGGTTTATCACTAAAACCCTTCTTGAATAATGGTACTACGTTAGCTGTTCTCCAGTCCACTGGCACCTGCCCTGTGGCCAGAGAGTTTCTGAAAATTTGTGTCAGAGCCCCTGCAATCTCCTCCCTTGCCTCACACAGCAGCCTGGGATACATCTCGACTGGTCCTGGGGATTTTTCCAATTTTGAGCCTGCTAAAACTGGTAGTACCTCCTCCCTCTCAATACTAAGTTGTTCATGTATATCACAACCCTCGTGTCTGATTTCTATGCCTATATCGTCCTTCTCCATAGTGAGCACAGACGCAAAATATTCATTTAAATCCTCACCTACATCTTCCGGCTCTCGACAGAGTTTGCCACTTTGGTCCCTAATGGGGCCTACTCTTTACCTGGTTATCCTCTTGCCTTTAATATACGTATAAAACAACTTGCGATTTTCTTTTATTTTGCCCGCCAATGTTTTTTCATGCCCCCTCTTCGCTCTCCTAATTTATTTTTTAAATACCCACCCCTGCACTTTCTATACTCCGCTAGGGATTCCACTGTTTTAGTCCTTTGTATCTGCCAAAAGCCTCCCTTTTTTCCTATTCCATTCTTGTATATCCCTTGACATCCAGGGTACCCTGGGCTTGTTGGTCCCACACTTGACCTTTACGGGAACATCTTGGCATTGTACTCTCTCTATTTCCTCTCTGAAAGACTCCCACTGCTCTGATGTGAATTTTCCTACATGTAGCTCATCCCAGTCTAATTTGGCCAGATCCTGCCGTATCATATTAAAATCGGCCTTCCCCCAATTTAGAACCTTTATTTCCGGTCCATCTTGTCCATTTCCATGACTACAATTAGTCTCACCGAATTGTGGTCACTGTCACCACAATGCTCTCCTACTGACACTTCTACAACTTGCCCAGCTACATTCCCTAGAATTAGGTCCAGTACCGCCCCCTCTCTTGTAGGACTTTCTACATGCTGGCTCAAAAAGCTCTCCTGGATGCACTTTAAGAGTTCTGCACCCTCTAAGCCTTTCACACTCTGACTATCCTAGTTAATATTGGGGAATTTGAAATCCCCTACTATTATTACCCTATTATTTCTACAGTTCTCTGAGATTTGCCTACATACCATTTCTTCTATCTCCCCCTGACTGTTTGGGGGCCTATAGTACACTCACAGCAACGTACTTGCTCCCTTTTTGTTTTTAAGTTCGACCCATATGTCCTCATTAGAGGAACCTGCTAAGATACCTTCCCTCCTTACAGCAGTATTTGTCTCCTTGATTAATATTGTGACACCCCCTCCCAATTTACACCCCCCTCTGTCTCACCTGAAGATTCTATACCCCGGAATATTGAGCTGCCAGTCCTGCCCCTCACTCAACCATGTCACTGTGGTAGCAACAACATCATACTCACATGTGTCCATCAACACCTTCAATTCATCTGCCTTACTCGCAAGACTCCTTGCATTAAAATAAATGCCATCCAGCCTTGCCATACTCCATTGTGCCGTTATATATTCGCTCTGCCTTCCGGGCTGACTTCTTTTTTCCTCTATATTTGGCTGTGCATCACCCGCTACTATAGCTCCATTCCGTATCCCATTTCCCGGCCCCCCTCACAACAGTACTAGCAAACATCCCCGCAAGGATGTTGGTCCCTTTCCGGTTCAGGTGCAACCCACCCGACTTGTACAGGTCTCAACTTCCCCAGAAGCAGACCCAGTGATTCAGGAAACTAAAGCCCTCCCTCCTGCACCAACTCTTTGGCCACTCATTCATCTGCTCTATTCTCCTATTCCTATACTCACTAGTACGTGGCACCGGGAGTAATCCAGAGATTACAACCTTTGAGTTTTGTCCTGCTTTTTAATGCGCTACCTAGCTCCCTAAACTCTTGTTGCAAGACCTCATCACTCTTTCTACCCACGTCGTTGGTACCAATGTGAACCACGACCTCTGACTGTTCGCCCTCCCCCTTCAGAATGCCCTGCAGCCGTTCAGTGACATCCTTGACCCTGGCACCAGGGAGGCAACATACTATCCTGGAGTCACGTCTGCAGCCACAGAAACTTCTATCTGTTCCCCTTACGATAGAATCCCCTATCACTAATGCTCTCCCACTCTTTTTCCTCCCCTCCTGTGCAGTTGAGCCACTCATAGTGCCACGGACTTGGCTCTTGCTGCATTCCCCTGAGAAACGATCTACCTCAATCAGTATCCAAAATAGAAAATCTGTTGGAGAGGGAGATGGACCCAGGGGACTCCTGCACTACATTCCCAGTTGATTTACTCTGTCTGGCGGTCACCCATTTCCTGTCTGCCTGTGCACTCTTTACCTGCGGTGTGACCACCTCGTTAAACATGCTAGCCACGAAGATCTCAGCTTTGCGGATGCTCCACAGTGACTCAAGCCACAACTCCAGCTCCGAAAAGCGGTTTTGAGTATCTGCAGCTGGAAACATTTCCTGCACATGTGTTCGCCCTGGACACCTAAAGTGTCCCTGACTTCTCACATAGCACAGGAGGAGCACTCCTCGCTGCCAAGCTGCCTTGCCATGTCCTACCCTTAATTTACTCCCTTTACTTGCTTTAAATAACAGAATATTAAATACACTAGGGACCGTACTTCCATTTAAATGCTACATACTCTAAACTAGTGACCTTACTTTTACTTTATCGAATGGACGGTAGAAATACTCACCAGGTCCTACTTACCAATCAGCTCCTTCTCTTGTTGTGACGTCACTTTAGCGGTGTTGCAGTTGTTTTTGATTGACTGCTCCCGCTCTCGGGCTCTTTCCTGGGTGTGAAATAAGAACCATTTCTGACAGGGTGAAATGTTAGGAATAACAAAGGTGAAGCAAGTGAGCTCCTCCTTCCACTCCTCACCTAAATCCCCGATTCACCAAACTCGCAGCACTTTGTTTAAACTGCACTCACGAACAGTAATATTAGAGTAGAGTCACCACCAGTAATGTTAGAATATGGTCACCACCACTAATGTTGGAGTAGAGTCACCACCAGTAATGTTAGAGTATGGCCACCACCACTAATGTTAGAGTAGAGTCACCAACAATAATGTTACTGTAGGGCCACCTCCAGTAACATTAAAGTAGTGTCAACACCAGTAATGTTTTTGTAGGGTCACCACCACTAATGTTAGAGTAGAGGCACCACCAGTAATGTTAGAGTAGAATCATCACCAGTAATGCAAGAGTAGAGTCACCACGATTAATGTTACTATAGGGTCAACACCAGCAACGTTAGAGTAGGGTCAGCACGAGGAATGTTAGCATAGAGTCAGCACCAGTAGTGTTAGAGTAGGGTAACCACCAATAATGTTATTGTAGAGTCACCAGCAGTAATCTTCGAGTAGGGTCACCACCAGTAATCTTAGTATAGTGTCATCACCAGTAATGTTGGAATAGACTCACCACCAGTAATGTTAGAGTAGGGTCACCACCAGTAATGTTAGAGTAGAGTCACCACTAGTAATGTTAGAGAAGGGACACCACCAGTAATGTTAGAGTGGAGTCGCCACCAGTAACGTTAGAGTAGGGTCACAGCCAGTACTGTTAGAGTAGGGTCTCCACCAATAATGGTAGAGTTGAGTCACCACCAGTAATGGTAGTGGAGGGTTACCACCATTAATAGTAGAGTTGAATCACCACCAGTACTGTTAGAGTTGAGTCACCACCAGTAATATTAGCGTAGGTTCACCAGCAGTAATGTTAGAGTATGGTTACCACCATTAATGTTATGATAGGGTCACCACCAGTAATATTAGAGTAGTTTGACCATCAGTAATGTTATAGTAGATTCACCTCCAGTAATATTAGTGTAGGGTCAACACCAGTAATGTTAGAGTAGGGTTACCAGCAGTAATGTTAGAGTAGGGTTACCACCAGTAATGTTAGTGTAGGGTCACCATCAGTAATGTAATACCATGGTCACCACAAGTAATGTTAGTGTAGTGTCACCAACAGTAACGTTAGAGTCGGGTCACCACCAGTAATGTTAGAGAAGTGTCACCACCAGTAATGTTAGAGTAGGGTCACCACCAGTAATGTTAGAGTAGGGTCACCACCAGTAATGTTAGAGAAGTGTCACCACCAGTAATGTTAGAGTAGGGTCACCAACAGTAACGTTAGAGTAGGGTCACCACCAGTAATGTTAGAGTAGCATCACCACCAGTAATGTTAGAGTAGAGTCACCACCAGTAATGTTAGAGTAGAGTCACCACCAGTAATGTTAGAGTAGGGTTACCACCAGTAATGTTAGAGTAGGGTAACCGCCAGTAATTTTAGAGTCGAGTCACCAGCAGTAATGCTCCTGTTGGTTCACCACCAGTAATGTTAGTGTACAGTCACCACCAGCAATGTTAGAGTAGGGTCACCAGCAATAATGGTAGAGTTGAGTCAACACCAGTAATGTTAGAGTAGGGTCACCGCTGGTAATGTTAGAGTAGGGTTACCACTGTTAATAGTAGAGTTGAGTCACCACCAGCACTGTTAGAGTTGAGTCACCACCAGTAATGTTAGAGTAGGTTCACCAGCAGTAATGTTAGAGTATGGTTACCACCATTAATGTTATGATAGGTTCACCACTAGTAATCTTAGAGTAGTTTGACCATCAGTAATGTTAGAGTAGATTCACCACCAGTAATATTAGTGTAGGGTCACCACCAGTAATATTAGTGTAGGGTCACCACCAGTAATGTTAGAGTACAGTCACCACCAGTACTGTTAGAGTAGAGTCACCACCAGTGATGTTAGAGTAGGGTCACCAGCAGTAATGTTAGAGTATGGTTACCACCAGTAATGTTAGAGTAGGGTTACCAGCATTAATGTTAGGTTAGGGTCACCAGCAGTAATCTTAGAGTAGTTTGGCCATCAGTAATGTTAGAGTAGAGCCGCCATCAGTAATGTTAGATTGGGCTCTCACCTGTAATTTGAGCGATGAATCATGGCCAGCATTGTTAGTGATGAATCATCGCCAGTAATCTTAGAGCGTGTCATCACTAGGTATCATTACAGTAAAAAAAACTACATTTTACTTACACAATGAATGAGTGAAGTTTTCACCGAATGAATTTGAGACCCCAAGAGCCTAACGCAGTGTCCAGGAGGGATGTTCTGTTCAGCGTTGCGTACAATTTCCACATAGGCGGCCCGGCGCACTGAAGCGGAAAATCGCCACTTGTTTGTTAAGTGACTGTAATTAACGCCACTTATTGTGTAACACTTTTTTTTCTGACCGGGGCACAGGGTTCCTATAAATGGGGAGTATTTACTGATCTCATACACATTCCATTCCGAACCGCAAAGCTGGACAGATTTCGCAGTTTTTTTATTTAATGGAACTGCCAACTATTCTACAGATAAAGCAAGTTTACTATCCTATTCTCGCATCATTTGGGGCTCCCGGTAAGTCAATGTATTCTGTTGGTTAATAGCTGTGGACTATCTTAGTGTTAATATAACCGATTCCGAGCATGTCCTCATTGCAGAGTCATTGATCCACCGGAATCAGTCGGTGAATATCAGCGGGAACGCTATTCGTCCGCGCGGCCGCTGATGCGCTGTTCTGGCCGCTCGATCGTGGCCACCGGGACCTCAACCTTCCTCCGTCTTCTGAGGGAGGGCCAGGCTGATCCCCCGGCCCCTCCAACAGTATGTAGATAATTTAAGAATGTGTTGCTTAGTGTCCATGGTAAACATTTCATCTGTACCGTTGTTTCCTGTCTACTTTAAGTTGTTCCGCAGCCATCCATCAGAGGACTGTGAAAGATATTTGGAGCAATAATTACCGCTCAGGGAGCTGCTCCCCTCCGCTCGGCTGCAAAAAACCTTCGCGGTTCCACCAGCTCCCGCTCTGTCACCGAGCAGCTTCCCTCGGGGCGATTAGAAATAGAAAAAGCGTAGAGTTTCGACCTACATCGGGTGTTTGTGGCACAGTTGAATGTATTATTTGAATTCATATCTTTCCAGTAATTGTTTGTAAATTATATTGAATACAACTGACATCTGATGCCGCTCCCGAGATCCCCCTCGCCAATTATACCGATGAGATTAAATGTAAAATTCCATCGATTGCTCCCTGGGGCCGCTGCAGTAACTCATCATATAGACGAGCATTGACAAATTGGCTCAGTGCATCACATGGTCCCAGCGTAATGACTCGATGGTTTCAGCGCTTCACACTGCAATGGAATATGTGTTTGGATGTATGTAAGGGAATCCATTTATTTATTGATTATGAAAATGAACAAGTTAAAGAAACATCCAAGGTTGCTCTTTAAGGACCTTTAATCTGTAACTGTACCGTCCCTGCGAGGTACTGCGGTTTGACCTGCACCGCACTGTTAAAGTGTGAATGGAGCCGCAATGGATTTCTAACGAAAGGATTCGACATGAAACGTATACGTTGTTTCCCTTTCTACAGATGATGGATCTCCTGTTAGGTATTTGCAGAGTTTACTGTTTTTATGCATGAATATAGTGTCAGTGGCGATAGCGAAGGAGATTCAATCGGAAGACATGGATCATGGCAGGCTGATCCGATGTCGCCCGTTTTACACTGTGGCACAAAGTCAAAATTCCCCTCCGTTGAGCCATCAGTGCCTGGTTGTCGGTGGTGTTGGCGTCGCTATCCGTTGCCACTGCCGATACTGAATACGAGCGACCCTCCCAACACCAACCTCCACCCACCACCTTGACACAGTCTGCCTGAAGTGTGCTGGCAGGACGGCGCATTCTCACTCCCTCGATATTGAGTGTTTAATGATAACTTTCGTTTGAAAATGTCTATTGTCAATGCTCGTCTATATAATAATGTGTGCATAACCCTCAGTAGGAACACATCGGTTCATCTCCCCACAATACGATGTAAGACTTATCCGAGTGTCCCCAAAACTTACTCTTGTTCCCCTTTCTTACAGCCAACCTATTGACAATGGTGATTCTCTCCAGAGGAAAATGCGGCCTTTCCAAATGTATCTCGGTCTACATGGTGGCCATGGCAACAGCAGATCTACTGGTCATGATCGTCAATGTAATCGTATATAACATTTTGAGTAAACACTTCCAATATTCATTCCTGTCCTACACTGCCGTTTGTAAGTTCATGATGTACATGGCTTGTACCAACCTGGATATGTCGGTGTGGTTTACCGTCTCCTTCACATTTGACCGATTTGTAGCTATATGCTGTCAGAAGTATAAAACAAGTTATTGCACAGTGAGAACTGCGGCCGCGGTTATAACAACGGTCTCTGTCCTGAGCTATTTAGAGAACATCCCCTATTTGTTTGCCTTTGAACACAAAGAAATAATTAACAATGTTCCCTGGGGTTTCCGCCCCAGTATGTCCTTTTTTACATCGCCTGCAGGTGTAGCTTACTTCCATTTACAAAATGTTTTAGTTACATATCTTCCTTTTGTTTTTATATTGCTGTTTAATTGTTTGACAGTCAGACGTATTTTAGTGGCCAGTAGAGCCCGCAGGGGACTCCGGGGTCACAGCAGTGAGAATCAGAGCGATCCAGAGATGGAGAACCGAAGGAAATCCATTATTTTACTGTTCACTGTATCGGGCAGTTTTGTGTTGTTGTGGCTGACATCTGCTGTAAATTCCATAGTTAACAACCTGGCCTTGCATCACCGACCCGATTATACAGCCCCTGCATACATTGCCACTGAAACCGGATATCTGCTGATGTATTTGAGTTCCTGTACAAACACGTGTATTTATGCAGCGACACAAACTAAATTCAGGGAAGAGCTGAAGAATGTGTTGAGATCTACTTGGACATGTATAAGGATATTGGTTAAATAAGTGTAACATTAAACTAAAGCTTCCTTTAACTAGAGTAAAATTACAGCCCGTTCTCCATTTTAGAATGGCCGTCTTACCGTTAGGACGAAAGCCGATTGTTGCTGTGAAAATGAACAGGCATCAGAACACCTTTCTTCCTTTTTGTGCCGTGTGTTTTGTGTCTGCTGCTTTCCTTGGGTCGGCCGTGGCTCAGCTGGTAGCAACCTCGTGAGAAGTTTGTGGCTTCAAGTCCCACTCCAGAGACTCAATAATCTACCATAATCTAGGCTGACACTCCAGTGCAGGGCTGAGGGAGTGCTGCACTGTCGGAGGTGCCCCTCTTTCAAATTAGACATTAAACCAAGACTCCGTCTGCCCTCTCAGGTGGACATAAAAGATCCTTTGTACTCTCTCGAAGAGGAGCAGGGAGTAATCCGGGTGTCCCAGCTAAAAATTATCCTTCAATCAACATCACAACAAACAAATCAACTGGATATTATTACATTGCTGTTTGTGGGAGCTTGTTGTGCGTAAATTGGTTGCCGTGTTTCCTACATTAGAACAGTGATCACACCTCAAAAAGTACTTCATTGGTGAGAAGAGGCCAGTGGTCGTGACAGGAGCTATACAAATACAAATTTTTCTTTTTCCCCGGGTCAATATAATCATTTCCCACTAATCACAATATTCTAACGTCTGCTATACTGTATTGGTTTATCTTCCTATTGTAGCAATGTTAACAATTAGCCTTTTCCCGTTAAGCAGGGAAGCAATGGTCTGTTTCCTGCAGCAATGGTCAGTTTCACGATGAAATAATACGCGATTGACATTACAAACAGATTCACCAATTTCAGGGAACTTTAATCATTTGGTAATAGTTTGGGAAGAGCGTTAGTTCTGCAAAGCAAAACATCTGGACATCCATCATCATTTTCAATTAGTACAATAGATACAGAAACGGAAAGTCTTAATGCTAAAGGATTTGCTTGGTACAATTGCAATTATATGGGTCAAGAATGAAACTATTGATCAGATAATCAATTAAATTATCTTTATGTGGAGTTGTATTTTAACTTTGATATAAGTGTAATGCAGAATTGTGAGGATTATCGAGTACAGGGAGTGAGAAAAATTAATAAAAACTAACAGTTTTGAATGAGTATTCGGTTTCTAAAGATCTAAGATACTGAGATCAGGAATGTGACATGTTTGGGTCGCCACACCAACGATCATCAGGTGTGCTTCTCATTTCTACCTTTTAATTGCGTGTTTAAGGATTATTGCAAATATTATGCGCTTAATAAACCTATGGCACTTCACGCCAATGTTCAAGAACATTATGGGAAAGCTTATGCTGACAATAGCCTTTGCATTTTAATTGTGAATGGGCTTCAGTCATTAACTGGGATTAAGACTCCGCTTTACCCGTCACTCTTTAACGTTCCCTGACTCAGACGTTCTCCAAAACTAAAATCCTCTTAGTTGCAGGGCTCCGTGGAGCCCGGGCTCTGCCAATCCGGCTGGAATCCAGCTTCTGGAGAAAGTGGTGATCAGTTGCGGGCGGTTTTGTGTAAGAGCCACATCCTCATTTACCTGGATGCGGACAACCAGTAGTATTTAAGGCGCGAGCCAGGCAGCCGGCAGAGGTTTTAGTTCCATCAGTCAGCGATGTTCTGCACCCAGCTACAATCCTGAGAGGGCGGCCTGCGATCAACCACATCATCCAAACTCCACAGGTAAAATAGAAAGCAAAGGCATGAATAATTAACCATTACATTACCGGGTCACAGTCAACCTGACGTGGTTGTGATTCACCGTCCCCTGTTTCTAATTAACCAGTTGTTGTACTCCCTTGTGTTTCTCTATTTCTAATTAAACAGTTACTGTGTTTCCCTGACATTCCCGGCTCCTCTATTTCTACATAAACAGTTTCTGTCTCCCCAGTCCCCTACTTTTAAATAAACAGTTACTGTGTTACCCCATGTCTCCTATTATTCTATTTCTAATTAGAGA
Organism: Somniosus microcephalus; assembly: GCF_052327205.1. Taxonomy (NCBI): domain Eukaryota; kingdom Metazoa; phylum Chordata; class Chondrichthyes; order Squaliformes; family Somniosidae; genus Somniosus; species Somniosus microcephalus. The sequence continues at coordinate 56,493,495 of NW_028225180.1, forward strand.
GTTAGTTTATTCCCCTGAATTTCCTTGTCTTCTATTTCTAATTGAACAGTTGCTGTCTTCCCCTGTCCCCTACTTCTAAATGATGTGCTATTGTGGCCCGCTGGTCCCTATTTCTAACATCAGTTGCCATATTCAACTGACCTCTATTTCTAATTAAACCATTCCTGTGTTCGCATATATTCCCTTTATTCTATTTCTAATTAAAGGTTCATTTATTAAACTTAATTTTCCTGTTCTCCATTTCTAAATAAACATTTACAGTGTTCCCCTAAATTCCTCTTTATTCTAATTCTAATTTTGCTGCCGGTGTTCCACTGAACTCCCCTGTCCTCTAGTTATAAATATAAAGATTAAGATTAGGAAGGAAGCCTGTTCTATAGATAAGACACGATAGCAAAATACTGCAGATGTTGGAAATCCGAAATAACAACAGAAAATGCTGGAAAAACTCAGCAAGTCAGGCAACATCCGTGGAGAGAAATTTGAGTTGACGTTTCGGGTTTGACCCTTCTTCAAAACTGGAGAGAAAAGGAACTAGATCGAAGGCAGGGCTGCGATCGGACAAAAGAATAAAAGAACCAAAAGAAGTAAAAGAGATTAGAAGCTAGACGAGATGGTAATAGGCTGTGATTAGGTGTAAAGTGCACTGGCAGGGCAAAAGATAGCTGCCAGGTGTGAGAGAAACAAAAGGAAAGGGGGGGGGGAAAGGAAAGGAGTGGAAAAATATAAGTGAAAATGAAATAGGGGCCGAGGTTATGATCTGAAATTGTTGAACTCGATATTGAGACCGGAAGGCTGCAGACTGCCTAATCGGAAGATGAGGTGCTGTTCCTCGAGTTTACGTTGAGCTTCCGTGGAACAGTACAAGAGGCCAAGGACGGTGAGGTCCGAGTGGGAATGGAGCGGTGAATTGAAATGACAGGCGACCGGAAGCTCGGGGTCACCCTTACGGACTGAACGGAGGTGTTCCACAAAGCGGTCACCCAATCTGCGTTTGGTCTCCCCAATGTAGAGGAGACCGCATCGTGAGCAGCGAATACAGTATACTAGATTGCGAGAAGTATCTTCCCCTCCCCTTTCAGCATTCCGCAGGGACCGCTCTCTCCGAGACACCCTAGTCCACTCCTCTATCACCCCAAACAGCCCTTCCCCTTCGCCTGGCACCTTCCCGTGCAAGCGGAGGAGATGTAACACCTGCCCCTATACCTCCCCCCTCCCCACTGTCCAGGGCCCCAAACACCCCTTCCAGGTGAAACAGCGATTTACTTGTACTTCTCGCAATCTAGTATACTGTATTCGCTGCTCACGATGCGGTCTCCTCTACATTGGGGAGACCAAACGCAGATTGGGTGACCGCTTTGCGGAACACCTCCGTTCAGTCCGTAAGGGTGACCCCGAGCTTCCGGTCGCCTGTCATTTCAATTCACCGCTCCATTCCCACTCGGACCTCACCGTCCTTGGCCTCTTGTACTGTTCCACGGAAGCTCAACGTAAACTCGAGGAACAGCACCTCATCTTCCGATTAGGCAGTCTGCAGCCTTCCGGTCTCAATATCGAGTTCAACAATTTCAGATCATAACCTCGGCCCCTATTTCATTTTCACTTATATTTTTCCACTCCTTTCCTTCCCCCCCCCCTTTCCTTTTGTTTCTCTCTCACACCTGGCAGCTATCTTTTGCCCTGCCAGTACACTTTACACCTAATCACAGCCTATTACCATCTCGTCTAGCTTCTAATCTCTTTTACTTCTTTTGGTTCTTTTATTCTTTTGTCCGATCGCAGCCCTGCCTTCGATCTAGTTCCTTTTCTCTCCAGTTTTGAAGAAGGGTCAAACCCGAAACGTCAACTCAAATTTCTCTCCACGGATGTTGCCTGACTTGCTGAGTTTTTCCAGCATTTTCTGTTGTTATTACTATAGATAAGACAGTCGCTCACTGAAATAATGTTTACAGAGATTAGTTTGAATTTACCCCCTTCAATCTCAGACCGTTTCCTCTGGTGCTACTGTTCCGGACAAGGTGAAACAGCTCGTCATGGTTCAGCTTATCGAGTGGATTTAGAACAGTGTCTCACATATATTCCGGTCCTGGATATTCCTGTAACCTTTGATGTTTGGAATAGGATTGTTAATACGAAAAGTATAATTAAACTGCTGGTGGTGGGTCAACTACAATTCCACCGTTTCAGTGGATAACGTTATATTTTAATTCAGAACCTAACAGCCTATGTCTTCGGCCTGTATATCTTCCAAAGAGACTTGTCCTGCTAATAAAATTTCACTGTGAAACCTCACTTACTAACTCTCTACATCACTACAAAGTCGCTAAAAAAATAAACGCTGCGAGTGGCCCGCAGGATCCCATTGGTTTTAATGAGGTCCGAACCACAAGTAAAGTCCGCACCTACCTGGTGCGTCCCTCCCTTCGAAGACTCGCGCTCCTGGGTCTGCAGGCGGATGCCTGAGTAAAGGCCCACGTATCCCAGGGGCGCATGCGGTTCGTAACCGGCCCTGGGATCATGTGGGCCGGTCCAACCAATCAAAAAGGGGGAGTCCCATTATGCTTATTGGGATTCCATTTATATACGGAATTCCCCATAAGCATAATAGGAATCCCAACACTTTCACAACACTCAAATAAAAATGAATCATCACATGTCTAGAATAAATTAATATACAATTTAATTAAACATTTAAAATAAAAAAATTTTGATTTGAAAAATAAACTTAAACATTTTTCAAAGGGCCAAAAATAAGATTAACGAATTTTAATGGTTGTTATATGGTTAAATGATTTAAAAATATTTTGCTATTTATTTAAACTCTTTTCCTGGTAAAAGAGTGCCTTACACTGCTTTTGCCAGTAAATGTTTCACGGCCATTCATTGGGCAGCAGTTGGACAAATAGCCCAACTCTGTGCCAGCAAAAACTAGACAGTTCGCAAGTTTCGGGATTTCGCGCATGCGCATCACATGCGGAAACCCGTAACTTTTGGGGCACTTCCAACGACGTCCATGATCATAAGCCCCGGAAAATCAGCACCAATGTTTGTTGAGTAACGTGCTGGTGGCCCAGTCAAAAAGGCTAATGGAATGAGGACACTTATGTCAAGCGGGCTGGAATAGAATGTGGAGCAAGTTATGCTTGAGTTGTTTCGAGCTTTGGTTAGATCCCACCTGGTGTGCTTCATTCGGTGTATTGCACTGCACCCCAGGAAGGATATCTTGGCTTTGCAGCGGCAGCAGCGAAAAGATCAACTTAAATAATCAAAACCAACAGAAGCAAGAACGGGGGATGAACGCGAACTCTGTGGATTACAAGAACGATGGCTTTTCATTTGATCACTGCAACGACTCCACGCTTTATCAGTGACTCAGGACACCACACTCCATATGTCACACTCCCGATGCCACACTCCAGATGTCCAACACTTTTCAATGTTATTTTCTGACCGCACGGTGCTGGGGTTCTGACTGCTAGTCGGGACTTTACTACCTTCCTTTGAAAGGCATTAATGCTATTCGCCTCAACATACTGGTTGCGAGTTCCACATTCTAAACACTCTCTGTGTAAAGAAGTTAATTCTGAATACCTTTTGGATTTATTAGTGACTATCTATATTTATTACCCCTATTTTCGGATAACCCCACAGACAGAAACATGTTCCCTACGTTTATAATTCATAATTTTTCTACCTCTATTAGGTCACACCTCAGCCTTCCCTTTTCAAGAGAAAATAGTCCCTGCCTCTCCAGTTATTCCAGAAAGTTATAACCTCTCACAAAATAGGTTTTCCCTCGTGTTGTTTCTCTCACCACTTGCCGCAAGCCCAGTCTGTTTGCACATTCTCCAATGCCTCAATATCCATTTTTGTAAGATGGAGACCAATCTTGCACAGTACGCCAAGTGTGGCCTAAAGAGGTTTTTATAGAAGTTAAATTTAACTTTTCTTTCGGTGTATATGTATCCTGATTCCTAATACCAAAATACAGCACTTCACATTCTTAATGAAATGAGTTGGTCATTTACACTCACATTCTGCAAGTTTGTTACCATTTTATTGTATGTTGTCGCAATCTTCCTCAGAATCATAGAATGATAGAATGCTTACAGAAGTGGAGATGAGGTAGAAGATCAGCCATGATCTAATTGAATGGCAGAGCAGGCTCGAAAGGCCAAATGGCCTACTCGTGCACCTATTTCTTATGATCTTATGGAAGAAGGCCATTCGGCCCATGGAGCCCCTGCCTGCTCTCTGCAAGTGCACTTCAGCTAGTCCCACTCCCCGCCCTTCCTCCGTAGCCCTGCAATTGTTATGCTGCAGATGCTTATCCAACTCCCTTTTGAGGACTGTGATTGAGTTTGCTTCCACCACCCTTTCAGGCATTGCATTCCAGATCCTAAACACTCGCTGAGTAATTTTTTTCCTCATGTCGCCTTTAGTTCTTCTGCCAATCACCTTGATTCTGTGTTCTCTGTTTCCCAACCCTTATGCCAACGGGAACAGATTCTCTTATCTACTCTGCCCTGACCCCTCATGATTTTGAACATCTCCATCAAAATTCCTCTCAGTTGTCTCTGCTCTAAGGAGAAAAACCCCAGTTTCTCCAGTCTATCCACGTAACTGAAGTCCCTCCTTCCTGGAATAATTCTCATAAATCTTTTCTGCACCCTCTCTAAGGCCTTCATATCCTTCCTAATGTGCGGTGCCCAGAATTGGACATTATACTCCAGTTGAGCCGAACCAGTGTTTTTTTTTACAGCTTCTTCATAATTTCCACGGTTTTGTGCCCTATACCGCTATTCATGAAGCCAAGGATCCTGTAAGCTTTGTTTAACTGCTTTCTTAACATGCCTCTCAGTATTAACTATACCCTCCGGTTTGGTGTTAAACGCAAATTTTGATATTGTACTTCAGATTGTCGAGTCAACACAATGTGTGTAAATGGTGAACAGCAGTGGTCCCAGCATCGATCCTTCTGGGACATCACTTTCCACCTGCTGCCAGTCTCAGTAAATACCTTTAAACCCACTCTCTGTTTTCTGTTCTGTAGACAGTTTGCTTTCCATTCTGCTGCTTGCCCCTGTCTCCACATGGTCTGACCTCAGTCTCGCGTCTACTCTGCGGCAACTTATCAAAGGCCTATTGAAGGTTCAGTAGATCAAGACAGTTCCATGCAGTGGAAAGTCAATCCACTGGGTCATATAAATGGATTGGGAAAGTCAATGGACTGGGTCATATTAATGGATTGGGAAAGTCAATGGACTAGGATCTGTCAATGAATGGAAATAAATGGACTGGGATATATAAATGACTGGAAATATCGATGGACCGGGTCATATAAATGAATGAGGATAGTAAAGGATTGTAAACATCAATGTTTACAGGAACAGCAACAGATTACGTTAGCATGTTACTTATATTTTTGACACAGTAATCCAGAAGCATGGACAAATTATCCTGTGACGACAGCTCAAATTCCACAGATCTCAATTTGCTGAATTTCGATTCAGTTAGTTAAATAAATCAGGAAAAACCACTGTGATTAATGTGGACCATGAAACTATTTAAATATCATATAAACCTAATTGGTTCACTAAAGTCCTTCAGTGAAGGAAACACGTTGTATTTACTCGGTTGGCCTGTAATTTAAATTCGTTCCTGGGTTGTGGGCTTCGCTGACAAGACCAGCTTTTATGCCTAACGCTAGTTGTCCCTCAGACCTTGGCAGGGAGCCATCTTCTTGAACGGCTGCAGCCCGTGTGGTGATGATACACCCATAGTGCTGTTAGGGAGGGAGTTCCTGGATTTTGACTCAGCGACGCTGAAGTATCCGTGATATATTTCCAAGTCAGGATGGTGTGTGACTTGTAGGGTAACTTAGAGGTGGTGGTGTTCCCATGCGGTTGCTGCCCTTGTCCTTCTAGGTGGTAGAGTTCACGGGTTTGGGAGATTTTACTCAAAGCACATATAATATCAGAATAGCGACACAACTGGTAAAGTTAATTTCGGGATTCCCACCAGCAATGATAGTAGTGGGATCACCACCTGCAATGTTAGTACTGGGGTCACCACCAGCAATGTTAGTAGTGGGGTCACCACCAGCAATGTTAGTAGTGGTATCACCACCAGCAATGTTAGTATTGGGGTCACCACCAGCAATGTCAGTATTGGGATCACCACCAGCAATGTTAGTATTGGAATCACCACCAGCAATGATAGTACTGGGGTCACCACCAGCAATGTTAGTATTGGTATCACCACCAGCAATGTCAGTATTGGAATCATCACCAGCAATTTTAGTATTGGAATCACCACCAGCAATGATAGTACTGGGGTCACCACCAGCAATGTTAGTATTGGTATCACCACCAGCAATGTCAGTATTGGAATCATCACCAGCAATTTTAGTATTGGTATCACCACCAGCAATGTTAGTATTGGGATCACCACCAGCAATGTCAGTATTGTGGCCATGACCAGCAATGTGAGTATTGGGATCACCACCAGCAATGTTAATATTGAGATCACCACCAGCAATGTTAATACTGGGATCACGACCAGCAATGTTAGTATTGCGATCACCACCAGAAATGTCAGTATTGTGGCCACGACCAGCAATGTTAGTGTTGGGATCAACACCAGCAATGGGATCACGACCAGCAATGTTAGTTTTGGTATCACCACCAGCAATGTTAGTATTGGGATCACCACCAGCAATGTTAGTTTTGGTATCACCACCAGCAATGTTAGTATTGGGATCACCACCAGCAATGTCAGTATTGCGATTACCACCAGCAATGTTAGTATTGAGATCACCACCAGCAATGTTAATATTCGGATCACCTCTTGCAATGTTAGTATTGGGATCACCATTGGCAATCTGACCTTATGGTTATGGGTGTGGAAGCATAGTGGTTATGTTACTGGAGTAATATTCCCTAGGTTTCGAATGATGATCTTGCTAGATGTGAGTTCAAATAATCGAAAATAAACAGCTAGTTTCCGTAATCGTGGCCATGGAAGATACCAGGTTGTTGTAAAAGCCCAACTGGGTCACTAATGACCTAAAGAGAAGGAAAGCTGCCGGTCTTTCCTGGTCTGGCCTTTATATTTGACTCGAGACCAAAAGCAAAGTGGTTGACTCATTCTGAGAGGATCTAGCAAACCATTCGGTTGCAGCAAACTGCTACAAAAGCCTTGATCTTATTGAATGGCTTAGCAGGCTCAAATGGCCTACTCCTGCTTCTATTTTTCATTGTATTAATCCAATCTGGCCAATTTTCGCCAGATCAGCCTACTCTCAATCATCAGCAAAGTGACGGAAGATGTCGATAGTGCCATCAAGCTGCACTTAATCACCAATAACCGGCACACCGATGCTCAGTTTGTGTTCCACCAGGACCACTCGGCTCCAGACCTCATTACATCCTTTGTCCAAACAAGGATAAAATATATAAATTCCAGAGGTGAGGTGAGAATGACTGCTCTTGATAACAATGAAGCATTAGACCGAGTGTGGCAGTAAGAAAGCCAAACAAAACTGAATTCGATGGAGATCATTGTGAAAACTCTCCACTGGCTAAAGTCATGCCTAGCAGAGAGTGATTGTTGGAGGCCAATAATCTCAGCCCCATGACAAAGCTGCAGAAGTTCCTCAGGCCATTGTCCTAGGCCCAAGCATCTTCAGAGACATCTTCAGACCTTCCCTCTGGTATAATGTCAGACTGAGCATATTTTCGCTGAAGATTTCACAGTGTTTCATTCGTCATTCCGCTGATAAAGAAGCAGTCCGTGCCCACATACAGCATGTCCTTGACAACATCCAAGGTTGGGCTGATAAGTGGCAAGTGTCCTTCACACCATCTAAGTGCCAGGCAATGATTACATCCAAAAGAGGAAACCACTGCCCTTTGACGTTCAATGGCATTACCATCGTCGAAACCCCCACAATCAACATCCTAGGGGTCACATGTGATCAGAAATTTAACTAGACCAGCTAGATAAATACTGTGACTACAAGAGCAGGTCAGAGGCTGGGTACTCTGCGGCGATTAACTCACCTCCTGACTCCCCAAAATCTATCCCACACCCACAAGAAAGAAGGCAGGAGTGTGATGGAATATTCTCCACTTACCTGTATAGATGCAGCTCCAACAATACTGAATAAACTCGACACAATCCAGGACAACAGTCCGCTTGATCAGCACCCCATCCACAATGTCAAACAGTCACTGTCTCCACCGCCAGCGCACCGAGGCTGCAGTATGTACCATCTACAAGATGCACTACAACAACACGCCAAGGCTTATTCGACAGCACTTCCAGAACTCGTGACATCTTGCATATAGGAACACTGCAATTAACACACCATCCGGACGTGGAAATACACAGTTGTTTCGACATCGTCACTGGTTCAGAATCCTGGAACTCCCTATCCAACAGCACTGTGGAGTAACTGCACCTCACGGACTACAGCGCTTCAAGAAGACGAGTCACCACCACATTCTCAAGGAAAACTAGCGATGGGCAATAAAGGCTGACCTTACCAATGGTGGCCACGTCCGAAGTGAAAGAAATAAAATAAAAAATAACTATTTAATGTTCCCTTGGTGCTGCTTATCTCTAGTTAATGGATATGTTGTTTCCTTGAATACCAGGTGACAACTGAGTTGGAAGTCATCAAGAACTTCATTCACAGAGCCCTCGTAGCCAGAACCTGTCACTACATCGTCTCTTTGGATACAGAAAAATTGAATGCGAAATCATAACATTTTAATCACCTAGATTAGATCAAAATATACATTTTACTATATTGATTTCTCTTTTAATGCCTTCCCCTTTGTTGTAACTTTCTGAGACTGTGGCAATACCGTACAAAGAACTCTGGAATTGAATATGAAACGAGAAAATCACAATTATTGCAGGAAATACATATTTTGTGGTTACCAGGAAGCCTTGAAATCCAACTGTTTTTCCAAGTGGTGATAAGATACCTATAGACCCGATGAACAATTCTGGGCCACGAGCAGCAGAATGCCCGATGTTCCAGGCAGCATCTGCATCAACTCTTTACCAACAAGCTCTACTCTGAGATGGACAGCGCAGTTGTGTCTCTATCTTGTGTCTCTCTGGCTCTTCTCTCTGTCCCTCTCTCCTTCTGTCGGTCTCTCGCCCTTACTGTTTGACTAGCTCACTCCTGTCTACAAGTACATTTCACCCCTGTCTATGACTGACAATCTGTCACTCTTTCTCTCTCTGTGAATCTCTCTGACTGTCTCACTCTGCCCCTCTCTCCTTCTGTCTGCTTCTCCCGCTCTCTGTTTGTTTCTCTCTCTGTATGTCTCTGACACTTTGTTCCTCTCTCTCTCTTTCGCTGACTCTATTTCTCTGGTTACTTTTCCCTCAATCAGCTCTTTTCAATTACCTTTCCATTGTTGTACCTTTTCTCAGTTCATTTTCTTTCTATCCTGCTCACTTTCTGTAATTTTTCTATCCTAGTTCTCCCTCTGTTTCTGGACTTCTGTCCCTTCCCTCCAAATCAGTATTCGCACCTTCTGATTCTGCTTCTTTGCAGCAGTAGTATCTCTCCCTCATTCCATTACTTTCTCCTTTCTATCTTTATTGAAATTCTCATTTTTCTTCCTTTCGCTATGTCTGTAGTTCACTCTTGCTCAGACTCTCTTTCTCTATCAGTCTCTCTCTGCTCTCTTTGTCTCTCTGTTTTCGCCTGTCTGTGGCCCTCCCAGTCTCTCGCTATCCTTCTCTCTTTCTCTCATTCTCTTTCATATCTCCTTCTTAATCTGTACATGTGTGTCCCTCTGTCCTTGTCTGTTTATTTGTTTGTTTCTCTCTGTACAATATGAACGAGAACAGTAATTAATACTGAACAAAGTTACCCTGTGAGACCCGGCCCACAGCTTAATCTTCGGACTAGGTGGCCGAGTGTTTAAGGCATGAGACTGAAGATCCAATGAATTCGAACCCCACTCCTAATAGTTCTAATCATCGATTAGACTGATAATTTAGTGCATCTCTGCTGCTTGAGTGTTTCATTAGTCCGCATTTAAATAGTCAGAACATTTAAATCTAGTGAATCTTCCATCTTGTTACCGGACTGTTTGTTCAGATTCACTCCCACAGTCCATTATTTACACTTATTGCTGAGGATCAGGAGGCTTTCCCAATCAATCAACAAACCAACAAAAATAAATGAAATGGGACCGGAGCCATTTCCCGGCTGAAAGTCCTGTGTAGATACAAGGAAAATCAGCCCGAGACGGTCCCTGGCTATTGTGCTGGCAGCTCCAACCATTCAGTTAAAGAGTTT